>NC_090923.1:315626424-316251424 GCF_040938575.1 Ambystoma mexicanum
CTAATAAATGCAGTCAGCAGGTACCAAAGATATTGAAAGACATGTTTAAACTCATTCTATTAATCATTTCTCTGTATGTTTCTAAACGTATTTATCGTAATTGTTTTGTGTTAACTGTTTGAATTTTTCTTTGATTTATCTGTTTGCTATTCATCGATCAAAGACAATTAACATATGGTTTTAAATAATATTTACTAAAGACTTACATTAGGAAGAAATGAGCTTCGCGTTTAGCAATTAAAGTAAATGCATACCGTGTTCAAATAAAAGGGAAATGTGTTCTCGAGGTCAAATGCTGTTTGTTTATATCGTTACGCCACTACAGAAGCATGTTTCTGGGCTATAAACAGGTTCATTTGAAATAAAGGGAGTAGGCCTTATCTTTCTAAACAATTATGTGCAGTAAATCAATAGGAATATGTTGACTTAGGGTTCTGAAGAGACTGTACTGAATAGTTTCTGAGGTTACTTTCGAAGTCCCTTTAATTTTAACTTGGCAAGCGTTGCTGAATTTGCATGTTTGATGTTTGTGACTGTACAAATATTTGCATCGTTAAAGCACAACGTATTATCATCTTAATTAAAACTGTAGGTCAGAGGGTGCAGGCCATATCAGTGACTATTGATTTTAACATGTGCTCACAAACAACAGCTGAAGACTTGCTCTAAAATACTTTAATTAACAGAGCTCCCTATGAAATCCTGCTGTTCAATTCAGAATTGAATGCTTGTTGTTCGAGTGAACATCTGTCAAGTGAAATAAATGCTAAAGAGACACACCCCTGTAGACTTGATTGAGGGGTGGGTGCTGGCACCTGAATATTACCCATAACTTGTGGGTAGCCTTTTGAAAATGTGCTATCCATCATCTCCTGCCATGTACAGTAGAAGGGATTTCTTGGCAACATCATTTGGTTCCACACTGCTGCAAAATACAGCTCTAGCCACCTCCAACATCAGGGAATAGGGGTACAGAAGACCCTCTTGCATCAAACGTACCATTGGGTATCTGGGTACCTAGCCATGGTGGTATGGCCAGGGCTTTGGGTCCCTGAGGGGATAGCCTCACAGTGCCATCACTGAGGCTCTCCTTATCCATGACATGATGACTTGCTTGCCTTTCGGATGTCGTTCAGCTGTCCCTTCCAATTGTCCTAGTGGGCAGCGTGAAGCGGGCTGAGATGCTGTGCAGGAGGCCTGCAACAGTATGCGCAAAGCAGCCGTGCACTAATCGGAGGCACCACTGTTACTGCAGGAGAGGTTTGGAGAGGTGCTTAGTGGGGCCGCAGGCCATGGGATTCTAGGCCACATGCAATGGTGGTGAGGAAAGTATGGCTTCTTCTGTGGTAGAGCAGCCGAATGCAAGAAGCATCTGTGAAAATCCTGGGCAATGCGCACCGCTGCTGGGCAAAGGTTGACTGCCATCAGGGGGCGTAGGATATGCATGGAGGGAGTAACAAAGCTACCCTGCACGCTCTTTGCTGTCAATCGTTGTGTTCCTCCTCATCCTCGTGGGTTGATGGAAATCCCACAGGGCACACAAGTGACAGATGGTCAAAGTGCTGACATTAATATTGATGTACTCTGTTCATGTGGTTCCATGCTGGTATTGACTCTGCAGATCCCCAGTCACCTTTATTCAATTGATGCATGACAGTCGGTGGATCACACATGGTCCTGTGTAAGTACCTCACAGGTGGGAATCGAATCAATAGGGCAAACACGGAAAATCACCCAGCCCGCAGCTCGCCACAGGAAAACGCCTCAGGTAAACTTGATTCGGGTGGACACATTGCATTTGACTGCGATACGATATTACCAGCAGAACGCTCTCTTCCCATGCGCCGCTGGAAACAGTCCAGCATACGCAGCCTATCTCATCACAGAATTGAAGAAATACAACCACATCCCCCAAATGCACTGTGCACTTTCTATCGGATTAAAATAACATGCTGCCTCTCTATGGTGCATCGCTAAAAATCCAGTAGTCGTTCATTTCCTGAGTAAAATCCTATGCTTTACAGCAACATGTAGAGTGTGCTTCTGCCTTTCTCCGCTATCAGCATTGCTTCGCTTGTTTTCTGATTGGCCATCGATGCTTCTCAATGAAGTGTAGTGGTGGAAGAACAGTCATTGCAGATGGGGGTGGCTAGTCATAGCCACAATTGCCCATGAACTACGACGGCCTCAACAGCTGAGATTGACTAAGAAAGATAGCCTCTCACTAGCCCCTGTCATTATTATAATTATTATTAAGTTCTACAAAGGGCAACGTGTCCGCAGGCCTCAGAGCGCGCGGGGCAAAAAGTCAAGTCAGGGGAACACTGAAGAAACACAAGGTAATCACAGAGAAAGGTCTGATAAGAACCAAACAAAGGTCCCTAGAGCATCTGAGGTCAGCCCATGAGACTGTTATTAGAGGGGTAGAGTTAGTAGAATCTGTGGTGCCGGTTTCAGTAGTTGCATTTGCCCAGGCTGCAGAAAGATGACTACGGGTCCTTCTTAGAATGCCTGACGCTCACTTAAGCTGTCCATGAGTGTCCCACGGGCTACGTCTGTGGGGCTGCAGCTCATGAGTTGTGCAAAACCTGTGCTGAAGTGGTTGTCTTCCTGGCCTTTATTTATTTATTTATTTATTTATTTACATTTATATAGCGCACAAGCAGCCCAGGGGCATTGAGGCGCTGTTACTTGCATTGAAACTTAGTTACATGGTACAGGTAAGATAGCGGATGTTGACACATTGTAAATGTTGCAGGATGACGTACTGTTGTTATAAGTATTGCTTTTGATCATATGATACAATATACATGGGGCCTTG
Source organism: Ambystoma mexicanum (assembly GCF_040938575.1). Taxonomy (NCBI): domain Eukaryota; kingdom Metazoa; phylum Chordata; class Amphibia; order Caudata; family Ambystomatidae; genus Ambystoma; species Ambystoma mexicanum. Next base: position 315,629,246 of record NC_090923.1, read on the forward strand.
CACTCTGTTTGAATGCTGGGAAGTGAAACATGATGGGGACGAGGGAGTGCGCAACAATAGGGAGTCCAGTGCCTCAGTATGATGGGTAGGAATGCTGAGGACTCTTAACAAGGGCTGCTGAGGTGTCCTGTGAACACCTGTGTTTTCAGTTACGCTCTGAATTGTAGGGGAGTACTGGCTAGTCTGATGTTCCAGAATCACGATGAATGTTTGTTCTGGTCTGTTTCTTTTTGTATTTCTTGATTACCAGTCTCACAATATTGAGACTTTCTGTGTTGTGTTTCCCTCCCAAAATGGCTGAATTTTCAGTCTGGTAGGTGGGAGCATTGGTTGTCATAGCCCCCTAAGTGATACATGTAGTCTTAGCTCTGGACGACTTCTTCTAGATGAAGACTCTCACAGAGTGAATTCGAGTAGGAGTGGGATCAGGGCCCCCAGTAACTTGTGGCATGTATTTAACCATATCATGTTCCATAAATGCATCATGGGATCAATTAAACTTCCTGCTTTGACTACACATTTCTGTCATGCAAGGGGATCCCAAAGCCATGCACCCCTTCTTCACTCAGCAGTGAATACTACATATGCAGTCATGCAAAGTTTAAAGGATTTGGACGCTAGCCTCTCACGTCGAGTAAATAAACAAGCATCCGTAAAGCCAGTAGTTTTGGCGCTTACTGCTGTTCTTTGCATTTTGCATTTATAGGCACCGGGGTGCAAGGAGAACAGTGCAAAGTTTCAAAGGAGGATGCGATGAGGGACATGGGTGTGCAAGAACATGAGAAGGAAGGGCAACAGAGCAAGGGAGGAAATGATTGAGAGAGGGTGCCATTGATGGTGAGCAACAGGAAATATGAGTGAGAAAGGTTGAGAGTGGGAGGGTAAGAAATAAAGTGACAGTGTGAGAGGAAGAATGAGATGGTAGACAGTGGCAGAGGGATACGTTGAATTTTGTAGAGAGAGTGGGGCAGGTTGGGTATGGGTAGAGAGAGTGGGGATAGGGTGGGTGGATGGGGGTAGAGAGAGTTGGAGGTAAGGTAGGTAGCTGAGATAGAGTGGAGGTAGGGTGGGAAGGGGTAGAGAGGGGGGGTAATGGTGGGTGTAGATAGAGTGGTGATTGGGTGGCTGGGTGTAGGTAGGCTGGGTGAGTGGAGGTTGGGTGGGTGGGTGTATGTAGAGATAGTGGTGGGTGGGTTCCAGGAGAAAGAGTGGAGGTCGGGTAGATGGAGTAGAGTAAGTGGGGAAAGGGTGAAGAGGTGGGAGCAGAGAGAATTGGGGTATTGTGGGTGGGGGTACAGAGAGTGGACATTGGGTGTGAAGGGGTAGAGAATGGGGGTACGGTAGGTGGTGTTAGAGTGTGGAGGTAGGGTGGATGAGTGGTGGTATGGTGGTGTGGGTGAAGAGAGAGGGGTGGTAGTGTGAGTCGGTGTAGATAGAGTGGTGGCAGGGTGGGGGTGAGTGGTGGTAGGGTGGGTGGGGGTGTGTGGCGGTAGAGTGGGTGAGTGGAGGATTTTGTAGAGATGGTGGAGGAAGGGTGGGTGGCTGCTGGGAGAAAGAGTGGAGGTAAGGTAGGTGGGGGTAGAGTGAGTAGAGGTAGGGTCAGAGGGTGGGAGTAGAGAGAATGGGGTACGGTGGGTGGGGGCAGAGAGATTGCAGATAGGGAGGTTGGGTAGGGGTAGAGAGAGTGGGGGTAGAGTGGATGGGCTAGAGAGAATGGGGGTAGGGTGGGCAGGTGGGGGTACAGAGAGTGGAGATAGGGTAGGTGGGGTAGAGAGAGTAGGGCTAGAGTGGATGGGGTAGAGAGAGTAGGGATAGGATGGGTGGGTGGGGTGGGGTAGAGAGAGTGGGGGTACGGTGGGTGGTTGAGGGTAGGGTGGGTGGGTGGGGATAGAGGGAGTGGGTGTAGGGTGGGTAGGTATTGATAGAGGGAGTGGGGGTAGGGTGGGTGGGTATTATAGAGGGAGTGGGGGTAAGGTGGGTGGAGTAGAAGGAGTGGGGGTAGGGTGGTGGGGTAGAGGGAGTGGGGGTAGGGTGGGTGGGTCATGTAGAGGGTGTGGGTCGATGATGGCTGGGTGGGTAGCGAGAGAGTGGGTCTAGTATGGCTGGGTGGGTAGCAAGAGAGTGGGGGTATGGTGGGTGGGTGGAGATATAGAGATTGGGAGTAGGGTGGATGGGGATAGAGAGAGTGGAGGTAGGATGAGTGGGTAGGTGTGGTTAGAGAGTGGGATTGGGTGGGTGTAGGTAGAGAGAGTGGAGGTTGGGTGTGTGGGGGTAGAGATGGTGGGGGTAGGGTGGGGTAGAGAGTCACAGTTGGGTGGGTTGGGGTAGAGAGAGTTGGGGTAGGATAGGTGAATGGGGTAGAGAACAGTGGTATGATGAGAGAGTGGGGGTAGGATGGGTGTGTGAGGTTACAGAGGCGTAGGATGGATGGGTGGGGGTAGAGAGAGTGAGGTTTAATAGAAGGTGGGGGTAAAGAGAGTGGAGTTAGGGTGCGTGGGGGTGGAGATGGTGGGGTTAGGGTGGGTGGGGGTGGAGAGGGTGGGGTTAGGGTGGGTGGCCACTGGTAGAAAGGGTGGAGTTACAGTGGATTGCGTGGGTGGGAGAAGAGAATGAGTGGGTAGGGTGAGAGGGTGGGTAAGTAGGTGTGGGTAGAGAGTGGGGGTGAGTTGGGTGGGGTTATGGTGATGGAGTGGCAGGTAGAGAGTGGGTGTCTGGTTCAGGTGGACAAATAAACAGGTCTTTTGTCAAAAGCAGCCCCAAAAATAAGCCAATTGACTAAAAAAACAGCCCAAAATAGCCCAACATGAAATTGTGGCGCAGCTGAGAAATGGAAAGCCCAGCACCTGACATGCTTCCTACAAAGCTGCTGATTAATGCACATTGTTAGGGAGAATTCTCTTAAAAGGCTAATTTCCCTTACCTATAGAGTCCCCCAGCAGCTTTGCTTGATTTGAAGGGTTTATTTTTTTCTCCTGCTAAGAGTGAGACTCTTTTTCCCACTCTTAGACATATTGCTGATGTGTGCACCCTCAGTGCATTAACACAGGGGTGTCATAGTGACCCCCAAACATAGACTCCATACCCTGGGGCTGACTACTGTCTCCCAGGGCTTGTAAAGTTACCATTGACTTTACTAATCAAATCTTATGAACATAACCAGTACAAACCATCTTATGTGGAAGTACTGGAGGGATTAATCATTTCTACCCTGTGTCTGTTTTATAGGAGACGATGTCTTGTCCCCCTTTTATCGAAGTATGGCTGGTGGCAGTGGTTCTACCACTTTTCGTTTAACCGCAAATAGTTTCCTATGGGATTTTCCCATTGTTCGAGGCAAAACAGTAGCCTCGAACATAACCCCGGTTTATTTAATTATTATTTATACTCTGGTTGGGTATTTTTGCCATATCTTTGTTAAAAATTCTTTCGAGCGTCTTACTCTGTAATCCTAACCCAGGTCGGGGTTCCTTTGTTCGTCCTTTTGGCGGGCTTCGGCACAGAAGCCCTCCTTTCGGCGCCAGTGAGCCTGGAGTAGACAAGATGTGTGGGAGGGGGAGTAGGCCCCCTGGACAGGGTTGCCTCAGCAACCCAAGTCGCACTCTGCCCTGATAGGCTGGGGTGTTATCCCGCCAGGATAACCACCCCGCTGCGTGAGTGACAGCTAGGCTGTATGAATGGGTTTTTTTTTCTGCATAAAAGCAGGGATCTGAGGATTGGAGGACAAGACGTCACCACTGAACCTGAGAAATCTGAAGAGGAGAGAAGCCGAAAGACATCTGCAACGACTGAACAACCGGTGAAGCCCTGCTGCAGATCCTCACCACTTTTCTCCCACGACAAGAGAAGATCTTCACCTTCCCTTGAGCTGGTGGGGACAACCAGTTCGCCAATCACCTTCCAGGACCTGCCTTGGTCGAATCACCAGTGCCAAGCACTAGGAGACCGGATAGCCAGGCACCCGTCCACCACGACCACGATTTAAAGGAGCATACCTTTTATTCCGTTTTGGCATCACCGCAGCGCTTCTTCCCTGGGCAGTGCAACGACTCGAACCTTCCTCCACGACGAGAGCCTCTCTTCCTCTGCTGGATCTCCCGAACTGCAGGAACAGCCAGGAACTAGCGCCGCCACAGGAGCCTCATCCACCTTTAAGGTACATTGTTCCACCAGGCCTCCCGTTTCGTTCGGTACTGCTAAAGGTGTTTTAAATCCTTTACTTGCCTTCTGGGCTGGCCGTCCCTATTGCCTAACATTGTCTTTTTACCTACTGCACCCTCGTTTTCAACCGTTAAACAAAGAATTGACTGCAGCTATTAGAACCGTTTGATCCTGGGCACTTTGCCTTGTACCACTGACTCTGGCACAGGCCTATTGACTCTGGCTAATTCTGTTACAACTGCCCACTCTAGATTGCTTTTCATCAAGAAATGTGTTGGTGCACCTAAACTCTTGTAACCACCTTTTCCTTACTCTTTATATATTGTTGAAGTGCCATTTTGCTCGGTTTTCACCTAAGTATTGCTTATGCTAAAGTACTGCCTTGCCTAACCTGTTCACAATCCAATTGGGAAGTGTTGCTGGTGTATTTAGGGAGAATTCTCTTAAAAGGCTAATTTAACTTGACCTTTTCCTCCCTCTGAAGAAATTGTTAGAATGCCATTTCTGCTTGGTTTACACTGTGCCATTTTGCTCAGTTTTCACTCTTGCTCAAACTTGTCTACAATTTAAATAGGGAGTGGTGTATACTTTTATTGACTGTTTTAACTTGCTTTATTGATAGTGATTTGTGTGTTGAGTTAAGAGTGTGTAAAATAAATATATATATATTATTTTTGATACCAAGCTTTGGTCAGTGTTTCCTTGTCCCATAGTACTGTAGTCCTATTGTGTAAACCCTGAATATTGCTCATCTCCCTCTTGAGATAAGTCTGACTGCTCAACCACAGCTACCAACTACATCTTTGTGGTACAGACTGATACCAAAGGGGATTTATTGCATATACCTGTAGTCATAATCTTCTGTAGTGCTCACTAAGGGAACTGCATAGGATTCTGCCTAACACAAATATTGTCAGGGAACTTCTTTTTGTGTAGTATGGTGGAGGTGTTTGGAAAAAAGAGATTTGAGTGATTCTGCGGTTTTATGCCATGGCATTGCCCGTTGCTATGCCAACCAGATATTCTCAATCCTGAACCCCAATTCCCTGTCTCTCCCTTCTGTAACAATGGTTTCGGCATCAGAAAACCACCTAACCTGAAGAGATGCAGAATTAGTGGAAAGTGGGGGCAGGCTGCAGCACACAAAGTGATAAGAAACCATGGGGAAATGGCACTCATTGCAACAGTAAAAAACCATTGTCTTAGCGCTCCCAACACTATACCTTGATGTATACATTGCACTAGCCCACTTTTCAGATCACAGTGATGAGATAATATATGCCACATGCCTTTTGTTCTATAGATTGAAGAGGACACATCACACAGAGTAAAACACTCTATAAATTCCCACTTTTTTGTGGAATTCATTTTAGATTCTGTCAATGAGCTCAAGTTTTATTTTTGGATTGTTAATTAATGAAGATTACCAAGGCGGCTAGCGTGGGTAGTCTTGATTCTATTAAAGACGCAGAGGCGAGCATTATGCTTAACTCTCTTATTGCCACTTCCCACAGAAGCCAAAATTTCAAAACTCTGAACTTCAAATATAAAAACTTTCTTCTCTTTTTGCAAACCACAACACCAAAACTAGAAAGGAAACAGTCCACATGACCAAATCCACTTAGAACTACAAGTCCCCACAATCCTGCAAGGCCCTTGTATTCTTGACCTCCACCACAGCACCAATCCGAGGTCGGCACAGTCCATGTCTCACTTCCTGTCCAAAACTCCTTTATCTTTCTTTGATGATTTGATAACTAAACTGTGTACTCCTTCAACATAAACCGAAACTGTCAACAACTAGACAGCTTTACAAAACACTGTGTGTTCTCCTTTCCTTCGTGGCACCTTCTCCCTCAGCCGTTCTTGGCTTCCTCCCCTAGAACCAAATCAGAAAATACATCATTAGGGCGGGAGAATGCGGTCTCCAGTTACGAGACATCAACAAAATAACTAAACCGATAATATCAGACTTCCATTATTCCATTTAAATTATCAACTTCATCATCCAGATGATCACTTTACCTCACCATCCAAACCTTCCCTGCGTACAAGGGTGGGAATAATGCTCCCCATCGCGTCTTTAAGAGAATCAAGACTACTTGCACTAGCTGCCTTGGTAATCTTCTTACTATGACAAGACCGGAGGCGAGCATTATGCTTGTTCAAAGCTTTCCAACACCATCTTGGCCAAAGAATCTACCGGTTTGAAATAGTCCTAAAAATAAATTCTGAAGACCAATCTGCTGTTTTTAAAATATCATGCAAATACACTCCTGCCGCAAAGGCTCTGGAAGCCATCGCTCCTCTTACGGAATGCGCTCTAAACATGTTTAAGTCAATGCCCGCCCAGCACATGACTTCCCGAACCCAGCTAGATATGGTGGCTGAAGCTACGGCATCAAAAGGCCTCCTACACGCTATAAGTGACTGCTGTACCCCAGCAGGTCTCACACTCTCTGTCACTCTCTCATACTCCTTAATGCAACGCACCACAGACAACTTGGGCTCATCTGGAAAGTATGGATATGAAACAACTAAAGAAGCGCTCTTCGTTCTCTGTGCAATTTGAAATGCTACCCCATCTGGATAGAAGATCTTTCTGTCTACTTCGAAGGCTTTCAGATTTGAAACCCTTCTACATGACACTAAACACAACAACATAGCTAACTTGCCCGACAAACGCTTAGCAGTCAAACAATCGTTGTCCGGCCACTGCTTAAACAGTGGCAAACTTTCTCAACATCCCACATGACTGAGTATTTGGGAACGGGCGGCTTCCGCATCTTCATTCCTCTCAAAAGTCTCACTACCGCAGGATGTTCCCCGATAGGGCGACCCTCGAACCGCTCATGCGCCACTGAAATTGCAGATCTATAAACTCCTAGCATATGGAAAGCTTTCCCACTTGCTGCCATCTCCACCAGAAAATTGAGAACATGTACTATAGAAGCCGAAACGGGATGAATACATTGCAGCCCACACCATCCTGCCCATTTCTCCCATGCAGCATCATTGCTCCTAATGGTAGAGGGAGCCCAGGAATCCCTGATACAATCTGCAGCCTCTCTCGAAAGGCCTGGAAAATCCCATCTTCTCCTGAAATCCTGCAGGCTAACAGCTGCAGAGCTCCCGTCCGAACTAAGGGATGCTTCTGACCAGAAGGGTTGCAAAGCAGGTCCTCTTCCCATGAAATCAACCTCGGAAAATCCAAGGAAAGTTCCATCAGAGTCGAAAACCAAGCTTGAGACTTCCAGCACGGCGTCACTATTACCACCTCCGCACGTTCCCGATGTACCTTCGCCAGGGTCCTCATCATTATAAAAGAGCGCCCCCCCAACTGTGCAGGAACGCATTTGTCCCTAAAGCCTCTGGGTTTAGCCTCCAGCTGCACAATTTCTGCAGCTGTGCGTTCAGTCTGGAGGCAAAAAGGTCTATCTCCATCGGCCCCCACATGCCTGCAATTGCTCTAACACTCTCCTGTGCAACCTCCAGTCGCTGGAATCCATTAGATACCTGGAGTTCCAGTCCGCCATCGTGGTCTGGACTCCTGGGAGATACTTAGCAGTTATCACTAACCTCCTCTGCAGGCAGTATCTCCGCTAACATCCTCGACTTCGTACCCCCCAACTTGTTTATATAACGCACTGCTGATATGTTGCCCATTCTCAATAGAATGCAACAATTGACACAATTGACCTTGTCCTTTGCAAAAGCTTGCACTGTGAACGACCCTGCCAATAACTCTAGACAATTTATATGTAGCCTTAACTCTTCTTCTGACTAGCGGCCTCCTGTCTGTATCTGACTGCACCTGGCGCCCCAACCGGCCCTGCTCGCATCTGACTCTATGACTATCACTGGCTATCTCTGGCACGTCCCCGAAGATATATTCTGAAACCACCATTGCAATTCTACTCTCCCTTCCTCATCCAGAGGAACTAACTGGTGATATCTTACACCTCCTCGCAGGTGCTTGATCTTCAACCTCTCGTGCGCTCTGTAGTGCAGAGGCCCCGAAAGATAGTTTGAATAGAGGACGCCAGAAGCCCTACTATGCGAGCGCAACAAAATGACCCTCTTCTCCATTGCTATCCTCAACTCCTTCTTTATACTTCTCATTTTCTGCTGGGGCTGTTCTAATGTGGCTTTCCTGGTGTCTACTACAAACCCCAGAAACTCCATCCTCTGTCTCGGATCGAGCTCCGATTTCTCCCGATTGACCAAGAATCCTAGAGAAGGCAGCAGGTTGCTGACCCAGCTTACCTGCTCCTTCAGAATCCATTGCCTCTGGGCCAGAATCAAGATATCGTCTAGGTAGACAATAATTCTGATACCCCTGCTCCTGATGGCTTCTGCAACCGGCTTCATCACTTTAGTGAAAGCCCAGGGTGCTGAGGCTAGCCCGAAAAGGAGACAAGCGAAGCGCCATCTTCGCTTCTGCCAAAATAATCTGATATAATCCCTGAATCCTTGCTCTATGGGGATGGTAAAGTAGGCGTCCTACAAATCTAGCCTCTCTAACCAGTCTCCCTTGCGAAGTAAATCTCTCAGAAGATCCATCTTGAAATGCCTGTAAATCAGCCACACGTTCAACTCTTTCAAGTTTATCACCGGCCTTGACTTCCCTTTCCTGTGAACCAGGAACATATTGCTGTAAAACCTGACAATTTCGTCTGAACGTTTCTCCATTGCCCTTTTTCTGCTAGTGCACACAGCTCTCTCTCGAGCAACAACTCCTCCTCTCTCGACATTCTCATCCTGTATGGAAACCTGGCCTGACGCGGCACACTCACAAACTCCAGCCTTAGCCCCACTACGGCTTGCAAAACCCAAGCATCGCCTGATATCGCGCGCCACCTGTCTATACATAATGCTGTGCGCCCCCAACTTTGGGGTAGCCCTCTCTTTCAACTCTTACCTCCGGCAGGACTCTGTTGTCTGAAATTTCCTCTGCCTCTTCTCCCAAGAAAACCTTTCCCCCTGGCGGGGAAGAAGGCATCGTGCTGCCTGCTCTCTCAGTACTGTGACCTGGGTCCTTGGGGTCGTCTTGTAAAGGAATGACCAGCTGCACGACCCCTTTTTTGCGGCCGGTCCCAGCCAGGGCTGGACTGGGAACCAAAAGTGGCCTTGGAATTCGTTTTCAAAGTGGCCCCATATTTCACACGTGAGCCCAACCCTTCTATGTAGGGATTGAGAGTGTCCCCCAATAAAATGTTGAATACAAAAGTTATGTTTTAAATGATGCACAAATGAGAGACCGAATGTTTCAAACGGTCCCTTGCAGACTGATTGTCTGACCTCTCGGTACAGCCTTTTGCACAGAGCTCTTCAATCTCGCCTAGGCTCACTTCCCTTGCCCTCCAATTCCCTCACCCCTTTGTTTCCCTACTTGCTTTCTGTCTTCCCCTGTCTGCCACCCACCTTCATACTATGATGCATCTGGCCTGCAGCGCAACCCAATTAATACCACCGCCCTAAAGCGCATGCAGTCACTGCATGTGCATGTACAGTTATACAGGCACGATAAATGTATTCTTGGAATAATCATTTAAACTAGGGGGGCAACATCAATGAACTTTCCACTCCCTGTGGACTGCTTCCCAAGGCACATTCATCACTGAATGAAGGAAAGTAAGAAATGCAGCGATTAGAAAATCAGCCTGCCTGCCAATCCCTCGCCTTCCCAATATTCAACCACATCTCTCTACCCTTCAAGCCAAAGCACTCGCTGCTGCCAATGGGACATTGACAGGCGCATGATTGCAGGAGAGCTGGGGGTAGGGGGGAGGAGGGTCGAGGCAACGACTCATTCTTCAAGCAATACTCAAGTGTCTTGCTTCAGACTGCAACTCTTAAAGCTGCACCAGAACAGCCTCCTTAGATTGTGTAAAGAAGTGAAATGCCCTCACACAAGTTTCCCCCTGCCCCACCCCACACACGTTCTCTGAAGTTAACCCCACTTCCAAAATATGAGGTGTTACACCTCACACCCTAACCTAGAAAGAAGGACCGAGCACACAAGACCCCCATGACGCCTTAAACTCAACTGCCCCATCCGGGGCTTCAAAGATGCCGAAATCAAACAAAGGCAAGAGGCATATTTCACAGAGCTCCGGGCCATAAAACCCCCACCCACCGAGCAATCTATCCCGCTCCTCCACCGCAGAAGCTGCAGTCCACCCTCCACGGCACACTCTTTTGGACGATGGCCCTCTGCTCTAGCACTGCTCAGAGTATGCCGCACAGATGCTGGGATATTGCACGGGTGCACATGCTCTGAACATTCAGGGGCTACGTGCACCACGAGGGCTAACATGATGCACACAATACAGAGGCCGAATGTTTCAAACTATCCCTTACAGACAGATTGCGGGACCTCTCAGTACAGCCTTTGCACTGTTTGCTCCAGAGATAGTTCTTCATTCTTGCCCATGTAGATCAGCTGGTTGAGCGCCTGCTGCGGAAATACGTGAGTAATCTGTTACAAATATACAATAGGGCTACCTTTTCACCCTGCCCCATTCCCCCGACCAGAGATCGGTAGGGAGAGTAGCAAGCAATTCTGATTAGAATCAGCAATGAGTGTTTATGGCAATATCTAATGCATGTACAACATGGATATGCATTGGATGTAATAGCACGTGACTGTAGCACAAACTTCCAAGTGGTGCTTTCCCGGGGCAAGGGCTAGCATGGGGCAGCACCTGCTACTTAAGCCACAACAGGCAACCCGAGTTGTGCCAGTGGGCGTTGTGTACATTGTGAATATTTGTATTTTTGAATTGCACATTCATTGAGTCACTGTGGATTGAATGGTCATGCCACAACCCCTTTGTTGCGGCCCCCTCCTAAAAAAAAGTCGCCCCGAAAAATGGGGCCGGCCGGCAGCTGTAACACAAGAAGAATGATCCCACTGATTGAGTGGTTTGTTAGCTTGTTAATATATTCATTTTCCTATTTTAATACTTAAAGCAAGCAGTGAGCACCTGCTTAAGAGGGCAGAGAATACATTGGAAACAAGGTAAGATTAAGCCGAAAAGAATGGGATACGACACGGAGCAGCATGCAAGCGGAACGATATAATGCCGAGTGCCCCAGAGAATCATTTGAATTCCCATTAAAAACCAAAGCAACTACGGGTTCCCATCCCTTCCTACAGGTAACCCATTGCCACCCTCATGCACCACGTGCAGCTTTTCACAGAAACTAACGGAAGGGTGCAGGACCATGCAGGGTCTGTCCTGCCTCGGTTTGTTAAAGTATATGCAATGACAGCTAGCAACCCATACGTGTACCCTGTAGTCTTCCCCATACACCATTCCCCATGTGCATATTTCCAGAAAAAGTAACTCATGCAGAGGTCTCCATGTGGCTCAGCATAATGAGAGGAATGTGTTCAAGAAAGACACCCACTCCTCATCATAAAAGTGAAAGCATTGGCACGTGGCATGCAATACCCATCGCCATATGTGCAGTGCTGCTCCCTTCATTGGACCAATCCTGGCACCACTCCCTAGCAGCATACGCACCTGAAATCAGTGAAGAAGTGCCGGCACCGGCACCCCGGGGCCTGTGCAAGCTTCCCTGCCTGTTTTCCTAGTCTTAGGAGCAACGCAGCAGAGTCAGCAGTGAGGTCGCCTGGACTGCTCTGCACCTGCGCAATGTGTGCATCATGTGATGTGAGCACTGCACAGCAGATAGTCTAGGGCTGCAGGGCACGTGTGGTTCCCTTGCCCTGCCCTCAATGAAATGTGCAGGCGTGAGGCCGTCTGTCGCCCCGCCGGGTAGGGGCACAAAAGAAATGCAGCATCCAGTATGATAGTGAATATCGAACCTCCAAGGTTGGCCTGGATGTTCGTTCATAATTCATGTATCCTTCCGAGCAAGAAAAGAGGCCCTATGACCCCAAGGCCTACCAGGGGAAGTCCCGGTATCACGGTGGGCCAGTCCAGCACTGGTCCCAGCGAAAACGTGCCCCGGAAAGATCTTGCGGATGGAGGATTGCGCTTTCTCTAGTGCTGTGTATCTACCTACGAAACAGGATATTTCCTTAACAAACGCCTCGCCAAACAACAGCCCTTTAGCTGCCTGGCCTGCCTCATAATTGGCGAGGTACCCTAACTTGCTGTCAATCTTCAGCAACAAGCTCTGTCGCCTCTCCGCCGAATGAGCACTGCCTTAGCCTTTTTCAAGGCCAATTAAGTTTGAAGGTGAATTCCGAAAAGTTGAGGGCTGATCCTCCCAGGTGAGGGCGTCAGGGTGGCTGGATAGCCAGACAGTGCCAAGTTCGGCCTGAGCTTCTAAAACGGGAACTCGTCTTAGAAGCTCAGGCCGAACTCGCCCTGAAAAAGACTAAGGTTGAAACGCGTGTCGGCTGTGTTGTTGTTTTTTCACCATGTCAAAAAATTGTCATTCATTAATAGAATGATGTTCTTTTTGGTGCCAACCAACCAAGAAATAAATAACACTTGTAAATGACAAAACAATAAGACGTGATCATTGATTTTACCAACTCGCACAAACTGTGACACTATGGACTAACATATCCAACCAGCGTCAAACCGATCCATGGATTTGTCATCCCCACAAAGCATGTAACCAAACAGGAACCTTGGAGTTGGTCCCTAGACAAACCAGGATTAAGGCTGCAGGTAGATCTAGTAAAAAGCAACAAGCAGGTGCCCAGGAGAGAGGGAGTCCCAACACCTTAACTCCAACCATTGTAATACCGGAAGAACCTGTTTCTTCCACCTATACATCCTAAGGCATATCTTCCCTTACCTCACTTTCCTCACTGTTTTTCCGCCATCATCTCCATCATCCTCTCTCGCTTAGACTACGCAAACTGTCTTTACCTAGGTGCACCAGCGTTTCAGCTAAGGAAGCTGCAAAGAACTCAAAATGTTGCAGCCCGCCTGCACATTAGCCTACCTCCCAGAGAACACATCCGCCCTACACTGAGAGTCTGCCATTGGCTCCTTTTTGGCCTATGCACTACCTTTAAAGCCATGTGAATCACCTACTGGGTCATCCACAAGAAAGGGCTGGCATTCCTTCAATACAAAGTCACCCACTACCACCCTTCAAGGATGCTCAAATCTGGCACAGCATCTCTCCTAGTAGTCCCACAGTACAATTCCTCCAGACTCGGCAGATCCTACTTCTCTATCCAAGCACCGACCATCTGGAATTCCCTACCTCAGCACATTTGCAATATTGACAATCACCTGGCATTCAGAAGGGCCCTCAAAACCTGGCTTTTCCCTGCCTCCTCTTGAAACCCTCCCCCACTCTACAATCTCGATAGGCGCACATAAACGTGTACCCAAACACAACACTCATATCTGCCAATACCCCCCACGCAGGATTGTAGTTCCCAACTCCAACTTCCCTAGAAACCCGGAGCGAACGCGCCGTCGCGCACTGGCAGGCACAGTCTGCTGCAGTTTGTGAAGGAGGTGAAAGGGAGGTGAGTCCGTCCTAAACCCTTGTCATTTTATTTTACTGGTGATAATAATAAGCAAATAAGCGCCTGTGCTCTGATCAGATTAGTGTAAGTGCATTAATTACCTTAACTCATTTGAGCACTCGGTTAATCTATTAATTGAGCTGGAAAGTATTATTCCGTACGGTGGTTTGAAAGTGAAAGTCAACCGATCACGGGACTCGCCTATGGTGAAAATAGGGCTACTTAACACGCGTTCCTTGAACAAGCATGCTCATAGTGTCCATGATCTCATCCTAGAATGAGACTTGGATATTATGTGCATCACGGAAACGTGGCTCAAAGACCCTATAGGTCCAACTGGCAGTAATGCTACGCCAGAAGGATATATTCTATATAACAAAAACAGAGAGTTGGGGCAAGGTGGAGGCGTAGCAGTTATAGCAAAAGATGTGTTCCATCTTTTTAAAGTTAACTTTGACTGCAGTGGATGTGACACCATGCAGCTAAAGTTGACTCATACACCTAATGACTGCCTTAACATTATTGTTGTTTATAGACCCCCTTCCCTGACCTCCGATTTTGAGAGTGAACTAGGCTCGCAACTAAGCAAACTGGTTTCTGATCATTCATCCTCCTTGTTAGTAGGAGACATGAATAGATGGAGAGGAAACCCTGAGGACAAAGAGGCTACTGCTCTGGAAAATGCCTTGCACAATTTGTCTTTTCAAATAGTAAATAAGGAACCCACCACCCCACAAGGTAACCAGTTAGACTGGGTCTGCACCAATAACCTAGTCTCCTCTCAGATTAAGACAGAGCCATGTATCTGGTCTGACCACAGTTTGGTGACATTGGAAATAACCCTAAACTCTCCAATCAAGCTGTTAGAGAACCCACATGTGAAAATCGCAAACCGAAACTTTAAGGGAATCGGTCCTGAGCAGTTAAAACTGTGCAAGAGATGATCGATAAATATGCACCTCTTAAAAACAAGATGGTTAGGAAAAACAGCTGTAAGGCGAAATGGTTTAATGAACATATATATTTGCTCAAACAGAGTAAACGCGCCAAAGAACGTGTATGGCATAAGACCCACACGCAGGCAGACAGAGAGAACTGGAAACGTGCCGACCAAGTGTACCAGAAGGCTATTAGAGAGGCAAAGTCAAATTACTACAACATTGAAATCGAGGCAGCCCCAAACTCGACAAAAAAACTCTTTGATATTCTTAAGGACATAGAAAAGCCCAAAATCCTCTCCCCTCCTCAAATCACCACTAAAGAGGATTGTGAAAGGGTTCAAGCGGGTTTTGCCTCAAAAATAACCAAGGCCAGGAACAATATAATCCTGGCTAGAGAGAACACCAGTTTGGAGCCCCCGACAAGAAAGAACTCCTATCCGTAGGAAAGGAAAGCTTTAGCTTTGCAGAAGTCTTAGAGGAAGAAATGTGCAGGGTAATGGCAGGCATGAAAGCCACTTCCTGCGCTGAAAACATTCTTCCCACTAAGATCATCCTGGATAACAAAGAACTTTTTGCCCCGGTACTGACAAGGCTAGTCAATGCCTCCTTCCTAGAAGGTGTAGTCCCGAAGGACTTAAAAAAAGTGACCATTACACCGCTTGTAAAAAAGGCAGGCTTGGATCCCAAAGAACCCAATAACCTCCGTCCGATTACCAACTCCAATTTTATCTTAAAAATTTTAGACAAAATTGCAACCAATCAGCTGCAGAAACATGTCGAAAATGCAGACTTGTTACATGACCAACAATCTGGCTTTAGAGCGGCCTACAGTACAGAGTCCACAATGCTAGACCTACAGACACATATGCTAGAACTGACAGAGAAAGCGAAGACTGGGTTACTCATGCTGCTCGACCTCAGCGCTGCATTTGATCCAGTAGACCACCAATTGCTACAGTCAGCATTGGATAAACTTGTAGGGTACTCAACTAAAGCACAGGCCTGGTTGGCCTCTTTCCTGAAGGACAGGATGGCACGAATACACTGGGGCGAAAACTTCTCAGAAGCAACCCCGATACTGTTTGGAGTTCCCCAAGGTGCCCGTTTGTCCCCTCTCCTGTTTAACCTTTATATAAGAAGCCTCTGCTCGCTGTTAGAAAAAAATGGCGGGATTTTTACCAATTACGCTGATGATACTCAGCTACTATTTGGGTTAACAGGAGACCATGCTGTGGACAGTGCGCAGATCGAGAAAGTTTATAATATTATCGACACCTGGATGCAGAAGCACTGGATGTGCCTAAACAACACCAAAACGGAATTAATGATATTTGGATCGAATCAAGCTAGGTCCAAGCTAGATCCCCAATATAAGAATTTCCGTATTAAAGATACAGCCATAACAGTGGTACACAAGGTAAAAACCCTAGGAATGATGGTGGAAGCTTCCTTGGGATCAGGCGCACAGGTTAGTTACTTATATAAAAATAATCTGTACTACCTGCGTCTCCTAAGAGCTATCAGACCATACATTAATGAGATCAACGCAGCCTCCATCGCCAGAGCTATTCTGCTATCACGCCTGGACTACCGAAATCCGCTGTTATTGGGAGCGTCAAAAAGGGAGCTAGTTAAATGCCAGGTCATGCAAAACGATGCTGTTCACATCATTAAAAGGAAGAAACAAAAGGACCATATATCAGACAGTAGGAGGTACTTAACACTGGCTCAGAATCGAGGATAGAGTCAAATTTAAAGCGCTAACGATTGTCCATCGATGCCTCTTTGGAAAGGCGCCTGCCTACTTTAAGAAGCATTTCTCCTGGTATGCCCCCCGTAGAGGCCTAAGATCTGCTGATACTGGCCTACTAAACATCCCAGAAGCCAAACGGGCACCAGGAAGGGGCAAATCCTTTCCCGTCAAAGCATCCAAATACTGGAATAAGCTCCCCAGGCAATTAAGACAACAAGAAAACTACGCTACTTTCAGGAAAGCTCTGAAAACTAGACTTTTCCAATAACTTAACGCAGCAAATTATCGAGAGACTTAAATTGCAAAGGACCAAAACTGCGCTTCACCGCGCCCTGATGCCTGCGGGCTTTCGGCGCGTAACAAGCATAAAGTAAAGTAAAGTAAAGGATGCCGGCAGCATTCGCAGTGGCACATCGTGACAAACTCTTCCTTCCCAAACACAACAAGAATCATACCCACCAATACCCCACGGATGCTGGCAGCTTTCACAGCGGCACACCGTGACAAGCTCTTCCTTCCCAGACACAACAACACCCCTCCACACCGACACCCCATGGATGCTGGCAGGATTCACAGAGGCACACCGTATCAAACTATTGCCCTCGCACAATCCCGGGCCGCCATCCCTCTGGGCCCTCTCCCACTGCTCAGACTTTTGTTCCAGGGAGACCATGAATAGCGACACCAGTCAATTGCACTGAACCAAGAAGAAGAAAGCAGTGGAACTACAGCCAAGACAATTATGTTTACCCTACACCATGTCTGTGGACACAAACCACAGGCATGGCCACCCATCCATGCACCCTAGAATGCAGCTATGGCTATGCTATCCCGGCCTAGCAGCAAACATAGCCATCCACACTGAAACCCGTGATGTATCTCAACACCTCTGCCATTAGTATACAGCAACAACCAATGAAAAAGATTTGGTTTAGCTGGGCACACATTGAATCTTCAGCACTAGACCCCTATCCTAAAACACCAACAGCCTGACCTCTGGGCTGCTTACTGAAGCCTAGCCATCCCACCTAAGTCTGAACCCGGCAGAAATGCACATAAGCATCTTTAATTCAAACTCTTAGAACCTCCTGCACATGGACTGTGGTCACCAAGGGCGTTCCAACCACAACGCACATTGAGGCATACAAATGGGTAAAGGGCACTATATCAATCATAAATATAATGCAATAAAATACAATACTAAGGACTAAGCTTGGTCTCTTGTATTCCAGACTGAATTTAGTAATCATCCTAAGAGTCAACCTGCAGAGGTATCAAGTAGGAGGCAAATTGTATAAATATATTACTTTACAGGCATTGTTGGGGTGGTCAGGAAAGGTCATAATCATGAAGAGCGGTTCATGTTGCATGCGCCATATTTGTGACTGTGGGTGTGACAAAGTTAGTGTGAGGTCACAATTTTATATATGTATCCAGTGTAGTTAAATGTGAATGGGATATGTTACTTTAGTGTTACTTTGTGTACAAATGGACGTATATTAGATTTGCATGCACGTAGAAAGACAAATACCAAAACCACCAAATCAAATATAAAAACTGATCCAGGCATAATGTGTGATGAAGTGCCTAGAGGCTGGGCAGCGAGGACTTTGATAATGCACATACAATGAAGGGGACTGGTGATAGAGAACCCACTGTGAAGAAAACATGACAGTTATTAAACAGGCATGCAGACTGATATACATATACAGGGAATTATAAATTCACAAGTGGTGTTTTTTTTATAAATGGATTAAAACTCGGCAGTCAGGGTTTCGCAAGATGAATTTTAAGTGATTTGGAGAAACTGGTTTTGCAGATTTTCAGATGCCAGAGGTTTGTGCACTCATGTTTGCAAGAGTGTGTATGCAGGTGCTCTGATACCATTTCTACCTGCTGAACAGTGCGTGTGTTTTCTTAGAAGCATATTGTAGTTTTCCGATTGCCATGCATTAAGGACACCTGTTAGATAGGCTGAACAATGGGAAAGCATTTTTCTATTGGGACATCTCTCGCTACGATTTTGCTTTTGCGTTGTGACAGACTGTAGTTCACTGGAACTACAATACCCATAACCCCATGCCCTGTTATTCCTGTGGGCGGTGCGTCAGCACTGGCGCGTATGCAGAGGCCAGTTGTCGCCGGCTTGCTTTCTGCTGCTCTCCCTCTCTACTTATCTCTTGTGCCCATGTAAGACTTGGGGCCACTCCTCCTCATCTACTACCGCATTCGGGTTGACACCTGATGCCGGTCCAGATATAGCAATGTGCCCTTGATAGTTCGACCTCATTCTCCGACGATGCTTCCATTCCAACGAAGGTTGTGGCAAAGGAAGGCCTCTCCGGCCCCCCCTACTTGCTTTTTCCCTACTTAACACATGTTCCCTTATGCAACATGGATTGAGGTGGAAGATCTACTTTCCCACTCTAATTTTGACTTCCTCGCAATCATTGAGTACTGGCTCAGTAACTCCATTCCTACTGAAGCCATCCTAGCGGTTTCCCCCGACTATGAGATCTTTCAGGCAGATTGTGAAAGTACGAAGGGAGGGGGCGGTGCCCTGTTATACAAAGCCAAGTATCAGTGTTATCTCTCATCTCATGACCCCCCTGACGATTGTAAATCTTTAGTGGCTAAGCTACAAATTAAAGTAAACACCTCTCTTACTATCGTGGTCATCTATTGCCCCCCTAGACCTCTTCCCTTGTTTTAGGAGCAACGTCTAAACCTTCTTAATAAAACTTCCAAGGTTAACACACCAGTCCTGCTACTGGGGTACCTCAACCTCTGAGCCGATGTGGCTACGGACAAAGCTGCACAGTCACTGCTCGCAGCGCTTAATACCATTGGGTTTGCCCAACAAGTAAAAGATCCTACTCATACAGGAGGCCATATTCTAGATTGGATTTTACTACATCAGGTCTCCGCCTCCGCACCCTCCATCTTCCTCTGTCTCTGGTCCGATCACTATCTCCTGACCTTTTTTGTTAACCTCCCGGTATCTCCACCTAGAGTCACTGCCCTCCCAAGATAGTCTATTAAGACCAGTTGGGCTGTCTTGAGGACTATAACAAGGCCTCCAACCTTGCACTTCACCTTACGGACACACTTGGCACGGTCATGGAAGAACTAGTGCTCCTCATCACCAGATGTGTGAAGCCTGAAACTCCTCCTCAAAGATGGTTCAATAATGATATCCTGACCTTCAGACATCTAAGGAGGTCCGCTGAATGAGCCTGGCAGAAACAGCTCTCCCCAGCTACACTAGCCCTTTATCAATTGGCAGTGAAAAACTTCAAGGCCGCTGTGATGCAGGCTAGATCCTCCTACTACAACAAAATAATCATACAGGCCAAATCAAGCTCTAGGGAACTATTTGCCTTTTTGAGGGATGATTTTAAGAGCCAACCGCTCACCACAGTGCACCATCTAAGGACTCTGCCTGTTGCCAAATATTTCATGACACCTTTACCGCCCAAGTTGCCTCACATCTGCAATCCAGCATATCTCACAAAGATCTGACCGGTACCCCTAGGCCTCCCCCCGTGAGCACAGTACTCCCCTCGATCCCTATCGCTAAATCTCAAGCTATGTTCTCCTCCCCAAGAACCCTGGCTAAAATTACCCGGATCATATCCACCATGAAGCCTACCTCATGTAAGGTTGATTCCTGTCCCTCAAGGCTCGTGGTCAGCTGCCTTGATATTCTAGGCCCCTGGTTGACCAAACTCATCAACCTGTCCTTTGTCGAAGGGTGGGTCCCCACCTGAGACAAGTTTGGATCAACCCCTACTCAAAAAGACAACTTTCACCCTCTTCAGGTTATAAACTATCGTTCAATCATAAATGTCCCGTTCCTCCTTAAAATCATGGACCAGGTTGCATACCTGCAATTTCAGAAATTCATAGAGGAAAACAGCATACTTGGCACCCGGAAATCTGGCTTCAGAGCTCCACATGGCACGGAGACCGCCATGCTTGACCTTAAGTCGAATTTTCCTTTATCATTGACCAAGGCCACCCCGCCCTTCTTATGTTGCTGTACCTTTCTGACGCTTTCGACCTGGTTGACCATGAACTGCTGACGACCAGGTTGCAATCCCTGGTAGGTTGTTCCAGTTCAGAAACACAATGGTGACCTCCTTTTTGGGCCCCCGTACAGCTAGGGTCACCATAGATGATGCTTGCTCCTCACCCACATTACTTACCCATGGGTATCTCAAGGCTCCTCCCTTTCACCCACTCTGTTTAACATCTATATGCTCCCACTTCTTGCGATTCTTGTTGACATGGGTGTCCTGTATACAAACTATGCAGATGACACTCAGGTCATCCTAAAGTTTTTATGCATTTACTCCCAGGATCAGACCATCAACTCCTTATACTCCACCATCCACTCTTGGATGGAAGTGAATTCAATGGCTCTCAATGCAGAGAAAACCGAGATCCTTATCACTGCATCCAGTCATATGCTAAAGAAACAGTCCCCAGAGTATGCCAGCTTTTCCATCGCCAATAATACAACCATACCTGTTTCCATGAGCATCAAAATGTTGGGTGTTACTTTGGATGCTGAACTTACCTAACTCTTCAGCCTTATTCACCACTTTCACTTTCAGAAAAAAATGTCTCTGCTGGCCTCATCCTTAGTCAATTCGCGGCTTGACTACTGCAACAGTCTCCTGGCTGGCACCTCCCAGTTGAACTTCTCTGCTCTTCAAGTGACCCTCAAATGGGGCAGTAAGAGCCGTTCTAGGTATTCCTAGACGACATCATATCTCCAAGGAAAGAAGAGAGCTGCACTGGTTGTCCGTGAGGCAATGTGTGTCTCATAAGATCTTGACCCTAGCCCACAAGTTCCTGACCCATGAGACACCTGTCTACCTCACAGGGTAAATGAGTAACTTCGACCTTCAGATGGTCAGCTCAACTAACAAACTGGCCAGAGTTTTTATGGCCATGTAGTATCGCAAAGGCAGATGTAATCTTGTTTAAGTGTATGGGGGCTTTACAGAGGGATTCAAACATTTGCTTTTGACTAACAATAAACATGGAGTGAAGGACGCCTAAGGCCCAGGTTGACTGATAATGCCCGTATTTTGATTGTTTTGAGGATGTGCCATGCGTGCTGAATTGGTAGTCGTTAAATTAGAATTTTCCCAATGACACCAGTAAGCAGGGGTGGATGACATGGCTATCGACATTTCAAAGGGAACCTGTTCGGTCTGCTCTCTCTCATGTCGTTTGAAGGATCCGTGCAGACCATGTGCAAATTACACTTAGGATAAGGAGGTCTAAGACCAGCTGGGACTTGTAATGAATTACGTTTGTACTGAAATGTATAACTGTGTGATGATGTCATGACTTACCATGGACGAATCCTAAAAAGGGGTGTGTTCTACACATAAGCTGAAGATGGTAGCTAAAATAACGGCTACCAATGAGAATGGAAGAATTGGCGAAAGATGGGATTTATTTGCGCATGTTTTAACCAATCATGTGTTGGGGTGGTTTGTAATAAAATATATATGAGTGTTTTAACTGTTGCTAAAATGTATATAATGTGTCAACTTGTGTGGTTCTAGGAGACGTGGATTAGTTTGACTCCATAGGGTCATCTAGCTTCTCGGCCATTTGTACAATAAATTTGCTTTACGTACAAAACATGCACTCACTTCTTAGGTGGAGGGCCCGCATTGGGTTAAGGTGATTAAGGTCCCACCCCTACAGCACTACTGACCAGATAAATTATGAGAATATGATATGTGAAATAATATTGACAACTTCCTCCTCCCCTTCATCCTGTATGAGACTTTCATCAGTCCCATATAATTTCATCGGCAGGCATTTTTAAGCCTGCAATTTAAACATGTATGAAATAACGAAGAGTTAATCGATAAAAAAATAAAATAAATGCTGTATGGGGGTTTCCCCCAAACCTCCCTCCTGCACCTATTTGTAACTATACCCGACCCCGCAACCACTTATCTGCCTTTTCACAACCCCCCCAAAAAGATTCGATAAACTTTCTCGTTATTTCATACACGTTTAAATTACAGGCGTAGAAATGCCTGGCGATGAAAGGACGTCGTACCCTTTCATCGTGGTAAGGGATCATTTCAGAACTATTTGTAGGAGTTCAAAGAGGGAGTCAGGAGCGAGTCTTCCCCCTGAACATTTTGGGTGGCAATAGAGCCAATGGGATATATGTGGCACCTTGGCTATGCTGGGGTGTGCAGGGTGTTTATATGTAGCAAAGCTCCGGAACTTTCAGCAGTTTGTTACAGCCCATCGCGCCACTCTCTTGCTCTCCCTTCCTTTATATGGCTGTCTTGACGGAAGCTTTCTTAACTGGTCTAGGAAGTAGGAGGATATGACATATTCTTTATTTTCTTTTTATTTTCTCGGGTGTGACGGTGCAGCCTGGTCCGACTGTTAAGGTTTTGGGGCGGGTAGGTGGGGTATGTTATATTGGGTGAGGAGGAGGATGTGTGGGTGGCGGGGGGGAAGGGGTTTGAGCACAGAGTTGCATTACATGAAATCCTTAATTCTGGTTGACATCCAGCTCATTTTCCTATGTTTGCAGTGAGATGAAGCAAGAACCTAACAATCCCATTATCAGAAATTATATTGGAGTAAGACCAAGAGAAATATAGCAAAGTATCTGCCTCTGATTGTAAGACATTTGAACTCTGGCTCTTGCACTGCATGTCTTCAAATTGTTAGAAGCCAGGGAATTGAGACAAATAAAATATAGAAATTATAACTTGAGAATTATTGTTTTTCAAATTACCTTTCATTTGGACTCAGATAAGGAGGCAATGCAACCAGATTGTAAATCCTCTGGAAACAGCACCCCTTCATGACAGCCTCAGAACTACCATTGAGAAACGTGAATGTGTACTTCTTGGCAGTAGTATATTTGAAATTCCGCTCTATTTTGCTTTTCTTCTACTGGAACCCTGTTAGTCCATCAGTCTCCAAGATAGCTAAGGTTTGGAACGGGCAAGTGAGGCACATTTTTTTAACATTGTATAGAACATATATATAGTGTGCAGCCACAAAGCTTATGCGCAGTGGAGTAACTTTGCAGAAAATGTTGGGGGTGACATGATATCTGAAGAAAAGTTGCTCCAGCCAAATGAATGGGCACAAAATGGTGTGCCATGAAAGTTGGGGGGGACAGACACCCCTGTCCCCCCTAAAATTACGCCCATGCTTATGCATGCCAATTACAGCCTCATAAATATTGCTGACTGTTAAATAGATGACTTCTTGTATAATAAATATACTATTTTCCAATTGTGCTGGCATCCTTCTCACTGATGTCCTCTGCTGTTATATGTCTCAGGAAATTAAATAGAAGTGTTTGTACCTTAGGTGTTCCATGAGTGATTTACCTAGCAAATCACTGGTGAATAAAAGAGGGTTCTCAGATTGTGTTACACATTTTATGCAAGGTATGTGTAACAACAACTTACTCTACTTTCTGCCTGATTTTCCTTTGTTGTTTTAAATGGACTTGAATGTTTGTTTTTGTTGAGTATGGGCTAGGGTCATAAGTAGTTTTCAGTTTGTCAACCACAGGTCTCATTAATTATTAAATGTGCACATTCAACTTTCAATTTACAGTGAAGTAGCTACAGCATGAACAACAGTATAACCAAATGATACAATTATTTGTGATTTTGCAGTAATGAGGACAATACCCTGACTTTCTCACATCTTCCTGCTTCTTTTCTAGAAACATCAATATACACAGTAATACCTCAGTCTTTGTTTGAGGGCCCATTGCCATGGCAGTATTGTAATGGGCCATTGTTGTACAATTGCAGAATTCTTTCATCTCTGATGAAGCACCAAATGTCTGTTGGGGTTGAAACATGTTGGGGTATTGATAGGGAGGAGAATGTATCATCTTCTCAAGTGGATACATTTTAGATTGATCATTGTTCTGTTTGTCAAATAATAATATTGACTGTTTTTAACAATGTATCATCCAATTCTCGACAAGTGACATATATGGTGATGGCTTGATGTGATAGATGTAATGTCAGTAAAAATACTGCACGTTTGGACTAGCAACAACATAAATAAAATACATGTGTTAGACAAAGCAGTAGTGCATTCTGCAGTAAGACCGGATGAAGCCTGGTGTTTTTGAATAGTTGACTAAATCGATTAGCTCCATGGCTGCCTCCAAACCAGGCTCCATTACCGTGTTCCTGTAATGGGGACTTACCGGGTCATTCCGACATAGGAGGACCCGGTAAGTCCTCCTTGCAGGAACAATTCCCCATTCCCATTTGAGCCCCCATAGGGCTCAATGTGAATGGGGAGGGAGGTAACAACGGGCACATTACAAGTGTCCCGTTGTTACCTCCCTCTTCCTCTCGAGGGGCCGGGAAAAGACGTCTGGTTTTACCAGACGTATGATCTGGGTCCCGCAAAGGGAAACTCATAATAGGCGCTCCCGTAATGAAGGGGGCGGTCCCGTACCGGCCCCCTTCATTACGGGAGCGCCAGGGTCGTAATGAGGCCCAAAGTATGCCTTTTTGATTTGTAAGAACTGGCTGAGGGCGAGTGTACTTTTCTTTAAGCGATATAGTTTAATTTAATCTACTGCCTGTTCTAATGACTGTACTTAGAGACATGATGTATTGCCATACTGTATATAAGGTACTTCCAAGTATCACTGTATAACATCATTTTGGGTACAGCTCCAGAGAATCAGGCATAAATGCTGTCCTGTCACCTCCTTCACAGGCTAGCCCTCTCTCTCTCTCTGGGAACTACCTCCCTTTCATGCCAGCCACATACCTTTAAATTGAGAGTGTCAATAGAAACAAAGAAATCAATTTACCTGAAGTGTCTTGTTGTCTTGTTGAGACAAAAGGTCTTGTACTGCAGCAAAACGTACCTCATTTGTTGGTTGATGTCACAAATGTCGATAGCAAGTGTACATGCAAAGGAAATGCACTCTGGTGGTTTCTATTGAAGAGCAGGCTCATTGGGTGTGTGTAATAGATACAACTGCAGTCTCTGCTTTACCTGGGGCAACTGTTTACATAACTGATTACAGAACCGCTAAGAGGGCATAGTACAACTATAATTCCTGGGCAAATACAAATATATTTACATATGCTTCTGTGAGCTTTGTCCATATGAGGTGTATCTTTGTTGTATTTATTTATTTATTTATTTATTTATTTATTTATTGAGCATTTGTTAGGCACCTTATACAACAGAATTGTGTTTCAAAGTGGCCCAAGGCTAAAAGTGCAGGGAAAAGGGGGAATAATAACAATGGCAAAAAACATAAAATACAGTCATGGCCCTACTGGGCCTTGTAGCATTCGGATGGGCTAGTGCAGGAGGAAGGGAGGGAGGGAGGGCAGCGGAGAGGACAACCTCCGGTGGAGGGCCCGGAAGGGAAGTGCAAAGGGGAGCCAAGGCGGAGAACCTCAGGCTAAGTGCTAGTGCAGGTGGCTCCCAAGGGTGGGATGTAGGGACGCCAAGCAGGGGTCCGCAAGGGCAGTGGGGGGAGGGTGCTAGTATCGACTGGGAAGAAGGGCCAGGAATCCTGTGAGTTTTGAGCAATTTCTGCAACTTAAGGAGGTCCAGCTCAAGCCTGTTGACAGCCGAGGAGAGAGACCTGCCCCCCGCTCTCTTCTTGGAGAAGCATTTGGCAGTCAAGGAGTTGGAGTTAGAGGAGCATAGGGCTCTAGTAGGGGAGTATGTTGGGAGGGAACATTGGAGATAGCATGGCCCCATGCCCCAGAAGGCCTTGTAGATGATGCAGATGGTCTTGAATTTGATCCTTGCAGCCACTGGGAGTCCGTGGAGAGAATCTAGGGCTGGAGAGATACAGTCCCTGGGCTTGACGCTAAGGATAAGTCTTACAGCCCTATTCTGGATTAGCTGGAGAGGTTGTAGGGAGGAAAGATGGAGATTGAGAAAGAGGCTGTTGCAGTAGTCCAGTCTGGAGAGGGCCAGAGATCTGGAGACATTGAGCTTCTGGGGAAGGTGCGGAAAGGAAGAATGCCTCTTAGGAGGTAGTGCTGGAAGTGGGGCTTCTTAGTAAGGTCCATGATGTGAGGGGTGAAGGAGAGAGCGGAATCGAAGATGACCCCAAAGTTTTTGGCCTTACAGGATAGTGGGGTAGTGGGCCTAAGGAGGGTGGCCACAGGGTAGGAGGAAAAGAGGGCGCAGGTGTCCCAATGAGAAGGATCGCCATCTTACTGGCATTAAGAGAACGATGGTTAGCTGCACACCATGCTAGAATGGCAGACAGACAGTCAGAGATCAGAGAGGAGGAGGGGTTTAGTAGAGCGAAGTTTGACGGAAAGCTGTGTGTCATCAGCATAACACTGGAAATGTGGAGAGAAGGAGGACATTAGGTGAGCAAGAGGGGCAAGATAAGTATTGAAGAGCCAAGCATGGTGAAGTGAAGTGGTGGAGGTGATAGGGCCCAGTTTCATCTGGGAAGGGCGGTTAGTGAGGAAAGAGGGCAGCCAATCCAATGCCCAGTCAGTGATGCTGAGGGTGTCACAGAGTTATTTTATGAGGATAGTATGGTTGACTGTGTCAAAGGCAGAGGAGAGATCAAGGGGAATGAGAACAGTGGGAGAGTTGGAGTCGAGATTTGCAAGCACGGTTTCACAGGTACTCAGATTGATGGTCATGAAAGCAACCAATAAGATCAGTGTGGAGGGTCAGTTGGGGGAGGACCAGCTTCTCCAAGAATTAACCCAGGAAGGGGGTAGTGGAAATAGGGCAATAGGAGGGGCCAGTAAATGTCTTTTTTAAGCAAGGGTGCACAAGGGAGTACTTGAGGGCTAGATGGAAAGAGCCAGTGGCAAAGGAGTGGTTGCAGAAGTCAGTAACAGTGAGGGTGAGAGAGGAGATGTTGTCTTTAATGGTTCTGGAAGAACAGGGGAGCACCTGTTTGCAGGAGACCTTAATAGGGCGTACCACTTTAAAGACCTCATCCGGTGCTGTGGCCAGGAGGGAGGAGAGTGAGGGCGGTGGAAGGAGGGGAGCCAAGGGAGGCAGGGGAGCAGGCATGGAAGTGGAGATGGGGGTTGTGGAGAGTGTGGACAAGGTTTCCTGAGATTTTGATGTGAAATAGGAAGCCAAAGCAGTGCAGAGTGCCTGGGAAGGAAGCAGAGCGTTGAAGCCTGCAGCTGGATTGGCAAGTTGCTTGCAGATTTTGAACAGTTTGGCTGTGTTGCTAGTGGCTCCAGAGATCTGGGCTTGAATTTGGGCCAGTTTCTTGGAGCGGATAGAGAAGCAATATTGCCTTTGGAGCAGGCGGCAGGCCAGTTTTTCAGAGGGTAAACCCAAGGTCTGCCATTTCCATTCATCTACTCTGCACTCGTTTCAGAGATGCTAGATTAGAGTAGTACCAGCAGTTGTTCTTTGAGGCATGTTCTAGGCAGATCCTCATGACAGGGGCAAGGATGTCAAGGGTGTTAGAGGTGCAGGTTAGCAAGGACAGAGTCAGAGGGAGAGGCAGTGGTGGGGCAGGAAGGGGGATGAAGATGGAGGCAAAAGCAGCGACTGACACTCACTTGATAGGTCGGATGACGGCAAAAGAGGCTGGTAGTGCTGGGGGTGGCTCGGATAGAGGGCCCAGGGGCACCAGGCAGGAGAAAAGGAAGGAGTGGTAGAACCAGGAGAGGGGGTGGTGACCGGATTAAAGATGTCGCCAGAAATGAAGGCATCCAGAGTGTGACCGGCAGACTGGGTCACACCAGAAGGGAAAATAGAGAGAGAGAGGGAGTCACAGAGATAGGGCCAGGGGGCCTGTAGATAGTGGAAAGGGTGAGATAGAGAGTAGGCGAGACCCCAACCTACAGACAAGGCATTCAAAAAGAGCTGTAGGATTCAGTAGATATGATGGAGGCAGGGACCCACTTAGGGAAGATTAGGGCCACTCCATATCCAGGCCTGTTGGGTATGGGTTTGGAGAGGACTTTATAGTCCACAGGAAGGAAAGTGTCAAGAGCAGTGAAATAGTTGACATTGAACCACGTCTCAGTAACGGTGAGGATGTCTAGGTCAAAGTCTTTGAGAAGACGACAGATGTCAGAGGAGTGTTTGATAGCAGAGCAAGCATTCAGATAAGCTAAGCGAAGCTGGTTACCACCATTGAAGGTTTTCTGAGCAGGCATACAGGGGTATGGTAATGCCGTTGGTGCAAATATGAACCTAGGATTGCAAAAATGTAGAAATGATGAAGAAGTTGTTTTCATGTGCAGAATAAGGTAGTTCCCTGGCCTGGAGTACAGGATTCTATTTCGAGTGATGAATGCAGAGCACAAAGAGTTGAATGAAAAGACCATGTGCGTAAGACATATTTATGTTAAGATTAGGAGAGGCAAGAACATTTGTAGGAGCCAAGTGTTGGATACATAAGATGGCAAGAACCCATGTGGGGTGCAGTGAGCAAGGTATGGGTAGGTGCATAGCTAAACTTGGCAATCAAAGCAGCTTTCATACACTCATACTGACCTCTCTCTTCCACACACAGCTTCAGAATGCAGTCATTACCAGTTTAAGATACTGTACTTAACAAACACTTAGACCAAACCTTCTGGTCAACATCATGGATATCACAAGCCATTTCAAATGCCTCTATACATTGGAGAATATCAGAACCCTCCACATACACACCAATCAAATCTTTCATTTGGTGGCAGAACACCTGACAGCCCCAACTGGTCTAGCCGTAGTCTCCACTTTAGCTTTCTCCATCTGGATTCCTTGGTTTTCAGTGTCTCTGTCTTTGAGTATTACTTGTCCCAATTCCTCCTTTCTCAGCTCACCTTCTGTTTCTAACTTTTTGTACGGAAAGGCTAACTTCTCTCTTGGTAGCTCCAACATTAGTAGTTCAAGTCTCAGAGCATTCCCCTGAAGAACAGTGCTGGGTTTTGGAGGTGAAATGGCAGGAGAGGGGGCAGTCCCACTGGTAGATTCATTAATATCTCCAGGGGCAAGATCCCCAATGGTTGCCATAAAGGTGAAGTGCCTAGGACCTTCAAGATTTATTGGGAAGATGAGCTCCTTTATAGTGAGTCCGCTGAGCCGGTACCTGGTACAGTTAAAAGGGTGGTTGTACCCAAGATCTACAGGTACTTCCTTCTGCAGGTGGCACATGAGGTGCCCTTGGCTAGTCATCTTGGCACTAAAGACCAAACAAAGGATCTCATCATAATTTTACTGGCCCAGGATGGGGGTAGAAGTGGAAGCCTTCGCAAGACCTGCCCCACTTGCTATTTGTCTGCTAGGCAGTGTCATTGGCTCACTTCAGCCTTTAACAGTGGTAGGCTCACCATTTGAGAGGGTAGGCATCAGCATTGTCGGTCCCTTATACCCTGCCACATCAGGGGTACATAGGTTCACACTGATTCAAGTAGATCATGCCACCAGGTACCCTGAGGATATAGCACTTTGGATGATCCCTGCCAGGGTGGTTACCAGGGCTCACCTGGGCATCTTCACCAGAGTTGGCTTCCCTAAAGAGGTGGTCTTAGACAGAGAAACCATTTTTATGTATAGCTATATGCCAGCAATGTGGAAGGAGTGTGGTGTAACTTACAAGGTCAACATCCTACCACCCCCAATGGTCTGGTTGAGAGATTTAACACAACTCTCAAAGTCAGACTGGGTTCTTTGGAAGAGCCCCTGAGGAAGAAATTGGACCCCCTACTATCATACCTGCTGTTTGCCTAAAGGCAGGTGGCTCAAGAGGGTGTTGGGTTCAGCCCTTTCGAGCTCCTCACTGGCCATCCTGTGAGGGGGACTTTGTCTTTTTACGAGAAGGTTCGGAAGCCAACCCTACAGGTCGCGCCAAGCACCGGGAGGACCAAGTGTTAAGTGTCAGAAGGAGAATGGCACAGATGATGGGCCAGGCATCAGCAAACCGTTAGGCAAGCCAAGAGTTTAATACGTACTGGCATGACCTTAAGGCCTCCCAGGTGGACTGTATTCCTGGCCAGGAGATCCTTGTTATGGAGTCAAACAAGCCTAGGGATTTGGCAGACAAGTGGACAGGACCCTTCAGGATAATCGTCAAGGTGGGCAAGGTCAACTGTCTGGTTCACATGGGTACCCCTGGGGTCGCCCCTGAGGTCTTCTGTGTGAACTGGCTCAAACTCTACCACCGAACGAAGGCAGTCTCATGTCTTTTGCTAGCTTCAGAGCAAGTGGAGGATGAAAGTGAGCCCCTTGCTGATTTTCTGCATAGAAGCCCTCAGGGTGGCTCAGTCGAGGGAGGCATCACTCTCCAGATCTGACATCAGAGCAGCAGAGGACCTGCAGGGCTTTCTCCAGAAGTATACCCCTCTGTTTTCACTGACACTAGGCCTAACCCCATGGTGCAGGCATTAAATTGACACTGGTGACAGTGTACCTGTCAAAGGCAGATGCCACAGGATGTCAGACACTTTAAAGAACCACATCCAGGCAGAGGTCACCAAGATGTTGGATTTGGGTGTAATTGAACCCTCAACCAGTCCCTGGTCCAGCCCTGTGGTCCTTGTTCCCAAGGCCAGTCCCCAGGCAGGTACCAAAGATTGGAGGTTCTCTGTGGACTATAGAGGGGTCAATGCAGTCACCAAGATTGATGCTCACTCCTTGCCCGGGGATAATGACCATAGCTGCTGCAAAGTTTGTATGCAGCTTTGACCTCACATCAGAGTATTGAATAATAGCTCTCACTGACCAGGCCAAGGGGAGAACTCCTTTCTCAACTCCTTATGGGCTCTACCAGTTTAGGGTTGTGCCATTTTGACTGAAGAGTGCCTCTGCAAGTCAATCATGCCCTCAGTGGACAAGAGGCCCTCTGTGTGGCCTATCTAGATGACATTGCTGTCTACAGTTTGATTCGGGAAGAGCATCTGACTCATTTGGATGTGGTGTTGCACAGTATGCCATGGACAAGGATAAGCAGTTTAAAACTACTACGGTGGTGATTTGATATAGTACAAAATGATGGTAACATAATAATACTTTTGATGCCAAGTGCATTTAGAACATTTCTTTGTTTCCTAATCTTTGGTCCAATTTAACAGATTCACATGCACTTAAACTGTCACAAAACATTCATTTTCACCTTCTACACCACCCCAACTGCACATCTGTGGCATTTCACCCCAATTTTCATCCTTTTATTTTATCCCTACTCTTTTTCTGCCACATACTGGATACCCTGGGAGAAGGCACAATACACCAAACCCCAGGCAAGCTAGGCACACTGAGACCTCTAGCATGCTGCTTTGGCACAGTATCAAACCCCTGTAACATAATATGGCATGAATTCCCTGTCGAACCACATCTTGCACACTCCTCACCCGCCACTGGTTTGGAAAATGCTCCTGCAGTGTGACGGTTACATTCCTACAGGACACACCCCATGACAATGTGTGCTTCCAAATACAAGGCCAGTCGCCACCACAGGGGATGACTTTGTCACTGCAGCTATGTGGTTTACATATTATGTCTTCTTTCTGTCATCTTCTTGTTCACATATTTGTAAGAGATCCATGCAAAACAATCTCCTTATACCTTCTGTTTGCCAACAACGGCCTTACCTTTTATTAATTCAATATTATATGCAGATGCATAAATCACAGATGCATTTCGGACTACAAAGTCCTTCCTGAGGTCACATACAGGTCATCTACAACATATAAGTCAAACAACAGTCAATATATCAGGTGATATTACGATTGCAATAACCCACATATCAAGACAATTAGAGCGCAATTCGCGCCACATACATTAATAATATTGCAAATCAGTGTCAGCCAGTATTGGCCAGATCACAATTATTCATATCCATGTATAATATGTATTCATAAAGCAGGGTTTATAGTCATAATCTCGAATACAAATATGTCGAAAGTCATAATGTCGAAAAAATAAAGTCGAAAACAAAAATGTCGAATTTCTTTTTTTTGTTGATTTTTATTCGAAATGGGGGGGTTCCCCCCAACCCCCCTTTTTTAATTTTTTTTTATGTTTTACCCCTTTTTTACCACCGGAACCCCAAAAAAACATGTAAATTAAAAAAAAAAACAATTCGACATTTTTGTTTTCAACATTATTGTTTCGACATTATTGTAATTCGACATTTTGTTTTCGAGATAATGACTGGACACCATAAAGCAGACATCATATGAAAATAAAGCAATGATAAAATAAAAGCAAAAAATGTGCAATTGGCCACAGTACTTAAAGAACAATTAACACAGATAGACAACGTAAAAAAACAGAGATCAATAAACAGTATATAGGTCAGAACAGCATATTACAGTTACATTTGTTCAATCTCCACACACAGTCATATATAGAAGTTTAGCCAGTTTCTATCGCAAGAGAAAAAGGGGAAAGGAGAAAAGAAAAGAGAATAGAGTGCAGTCTATCCGCATGATTGCCACAGCTAACGGGACTCTCTGGTGTTGCTACTGTCCATCTTGGTGTCTATCCTAGGTGGCCAATGAGGGCCTGTTAATCATATCAGTGCCTAAATCTCTAAAACAGTTGCTTCCCAATTCACCTTGTCATGCTTGTTGTACTGTAATCAGACCTGCAAGACTCGTGCTGATTCTAATCTGTTCCCGGCCGGCCGGCACGCCCATCTAATTCGCAATCTATAAGATGATGTTCATGATCAAAGACACGTTGTCAAACGCAACAGACCTAGTAGTAGATCTGTCAAGCAGAACATTTACTGATCATGAAACAAGGACACTGAAGAAAGGAGTAATGTGTGTACCAACATATAGCACCAACATGTTTGACACAAAAGTTGAACTCCACCAATTGGTACACAAACTGAAACTTAAGGTGTTCTTTGTGGAATTACCTCCACCAAAGGATTCAGGCGGAAGATCGGAGGAATAAATCGAATGTATCCCTAAGAGCACATTCACCGCCCCTAAAGTGTTCCAGTAATTCACATTTTTCACAAGATGTTATTATCAGACATGTAGAAACTCCATTTTCGGAAACCCAAAAACAACAACCTCAAAAGAGGCAAATTATCTCAAATAAGGGCACTACATACAGATCCGACCATCACTATTCGTCCAGCTGACAAAGGAGGGGATAGAGTGTTACTTGATACTAACGATTACAAAATTGAATGTGAATGGCAACTTAGTGACACTAACATTTATGCCAGTCTAGAACATGACCCTACCACAGGCCGATTTGGAACAGATTGTATCTTTAGCTGAAGAGATGGAATGGATTTCTCATAAAACAAGATCATTCCTATACACTCTATACTCCCAAATACTACATTTTTACCTACTTCCGAAAATACATAAAGAAATTCATAAACCACCAGGAAGACCTATTGTGGCTACTACAGGAGGGATTTTACAACCACTTAGGAGAATGCACTTCGATTACTTTCTACAGATTACTTTATACAGAAAACTCCAACTTCTATCAAGGACAGCACACATTTCCTACAAACACTGGATCAGATTCTACCCCGCGACAATGGCATTCTCTTCACTATAGATGTTAGTAGCCTGTACACTAGTATGCCATACGACCAAGGACAAGAAACTGTGGAATGGCTATTACTGAAACAAGAAGATATTGGAGCATCTAAAGAATTCATTGCACAATCTTCAAAACGAATGAGCAGAAAGGCAGAAGATAGGACGCAGACTTGAAGGGGCAGCAGAGCAGAGGATCGAATGGACTAAGGCAGCAGCAGGAAAACGGACTGGAGAGAAACCAAGAGAGGAAGAAGGTGGGCAAGACAAGGAAGAAGCAGCATACAGGGAGAGAGGTTCAAGGAACAGGTGCATCAGTGCAAAAGAGGAAGCAGTTGCAACACAAAGTTTGACCGTTTGCTAGGAGGTTTTATGGCAGCCGGCTTCGGAGTACCAGTGTTCTGGCATGTGACGTCAGCCGACATGCATACTGTGGAAGCCATGCTGGAGTGGGCCAGATAATAAATGCGACTCCGCCATCTTGGTGAGGGAACGGCCCATCTCTACCGCACCCATAACGACCAACAGGGATGTAGCCTCACATTAGTAATGTGATTGAGCCCAAAGGGAAAAATGAAACTATACATATAAGACATATTTGCACATCTAATAATAAAAACAATGATGGTACTGCATAACATCTAGTATTCACCAATGCAACTTTGACCATCTATGGAGGTTTTTTTTAATTGTGCTGATATAGTTTCTATTGTTGTGAGTAAACCTCATAATAAAAAAGATACTTGAGAAAGGATTGCTAGTTTTATGATCAGCATAGGCAATTTGAAGTCCTGTCTATGATACTAATCTCAGATAGACATGACTAGCCCTTTTTCTCTCCAGAAATATCCAATCGTATCGTTTGTTATTTTGCCAAAAAAACCACAATGGGGTATATGTTCAATCTGATTTACATCAGCAGCTCGGTTCTCTTTTCACAAATAGTTTATTTTATTTCTGTTCATTGCTATTTTTCAAATCCGTTAATGTTTATGAAAAGTTGGTGTTTTATTAGACAATAGGGTAATTTGCAATTAACCTAGGAAACATATTATGGGCCAAAAATGCCGGAGCCATACAATTGACTTAGTGCTGAAGTGGTGCTCTGTGATATTGTAAGAACAATGAAGATGCTTGAGAGGTATTAGACTTTACACTGACTTCTGACTTTCACCTCCACACGAGGTACAGGTAAAGTTGAAGCTGTATAAAAAGGGCTGTAACATCATTATAATAGTGATAGGTTGTGCAACAGAGATACGTTTTGAATTGGCAAAACTTTTTGATATTACTTTACAAATGGTACTGTTCCAAATACGCTACGTGACAAAACATCTAAATTTAAAAATGGATTGAGATTTAGGCAGACTGAATGTTATTTGCTTCTGCCAAATTGCCTTAGGTAGCGATTAGGCACTTTCCATTCTAATCACAAGGTCACGTTGTTCAACATTTTAACAATGATACCATTAACAGAGCATGTGATGGGCCTACAGGGCTGGATTTGGAGGACCAGGGGTTTAGCATCGCTCTCGGGAAAACCTTCCAATACACTCATTGATGTTCAGTTTAGAATTATGACGATGATTATTTTTAAATATACAATGAAATTCACCTCAGCTAACAGTTATCTTGTATATTTGTATCTCTTCAAGGTCTTGTTAATCCTCCCGAGATGTCCCAACATCACACCCTCACCCCTTCAGACCTTCATAGCCTCCGGGCCAACATTTCGGCAATTCAAAGCGAGACCCCCTATTTAAATGTAAGCTGGACTGTGAGTGGGTCTGGTAAGTACATCACATTCTTGTAGTCTAGGACATATGTTTTAAGACCATATAGTGCTCTACAAAAGGTGCTTTTGGAAATCGTTCCAACAGGAGTGGGAAATGTAAATTCAAATGTGTTATTTAGTGTTAAAGCCCACACTTAAGGGAGGTAGCATAACCATGATCAGAATGAAATCAGACAGGAAATAACTAAGCAACGGGAACGAGTCTTACAGTGAGCTCGTAAGGTAGACAAGGTAACTGTGCACCTTCAGAAAGTCTGACGCCTCAGAGTCAGATGGAACGACCTTGCATAGAGAAGCACATAACCTTATGTGTAGTCACTCTTCAGTTCACCACTCATGGCCGAAGATACATTGGTCCGGTTCCCTGCCAAGCTTTGAAGGTCATACTGACCAGCTTCTTCTTCACATGTGCACAACAGGAAAACGCATTTTAAGGACAAAACCAATTGAAGATCTCTCCTGCATTGATTTAAACATGCCCCATTTCATAACTACATGACGGATGCATGGTTCTGGATGTTTGCCTCACACTAGATCAGGGGTTTTCAACCTTTGGTTCTCCAGATGTTTTGAACTACAACCCTCATCATCCCTAACCAGCATAGTCAATAGCCAAAGATAAAGGGAATTGTAGTCCGAAACATCTGGAAAATCAAAGGTTGCAGACAGCAATGAAGGACCAATAATGTTAGCATAAGGTTCCAGGTTGTATTCTCACAGATATATTGCCAGTATATATTAATATTCCTTATCTCTGCCAAAATTGTAATTTCAATTTGATCTTTTAGGTGCTACTTTAGAGTTTTTAGTGTACGGCCTCAGATTGTGGGCATAGATACTGACCTCAGCCTTGATGTTGGCTAATACGTGGCCATAAGAACTGTCAAGAAAAGCTGCACAGTTTTGGCTTTTAGGCGGTGCTTTAGTCCAACTGGCAGTTGTGGATTAAAGTTGGCACTTGAGCACCACTACTAGTTGTGCTTTATATAGGCTGCTTCACTATCACCTAGCACAGTCTAATGAAGCTACACAGTGTTAGCTCATAGGTAGTGTTTTAACCCCACTGCCAGTTTCAGATTAAAGGTGGCAATTTAGCAACACCACTACCTTTGGTTCAAATATGGTGCTTTACTATCATCTAGTGTGATTACATAGTTTTCGCTTGCAGGCGGTGCATTAGCGTGCAACATGGTGCACAATTAAACACAGTCGAATCAGGGTGATGAGTGAGGCAGAGGGAGCGCAAGGGAACTACACTCCTCTACCATAGTTCTGCTCCTTTAGCAGGAGGCTAGCAGAGCGGAATGAGTTTCTTTTATCAGGAGTAGTCCACTCCAACCCTCCCCATGTCTTTTTTCCCCTGCTGCGGGCCCTATGTGCCAGGTGTTACGCTCAGCTATCTGTGCTGTGTCTGGATGTCATTCTTAGGGTGAGTTAGCCAGGCGAGGACATGCCTCAGATGGACTGTTTCATTGTACCCCACATCCACTGGACTAGAATCCTACTGCTGCCCCTCTTGGTTTGTTTTGGCTTAATTTGGGTGAGTTGTCTCACCTCAATGCCTCTTCCAATGGGGTGTCTCTGCTCCACTTCTCAGGCAGCCATGGATGGCTTTGTGGCTGGCCTGGAGAGTCCACTTGCTGCAGTTTTTGGCACTCTGCCTCACCCTGATATCAGCTCTTCCTTCCATGGAGGCCCAGGCTGCCATTCCTTTCTTCCTTGTTGCTGTTTTTTTGTTGAATTCAACTAGTAAATATGATTTTAACTGGATCTTTTCATCACTGGAAAGAGCTTGTAGATTATACTAGAGTCTGCTCTCTCAGTGTAATTACGTATTGCGCTAAGCAGGTAATAGCCAGCTAAATTGGGACTAAGCTGGATGCCAGGGTATCCCTGCGGGATGTTCTAGCAACCTTAATAGGCGATCATGCTGGAGGCTGGAGTCATTTCGGTTGACCCTTTTGGTCAGGTTCTGTCTCACTTCTCACACCATAATGTGGCAAATCGACAAACCATGTGAAAAAAAGTGTTAGGTAGAAATCGACGTTTACCTGCTGATTTAGGCACGTGTACATTCTAGTGGCTTTTATGGGTTTTAAACTGTATTGTTCCGCCCAGCCTGGCTCAAGTATTGCTCTGGCTTTGTGTGCTCTGCCTTAAGAATCCTTATGACTACTAAGGCAGTGGTACCCCACATGTAATCCACATTGTCCCAGAGTAGGTATCTCCTCTCTGTTAGTCATGAGGAATTGGTGATGGTGGCGTTTTGTTTGTGTAAAACTGCACTACTTGCTGGACACCATTTCACCTGGCTGTGTCTTTTTTGACTTCCTCGTCCATTTAAAAAAATGAGGTTATATGTGTTTGCTTGAAAGCCTGAGTTGGCACATTAATATCCCTTGTTCCTATTTGTGTGTGAGAGTAATTGGCCATCGTTGGCACTAGATCAGATCCCTTATCCAAGGTATGGGGGTGTAGTCAGCCTGGAACCATGTTCTTAATGGCATATGGATATCCCCCTCTGAAATAATCTGCATCCCGCCCTTTGTGTGTGAGTGTTTGCAGGGATGGGCAGCCATTGGCTGTCCACTCTTCTGTTTAATCTATGCTTGGTGTGTGAGTGGGTGCTGTGTACACTCACCGCTACCCAAGAGGGATACAAACAGACTGTTAGGGACAATTTTCAGAAATGTGCTAATTCCTCTCTAATTTAGAGACTCCTTTACTGCACCATTGCTGGATTTTGAGGACTTTAATATTTCACCTGGAGAGAGTGAGAGCCTTTTCCCACTCTCTCATGTATTTTGTCTATGATATGAACACTGTGTTTCTTTAGGTTGTGGAGTCTGACACATTCTATAGGCATTATCTTTCTACATTGTGACACACAGCACCTTCAGTGCAGTGGCACAGGGAAGTCTTTCAGATTTCCCAAAGGTTTAAAAGGTATAAACCTTTAAATACCTTTCTGTTGGATAACTACTGTTTCCAAGAGCAGTAAAGTGAAATTGACTTTACTTACCTTGGTACCTTTCTAGACCCAGCACACACTATCTTACCATAGGGTGCTGGAGGGGTTACTTAGTATCCCCTTAGTCTAGTTTCAATGTTATGCTACCCTTTCCTCGATAAATGGCTGGTGGCAGTGGTTTACTTTTAACTACCATGATGTGCTTTTAGCGCGGGTTGCGCTCACAGCTACGGTAGAGCACCCAAGGGTGCTATTTTTGTCAAAATGGCCCGGTCTGCTTTTTTCGCCATTTCTTTGTGGAAAGGTCCTTCTTGAGATTTACTCTGCGTGGCAAACCAGGTTTGGTCCCTTTGTTCATTTTGTCTTTGGTGGGATTCACAAGTGAAGCCCACCTCTGGCTCCAGTATGTCTGGCGGGCGCAGGAAGTGAGGGAGCTGCCCGAAACTCCCTGTGCTTAATCCCCTTCATTACAGAAATGCACCCAAGGTGATTGGCCAGCTGGCAGTCCAGAAAGGACAGCCACCCTGCTGTTTGACTGGCAGCTAGGCTAGAATGAATGGGAGAAACCTGCATAAAAGGTGAGGCTTTTTGGCTTGGAAGGCAGAGTCGACCACTGGATGAAGGAATCTGAAGAAGAACTTGGAAGAGACGCCTGCTGCAACTCCTGGACCATTGGTTTGCCCGGTGAAGCACTTCTGGTGTGCTGACGCTCTCGGACCAATCAACTCCAAAGTAAGTCCGTCTGGACATCCTCTCAAAGCTGGTTGTATTTCCACTGCTGCTGGAACCAAAGAGCCAGGGAGAGGAACACCAGATTGTGTGCGTTGCTTTTAAGTTGGCCAAGAGCTCCAGCAAGATCCTCCGGACTCCCAGGAAGCAGGACTGACCGAGCTTGAGCCACCTCAACAGAGTGCTATACCCCAGATGCAAGGAAAGCCCATTACAACAGCCAAAAGTCGACAGTGGTGCTATTTGCTGAGACGCGGGGAGCTGAAACCGTGAAGTGCCACTGAAAAGAAGTTGGTCCTTTTTCTGTCGCCGACCATCCCGTTTTGTTGCAGGAGTCCCCAGAAGTCCTCCCTCGTGTCCCCATGACTGAGTCCCAGGAACAACAGGATATGCAGAGCCACAGAGGAATAGAAGCCCGCTGGAAGCATTTTTTCTAATCAAAGGTATTGTACAGTCGAAAAGAACTTACCTCTTGTTGTGGTAGCCTTACCTGATCTCAGTTGAGACTTGTCTTGGTTGCTTCTGTAGAGATGCTAACAGCTTCTTTACCTCAGAAGACTAATCAGCTTTTGGCCCTATGTTGATTTCTTCTTTTCTACAAAGACTTCTAAAACATAGTGCAAGACCTTTACCTACCTGTAAGAAGTGCGTCAGCTCACCTAGACTTTTGTCCAATTGACGTTGGCCTGGCCTGGCTCCCTGAATGACTCTTCTTCCTTCAGTCTTGGTGTTTAGTCTTCCTTCGAAGAAGGGGTTAACTTACTTTGCATTGGGGGTTGCCAAAAGTACTTAACTGCTTCAGAATATTTGTGTGATCTCTTGTTGTGTTCTAATAACCTTTTTCTTTGACATACTCCTAAGTATTGCTCTAAAACAGTGATATATTAATTTCCACAGTGTCCTAGCTATTTAGGTCACCCGAGGGTGTAGGAAGTGTCTGTGTGTCATCCCAAATGGGTATTTGCTGATTTAGAGAAACTAAGAGTGTGTATCTTGGAGTGTATTTGTGTTACTATTATATTGCTCCTTCTGAAGAAGGCTTACTCATACTGACTGTTAAATAAATTAATAAGTGTTTAATCAAGAAACCTTGTGTATAAGAGTTTATTTGAGTACTTGTCACTGTGCATCTCTGTGTAACTCCCCTACTGCTCCCATTGACCCCTCTTGAGATAAGCCTGGCTGCTCATCACACTACCAACCTGTGTAGTGCAGACTTATACCAAAGGCTGGGTTCCTATTGCCAGGAGTTCAAGGTTGTTGTAGTGCACCCAAAGGGTACTGCTTCAAATCTTGCTCCAAACCTTGCTTTACACAGACCTTTTCACTCACCTTATCTACTGCTTGAACTCTTCACCTGCACTCATGGAAGGCCCTGCTGCGTGAAGAAGGACCAAAGCTGCACATCAGAATCCTGTGACTATCCACTCAATTTGACAGTGAAGCTCCTCCTCTCCGGAAGATCAGAAGGACCCCACTGTGGTGCTCCTTCTCCCTGATCTGGGGGATTTTGACAACACCTCCTGCTCTGAGCTCTCATCTCGCTGACGCTCCTGACTGTACCTGCATCACCAATCCAGAAGTGTGAGTCCCTGGACCTTGAGGACTCTCAAGCATTTGGACCTGAGGTTCCCCATCCTAGGGCACAAGGCAGGTGCTCTAGTTCAATTTCCTCCATCTCGGATGGTCCAGGGACCTGAGCTGCTTTCTGTCCTACAACCACACTGCCCAACACACCTCTTGTTTCTTCTGTTGTGGTTTGCCCCTTTGCAGTGTGACTTAACAAGTATATCTTCAATATAAAAACCTTCCCTGGGGTCCTGTGACTCTCACTACATCCTCAAAAGCCAATCCTGTGCCTGAGGAGGATGGAGGACACTTGCTTCCAACTACTAACAACCACGGAATCTTTGCTTTTCAGGTCCTCGGGTTTGGACCCTAGACCCTGAAGACTTTGAATCTTGAAATGTCTTCCTTTCAAATGGTCTGGGGGTTCCTTCTGCACTGATGATTAATTGCTGGAACCTACGGTGGTTACAAAACAACGTGAACAGTGATTGCCTCGAGAAACCGCAAAACAGCCTGTGTTGCAGAACAGACATCAGTGAAACAATGCATTAAACACCCGTCAGTGACCTAAATACAAGGTGTACAAAAGAGATTATCTATTTTGAAAGCTTTACTATTAAGAATTGAATTGTTCACTGTGAAGTCATGAACCAATTCGAAGTTAAAATACTGAAATAGTTGTGTGTAAAAGGGGAACTACGTTTTTCTGGTACTAAAGCAAAACTCACAGATACAGTTTCTCTTTTCGAAGACCAGTTGTTTGCAGAGGAGGAGCAATCCTCGAAATTTCCATTGTTAGTCCCCAGCCCATCCATGGATGAGTCCATCATCTTGCAGCAGATGGAGTTTGATTTTAAATGACACATCTGGAAAAAGAGAGGGGGGTTGAGTTAAATACATTGTATTTGGGGCACTTGAAGCTCAAGGAAGATCTGGAAAGAGACAGCATCGAGCAGGAAAACGCAACAGCTAACAGAACCAGAGAGCTGGAACTAAAACTGATAATCAAGGAGTTGGAGCTTGAAGCAGCAATGCAAATTAATGTGAAGGGATTAACCCTGTTGTGCAGAACTCCCTGATGATTGGTGGATGTAGGACGGTTGGAATGTCTGATGCTCTAAGCCTGGTGGGTATCTGGCTCAGAATGCTTTAGAAGCACTATTCAAATTAGATGAAACTGAGCAACAGAATTAGGAATGTATGAAAAACAGATTGATTGTGAAATTTGGTAGGACTACCACTCAATACCTTTAGAAGATTAGGGAGCATAAAAACATAGACATTGTGACGGGGTCCACTTGGGTAACTGCTTCCAATAAAGACCTGCATGGTTGGAGGAGAAATTACAAGGTGGACTCCTTTTGAAGGCCTTCTGAATGCTAGTTCCTCATAACTATACCAGTGTCTTTCTGACTCTAAGGAACCTGGCCTAAAATGCAGCTGATCTCCTGGTTTGCTACAGAGTATCTAAGCAGTGGTCTCCTCGGAAGAATGAGTGGCACAAGCCTAACGCTGAAAAACATATATCCAAACAAGCTCACAAAATAGAAGGGGCTGGGTCCCATGGGGTGCTAATAAGCCTAATGGAGTGCATGCCCTGAAAGAAGTTAAACAAAACCTTTGTGGGATGTATTTACCCATGCATCCGAGCCGTACCTCAAAACTGTGCAGTACTGACATGGAAAACATCATGATGGCCAGAGCTTCCCAGAAAATGCACAGGGAAATGCATGAAGAATAGGCTGCCACCCATTTTTGCCGATGTTATGGACACAGAAGGACACTGCCTAAAACCACCATTGGACTACCCACACAGTAGTCTGAAACCCTTGGGAATGGCAATGCTGATTGCCAAAAGCAAACCCATAACTGTTGGGAATTCATTTCTTAAATCCCAAAAATGGGTGCAGTACCAGTACTCACCACTATCCAAAAGCCGGCGTTTTAAAACCACCCTGTGTTTCTCTGAAGGCAGGCTCAAACTGTCTATTTTAAACATTGCAACACATCTAAAAACTCACTGGACACCAGCAGACATTTGGTAGAATGAAGTGTTGTGTGCCTACAAAATCCGGGAAATGAAGAGCCCAAAACAATGCTTATAACAAAACTGCTATGGAGTCAGCAGTTTAAGTTGCACTGGATTTAAAGACACTAAAATCGAAATGTTTAGATTAAATGAGTGACCTATGTTTGGTGTCACATGCCTTTGTAACTGTTGAAATGCCATAGTTTTGCACTTAGAATCAGCCTTCTAGCTGCATATGTGAAAATGTTTAGTTTTATTTGAATGCAGAAACTGGGGAACAAAAAGTGACATTTTATCTGAAACCCGGCTTAAGGAACTGAATTCTGCCTGGCAACTACCCCCATCAGGAGTGAAACTTGAGTCACAGCTGTGTTCCCAGGCCTAGCTGCCCTTTTGCTGCTCACACTAAGGATATGCCATCTATCTGATAATTGAATTACCTGTGCTCTACAGGAGCTCTGAACAAAGCCTGTCTTGACTCATGCAAAGGTTTTATTACAGCGGTCGTAAAATGTAGCTTCCTCTTGGCAGAAGCTGGGAGGGGCACTGCCTGTGAGAGCAAGCTGGCTTGGCAGAACTGGATAAACCAGTATTTCCACCATGTGACCTGGGAAACCACACCCCTTTGTAGCCAGAATATTGTTTAGAAAAAGATGAATAACTCATGGTGCGGACATGTGAAAATTTTATAAATGATACCATAATTCTTGTGATTTTTCTGCCCACATTTTAAGACGTGCTAGGACCCGGTGGTATGTTCAGGGGGGTTTTAGCGGAAAAGAGGATATTACTCAAAATGTGTGCATGTGAAAAATCTGACACTTCATCAATTAATCTCCATACTCCTTGCGCACATGTGTGTAAATTTGGGGTAATGTCCGGAATTGCAAACCAGTTAAAAAGTGCAAAATATTGCCATTTCTGAATGCAAGCTCCCAGGAAGAGCAGAGTTTGAACAGGAGATACCTCCTGTGATATGTGAGGGGTGCATATGATTTTAAAACAATATGTACCTCTGCAAATATGTATTTGTTTCAAATCTAGATTTGTGTGTAAGTTGACAGGAGGAGTGGACTCTCTGCAAGCCATAAAATGACATCACGCTGACACACACTTCCTTCCCCAATCAAATGAGAAATGGAAGTTTGACCAATTAGAAGCTGAGAGAGAGGTAGGGTCAGTGATGCTAGAACACACCCACATTCTAAACACATAAAAGCAGACAGACAGGACAGATAGGGACTTTCAAATCCATCTGCCGCTGGAAGCTCTGCCGGAAAAATCCATACTTTACCTCCATCAAACCTCCAGAGAGCCAAACTAGAGACTTCAATCTATCCAGAACTAGAGACCCAGACCAGAGAACCAGAGAGAGCTGACCCAGATCACTGTGAAGTGCAGAGACCAGAGGCGAGTCTAAAACCCTGACCAGATCCGTGATGAGGCCCATTTCACTCAAGAATATAGTGTGAGTACATAGCAAAACTGTGCAGAACCAATCTCTTAGTTAAAATAATATAATTCAATCCTATTTTAATCTAAGTAGAACTGTCTCTTAACCGTCACCTGTCATTTGCAAAGCTGTCACTTGTCATTTTCTAGTTGCAAGCTGCACTTGT
Source organism: Ambystoma mexicanum (assembly GCF_040938575.1). Taxonomy (NCBI): domain Eukaryota; kingdom Metazoa; phylum Chordata; class Amphibia; order Caudata; family Ambystomatidae; genus Ambystoma; species Ambystoma mexicanum. The sequence continues at coordinate 315,673,801 of NC_090923.1, forward strand.
CTTTTTGAACTTTAAAATTTCAAATCTGAAAAACGACCTTTATTTAATCGCTCATATCTCCGCGACCGTTTGTGCTAGAGACTTGCAGTAACTTTCATTTGAAAGCTTAGAATCTTAGCTTTGAATCGCACCAAGAACCACATTCCTACCCCTTATAGTTTTACCGCAATCGCGGAAAACGCACGCGCGAATTTTGCCGCGATTTGCACATTTCTCCACGTGTAAAAAGACAGCAGTTTTGCTTTTCCTTGCCAAAAACTTCGTTTACGTGCTAGTTACTACTAAAGCATTGTTATGGTGATCCTGAATTCATAGAGAGTAGCTATCACTCACCCTGAACCTCTGAAAGGGAATTAAAAGCATTTCCAGCATATTTCTCATCCATTGCTAGCACATATAAAAGCATTTGGGCTTGTGTTTTCAAAACTCCTATCTGTTTTCTTTAAGCTTGCTGGGGATTGAACTGAATTACATTGAATTGCATTTCTGAGAATTGTGTGCCTTCCTTCCACTTCCTTGCATTGCATAAAAGGGGGGAGGGGATTGCCAGAGAAAAGTGATTACATTGTTTTGTTGAAATCATATTGAGTATTTTCTGTACTGCATTTCATTCCACATTGCATCCATTTGAAACCATAAAAGTATTGTTGCTACCTTATCCATTTCATGTCAACTCCTTAGTGATTATCAAGAAGCGTGTTAGTGCCAGATTCTCCGTTGTTAATATTTATCATATTAGATTAAGTGTGATATTCAATTATTAATTTATTATAAAGCGTGATATATATATTGTTTAAATTATCAATTAAACCTTTTAACTTGCAAAACAGAACTACTTCTTGGCTCAGTGGGGTCAGGAGGATTCCAAGAGAGGGGTGTTATATAGGGGTAGTCATCCAGAACGCATGAACTGGACATAAAGATATATCAATAAGGGTTTTCATTCAGTATTATAGACTAGGCGTTGACTTAGCTGTAGTGTTGAATTGAATCCTCTTACAAAGTGGGGGCTCGTCCGGGATCGTTGGGTTAGATTTACCACTTGTGCAGCTTAATACAGTGTGCTAACTGACGGGATACATACATCCGGTCGGATCACCACGCTGCATTACGCTGTGAAGCATTCCTCAAAAGGGACACTCCAAGAAAAGTTCTGTTCTGCAAAAATAAAACACTAACTTCTGTAAGTCAGGACAGAGACCAATCTCTAGAATGACGACCTTGGTAGATATGAAAATAGCCAGAGAGCACTTCTTACATAAACTATTTGTGAGAGGTGAATGGGTTGAGCAGGGCCAGGATGCCTGGTTGCAGGCCATCACGCGACAGGTCACTGAAACAGGGTCAGACTTATGGAGAGATCAGGGTCCATTACATGTGGCCCTGAGTGAACTATATATGGCTCCTAAAGCCAAAGAGGAACACAATAAGATTGCCAGGATAGCAGCATACCTGTACCTATATATGGAAGACATGCAGGATAGATGTGCTGAAAGCCAAAATCTGGCAAATAGGCAACAGATGGTGTTAGAGAAGGTCCAATCTGACCTGGTCTCTTCTGAGCAGAGGCTGCAGAGGAGCCAGGAGTCAGAAAATGACAGCAGACTGTACATCACTAAAATGAAGGAGGATATGGATGTGCTGCAAAAGGAAAAGTCAGAACAGGATACCAGATTTCTGGCCTTGCAGAAGGAACACCAAGAAGGTTTGGACTCCCTACTGCAAAGCCAGAAAAAGCTGGAGCAACAGCTAGACTTCAATAGGGCATGTGCTGAGCAGGTAGTCACCCTGCAAAGCCACCTAGATAGAGAGAAGGCAGAGAGCAATAAACTGATTTTGAAAGACCTGGATACCCAGACAGAGTTTGACCAGGAGCGCCAGAAAGCTGGTACCTTCCAAAGGCAGAGGGACGACCTGGCGGCACAAATGCAGGCTCTTAGTCAGGAAAGAGACGCCATAGGCCAGGAAGTCTGCCATCTAAAAAGAAAAATGGAAGAAAATCACCTGGCCCACCAGGGACTGGGTGACCTCCAAAAAGAACACCAGAACTTGTTAGAGCACACCAGGAGGGTGGAGGATGCTCTAGCAAGAAAGGAGCAGGCCAATAGGGACACAGCTCAGGAGGTAACCCTCCTGCAGCAAAGACTGGCCCAGTGCTCCAGGACCAATCAGGAAACACAGAGAGAGAATGAAGCTCTCTGCCAGCACAATGATAGGCTCCAACAGCAGGTAGCGATGCAGGAGAGACTGATAGAGTCGAGTAAGGCCTTAACTGAGGAACTGAAGGCACAAATGCAGGCTCTTGCATTGCAACAGGGAGCAGGGGCGGATAGAGATGAGGTTCGCTGGGAAATGGAAACTCCGGAGCATAACCTCAGGAGCCCTAGTACCAGAGGCCCTCATACCTCTCAGTCCCTGGACTCTGCCACCCCCGTGTCCCCTGGCGCACATGAGCACAGGGCCACAGGGATGGCAGATTACTATCCAGCCAGAAGCATGGGGCTCATAGGCCAGTACCATCCAGGAATGGAGGGGCGGGCATCCGGGTATGGGCACCCAAGCATGGTGCAATTCAGTGGGGAACCCCAGGAGAGTAGGCCCATTAAGGGCATCCTGAAAACCTCTGCCCAGTTAGGTCAGTGGAGGGGGTACCCGTCAAATCCTGGCAGCAAGGAGGAATCTGAAGACTCCTCTGAACTGCGCAGGACACAGGAGACCAGGTCCCCACATTCTGCCAGCCATTCCCAGGCTCGCAGAATCCGGGAAAACCTGGAAGAACAGACGGGAACCTCTGGGAGCAGTGCCTCTGAGTCCGAGGACGAATGGACAAGGGTTACCCGAACCAAAAAGGCCAATAAGGCAAAAAGGGCCTTGCTGAAGGACCCCTTAAAGCAGATTAAGGCGATCAGGAGCGTTATCACGCCTTACCATAAGAACGCTAAGTATTCTGTTTGGGAGCAAGCGTTGTTTGAACAAATGATGGAGACTTTCCATTTGAAGGACAGCCAAAGCTGTATTCAATATGTAAAGTGGACCTTCTCCCCGGAATACTCCAGTTTCTTTGCGGGGCTGGAGGACCAAAATCATTTAAGATGGTCCACCTATAAGGCGGCCATCTTGAAACATTTTTCTGTTCACAGAAATCCTCAAGAGGCTCGCAAGGCAGCCTACAATTTGCAATGTGGGGAGGATCAGGCCCCACAAGAATTTGTGCAGGAGTTAAAGCGTGCTTTTGCACAGACCACAAGAAGGGTGCGCACGGATAGCAGGGAATTTATTAATACGTTTTTCCATGCCTTGCCCAAATATATCATGACCCAGCTCGTGAGGGATTTTCACGAGAAAAGATCTTTAGACTGGGTCATTGAACAGGCTACCCGGATCTATGAGGTGCAGAAACCGGTAGATAGCAAAAGTAATGCCCAGAAAAACCCCAAAGCCAACAGCACCCCTGCTGCTGCCAAGGTGGCAGAGGTAAAGGTTACCCCCGTTTTGGATTTGGAGATGGGGGGGCCTAAAAACCTACCTGCACCTAATAATGCTAGGCCCAGAAGGTCCTCGGGTCAGTCACAGACAGGGAGCCAAGGAGGCAGCCCCACAAATGGGGTCCCTCGCTCTCCTGATTATGTAAGTCCCCGTTACAAGGGAAATCGACCCATCCTGGGTTATGTGTGGACTCCTCCAGCCCAAGGGGGGGGATCCAGCCAAGCACCTAACCCAGGGAACTTCCCTCCAAACTTCCCACAGGAGGGCAGAAATTCTCTAAACCCTGGGCAGAACTTTTTCCCCAGATATCCTCCCGACTTTCAGCCCCAAAACCATCCATCCTTCTTTCCCCAATTCCCTGAGCCCAGACCACTGAATCCGGGAGAGGGGAGGCCAAGGGTGGAGGGGTACCCAAATCTTCCCAACCCGGGGTATTACCAGAGGAGGGACAGCTACCCTTCCCGGGATCAGCCCAGGGGAGAAAACAGGGCCCCGTATCAGCCTAAGCGGGTTTCCCAGTTAGAGCGCCAGGTTCAAAACATGGCGCGGGATATGGGTCATATACTGATGGCGCAGCAGAACCCTCAGATCAGCATGCCGGCGCAGAACGCACCCAACTCTGGACCTGGTGCTCCAGAACAATGACGGGGGCAGCACCCCGATAACTCACCGGTTCCCAGGGAGGAGGCACAAGGGGAAGGGGGGTGTAAAGCCTTGGAGGAAGCTTCCTTCCTCACTTGTAAACAGCCCATGGAAACCCAGGAACCGGAAACAAAATCTCTTGCCCCTGAAAGTCTGCCTCCTAAGGAGCAGAGGGGGGGTAGGAGAAACAAAAGACCCAAACAGACTCAGTTTGAGGAGGAGGTACAGATCTTCCAATTTGAGGGAGAGGGATCCTCAGAGGATCCTGGGAAAAGGATCTTCTCCTTCAGAGAGGGGGGAACTCCTCCCAAAGAAAAATGGGTCCTTAGGGATGAAAATCCAGACTGGGGAGATGTGGAGACTGAGCTACCGCCGCCCACCATCTCATCCCAGAACCAACAGCAAGAAAATCCCCGGGTTCAAACCCATACTGGGGACTGCCTCCAAAAAGGGGGGGGGGCGGCCCAGAACTGGAACCAGGGGAACCCACAATGGCTCTGATCTCCAGTTGCCAAATTTTTCTTTCAGATTCCCAAGACTCTCCACAGAATTCTGCCCAAATCTCTTCGCTAGCAATGTCCAAAACCAGAAAGTTAGCCCACCAGTTGTCCAAAAATGTACATTACCTGTGCCCCCTTGAGGAGAAGGAGGGAAGATATTATGCCCCGGTACAAGTACAGGGGCAGGGTACAATCTCGGCACTGGTGGACACTGGATCTCAAGCTACCCTTCTGTCCAGAAGGGCCTTTGACAAACTGAATGCAGGAAGGGGAGAGGATTACCAAATTCCTCTCACCTCTCTTCCGGGACAACTACAGAACTTTGACGGGAAGGAAATTCCCGTTGAGGGGACTGCAGACTTGGACATTAAAATTGGGCGACATAAGTTGAAACACCCGGTCATAGTTGTGACCCCGGAGGGCACCCCTTGTTTACTAGGGAATGACCTCCTGAGAAGGTTGTCACCCCTAATAGATTGTGTAAACAAGGTCCTCTGGACCCAGACTAGCCGACCAATAAAATTAAAATAGAGTGTCAACCATGTTAGTTTAAACGGCACATGCCACATGGTTGAACAAAAATCTGACCAAGTAGAATTTCACTTCCAGAACAACCAGATTCCAGACGTGACAGTAATAGCAGTAGGACAACAGACTAGTGATGGGGGGTCCTCTCTATTTCTGAAAATCAACCTTCCTTCCAGTTTAAGGTGGTATTCCACGCTGGAAGGAAACACTCTGAAATTCTATACCAATCCACAATCTGAAACTCCCACTCCTATAGTCCAGAAAGATGTGAAATCAGCTCAGAGCCTGGCTGATATTCAGCAAATTGGAGAGCAGTTGTTCATCCCTGTTCAGTTAAATGATGGGAAGGACTCTGTTCTCGCTCGGGTGTGTGTGAGCAACGGTAAGAGCTTCATCAGCGAAGCCATGTTTCGCCAACTCCCAAAAGATCCAGCCATTCCCACCTTCAAACTGATAGACAAATGGGAAATGGACCTGGAAGCACCTAATTCCAAACATCTCCTGCCAAGCAGGTGTATGCTCAAAATCTCCATTGGCAACAAGAGCATAGTCCATAATTGTTGGGTCGTGCGAGACGTCCCTGCCGCCTTTTACGTAGGCAGTGACATTCTCAATCGCTTTGCCATTAGTTTGGACCTAATAAACTTCAAAGCTTGGTCCCGATTAGCGGATAATCCCATGGGCTTTGATGATCCAGAAAAAGCATTTAGGTCAGCTCAATTGCTACCTTATGCAGTTGAAATTCAGGTTAAAGAGGAAGTCACCATCCCAGAAAGGACCCGACAATTCTCCCTGGAAGTGAAAGTTAAAAGGGGACAAGAGTTGAAAAACCCTGATGCTTACATACATCTAAATGCTTCTCTCCAACAGCAAGGGTTGGGGGTAAACCCAACACCATTAGTCAACATAGAACATGACACCATTCCAATAGAGGTGGATAACAGCGACTTAAAGAGTATTACTCTAGCCGCAGGCACCATTATTGGAATGGCGGTTGATGACCGACATTTCTCCATTGATCTTAGAAATGAACTGTTAGGACCAATCCCCAAGGACTGTTTTGACAGTGACAGTGAGGACAATACAACACCAGACAGGATTTTTACCCGGCATGGGGGGAACTTCCTGGTGTACACTTCCTGCCCTTATGGTAAGGAAGATGTGACTTGTGAATTCAGGAGGGATGAGGTGATTTTCCAGGTTCATGAAGGCTGCCTTGCCCACCTGAAGCCTCGGGTCCAAATCAGCACTCTGACCAGGGACTTCTCCACCCAGCTGGAGGAGGCCGCGGAGATAGCCAAACCAGAAGTCTTTCCAGGCTTCAGGCAGATGGTGGAAGAGAGAGTCAACCTAGCTGATGCCTGTGTGACTCTGGAACAAAAGCAAAAGTTGAAACAAGTTTTCTTGGATTTCCAAGATCTCTTTGCGGTAGACTCATATGACTGTGGTCGCACTGACATCCACACAACAACAGTCCCCACGGACCCTGGCATGACTCCTGTGTTTGTGAAGCAATATCGCTTGCCTCTCGCATCAATGGAGTCCCTTACTGAAATAATTAAGAACCTTGAGTCCAGGGGAATAATCCGTCCAGTCCACAGCACCTTCAATAACCCGGTGCTGGGAATATTGAAGCCGAACGGCCAGTGGAGACTCTGTGCTGACCTTAGGGAGCTCAAGAAACGGGTCCATACTTCCCGATGGCCTCTGCCCTACATTGACCAAGGGCTGGCCCAGATTCAGGGGTCACAGGTATTCACTGCAATAGACCTGACCAATGGATACTGGACCGTGCCTGTCAGTAGGGAGGACCAATACAAACTGGCTTTTACCTTTGGGGGCCAGCAGTACACATGGAGCCGGACTCCCTTCGGATACCTTAACTCCGGCAATGAATTCAACATTTTCCTACATAAGGCCATGCCCGACCTGGGTGCAAGGGGTAACCTGGCTTATGTAGATGATGTCCTCATCAAAAGCTCAACTGTTGAGGAACACATAGCGGAGATCCGTTATGTTCTGACACAGTTGAGGGCCGCCGGAGCAAAACTTTCCTTTCAGAAAGCACAGTGGTGTAGAACCCGTGTTAATTTCTTGGGGCATGAGATTACTCCTCAGGGTCTCTGTCCCCAGGAAAAGAAAGTGGAAGCACTTCAGAAACTGAAAGACCCCACAACTCTGCGAGAACTAAGGAGCCTCCTTGGACTGACTAATTACAGCAGAAAGTTCATTGAGGGCTACGCAGAGATTACCAGACCCCTGATTCATCTCCTGAAGGGGGGGGTCAAGTGGGAATGGGGACCAGAACAAGCCGAGGCGGTAAAACAACTCAAGAGAAGCCTCTCACAAGCGCCTTGCCTAGCTTACCCTGTCAGAAACAAGGAGTTCTTCCTGGAGACGGGGTTCTCTAATACGTGCTTTACGGCAGTATTATATCAAAAGCATGACAAGGTCAATAAAGTAATCTCCTATGCGAGCAAAACTTTATCCTCTGTGGAGGAAAAATTCAACGATTGTGAGAAGGCACTCCTGGCAACGGTGTGGGCATTGAAGAATTACCGCCCGTTTATCCAGGGGGAACACATCATAGTGGAGACTCCACACCAGCCTCTGCAATATCTCCAAAGTGACAGAATCCGGGCCGGAAATGTGAGTAATTCCCGAATTACTTCCTGGATTCTGTCAATGCAAGGCTTTCCTGTGGAGGTCAGATATGGCCAACACAAGAAGAGTCCACTCACGCAAGGTCTGGCTGACTTGCATGATTGTGCCAGAGAAAACTGTTTCGAGGACGAAAGTCTAAAAATAAAGGACAACATGGAGGCATACCTTAATTCCCCACACAAAGTCTTTGAAGAAGACAAGTGTGAGGGAATGCCCACTGTGTATGTGGATGGATGCTCTTACCATGTTGACAACAACGGGGAGAAAGAACTGGTGGCCGGCGTAGGGAATGCATGGGTGAATGAGTCCCCAGAACCCTCCGCTGGATACAAAATTGGTCCCCGAAGTAGTCAGGTGGCAGAATTGATGGCTGTGCATCAGGCCATCCTCACTGCTGTCCAGCATCAACTCCACAAACTGGTCATAATCACAGATTCGGATTATGTACGGAACGGGTTCGTGGAGCACCTGGTTAATTGGAAAACCAGAGGCATGTTATGTGCTAACAACAAACCCTTGAAACATGGGAAGTTGATCCAAAACATTGATGATCTGGTCACCTCGAAGGGGATGACCATCTATTGGAAGAAGATCAGGGGTCATTCCAAAGTAGAGGGACCAGACAAAACTGGAAATGACTTAGCTGATCAGCTGGCCAAAACCGGGGCCATCCAAGGGGATCTAATTGAGATTGAGTCCCTGTTGGGGGAAATCCAGGTCACTGCTATCACTAGGTCCCAGACAAATGCTCACAACGACCTTTCAATTGCACAATGGAGTAAGGAGACCCCTGATGCTGATTTGATTACAGCTCAGAAGGGGGATCCAATAATTGGTAAATTTTACCAGCACCTTGAGGACCCTGAGAACTTTCCCCTGACGGATACCGATTACATTGGGAAAGAGGACCTAAGAGTGTTGATGAAATGTCCAAAAATGTTCCGAATCCAAGACGGTTTGCTGGTAAGGAAATCCAAAGCTGGCCACGATCAGTGGGTGGTTCCTACCTCATTCCGAAGCCTGATGTTAAGTCACGCCCATGATGCGGCCACTGCCGGTCATAGGGGGTTTCACACAACATTGGAAATCTTAAGAGAGGTTGCATACTGGCCACACATGGGGCAGGACCTCGACCAATACTTGAAGGGGTGTCTTGTGTGTGCACAATTTCAGCCATCATCCCTCACGCATCGTGCACCTCTCCAAAAGAGGGGGATGACACTGCCATGGTCAGATTTACAAATCGACTTTTTAGGCCCCGTGATTCGCTCTGCTAGGGGGAATAAGTACATGTTGACCGTCACATGCTTGTTTACCAAGTGGGTGGAATGTCTCCCAGCCCCAAATTGCAAGGCAGAAACGGCAGCTGCCTTGATGATTAACCACATCTTTTCCCGTTTTGGTCTACCTCAAAGGATTGAGTCAGACAGAGGTAGCCACTTCACCAGTGAAGTAATGACAAAGATGTGGGAGATACTGGGGGTCAAGAGAAAGCTGCATATTGCTTATAGACCAGCTTCTTCTGGGGCAGTAGAGAGATATAACCGGACAATTGTGAGCATCTTAAAAAAGTTTGTGGCAGATTCTGGGCCAAGTTGGGATATCCGATTACCTCTGGTCCTAATGGCCATCAGATCTACCCCTTCATCTGCAACCAAAATGTCACCATTTGAGTTGATGACTGGGCGCAAGATGGTGCTTCCTCAGCATTTGCTCTACAGGACCCAAGAGCAGACACTGATAAATGCCTCCACTACTCATGAGTATGTGGAGAATTTAAGGAAACACCTCCAACATGCTTTTGCTTACGCTCAGCGGAATCTAGAAAGATCGGCTGATAGCATGAAGACCCATTATGACCTGAAAACTTCCAGGAAGGAATATCAGGTGGGAGACCGGGTCTATCTATACAACTTCCAAAGGAACCAGGCCAAGCAGCGCAAATTTTTGCCTACATGGAAAGGACCCTATGAGATCATCGACAAGATCTCCCCTGTGGCCTACAAAATCCACATCCCCAAAGATCCTTTGGCAGCGGGGGAAGACAAGTGGACCACATAAACCAGTTGAAATGTTGCCATCCCAGGCACGCTCTGCAACAACTGGAGGAATCCTCTGGAATCCTAGCGGGTACTGTCTCAGATTAATTCAGTTCCAACCATAAAACATACCACATCTAGTCTCTAAAATATTGTGATTTGCATGAAACTGTCTCTTAGTTATATTGTTTTTTTTTTCAAAATAAGAATGTAATGTTTTGTTATGATGAAATGCATATGCTGCCCCACTATCTCAACAGTGGTGGAAAAACGTCTATGAGTAGGTATTGCCGCTCTTCCTTTGTCGTCCTAGGAGAAAGAAAACCTGAAGACGGGCCAAGGAGGGCGATCCGGAGACCGGGAACGAAGATCCAATGGGCCCAGTGGACCGCCAAATATTCCCATCAGGACCGGCGAGGAGAACCGATCGATCAGTACCGGATGGAGGAAAAGATGCTGAACTGTGCCATCTATTGGAAGAAGATGAGGAAACATCCCAGGTCTTGCGAGTCCCATTCGTGAAATAGAATGGCCATCTCAAGAAGGGGGCTTGTGGGATGTATTTACCCATGCATCCGAGCCGTACCTCAAAACTGTGCAGTACTGACATGGAAAACATCATGATGGCCAGAGCTTCCCAGAAAATGCACAGGGAAATGCATGAAGAATAGGCTGCCACCCATTTTTGCCGATGTTATGGGCACAGAAGGACACTGCCTAAAACCACCATTGGACTACCCACACAGTAGTCTGAAACCCTTGGGAATGGCAATGCTGATTGCCAAAAGCAAACCCATAACTGTTGGGAATTCATTTCTTAAATCCCAAAAATGGGTGCAGTACCAGTACTCACCACTATCCAAAAGCCGGCGTTTTAAAACCACCCTGTGTTTCTCTGAAGGCAGGCTCAAACTGTCTATTTTAAACATTGCAACACATCTAAAAACTCACTGGACACAAGCAGACATTTGGTAGAATGAAGTGTTGTGTGCCTACAAAATCTGGGAAATGAAGAGCCCAAAACAATGCTTATAACAAAACTGCTATGGAGTCAGCAGTTTAAGTTGCACTGGATTTAAAGACACTAAAATCGAAATGTTTAGATTAAATGAGTGACCTATGTTTGGTGTCACATGCCTTTGTAACTGTTGAAATGCCATAGTTTTGCACTTAGAATCAGCCTTCTAGCTGCATATGTGAAAATGTTTAGTTTTATTTGAATACAGAAACTGGGGAACAAAAAGTGACATTTTATCTGAAACCCGGCTTAAGGAACTGACTTCTGCCTGGCAACTACCCCCATCAGGAGTGAAACTTGAGTCACAGCTGTGTTCCCAGGCCTAGCTGCCCTTTTGCTGCTCACACTAAGGATATGCCATCTATCTGATAATTGAATTACCTGTGCTCTACAGGAGCTCTGAACAAAGCCTGTCTTGACTCATGCAAAGGTTTTATTACAGCGGTCGTAAAATGTAGCTTCCTCTTGGCAGAAGCTGGGAGGGGCACTGCCTGTGAGAGCAAGCTGGCTTGGCAGATCTGGATAAACCAGTATTTCCACCATGTGACCTGGGAAACCACACCCCTTTGTAGCCAGAATATTGTTTAGAAAAAGATGAATAACTCATGGTGCGGACATGTGAAAATTTTATAAATGATACCATAATTCTTGTGATTTTTCTGCCCACATTTTAAGACGTGCTAGGACCCGGTGGTATGTTCAGGGGGGTTTTAGCGGAAAAGAGGATATTACTCAAAATGTGTGCATGTGAAAAATCTGACACTTCATCAATTAATGTCCATACTCCTTGCGCACATGTGTGTAAATTTGGGGTAATGTCCGGAATTGCAAACCAGTTAAAAAGTGCAAAATATTGCCATTTCTGAATGCAAGCTCCCAGGAAGAGCGAGTTTGAACAGGAGATACCTCCTGTGATATGTGAGGGGTGCATATGATTTTAAAACAATATGTACCTCTGCAAATATGTATTTGTTTCAAATCTAGATTTGTGTGTAAGTTGACAGGAGGAGTGGACTCTCTGCAAGCCATAAAATGACATCACGCTGACACACACTTCCTTCCCCAATCAAATGAGAAATGGAAGTTTTGACCAATTAGAAGCTGAGAGAGAGGTAGGGTCAGTGATGCTAGAACACACCCACATTCTAAACACATAAAAGCAGACAGACAGGACAGATAGGGACTTTCAAATCCATCTGCCGCTGGAAGCTCTGCCGGAAAAATCCATACTTTACCTCCATCAAACCTCCAGAGAGCCAAACTAGAGACTTCAATCTATCCAGAACTAAAGACCCAGACCAGAGAACCAGAGAGAGCTGACCCAGATCACTGTGAAGTGCAGAGACCAGAGGCGAGTCTAAAACCCTGACCAGATCCGTGATGAGGCCCATTTCACTCAAGAATATAGTGTGAGTACATAGCAAAACTGTGCAGAACCAATCTCTTAGTTAAAATAATATAATTCAATCCTATTTTAATCTAAGTAGAACTGTCTCTTAACCGTCACCTGTCATTTGCAAAGCTGTCACTTGTCATTTTCTAGTTGCAAGCTGCACTTGTCTTTTTGAACTTTAAAATTTCAAATCTGAAAAACGACCTTTATTTAATCGCTCATATCTCCGCGACCGTTTGTGCTAGAGACTTGCAGTAACTTTCATTTGAAAGCTTAAAATCTTAGCTTTGAATCGCACCAAGAACCACATTCCTACCCCTTATAGTTTTACCGCAATCGCGGAAATTTTGCCGCGATTTGCACATTTCTCCACGTGTAAAAAGACAGCAGTTTTGCTTTTCCTTGCCAAAAACTTCGTTTACGTGCTAGTTACTACTAAAGCATTGTTAAGGTGATCCTGAATTCATAGAGAGTAGCTATCACTCACCCTGAACCTCTGAAAGGGAATTAAAAGCATTTCCAGCATATTTCTCATCCATTGCTAGCACGTATAAAAGCATTTGGGCCTGTGTTTTCAAAACTCCTATCTGTTTTCTTTAAGCTTGCTGGGGATTGAACTGAATTACATTGAATTGCATTTCTGAGAATTGTGTGCCTTCCTTCCACTTCCTTGCATTGCATAAAAGGGGGGAGGGGATTGCCAGAGAAAAGTGATTACATTGTTTTGTTGAAATCATATTGAGTATTTTCTGTACTGCATTTCATTCCACATTGCATCCATTTGAAACCATAAAAGTATTGTTGCTACCTTTTCCATTTCATGTCAACTCCTTAGTGATTATCAAGAAGCGTGTTAGTGCCAGATTCTCCGTTGTTAATATTTATCATATTAGATTAAGTGTGATATTCAATTATTAATTTATTATAAAGCGTGATATATATATATTGTTTAAATTATCAATTAAACCTTTTAACTTGCAAAACAGAACTACTTCTTGGCTCAGTTGGGTCAGGAGGATTCCAAGAGAGGGGTGTTATATAGGGGTAGTCATCCAGAACGCATGAACTGGACATAAAGATATATCAATAAGGGTTTTCATTCAGTATTATAGACTAGGCGTTGACTTAGCTGTAGTGTTGAATTGAATCCTCTTACACCTTACATTGATGTCCAACAAACTGTGGAGATTGTGCTTCTTGTGTCCAAAGAAAATTGAACCTTATGTGGAAGGGGATAAAAGAGGAGATCCAGACCACAAGCTTCACTTTCCTACTTGGGCTGGAGTCCAATGGGACTTTGTCTTCCTTGGTGCCCATTAAAGTTTTCTAACACTGCAGCTGGAGTGCTCAAAAGTACTAGAAAATACATTCAAAGGGTTTCTATCACTGGTCATGCGACCACTGGTCTTAGAGGATATCAGACTAACAGGATATCAGTGGACATGCCTCTGATTCAGCTCTAGGTCGAGCTACACATCGAGTCTCAGATCACTGCACCTACTAGTGGGGCACCTAGAAAATGCCCTAGTGCCCAAGTACTGTAGAGATGTGTGAATTAGCTACTCCTATTCCAGGGGTTGGCCAAGAAAATGTCCATTCCATTGTTTTTTGGAGAATGTCCTGGAAGAACTTGGCATGGTAGTGCCAGTACTCTGATAGCTGCTGCTATGTTCAACAGGTCACAACCGTACGAGGCACAAGACGACAAGGCTGTCCTCACACCAAAGAAGCATCAGTCCTCTAAGGTGTCAAAAGGCTAAGAGGAAAAAGAAAGCCACCAGGAAAACATTGGGTACTTCAGCTCTAATACTTGAGCCAGTGCCTGGGCAAGCACCTACAGCAGGGTTTTGTTCCTATAGGGGAGATCCTGAGGACCCTCTAGTGTTAGGACCACTTGACATTAAATCTTATCCTGAACTACATCTTATAGTAGAAGAGGTCCCTGCAGGCAAGTAATTTGCCAAGGCCAGCTAGAGTGTCCTACTCTAGAAGGCTTGACAAAACAAGCAGATTCCCAGTCTAAAGGGTTAGCCCCTGGGAAATGCAAATGCTTATGGGAGGTTGGGCTTCTTTATAGTGAGCCTGTGGAGAATGAGGCTCGTGCCCACAAGAGGTTGGGGTGCCCAACACCTTGATGTCCATCTTACTCCAGTTAGCCCACATGTTTCCCCTGGCTGGGCACCTTGGAGTGAAAGGTAAGAGGTTGACTCTTAACATGTGCTGGCCTAAGTTGGGGGTTGAGATAAAGGGCTACCAAAAATCTTGTCATATCTCCAAACATCCGTCAATGTGGGTGGCAAGTGTCAGGGGCCAATTTATTTGCTTGTAGTGGTTTTGGTATCTTTGCAAGTGTTGGAATTGACATAGTCCAATAGAACCTCCATCCCCCTCAGGTAGCCTATTTATTATGGATGTGGTTGACCATGCCACCATGTATCCTGAGGCAATTGCAATGAGAACTGCCACTGCAAAATCAGTGGCACTCCTGGCTATTTTTATTCCTCAAAGAGGTTGTCTCTGAAATTCCGTCCAACTTCATGTCTCAAGCTAAGTGGCAGTACTGCATGTGAGGTATCCTACGCATTCTCCACAGTATATCATCCTCTGACCAATGGTTTAGTTGAAATATTCAACAAAATCCTGAGGATGGAGGATCTGGAAGATACCTTAAAGAAGAAGTGGGTATTCTTTTACTGTGATTTGTTCCTGCAGCAAAGTTCTTAAGGAGAGAGTTGGATTTATTCTATTTGAATTGAGTTTGTCCACCTTGTAAGTGGTCCCCTAGCCTTAGTCAGGGAAGGTTGGACAATATCTTCACATAATCATGCCTTGAATGTGTTAAAATATGCCCTGGGCCACAGGAGAACAATTATCAGGATGATGGGTGAGAAAAGGAAGAACTTGAAGGCAAGTCAGACTCTGATGAAACACTGGTTTGATCAGATGGTTGGTCTAGCTGAATGTGAAGAAGTTCTAGCCATAGAGGCTACCAAGCTGAGGGCTATGAAGGACAAATGGACAGGCCCCAACAAACTTGCTTTTACAACTATAGGAATTCAATTACTGATTGATTCAGGGATTAACAAAGAGGCTCTCAGAGTCTATCTTGGCTTCCATAGATACATAGATATGAAGTGTCTGGCTTGCTTTTGGTCTCGGATAAGAAGAAGGGTCTCCCAGATCTTCCCCAAAGATGGCTCAGTGCAAGGGGTAAACCTCCCACCACAGTTGACTCCTCAGCACCATCAAGACCATTTAGCTCTGCTCCAAGGATTCTTCTCCCTATTTTCACTTGAGCACAGTATAACGTCATTGTGCAAACATGAGATAGACACTGGGGATGGTGTGCGATGTATAGAACAGCACTGCCCATGCAAAACAGACATTTGAGCTAATTTGCCTGGCCACAATGCATTCCCTGTTTGGCTCTGAACTAGAGATGAACTTCTGGTGATGGCTACTGGGTGACTCTGTCCTGTTTGTGACTTGCCTGAAATGGCTAATTCTGCTTTCACATTTCAGGTGAAGGTTTTGTTTTTCATATTAAGAAATTCACCACTCATCAAGTAATCTAAATCCCACAGAAGGTTGGTAAGCATCTTCCACAGCAGTTGTCAAAGCAACATACAGGCATCCACAGAACAGGACAACATGAAGACCCCAATCCAAATGCTCAGACTGAATACAGTATGGCAACCCCCCTTCCCTGGTTTATATGGCTTTTACATCTCAACATAACACGGCCTTCTATGGAAGGGGAGTACCAGAAAACCTTTGATGGAGACAGTATACAATGTATCACAGTATCCCCAACCTGTTCGACATGTTTTGTATAATACGGCACATAGATATTGACTATATTGCCACATCTGGGTGAGGGCACATTAAAACATGGAACAGACATATTCAGGTACATTTTCTAGCAATTCACCGGTTTCTCAACTTACTACAGTTCTCACAGGGATCAAGCAGGGCCTGGTCTGCTTAATTAATGTTGTTAATTATACACACATAAACCGTCTCGTCTGGCGAGGAGGTGTTCTAACTGTCTGAGCCAAAGCGGAAATATGTGAGAATCGGACAATGTGTGAAGCAGCGTACCTTTTGTACATATGGTTAGAACATACGCACAACCGCATGGGTTAGGCTGGTTTGAGGCAGCGGATCATAATTCAATATGGCAAATGGGAGTGGTGCTTTAGCTGTGCGAGTAAGGCTTAAAGGCATTATATGACTAGTAGCATATATATATATTTCCCAAGATAATATATATTACAGGGCCAGTGGTAGAGGCCATGTGGCTATGCTCAAGTTGCTCAACCCATAGGAAGAACACTTTTTGCACATCTTAAAACTTTGCCCCACCCACCTACCCTAGATGAATCCTCACAAAACTTGGCAAACAAACATATATGGCCCCGTCAGATTGGCTCTGTGGAGCTTGGCGAGGTTTCACTGAGGAGGGGCAAAGTTATAGGGGCGTCCCAAAATGTGCGGTTTTTACCATAGACGCAATGGACAACAACTTTGCTCACACCTACAGCCCAAACCGCTGGATGGATTTTTACCAAATTTGTGGCAGGAGCAGCGGCTTGGTCCCGAAAGCATGCTTTTGTAAATTTGATGTAAATCCATCTGATAGTTATTTTTAAAACAGCCAATAAACATTGGTTACAAACATTTTTTGATATCTGGGTTCGGTCCATGGACTCACTTCCTTGTTCAGCCACTTCCCTGTTCGGTCCACATATGGGCCTCCGATTGGCCCAGGGGGGACGTGATGTCCGTGGACATCAGGGGATCCCACTGATTAGTCAATAAAAAGCATGAGGTGCGTCATATTTCCTGAAACAGCCACCATGTTGGATTCACAGACATACGCTGGTGTCCGCAGATAGCGCTGTGAAAACATATTTAAAACACAGCATTGCACTTGTTAAACTAATGAAAAAATCTCTGGGGCGGTGATGGGTGATGAGGATGGGATGATATATGGCTATAAAAAGCCAAAAAACAGGTGTTTTGCCCTCTCTGAAGTCCGCGAACAGTTGGGCTGTCCTTCGATCTTTCTGGATATCTCAGATGTTCGGGAGGCATCTATACATATTTCTGCTTTTCAGGGTTTGTGAAAAGCAGTTTTTGGATGGCTTGCAACTTTGATGTCACCCAATGAAACTCCATGGAATTATGAAACATCATTCTGGACCTGAGGGAGCGAAATTAGAGTGGGAGTCCCACAATATTTGAAAGCCTTACAAATGTGGTGACGTTTGACAAATGTGCACAAACATTTGCAAAAAGATTTTAGATCTAGATTTTAATGTTTTTACAAAGTTTGGTGGGATTTTGTCAAAAGGGGACAACATTAGAGAGGGGTTTGAACATTTTTAGATGGCTTATAACATTGTTGCCATTTGACGAATCTGCAAAAAAGTTTTCAGAAACATTATTGACCCAACCTTGAATGTTTGTGGAAAGTATAAATGGATTTTGTTGAGTGGGGGCTAACTTATATGATTTTATGTATGTACATCTTGACACTTTTGAAAAAATAAAACATGGATGGATTTGTAGCAAACTCCTGCAAAGAGTATTGGCAAGGACCTGAAAGCATGCTTTTGCAAATGTGTCTGTGTTTTATTTTTTGAAAAGTGTGATAATGTAGGTACAGAAAATCCCTGATTGTCTATCCCTATCCAGATATTGTGTGTGGCTAATAATCTCTGTGTGAATGGTAGCAAAATGGAGATTGTTGTTGTGGGAACACTGGTACCCTATTACTTTCCTATGTTCTGTCTGATGTCCTTGGGCTCTATATCCTCACCATTTGGTGAGGCTAAAAACGTTGGGGTTACCTTTAACTGCTCTCTTTCCTTGACTCCTCACATGTTGGACCTTTTGATGAAGGTCAATTTTGATCTTCACCTCTTTGCAAAAATTCTGTTTCTTTACATTCCCTTACAAGGTGAATGTGCGAGAGCCTTGTTATTCTGTAGGCTGCCCTACTGTAACAGCCTCTTTGTCAACCTCCACCTTTCTTCTGTACGGACCCTTTAGCTAATCTAGAATACGGCTGAAAGTGTTATGCTTGGCCTGAATGCCAGGGATCGTATCTAAGCAGTCCTACAATGTCTACACTGGCTTCTGGTGGCTGCAAGCATACAATTGAAGACCCTCTGCATCATCCACAAGGCTTTCTGGGGCCTGGGACCACGCCATTTCCAACTTTCTGTCCCTAAATACTCTCCTGCTAGAGCCTTCTGCTTGTTTAAGTCCAATAGTCTGTTTGTGAAACACTTCTCCAGACAGAGAGGGGAGGGAGAGCTCTCTGTTTGGCTGGTACCTTTGTTTTGAACAGTGTTCCTGCCAGTTTTAGACTTTGAGATGGACATTCTTAAATTCTGGAAAAATTTCAAAACTCTGCTTCTGTCTTTGTCTTTCCTTTTCTCATTTCAATGCTAACGTATCCCACTGCCAATAACACTGGTTACCTGGTGCCTCATTAACTTTATAGGTTTAAGGCACTATACCTAATTGAGACCAGTAGCTCCCTCCCACAGCTAGCCCTTTAGCTATTGGTGGATGGATCTGTGATCCGTGACTGTTTGAAAGCAGGCAATGAAGGACTGTTGCAACATAAAAGTGAAAAGTGTAGAAGGGCTGTCTTGTGCGATGGTGTGCATGTGCTATCTTGGTGTTTCAATGATGCCTGGTCTGGAAAGGGGACTGCGGAGACAATGGATAATTATGAAGGTCCATTGATTATGGTCATTGTTGTATGCTAGAGAAAGGTATTTGGGACAGAAAATATTTTCTGTGCTTTTTTCCTTTTCTCTAGTATAACCTTGTCCATTACTTCCATTAGCATAGTACAAAATACTAATGAAAATGTTAGAGAATCTTATTGAGTCGAACTACTGTATTGAAAAATGTAAAATAGATAGCCTCTATAAGCCCATTTTTTACTTCTATTTTTTAACTGTGAAAGGTGGTTCGTAAACCTTTTTTTGTGTTTTTTCATTTTGTGTTCTTTAGTAATTGTTTTTGCAGGAGAGGTTAGGAAATAAGGTGGGGGATGGAAGTAAGGGAAGGGACACTAACCACAGATAAAAAGAGGCAGGTGGACAGGGGAAGGTGTTGGGTGTTGTGGGATATACTGTGTGCACCAGGACCTCAAAACTGCCTTTGGCAGCAACAACAGAAAAATGGCTGCACCATTTTGCCTCACACACTTCAGGCAAAATGGAACAAGGGGACACACTGAAAAATAGGCCAGTGTGTTCTGAAACATATATGGAATCAAGTGAAAAGGAAAGCCTGCCATTGCTGCAAAAGCCAAAATCCTCTTCAAAATGAAACCGTTTTCACCCTTTCAAAATGCTGCTTTGATGCCAATTTCATCTGTCATTCTGAAAACACTGTGAGTAAAAAGGCCCAGTTAAAACCAACTCTCAGAGAAATCAAAAGCAACTTCATTTTAACTTCACAGGAAAAACGCATTTATTTCTTGACAAAATGTAACCAGTCGCAGCAGTTCAAAGAGACTTTTTATCCTCTGAGCCAGGTCAAGGAGAACTGTATCTATACTTTAGATAGGAGTCCTGCTGCAAGGAAAATGACTACAGCTGCCAAGACAGTGGCAATCTGAGGATCTGCAAACCGAATTAAAGTAAGAAATTAAACAATTTAAAACACATAGGCTGGAGTTGCAAGTGCTCAGAAACCTGTAATTCCAGTTGCCAGATATGAAACTCCTCCTTGAAACGGAGATACACCCTAAATCCAGGACACTTAGGTGCGAAGTACCAGCTTGAAAAACTTTGAATGGGATAGGACAAAGACAGTTCACATGCTCATCAGACATTCATCTTTGCTCCAGGCTGGGACAATTGCAGTCCCGAAACAATTAAGAGAGAGGCCCCCCATCCTGCTTGGAAGAAACTGCCAGTTGGTGTTAGCTGGGAAGACAAAAATGACAGACAATGACTCCCATTTGTCCTTTGACTATATTATAAAGAACTTTAAAAAGACTTATATCCCAGCTGTCAAAATTGGTAAAAATGTGGAATTTTCACCACATAAAAGTGGAATTGTGGGCTGTTTGAAAACTTGGTAGAATGTCGTGGCACACTCTGGACAGAAATGGTGATATATGTTGAATTACTAGAAAAGTACCAATGTTGCAAATGTCAAATATTGTGCATACATCCCCGGGGACAATTCGCATCTGTGTACAATTGGGGAATTGTGGGCCAAATCTTCAATGTGTAAAATTACGGAAATGTGTCAGAAAGACGAAACACGCTCGCACAGACTGGAGGTTTGGACTAATCTGTGCTGCACAAAATAGGTAACCTGTGTATCTGATTTACTAAGAGGTGGCAACTGCATAAATATCTGTTTTTGGCAAAATTGGATTTTTAGTAAAGGAAATGTGGGAGTTTCTAGATAAAGTAAAAATCACCTCATAATCCTGACATCACTTTTCTGATATCCAACCAATTGTGAGCAAGGCAGAGACTATGCCCTTGCCCAATCCTATTGTTAGGGGCGTTGGTAGTGAATCCTGCACCTGTCATATACTGTACTGATGTCATCTGGCATTATAAATAAGAGCCCCTGACTAGCACTCAGAACACACACACTGATTCCTGATTCCTATTCCATCCCAATCTCTAAGTCATCCAAACCTTATCCTGATAGCTGTAATATTGTCACAATCATTCTTGAAACCCTGCCTTTGATTCCTTGCGCTAGTGCTAACTTCTTTAATAATTTTGTCTTGTGAAATCCTAAACCCTTAGTCCTCCCTCGGGTGATCGGACTGGGTCGGCCAGGGCGGGCACCGAGGTGTTAGGGTTGATTCTGCGGATCAACTCCGGAGCTTACTGTGTCTCAAGCTGGTAGCCTAGCCTGAATGCCCTAGGTTAGAGTAAAACTGTCCTTGTCAAAATTGATTTCTGTTCCTTTTTAGCGCCTTTATTTTCCAAAAATGCACCTCACTAGATCTTGCATAACTCACTCAATTTAACAGCTAGAGACCTCATTTCACTTTCATATTGTACCTAGGATCCATAGCTACACACCACACCAAGAACTGCATCCAGATACAATATTTCACCTGTTTTTATTAAAAAACGTTTTGGTAAATTCAGGTGGGATTTGTGTGTAATTTTACAACGTGTCATTTTGGTTATAAACGGTTTTCAATCTTCCATTCAATTTCGAATTGTATGCTTTTGCTCAATCCATTGCTTTTGATTGCTAGTATCTTTCCAGTGTTGATCCAGTAAAGAATTGTTCTTGTTTCAAGAGTTTTAGACACATTCATTGTTTATCCATCCATTTCAGAGTGTCATTTTAGCATTGCCAGGGTTTAAATCCGTTTTACTCTCTTGTTTGGTGAGGGAAAGTCGGATTTCTATTCTGTTTCTTATTTGGCATTCCTGATTACCTGCTGATTCTGCTTATCCCCTTAAAATTGATTATTTGTGTGTTGAGGGAACATTGCAGTGGGAAATTGTAACTCCTGTGCTATCTTACCTAAAAGTACTCCTATTCCCTGGTGTTGTTTAGTTGTGTTAATGGAAGGTTAAACTAACTGCATTGCTTACATTCATATTGTTCTTATCACCACATTGGTGACTGCTGCCCCATATATTAAAAAGTGTGTGATTTTCTTGAATTTCTAAATAAATAAATGAAATAATATTACCTTTAGCTACCAGCCTGGTTCCTGGTCCATTGTGACCCGGGGTATTTGAAAAGGGGGTATGATACGAGTGGTGTATCTCTCAAATATTGAACCTATATATAACAAAATAAGAATTTCAGTTGTGCGCTGCATACTAGACTGAGACCAGGGCGTATCGCCTGATTGAAATCCTTAACAGTGTGTGTTAATTTTAAGGTATGGGGCAGTATTTCTCATGCTCCTTTATTACAGACTCGAAAGCACTTTGAAATTGCTCCCCCCTCTACAGAGTGGAGTGTTGCAGTATATACAGAATACTGTTGTTTTGGAATGCTATGGATCAACAGCTTCTGTTATGGCTTTCAAGGTAGCTGGTGGGATTTTTTGCCCCACAGGAGTATCCGGTGTGGTGGTAGTATTGGTTGAGGAAGATGAGGTAGAGGAAGCCAGTTTACTACTTCCTGAAAAAGGAACAGCCTTTCTCAGAGCATCCCAGTGGTTGGATTAAGTGCGGTAGCGCATGGAGGTGGTCCCATAGGAGTACTGGTCAGGTTGTCCGTGACTGAGTACAAAGTTGCACTCAGTGCTTTTGACCTTGGTAGCCTTAGCCTTTGGTACTCCCCCAACAGTGGTAAAGAACTGCCACACCCATGAATGTTTCTGGGTGCTAGAGGTAGCCATTAACTCTACTTCATCTTCCTGGTTCTCTTGATTGTTTTCTGCATGATTGCACTTCTTCCTTGTGTATGCCCTCTAGCTTTTTTTAAAAAACTTGATTTTTAGATTTTCCATACATAACAAAACATAGATGCACCAAACAGGTGCAGTCGTAGCCGTCATGGCCAACAGTGATTTACAGTTCCCGCCACCCTGTCCCATGATATTAACTTTAAAACAATTATTGTCGACTTGTCCACTATATCTCAGATCGCCATGTGTGATGCCGCTGATGGGTTCACGTCCACCCTCTGTGTTTGTGGGGATTGTGTTTGAGAGTCTGAGGTTTCTGTGTTGGAGAGTAAATATGCAATATATGGCCCCCAGATATCGGGGGGTTGTGCATGAAGAGGCAGTGTTCTTATGAATTCAGGGTCCATGTCTTGGCAGTACAGAATGTCTTTTTTCCAGGCTGTCAGCGTGGGACCAGGGCCCTGACCTCATGCCATGGCAATCCTCTTGCGTGCCAGCACTAGGAGAAGGGCGGCGAGTTTTCTCGACAAAGGCTGTAGGTATTTGGTTAAGCTTAGGAGGGCAATTATCGGTAGTGGGGTTAGATCCTCTCCAATTATCTCAGCAGTCGTTTGTAGGACCGAGGACCAAAAATGGGTTATCTCGGGGCAGTTCCAGGCGAGGTGAAGAAAGTATGCAGCCGCGGCACCACATCTCTCACATTGTGCCGATAGTTCTGGATGGTGCCTGTGTGTTTTGGCTGGGGTGAAGTTGGTTTGGTGCATGAAGTTAAAGTGAATTTGCTTGAAGTGGGTGTTTATGGCAACTTTCTGGGTTTGATGAAGTATGTAAGTCCAGTCGTCGACCAGTGTTGTAGCTTGAATGGCTGCTTCCCATCTCTGTTTCGCACAGGCGTCATTGGCTACCGTATCAGTTAGGAGGGACTTGTATATCATGGATACTAGTCTTCCTTCCCCTTTCGCCTGGATTACATTGTGTAGTAGGTCCCAAGTCGCTGGTTGTTTGGGGAATGATGGGAACAGGATCTGTAGGGTATAGCGTAGTCTGAAGTAGATGAATATGTCGAGTGATGTCGTGCCTCCTCTCTCTCTGGCCATCTGTGGGGTTATGAATGTGCCCTCGGGGAAGAGGTCTCCAAGGGATTGGAGGCTGACTTTGTTAAGCCATTGATGAAATATATTTTCAGCTGTCAGGGGTATCCCTGGGATGAATTTGATTGGCAGCAGGGGGGAGAATCTCGTGTGTACGTCGTATTTCCCTGCAAATTTCTTCCATATAGCGTAGGTGGAAAGGACAGTGTTCATCATGTTGTATTGTACTGGAAGATTGCTGAGGATGACAGCTCTCAGCAAGTTAGGTGATGCCAGGGCCTGTTCAATCTGTACATGAGGCCGAATGAAGTGTATTGTGTACCAGTGACTCAGGAATTGTGCCTGTGCCGCCCAGTAGTACCTCTCCATATCTGGGAGTGCCAGGCGCCTCGTGACGTTCGTAATGTTAATATTGCATGGGCTACTCTCGCTGGCTTCCCTGCCCATATTAGTTCCAGCTGAGGCTTTTAACTTTTTGAAAAAAGGATCGCGGTAGGAGAAGTGGTATGTTTGTGAATAAATAAAGATGTTTGGGGAGGCTTACCATTTTGGTCAGTGAGGCTCTCCCCCATAGTGTTAGTGGGAGTGACTTCCATCTCTGGATGCGCTCCTTGAGGGAAGTTAATGTCGTTGCATAGTTGTCTTTATATATCTCGCTATTATTTAGGGACATATAGATGCCTAGGTAGCGGACTTTGGAGCTTTCCCATTTAAAACCATGATCATCAAGGAACTCGGAGGTGTTTGGCGTCAGGGGAAATATTACTGATTTGGAGTGGTTGGTCTTAAAGCCTGATATATTGCTGAATCTGATCACTTCTCGCATTATCGGATTGAGGTTAGTTTGGGGGTTGTTGACGAATAGGATAACATCATCGGCGTATAAGGAGACAACTAGTTTATTGGGTCCCAGAGTGAGACCTCTATGGAGTTGGTAGGTTCTCAGTCTTGAGGTAAAAGGTTCCATTATTAAGGCAAACATGAGGGCGAAGAGGGGACAACCTTGTCTGGTACCACGTTCTAGCCTGATACTAGGGGATTTTGAGTTGCCTAAGGTAATATAGGACCACAGGTTGTTATAGAGCAGCAATATCATTTTAATAAAGAGGTTCCCGAGTCCCATTTGTTTGAGCGTCGTGAAGAGGTATGGCCATACCACGGAATCAAAGGCTTTTTCGGCGTCCAACAAGACGGCTATTGCTTGCTGTGTCGGATCAAGTGCCGAAATGACGCCGAGTAGCCGCCTGATGCCGTAGGTTCTGCTGCGGCCCGGGATAAAACCAGCCTGGTCTCCTAGCACCAGTGCGGGCATTAGAGGGAGTAGTTGTGTGACTAGGATTTTCGCCAAAATCTTGTTGTCGAGGTTGATTCGGGAAATTGGCCTGTATGAGGTGCAGTCTTCCGGGGGTTTACTTACCTTGTGCATAAGAAACACATTAGCTTCACGCAGTTGGGTGGAAGAATCCCCTGTTCTAGGGCTTCTTCATAAACTTGGAGAAGTAGTGGGGTAATGGTGGCTGCAAATGATTTGTAGAATTCCCCTGTGAGGCCAACAGGGCCCAGTGCTTTAGAATTTGTGAGAGTTTTGATTGCTTCTAGAATTTCATCTAGTGAGATTGGTGCATTCAGAGGTTTGCAGAGTTCCCTGTCTACCCAGTATAATTCGGTATCGTTAAGGAAGTGTTGCAGTATCTCAGGGTTTACATTACTTTTAGAGCTACATAGGTCTTGATAAAAGTTACAAAACGTATTAACTATTTCTTCCTCCGTGTACACTAGGTTTCCTTGTGTGTCACGAATATGCCCTACGCGGGTTGGTGTTTTGTCGATTTTTAGTAAGCGTGCTAGTAATGCCCCTGGTTTCTGGCCCTCGCCGTACTGGCAGATCTGAAGTCTGCGTCCTAGGAAATTCAGCTCGTGATGAGCAGTTTCTTTGAATTTTAGCAGTTCTTCCTTCAGTTCAGCTTGGGTCTGTGGTTCGTTGGAGGTGGTGAATTTAAGTTCGAGCTCCTTCAGACGTTGTTCACTACTTGCCAGTTCTCGACGTATTAGTTTTAATATGCCATTCTCTTTCGCCATGCACACTCCACGTACATAGCACTTTAGTGTTTCCCACAGAGTGCCGGCAGAGCTGACAGGGTTCTGGTTTACCTCGAGAAATGATGTGATTTCCTTTTGCAGCTCTGCCGCAAATAGGGCGTCAGATAATGATCCTGATTTGAATCTCCAGTTAAGGACTGGTGTCTTAGCGCTGGCTAGAGTGAACTTGAGTGTCACCATTGAGTGGTCAGAAAATGATTGTGGGAGAATTTGACTTGACCTCTAGTTATATGGGCTGCGAGTTGACACCATAATGTAATCTATGTATGAGCTGGTGTTATGGATTGCTGAGTGGAACGTCAATTCTCTCGCGTCTCATAAGACTCCAAATTCTTCTATTGCATGACATGTGTAAACAACACCTAAACAACAGTGTAGGAGGATACATGGGAAAAGGGACTCACTGATGCGGAATGGGGGCGATTGTGCAATTAGGTGTTTCCAAATATCGACTAGATTGAATGCTTGACAGATCTCTTTAACTTGAAGACTTGCTTTGGAGGGCTTGCTGGCCACATTTTGTGATTTATCGGTCTTGGGGTCTAGTGGTGTGTTAAGATCCGCACCCTAGATGATTGTTGCTGAGGTGAGCACCCCCAGATGTGTCATGACCCAGTTGAAGTTGTTTGGTCTGTCTGTGTTGGGGGCATATGAGTTTACCAGGGCAATTTCCTTCCCGGCGAGGATTCCTCTCACTAATAGGGATCTTCCTTCTGTGTCTTTCTGCGATTCGATTAAACTGAAGTTGGCTTTCTTGTCAATTAAGATTGCACCCCCTCTTGCGTATGATGAGTAGGACGAAAAGTACCTGTAGCATCCCCTGGAACGGGCCCAATGCTGTTCCGAGGTCGGCAGAAGATGAGTCTCCTGCAGCATGGCGATACTGATTTTGTGCCTCCTGTGGTATTGAAGGATCCTCCTGGTTTTTGTTGGTTGATTGCCACCCGGATGTTCCAGGTGGCTACTTTAAACATTTCTAAAGTAGGGGCGGTGGATGGTCGGTGACGGGCTTAGCGTTGTCGGCGGGTTTCGGCAGACGCATGGGAACATATGAGCATCTGATGGATTTTGTGGTTACCGTGACAGGGATTTGTGCTATCTCTGTGATGGAGCGTGGGTGAACTGTCGATGATGTCTTCAAGTATTTGATGTCCCTCCCTAGCGTGGGCAACCCCCAACTGGCCCACGATGATCCCTCCCTTATAAACGAAACAGTTAACATTGCTGTGCTTCGGGTGTTAGTAGCCCTCCAAGAGGGGGAGGGGCTCCCTTAAGTTGTAGGATATTCTTTCTGTTGTGGTTATTTTGAGTAGTGATGGTGGTGGTTTGGTTTTGCCTTTGCTTGATGCTCGGGGGGTGTTTCATGGCGGGTCTCTTCTCACTCAGTCTCCCCGTTGTGGTCTTGCATTGTTGGGGGCAGGTCTGCAGCCGGGCTTTACCTGCATGCTGTATTCAGAGTTTTGTGGGGAAGAGCATTGACTACAATATTTGATTGTCTTGTAGTCGGCGTTTGACAGCTGTATATGATCGCCTTTGTGCCTGGACCACTGGGGAGAAGTCTGGAAAGAATTGGGTGTGGTCTCACTCATATTGAAGGTCACCTTTTTCTCTCGCAGCTCTGAGTATCGTGTCACAGTCTTTGTAGTTTAGCAGCTTCGCTATAATCGGGCGTGGGTTTGCACCCGGGATTGGATTGGAGGTGGGGACCCTCTGTGCTTTTTCTAAAATGAATAGTTGGGAGAGAGCCTCTTTTCCAAATAGTTCCATGCAGATGTTTTCCACATGTTCTTCCATTTTTGTTCGAAGCTGTTGTTCTCTGACCCCAATAATTCTGATATTGTTTCTGCAAGAGCGTCCTTCAAAATCTTCATTTTCGGAGCATACTGCTTTCATTTGAGACTCTAGCAAGGACACTCTGGAGGTCAGTGAAGCTGCGCCGTCATCTAGATCCGATATGCGTTGTTCAACTGCATCTAGCCTGTCGGCATGCTTGTCTAAGCAGTGTTGGAGTTGATCGACCTTCGACGATAGTGTGTCGAGCTTGATCCCCAGGCCTCCAATTCCTGCTTTCAGATCCAACAGGATTTCCCTGATGTCGAAGTTCTGGGTTTGCTCGTCTGTTGGGGGGCCTCTTCTATGGGTGACTCTGGTCTACTGCTGGTGCTAGATGCTTTACTGGAGGAGCTGGCTTTGAAATTTAGTTTCTTTTAGGACTTGTCGGTCTTCCCCATGGTTGGCTTCGCAGTGCCTTCCGTTGGTCTGCAGCTGTTGGTTGATTAAGATGGTATTGGTGGCGTCTCAGTGAGGTCAGCTTCTTACGTCGATGTAACCCATTGTTCTGGATGTCTAATGGGGACTGGCCACTGGTGGTTGCGTGCTATGGTTAATCTGCACTCGGGACTGGTCCGAGGATTACGCCGGGATACTGTTGCTGGTCGGTGCCTTCTTAGGACTTTTGAAGCATGCAGTTATGACAGGATTTAGGGCGGACCACCGCGCTTTTGGCTGACTACGATGGTCAGGATTCGTTAGGTGGCTCTTGTCGTGGTTTTGGTGCCGTGTGGTTTTCAGCGCTCAAGCAAGGGTGGGGTTCTCCGCTCGCCTCATGAGGGACTGGATTGAATAGATTGATTGGAAGTGTCTTAAGATGTTTTCTTTTGGCTTCTCATGAAGTGCTATCTCCTGGTGTTTAAAGTGTCTGCCACGTTGCTCTTGGTGGTTGTGGTTGCTGTTCCAGGGTTGGGAACAACCTCTGCAGTCTGTGCGGGGGTTTAGCTTGCTAATTAGGGCTTTGCTGCTGGATCTTGTTGCTTATTCATGCCGCTGTTATTTGGTGGCTAGGAGAGAGATTGTAGAGCCTGATATATGCTGTTTGCTGTGCGCGTTGAGTGTAGACAGTTGAGGAGTGTGTCTCCCAACTGTCTGTTAGGCTGTGGGTTGTGAGCAGCGTTTCGGGAGTGTCTTTTTTTGAGCGAGGATTTTCCCCTTGGAAGGGGAGGCAACGCTGACTGGGCTGGAGTGTGCCCCCACGCTCACTGCTGACTTCGTATATCACACGGGCAGACCGGGGTGTCTGATGGAGCGAGTGCACGCCCAAGGAGCCGCGCATGCAGCGGTGCGCTCACACCTGTTTCAGTTCAGGGGTCGCCTGGGAGGAGTGGTGCAGCCTTTTCGCTTCCCGCTGGGTTGCTGCGGATACTGGAACACTTGCGCCTCCACAGGCGCCGGGGCCGCGCACACCCCTCTGCTTCCTCGTTGCAGCCCAGAGCCCTTGTCGGATCGTCTCCGGCTCTCGCCTGCTGCTCTCTCTCAGCGGCAGTCTATGTTTCTGCAGGGCTTCTCCTACTCGGGCTGTATGCAGCGCTGTCAGCGCGGGGACCAGGGGAGCGCGGTCGGGCGGGCCTTCGACTCCAGGGCCGCAGATGTGGAAACTCGGCCGTCTAATGAAATACTGGGCTCAGACTATGCTGCTATGCCTCACGCAGAGTCTTGACGGTGTTAGCATATAAAAATGGCATCACAGGAACGACCATGTAGTAGGATTTATTGGGAGCTACACAGAGCAATCTAGGAAGCCGCCATCTTGGATGGCCCTCTAGCGCACTCTCGTGTATGCCCTCTAGCTGGTGGTGGTTGTGTATACTCCTGGGAGAAGGGATGGAAATAGCTGAGGTCATTTTTGAAGATACATGGCAGTTCTGCTAATATTCTTGGAAGGATGTGTTTTCTCCTGGATTGCAGATGGAGAAGATAGTCTAGGAGCTGTGCAAGGGTAAACTTTCACTTTAAAACTTCCCATATAGGCTAAAAATACAGTTCTGAACTGTTTTCAGAGCATGGACCTATTTGTGAAGTGCGGACGCGTTCACAAAGTGCAAACATGCTTGCGGGCACGTCATCATGCCGTATGGGTACGTGTGGTCACGTGACACTGTCCAGAAAGTCCTTGGTGGTGTCAGATGTTCGCAAACATTTGCAAACACAAAAACAGTGGAAAAATTTGGAAAAACTGTAAAGAAGTGTTAAAAATGTTGCTACGAGGTGGGGATTGCCACAGTTTTAACTTAAAACTTTCTACAACTTTCTGAAAATGCATCTCCATTGGGGGTAAGTATTATATTAGGAAGTTGTCGCAAATTGGGGTGCATCAGTAAAAAACCCATGAAATTCATTGAAAAAATGTTGTTAAAGGGACATTATGGTTAAGTTGCACTAATGAAAATCGATTAAAACACTAAAAAACCTTTGTTAAAGGGATCTTATGGTTAAGTTGCACTAACAAAAAACCATGAAATTCAACGCAAAAATGTTGTTAAAGGGACTTAATTGTCACATGTAAAACCCAAAAACCCTTAAAATTCACCAGTTATGATAAGCTAAGCAACTATAACTCAAGCCACCACGGTGCACTGCTAAGACTAGCACCCAGGACATCAAAGATGTCATTGATGACATCACTGATTACCTCACATATCAAATTAATTCTGTTGAAAAGTCGGTAGAAGGGGTAGTGTAAAATGTTGGTAGAAACGTATCAGGGATGATCGGGGACATCTAATGAACTATTTAATGTATTAAAAATGTACTAATTTAAAGAAAATGTTCTTGTTAATAAAACAAGCTAATAATACTACAAATAGGACGTGGCACAAGTTATAGTTTCTTAGCTTACCATAACTGCCGAATTTCTAAGGTTTTTCAGTTGTAACCATAACTTCCCTTTAACAAAGTTTTTTGATTGAATTTCCTAGGTTTTTATTAGTGCAACTTAACGATAATGTCCCTTTAGCAACGTTATTTCAGTAAATTTTATAGGTTTCTATTAGTGCAACTTAACCATAATGTCCCTTAAACAAAGATTTTTCATTGAATTTATGTTTATGTTTATTGAGTTTATATAGCGCTTTAATCCAAAGCGCTTTACAGTAAAACAACAAGATACAATAATGAAAGAAGCATATTTACAAACATGAAACAAGTCAAAGATACAGTATGTTGAACAATTTACTTAATAGAGGGGAAGAGGGGAGGGTAGGGGAGGAGAGAGGAGGTAGGAAGGAGGTTTCAATGTCGGTTTTGAGGATGGCGGGAGTGGGGGAAGGGGGAAGGAGGGAAGGGAAGTGGGGGAGCCCCCAGGTGATCTCCTTGTGCCCCTGGTGGTTTCAATGTCAGATTTGGGGTCAGAGGGAGGAGGGGGAAGGAGGGAGGGGAAGGGAAGTGTGGGGGGGGCAGGGGATAGGGGAGAGAGGTAGGGATTTTTAATGGAGATTTGAATCCAGCCTGAAGAAGTCCAAGTCACGAACGGAACATGTGGCAATTTACCATGTAGCTGATATTGTATTTGCATGCCATGTTTTGGATGAGAGAAATGTTATCTCTTTTTTTTTTTTTAGATAAAGGCTTATTTTTATGCGTGTTTAAATAAAAAGTCAGAATTTAGCTGTACCTTTTTGCCCCGACACACGAGTGTCCGGATTTGTTTTTAGCGTCTTAACATCCTAGTTGCCTAAGAATATATTTTGCAGACTATGCCGATAACGCTTCTTGTTGTTTATTAGGGGAGTTTTTTGTTTCTTTTTACCCGTTTGATCTGGAGGCATCTGTTTATTTAAGAGAAAGAGCGTCTCTTTTACACAGGAAGTTGAAAGTTGGAGTTGCAGACTAGATCGACAGCTGTCTCCCGCCTAAGCGAATCGTGAATCGAAATCGGAGTAATTGTGATAAGTGTAGAGCTTGGTTTGCCTTCGCGGTGTAGCCACGGCTCGAGCGCTTTCATTTTCCTGAACGCATACGGCGGTGAAACACTCGCGCACACGGGCACGCAGCATTGTCTGCTTTGCATACCGTGGGAACAGGGGTGGACTGGGAACCAAAAGAGACCCTGGAAATAATGTTCGAAGTGGCCCCATAGTACACATTTTCAGAAAGCCCAACCCTTTCCCTGTGAGAAAATGTGGAAATACTACACAAAAGAAGCCCAGGGTACAAAAACCTACCGGAAATCTCCAGTTTCCTGGCTATAGGCCAGTCCACGCCTGCATGTCAAACGTTTGGTGGGTCCGCGCTAGCTTAACACTGTGATTTTTCCGTGTGTCATTTGTGACTGGAGTCACTTGCTGGCGCTAGATAGGAGTTTTGGGATATATAATGCACATCATTGCAATTTTTGAAAGAAGCAGTTCAACATATGCTGCTTTACTTGAACATAGTAGACGACCTAGGGGCAAAACGCAGGGCAGCAGCAAAAGTATTATTTAAAGTTGGCACTGGCGCTGGTGTGAAACAAAATGAACTTACATGTTCAGCCAGTCTAAATTGGCCCTCTTCCTGTGCCTACCTGCAAGGCAAAAAACCTTGGGGTCATCTTCGACTCCACACTCTCTTTCTCTCCACACATATCTGACGTCTCTAAGAAGTCACACTACCAGCTACACCTCCTCAGAGGGATCCTTCCTTTCCTCTCCTTCCCCCAGAAGCTCACTGTCTCTAGAGCCCTGGTTCTCTCAAAGCTGGACTACTGTAACAGCCTCTATCTAAATCTTCCTGCCTCTACTCTTCGCCCTTTGCAACTCATCCAGAACAGGACTGCGAGACTTGTCCTTGGCCTCAAGCCCAAGGACCGTATCTCTCCAGGACTGAAATCCCTGCACTGGCTCCCAGTAGCTGCGAGGATTAAGTTCAAAACCCTCTGTATTGTCCACAAGGCCTTCTGGGGCCTTGGGCCAAAAGACCTTCAACTCTCTCTTCCTAAATATCTTGCTTCTCGAGCTCTTCGCTCATCCACCTCCAACTACCTCAGGGTCAGCCGCTTCTCCAAGCAACGAGCTGGGGGCAGATCTCTCTCCGCAGCAGGGGCCTCCCTCTGGAACAGCCTTCCTGCCTCCCTGAAAGTTGAGGAGAACCATCTCCGGTTCCGGAAGCACCTCAAAACTTTCCTCTTTGCCTCTGCTTTCTCTCCCTCTCTCCCCTGCTAAAACCACTGAACCTGCACCGAATCTGCTACTGGACCACTCACCGATCTCGGTCCTTGGCCCAGCCACTCTTCCCTTTCACTGCCTACCTGCACCACGGGACAGTCTCTGTATCCCACAGCCCCTTCTCCCGGCACTTACCTTGCACTTGCCACCAGCTGGCCCTATTATTTATCTTGTATTCTACTAACCTTTACTGCACTTTCCTTGCACTTGCCACCAGCTGGCCCTATTATTTATTTTGTATTTTACTAACCATGTACAGCACTTCCCCCCTCTCCCCTTCCCCCTGCACTTTCCCAGTCCCTTCTACCCTTGCGCTTGCGCTGTCTGAATGACACCTGGCCTAGTAGGATTGTTGTCTGTCTCCCCGTGTTCCCCCCCACCTCGTCGCGCCTTGAAACACTTGTGTATAGGTGCGTTACAAATGCCATATCATATCATATCATAACCATCCAGCAAAAAATAGACCAGCTTGAGACTTAAAAAACGTGAGACTTCAAAGTGGTGGGAAGTGATGACGCTGCAGACTTATTTGGAAGAACAGAGGATACAGAGGGGGCTCAGAATTTGAACAGTTCCAACATATGAAGAAAATGACCCCCTATTAATAAAAGAGTGGACTGATCGTGCACATAATTGTTCTTTCAAAAAGATGGAGAGTCTTATGCAAACACGGACAGACTAAAGATGATTACGGATATTGCGGAAATAGAAGAACAGTTATTTTCCTCAAACAATGGGATGAACGCAAGAGGAGAATGTCATGTCTTGAAGAGAATCTTGAAAGATTTGTGGGCGAAAACCGAGTTCGTAAGCGAATTAAATTTAAAAGCAGCCAAATAGACTATGAACAAGGATGAATTTATACATTCCACAAACTGTTCGACAAGCAAATCAAGGAACGGGATGCATTTATCAAAAACCATCGTTACAACTAAAGAATCCATCATTCAAGAAACAAGTAGTTCTGATGTCGAGTTAACAGACTTGGAAGCATGGCCTATGAGGCTTATTTTCTTAGAAGAATTCAAACTGCTTCACCTGGACATCAGAATTGAAATGAAGGGCAGACCACCTACAAGGGGGAGAGCAAGAGGAGGAAGTAACAGAATGCTCAGACAAGGAGGGGCCCGCCACCGCCCTATTATAAATATACTCACAAATGCATAACAAGTACTTTATAAAATAAACAGAAATTCCGTCAAAGGGCAACCACTGCTTGTCACAAATGAACATAGTTGGCAAGGCTTCATAATGGTGTGTACGCCCCATAATATGCTTATGTGAGGAGTGCCTTACAGCCAAAATTGTTGCCAACAAAGAGTGCCCAAGGAGTTTCTCCAATTCTAGAAGTCGGAATAGCAAAAGAACAGGGAACGGACACATTTGGTATTACTGGTATGACTGGACACAAGATAGCCACATATGTGGCTTCCTTCACAGGATAGAAAGTGGACAGCGCAGTGAAGGAACAACGCACCATCAAATGGATGAAGCCACAGTGCTGTTCTACTTGGAGTCTATTAATGATGACCATATGTGAGATGCTCCTGGCGCGGGGCCACAGTGGCTACCCCTGTGGATCTGGAGTTTCGAATGGTGGCCCAGCAGATTTCCAAGTAGGTCCTGTGGACGTCTGCCGGAAGGTTCTGACAAGCCCTCATCCCCATCAGCAAGCACATTAGCCAATAGGTGGGAGGAGGCTAAGTGAATGGTGCATTTTTAACCATCAATATTTTATATGTAGTATGTAGTATATGCATAATCATAACATTACTTTTCTTATATTGTATAAGGTTTTGAACAAACCAATATACAATAAATTTAAAAATATTAAAAAGCTGGTTGTTATACCTTCCTAAAGCCAATGTGTTATAAGAAATGATGCGATTCAGAAAAGTCGGGATTGCACAGTGACAATAAATACTGTCATATTGTCTTTACATGTTTTAGTGTAATATTTCTAAATAAAAGATGAGTCCATGGCCAATATATATCATATTTTATATGCTTCTGTCACCAATAGAAAATTGAATTAATTCCTATTCTTTCATTTACAGGAGCCATCAAAGAGCTGAAGGCCACATTTCTCAGACTTCAGATAATTAAAGATGGAATTGATGAGAGGACCTTCAGTGTTCGGTGCGATTACAAAGAGCCATTTGAAAATGCGTCCACTCCTAATGGTCAACTAGTAAGATAAAGAATACATTTGAATATATATAATTGTAATTTGATGACTATACTTCGCGCCTAGAAACGCTTGTGTACAGGTGCGCTATAAATGCCACATCATATCATATCATATTCCAATGTGCTTCCTATGTGGACACCCCTACTCAAATATGCACGTGAAATCGTCTTTTACTTTTGGTTTTTAATAAATAGTCCTGTTAGTGACTCAGCTTGTGTTTGGGATTAGACATTTTTGACATCGGAGCGCAACTCCAGTTTTAGTGTACTTAAGTGATGAAAAAGAGTTTAGGCATTTATGATCCCAAACAAAGCAGGCAGGTGATCACACATAGACCATTGAGCAAAGATGATATTTAATTGAGCTTCTTCTTTTCAAAAGTAATACATTGTATTGCTGTTGAAAGGACTGATGAATGTTAACCAATACATGAGATGAAAAATTTGCTAAATTCTGTAACAACCCTCCCCAATTTTTGTCTTACAAAACTTAATTTGTTTTAATTATATTTAGGGTATTGGTTTTACATGTATAATTTAAGCAGATACATTGCACATTCAAATTAACTGTACATTATTTTTTATTTATTTTTTATTTGAAAGTGCGTTAGTTTTACAAGAAACCTTGTTTACACATAAATCCATACAACAAGAATCTACTTCGCTTCTTTCATTTTTCCATAGCCTTTTTCATTACAATGTTTACTTAATTAGTCTTTCTCCAAACATATAACAGTTTCCAAAAATCTTCCTTTGAAGAAGTTTGTTTTTATTCCTTAGGCAATGGTATTATCTCTTTCAGTCCCTGGCAATGCTCATTCATTACAAAATTAAAAAAATGTATTCCAGCACATGTAAAACAGGTGTTAGCCACTAAAATGAAATCTGACCACCAATCATCTGCTGATTTAGCTTTATAAACTGACAAGTATGAATTTAATCGTCTCGATCTTTGTTGCTTCAACGCAGGACATTCCAGTAGTAGATGCTTTGTTGTTTCCCAAACGTCTTTGTTTCTACAGAATTTGCATGATCCGTTCATTACTCCTTGATTACCAGTGAGGTGCATACATTCGTTAGTTGGATAAACGCCTAGCCTTATTTTCATCAATGCTTCTCTGAAAACATTTCCTGGAAACTTCTTACGGTATTTTGGAATGGAGTCCCTTTTCCGATGTTCCACAGGTCAATTTTCTTGTGTTTTGTACTCAAGCCGTGTTTCTCTGGTATTTATCCAATCTTGTCATTTTAGTTTCTCTTTCACTTTATTTGGATTGTCAATTAATTAGTCGAGGGAAGAATCAATCATCTTCAATGGTGAGTCCAACTATCTTTCTTGTTATTTAGGAGTTCTGTGTTTTTGCCTATCGCCTCGTTGGCCAGAATTTTATAGCCATCTAATGGAACTTTCATTGTGATCTTTCTTAGTAGCGATAGAGATCTCCATCTCACTGTTCCATATAAAGATTGTAACCCTAGTTCAGATCTTATTGCGGCCATAGGAGTACATCTAGGCAGTTTCAAGATAGGCTTTTCAAAAGATGCTTTCAAGTTTAGTCCATATTTTCCATTTTAAGTTCAACCCCACTTCACTTCCATATGTCAATATTGGTGTTACTTTTTGGATATAGAAGGAACAAACCACACTGATAGTGAATTTCCCAAACATTCCATTCAGCCTTTTGCCTTGTGCACATAATTTCTTGGCCTTGATAATTAATTCCATTCCCATTGTGTTATTGATTTTACCTTTTCCAGTCTCTGGTTACCTATTTTCCAAACAAAACTGTTTTTACTGCCCTTTTTTGTTCCTCCAATTGTGAGAATCTTGGTTTTGTTGATATGTATTTCTAACTTATTTTATTCCATATAAGCCAGTAATTCGTTCAGCAGATGACGTAAGCCAATTTCAGTTCTGTCAACCACTACCATGTTGTCTGCATAACACATCATTGCTATTTCAGTGTTGTTTTTTTGGGGGGGAAAATGTTGAGCATGACCCAAATCTTGAGGGAGGTCCGCGATCTATAATTTAAAGGATAGTTCCGGGACTTTTTTTTTATTGTCCCTACGGGTCGGCCATGTGTTTGTAAGCATAAATCGGTAGATCGTAGGAAACTTTCCTATGGACCTTACCCGACTTTTCGCCCATTATCGCACTCGAAATCAGCCTCCATTTTGTGATAATCCTATCATTTCGCCCCATCGACCTGGCTCACCTGCCTTTGCGGCACTAAATCCCCCGCCCCTGAGCCTGACATCAGCAGACGCGTACTGCCCATTTCAAGCACCTCTCGTGTCAACAATCGCTGCGCCTCAGCTATTGACGTGTTGCCATGGAAATGGCAGGACGCCTCTTTCCCCAATAAGTATAAACAGACCGTTTCACAACATACAGCAGCAGATTTTCGATTCCATTCCTCTCTCTGTGTTACTTTGAGTATTCTGTGACTCGTTTCAGTGCTCTGGTCAGCTACCTTCGCCGCTTGTAGCCCGTGTGAACACCTGTACCATCTCTGTAAATTATTTTACTATCTTTACCGCACAATGGCCACAATAATGCCGTATATGTACGAGCCCGAGTACACCGAGGAGGAACTACTGGCTAATGCCAACTGAGGAGGAGAACTGCTGCTGCCGTGAAAATTCCGGGTGCTTGGCCTACATTTCGGAAAGCGAGCAAAGTCTGCAGGAAGGCGAGCAAAGTCCGCAATGCATCACCGAGCTGCCAGAGTTCAGGGAAGCCTGCCTCTCACGGACAGTGTTGAGGATGATGATGGTGCTTATGCACGAACTTCGTGGCACTGTTCATCCGCGTAATCCGAGTAACGAGTAAGTATACTCTGTTTGTGATGTCAGTGATGCCACCACTATTTCATGGTCGTCTCCCACATATAAAATTACATTTACATATCATTCGAACACATGTAAATTGGTTCCATATAGTGCATTTTCTAGATATAATTTTTTTCTAAGAAAAATGACATGTGTTACCTGAATCGACATTGATAAGAAAGTTTGGTCAGTTTAATACAGTTTGCATCTTTTTTTTTCACAGGTGGTACAGGCTGGTGGCCTATCGTTGCTTCACTTGGTGGCTTCACGGGAGGCTCGGACACCTCGTTCGGAGAGTAATACCTGCCTGTGCGGTACTTGCCATTAGACAACATTTCCCCAATGACATTGGACAATACCGCAGATTTTCCCTCGATGTGCTGCAACCTCAACTTTACAATGTGTAATGTTTATTATTTATGTTTAATTAAAATCTAAAATAAAGCCCAACATATATTTTAACAATGGTTGTTTTGATTTTTTAAATGAATCTAGTGTGTCTCCGTTGAATAGCCTTCCAGTGCCTTGTCTTGTCACACCACATGTCTCCGGCCAGCATCCTCCCTCACGCTGGCCGCACACCTTCAATCCACATAACCGTTGAACCCATATATGCAGCAGTCATACATATATTATTTTGTGGGTTGGCATCAAGCGTTGGCAATAAAAAGCTGTTGGATTTTATTGATACAAAACATGGTTATAGGTAAATAATAAATATGGTTGATCATAATAAATCCTCTTTTTGGGCACCGGGTACAGAGATGACCCCCATATATTCTCCTGGGAGGGTGAGGTATTTATAAACTCACCCCCCTGCCTTCCATGTAGTAGATCCTGCAGCCATCCTCTTACATTCAGTTAGATGGCCTC
The DNA here is from genome assembly GCF_040938575.1 of Ambystoma mexicanum. Classification (NCBI taxonomy): domain Eukaryota; kingdom Metazoa; phylum Chordata; class Amphibia; order Caudata; family Ambystomatidae; genus Ambystoma; species Ambystoma mexicanum. The sequence continues at coordinate 315,712,521 of NC_090923.1, forward strand.
TCCTTGGTGAGGCCCTGCGGCAAACGGGTCTTGTCTGCACGACCACCGCCCCGATCCACCCCCCGCCCTATCAAAGGCAGTTCGCACCAGGGTACTTGCGCTGCTGGCAAGTGGAGCTGTCAGGGAGCGATAAAGGCCAAGAGGTGCCAAAGACCATGTACACTTCAAAGTGGTCTATAGAGCATGGGTTGTTGTTCCCATGTCTACCTCCAGACCCCGTGTCTCCTGCCAAGCATCCCCCCTCACGCTGGACGCCCCCCTGCAATCCACATAAGTGTGTCTCCATTCACGAGTCTTCCTGTGTCTTGTCTGCACGACCACCGCCCCGATCCACCCCCCGCCCTATCAAAGGCAGTTCGCACCAGGGTACTTGCGCTGCTGGCAAGTGGAGCTGTCAGGGAGCGATAAAGGCCAAGAGGTGCCAAAGACCATGTACACTTCAAAGTGGTCTATAGAGCATGGGTTGTTGTTCCCATGTCTACCTCCAGACCCCGTGTCTCCTGCCAAGCATCCCCCCTCACGCTGGACGCCCCCCTGCAATCCACATAAGTGTGTCTCCATTCACGAGTCTTCCTGTGTCTTGTCTGCACGACCACCGCCCCGATCCACCCCCCGCCCTATCAAAGGCAGTTTGCACCAGGGTACTTGCGCTGCTGGCAAGTGGAGCTGTCAGGGAGCGATAAAGGCCAAGAGGTGCCAAAGACCATGTACACTTCAAAGTGGTCTATAGAGCATGGGTTGTTGTTCCCATGTCTACCTCCAGACCCCGTGTCTCCTGCCAAGCATCCCCCCTCACGCTGGACGCCCCCCTGCAATCCACATAAGTGTGTCTCCATTCACGAGTCTTCCTGTGTCTTGTCTGCACGACCACCGCCCCGATCCACCCCCCGCCCTATCAAAGGCAGTTCGCACCAGGGTACTTGCGCTGCTGGCAAGTGGAGCTGTCAGGGAGCGATAAAGGCCAAGAGGTGCCAAAGACCATGTACACTTCAAAGTGGTCTATAGAGCATGGGTTGTTGTTCCCATGTCTACCTCCAGACCCCGTGTCTCCTGCCAAGCATCCCCCCTCACGCTGGACGCCCCCCTGCAATCCGCATAATGCCACGACATATACACGTCATTCATTCACAAACACACCCCTGTTTCGAATTCTTTATAACCCACTTCATATTTCTAATGAGAACTTCTTTGCGCTTTGCTAGTCAACCCGTGAAGGTGCTGGTTATCTGCTCTTCGTCTCTGTGAACTTCCGTGACCACTTTGAGCAAACTCGTCAGTTTGCAACCTGTGAACTGCTCCCTGTTCTACGACAAGAAACTACTCTTATCCCTGCATCTAACTGTTTGTTCGTCAAGGTAAGTCCATGTACCATAATCATTTTGCGTCCAATTTTTTAATTTATATCTATTTGCTAGTAGTCATCAAATTGCATCCATGTTTTCTTTTCGTTCACGACAGTACATGCAAGGAACTAGTCACATGTTCTGAGTTTAGTCAAATTACTTTTTCTATTTTTTGAAAGTTATTGAAATACTTATCCGCATGTGAATAACGTGTATAGTTCCAAGAACCAAAACGGACCTTGCATTGAACCTTTTATGTGTCATTTAATGTTTTAACACATTGGTATTCATAGAGAATTGTTGATCTTTACTTTTCAGAACTTTCCATAATGCCTGCCTGTTCCATTGGCGGTTGCCCTTCGAAGACCCATAACAAATCTGAAGGTACTATAATGCATGTTTTCCCTAAGACAATAGATCAGATAAGAGAATGGGTCCGATATTGCGGATATCCAGCCTCTGAGATAGAAAGTAGAGTCCTAGAAGTCTTTGCGGACAAGAGGGGTGATCGATACCGCATCTGCAGCAGGCACTTTAGCCCAGACATGTACTCCACATCATTGCTAATAAAGAAGAAAACATCGCGAGCGAGGCGAAAATTGCTCTCAACCGCTATTCCCACTCTATTCGTCCACATCCCTCCACTGGTGAGTCAAGTTTACGTATTTATCTCTCGGCATTGCGGTAGTGTGTAGCATTAGCTAACAATAATTTCCCCATTTATGTATCCACTCAATATGAAGGCGGAAGATTCTCCATCCGTGTCGTTATTGCAGTCATCAGCCACTTCAAGCGCCTATCGGGTAATCTTACTTAGCTATTCTGACACTGACTTGTTTTAGGCATGTAAATCAATAGTTTTAATTGATCGTGTAATTATTTTACCTAATGGTACACCACAGTACTCGTCCTCTAGTCTTTGTTTTCAGTTATAATTATTGTTATCCAAAATAATGCAAGTACTGTCTTTCAGGGAGATGCTGAGGAGTCCAACGCATTGACGACAACCGTAGATGTCACTCAGATGCTCGAGGTACGTTTCCGGACAGTTCCATCGATGGAGATCATCAGATCTTGCATTCTTGTAGCGTGATTGTTACACACAATGTTTCTTTCGTTTTTAGCCATTGGTATGTCCTTCTGTCGTCGCCCTCCTATGTGTCTTCTTTTTTCAATATTGTGTTCATTACTAATGAAAGTCCTATGTTTCAGGGAGTCGATGGAGCATTAGTCCAAGAAGAAGGGGGAGCATGCAGTTACGGGTCGGCGCAACAGCTTGCAGAAGTGTGCACCGCAGTTACAGCGTCCCTTGATGTTCTTATGCATTTCAAGGTATGGATACTGACAGATCAATCATGCGAGATCAAATGACGTGATTACATCCGCTATACTTCCTTCTTTATTAACGCAAGTACTATGTTTCAGGGAGCTGACGGAGCTTCTTCAACAAGAACATCACCCCTAGTAGTTGATGCAGATCTCTGGGTGGTGACACTTCCAACGATGGAGCAAATCGAATAATATTTAGATATCCATTATTTATTTTAGACAACTGATCATTTGTGCAGGTCTATTTAGATGAGCCGTTGACGCCTGCAGAAAGTTTATGTTCTTTTAAACAAAATAGAAAACCATACTAATGCAATTACTGTGTTTCAGGGAGTTGCTGAAGCGTCATCTTCAATAATATCATCAATGGAAGTCTATGCGGAGCCCGAGGTATGGATCTTGACAGTTCAATCTAACTAGATCAACAATGCGTGAACTATTGTCGTTTGAATGTTCTACACAATGCGTTCATTCGTGTTTTGCTATTGAGATGTACGTATGGGTATTGGTCCCCAAGGACATTTTGTGTTTTCAATATTATTATACATACTAATGAAAGTTCTATGTTTCAGGGAGTCGATGGAGCCTCAGTGAGTGATGGATGTGCTTATCATGAAAATATAGTCGTTGCAGCGCGAGAGGAAGTGGAGACATGCACACACGAGTCGGAGCAACAGCGTCCAGATGTTGAAGTTCGAGGCAAGAAAGTTTCAAAGAAAAGAAAGCAAAAGAAGGTTAGTGTCCTGTTCACTATATTATGTTGTCTTTCACTGTCAATAGTTCAATACTGTAAGTTGTGTTTAAACTGAACATCCCTTTTCTAATCTGTCCTCTAGTTGCGAGTGGGTGTAAGAACTAGATCTACACAGACAGTGAAGCGAACGAGAGATGTTGCTTGTCAAACCTTTTGGCAGGGACTTGAGACTGGAGATGCATCGTGCCAATGGGAAGAATATGAAGTGATTGACAACGGAGCTATACCACCACCAGCCATTGATAGTGAATGTCCTCCTGGTAGTTTGGATGCAGTCGGAGATCAATTCACAGAATCCACACCCGCAAAAAATAAGAGCGCGCGAAAGTTGAAGACATTGTTTTTTTCTCCCATCTCCGGACAAGGAACAGTTGTTGCAGTGGAAGAGAATGACATGGACGACAATGAAACACCATCAATATCACTCAGCATAGCGGAAGACGATATCAGAGATTGTATCTTTCATGCGAGTGACATGTCCTCAACGTTACAGGCCGAACCAGCTGGGATGCAGAGTGACAGTATAAGGAAAGAGGCCAAATTCATTGTATTCGATAGCTGTTTGATGGATATTATTATGATGATGAAATGTGGGCATTGGGTTGGTGGGGAAGTATGTGGGGAGCCATTGATTAATGTGACTCGTGCAATTCGAGGCACTAACCTTAAAATACATGCCACCTGTACACAATATCATCCGTTCGCATGGTCTGCACAACCCATGCTGGGGCAACTGCCAGCAGGCAATCTACTTTGTGCAGCGGCCGCACTTTTTAGTGGTTCAAGTTTTAAAAAGTTACAGTATTTCTTTCAGTTTGTGGGAATCCATTTCATTGCGAAAACTCAGTTCTACAAATACCAAACCGATTATCTATTTCCAGCCATCAGCGAAGCTTGGAGAATGGAAAAAATGTCAATGGAAAGTACATTCGCGGGCAAACGCTTCAGGCTAGCCGGTGATGGACAGTGCGACAGCCCAGGATTTTCAGCCAAGTACTGCACCTACCACTTTCAGGACATGGAAAGTAAGAAAATTGTGAGTTCGGTGGTCGTGCAGGTGTCACAAAGTACATCCTCAGTGGCCATGGAGAAAGTTGGCTTTGTAGCATCATTGCAAGAACTACAATCGCGGGGAATGGTGATCGACCTGATAGCCACGGACAGACACGTTTCAATTGCCAAGACAATGAGAGAAGAGTACAAAAATATAAATCACCAATTTGACGTATGGCATCTTGCAAAAACAATCAATAAAAAATTGTCGGCTGCAGGAAAAAAAAAAGATATGCAAGGTATTTCACAGTGGTCCAAGTCAATCAGCAACCATCTTTGGTGGAGCTCAAAAACATGTGAAGGGTCGTTGGAAATTCTACTGGAAAAATGGCGGTCAGTAATGTTGCACTGTAGCAACGTACATCGATGGTCGACAAATGAACATTTCCACAAATGTGAACATGGCCATTTGTCCACAGAGGAGGCACGGAAGAAGAAGTGGTTGATTCCTTCATCACCCACTCACAAGGCCATTGAAAAGATTGTATTTGATAAAACTATAACAAGAGATTTGAGGGGACTCACGGAATTCTGCCACACAGGAGATTTGGAGGTGTTCCACAATATGTGCCTAAAGTACAGGCCCAAAAGATTGCATTTTGGCATGGAAGGCATGATAAATCGGACTCTTCTAGCGGTCTTGGCACATAACCATAATGTTGGCCGTCAACAAAGTAGGACGACCGGAACTTTAGGGACGCTTCGCTACAATAAGGCCTTCACTAAAAGAAGTAAACAATGGGTGATCAAACCAGTGTTTGAGGATATGCAATATGAGTTTATTGAGAGACTTATCGTAGATGTCCTCGATAGGCACATACATGGAGTGGTGAACGAACCTATGCAGGGGACAACTGCATTGCCACCCAACATTGCCTCTGTTCCATGTCCACCTAAAGCAGAGCTCATTGAGAAATACACATCACGGTTTAAATGATTGTAATTTGATTGTCTGTTCTCTCGAGTCTCCTCATGTTGCAGGCCCAAACTAGAAATGTGTGCTCGCTCAAAGTGAAGGTCAGCTGCTTTGATGTTTTGCTCGGGTGGCGGAACGGCCCACGACCCAGTATAAGGTTCTATTGTGATTTGACCTTGACAGGCCGGGACCATCCCGAAAGACTAAGAAAAGATAATGAATAAAATTTCAGAAACGAAACGATGAGCCACGTTCATTAGAAGAAGTAACGTCGGCAAAGAAGGAGTGGTGTTTCGGGTCTGCCCTACACAGAGACACAATGGAAAATGCAAATATAATGTAAGTAACTTTTGATGAGTTTATACCGCAATTTCATTACTATACAGTGGCTTTAAAGACGGGTTCAGTTGTACTTGTTCGTTCTATGTGGCATATTGTTTTCTACCGCGCACTATCTTGAGGAGAAACATCTGCTTTTACTGAAGTACCTCAAAACCTTCCTCTTTGCTTCTGCTTTCTCTCTCCCTCTCCCCTGCTACAACTGGTCCACTGTCTGCGACCTCGGTCCTGGGCCCTTCCACTCTCCACCTGCACTGCCTCCCTGTCAACCCCTGCACTGGGGGACTGTCTCAGTATCCTACAGCCCCCCCCTTCCCAGCACTTGTTCTGCACTTACCTTGCACTTGCCACCAGCTGGCCCTATTTATTTATTATTTTATGCTACTTACCTTGTACTCCACTCCCCCCCCTCATGCCTCGCCACGCCTTTAAACACTTGTGTACACCCAGTAGCGCTGTCCTCGCTATGAAATGAATAATTTTAATAAGGATCTGATGGTGAGACTAATTTCATTTTTTATGTTTTTAGGTACATCATTCACTACTGTCTGTGTCACGAGTACCAGACACCGGCGGACGGCTTCTACAGCCGCCAGTTGCTTCTCCGCGTGAACAACGTTACCACCCTGACCATTTTATGGGACGATCGCCAAGTACAAGTATGCCCTTACGCGGTACTAACGGTTAGATGCAACATACCTACCGTTGTGGTGGCCTAGTGCCTCGTTGTTGGAACAGCCATGCGATTATCAGTGCGACCGAAGAGCTTATTTTTATCGTAAACCAACACCCTGTGTACTGCACACGAACATCGCTTCCCTCAATACGAACTTTTTGGAACATGAGCAAATAAAAATGCAAATCGCTGAATATTCTCTAAACATTTGATGTCAAATAAATGTACTTTACCACATTTACAATCTTGCGGTTTGATTTCAAAGTACAGTTTCATATTCCGAATTGTGGTGCGCTGTATTGTGAGCTGATCTGTGTTGATTTCCGGGGTCTGTGTGGAGTCGCGTAGAAGACGCCTGGGCGCGTTTGCCTACGCAGCTCAGTCACGTCACGGATAGAGGCGGGGAATATGAATGTTTTGATAAAGTCTGTTTCAGGGGCGGGGGATTTGATTTAGTGCCGCAAAGGCAGGTGAGCCAGGTCGATGGGGCGAAATGATAGGATTATCACAAAATGGAGGCTGATTTCGAGTGCGATAATGGGCGAAAAGTCGGGTAAGGTCCATAGGAAAGTTTCCTACGATCTACCGATTTATGCTTACAAACACATGGCCGACCCGTAGGGACAATAAAAAAAAAGTCCCGGAACTATCCTTTAAATAAGGTCGCCGCTAACAGGCAACCTTGTTTTACCACTGTTTTAGTTCTTATCACCGTTGTTAGGTTACAGTCTTGAGATCTTATTCGTGTCAATGTATTTTCGTGCAGGGCTTTTATTGGTATCGAAATGTCCTCAGGGCAACCCCACTTTTGGAGTTTAGTCCAAAGAATTGCCCTGTCAACCCCATTGAACGCCTGCTTTAGATCTATGAACGCCTGATGTATTCTTTTGTCGGTTTGAATTGCGTTCAATTTTAGTAAAGACAGGAGAAATAGATATAATTCAGTACCAATGCCTTTTGTAAAGCCTGTTTGACGAGTATCAATGATTGCAATCCTGGCAGCACATTCAGTCTAGTTTGTTTGCAGGTCTGAAGCAAATATTTTCCCAATAGTGTCAAAAAAGGTGATCGGCCTGTAATTTCCCAGATCTTCTCTTTTCTCTTTCTTGAATATTGGTACTATGATCCTTTTGGTCCATGATTCTGGCAATTTCTTTTACTCATGGATATTTTTAAATCTCAAGTTAATCCATTTTGCACATTTTGACGGGTTCTTTTTGAGATGAAGTTTTGTGACTTCGTCTGGACCTGCTGCGGACGAGGCCTTTAATTTTTTTATTTTCTGCTCTATTTGGACTATGGTCAATGGCAAGTTCCAAGTGCAGTTTTTGGAACTTTTCTCTGTCTTCGTGGTTAGTAATTAACTTCCAAACACCTTGGAATAATGCTTTGCCCAATCATCTTGTGTCACACCGCTTACCAACTGGCTTTTTTGATTCAATGTCCGATTATTAATTATTGACCATAAGTCCCTTGAATTTGAATTGGTAAGGGCCATCAGAATGTGTCCCTGCTCTCGCTGCTGACGGAATCCTATTAAATAGTTTTTATAATATTTCTTCCGTTGTTTGATCTTCTGTAATTGAAAGGCACCAACAGATCTAGTCGTAGTTGTTGCTTCTTGGTTGCCACATTACTACTGTATTGATGTTTTGGCTTTAGCAGTGTTAGTTTCATCCCTGTCCTTTTCGTTTCATAGGCTTTTAGTAAACTGTTGTAGCAGGTGTCCATTTCATCGATTCAGACTTTTTAATTATATTTTTCAGTTAATGTTGTGATGTCGTTTCTTCTTATTCTTAACCGATTTTCTCCATTATTTAGTTCCAGTGGAGAGAAATTTATTTTAGCCCAATCTCCTCTTGTTTTCCATTTCCAATTAAGTTTCAAGATTGCAAAATAATCTCAAGGCTATCTACTTGGTGAAACCACTGGTTTAGAATCCATATAATTGTCGAGCTTGAGGAACCATTAGTCCAAGTTGGCTTACCAGGGATATCTCCCTTCAATATTATTAGATTGTTTGCTTCTGTCATCTGGATCCATTTTGCTTCATTCAAATCTTCACGCTTCAGATTTCCCAAGTTCGGAGTGCCCTGCTTATTTAAGCATTTTATATTTAGGTCTCCACACATGATCAGGATCAGATGGGGATCTTTAGAAAGTTTGTTCGTTATTATTTCTTCAATACTTCCCAACAGTTTTTTTGCATTCATTCTTACCAGATTCCAGTAGATATTGAATAGTAGTAGTTTTCGTTCACTCCTGGGGTCTTGCTCTACTATGTTTATTAAGACCCATTGTACAAAAGAATTCAGATTCCCTTTTTTATAAAAGTGACCCCAGGCTTGTGTTTTACTAATATCAGTGATCCCGCGTAAGGTCTTCGATTGGGTCTTATCAAGGCTGGATTAATGAGAACATCAAAGTTTTCACAGAGGGGTTTATCTATGAGCCACGACTCTTGTAGGCATATTATCGAAGCATGTCTCAGTTCTCTCCTTGATTCATTAAACAAATATCTAAATCCCCTAGTGTTCCAAGAAATCAAGGAGTCACGATCGAGTCCAGGTTTTTCTTCTTGTTAATTTACTTTTTTAATCACTAAAGTGCTTGCGACCCAGGACCAATCTTCATTTAAACTCAATGCTTCTTGTTGCATCTGTTTGCATTCCTTAAGTGTGATTCCATCAATATTATTTCCTATTGTAATCTGGATATTTTCAGCCTCTTTATTCAAAATAGTGTTGGGATCCAATTTTTTGGTATTATTATTATTTTTCTTTTTTTACCATTTGTTTGTGTTTATCCATCCTTGGTGGTGTTTTCTTATCAAATGGACTAGGGCTGTTTGGGTCAGTAAGTTCGTATCCCCTTTTTCTTAACTTTCCAACATTTTTTTAATCAATTTCTTCTTTGTTCTAGTGGAATTTAAGTGCAAAATTACTTTGTTGACCCTGTCTTCATTACAGTATTCAATGATCGCAATGTCATCTGAATCTATTTCCTTTCATTAATTTACACAATGTAGTCACTTTAGCACATTTTTCCTATTTAGGTTTATTTTGTTTGTTTCTGTAAGAACACTTTCTATCTTCACTTTTAAGTTGGGAGTCACTCTACGATGCATAGAGCGTGCTCGTTCCTTGTCAGGAGTATTTTTATCCTGACATTTTGCTGGTTTTGAGGGGTTCTATTTGACTCTGATTTTATCTTGGGTCTTCTTAGGAGATGAGTTTGATTTTTCCACCTCACTTTGCTTCCGTTTACGTTTGTTTTCCGTTGTAGTGAACAGCCGCATTTCAATTAGTGAATCGTCTTCGTCTTCGATCTCACTCATCGAGACCCCCGTATTTGTTTCTGATTCACTCAAGTCATCCTTTGATTTATCGGTTTCTCTACAGTCTGATTCATTGTTTTCCTGAATGTAAAATGATGCATCGTCGATCAAGTCCTGTGTCAGCTCTTTTTCATCGTCTTTGAGTTCCGAATCACTGTCATCTATGACTGGAGCTCATTTATGAACGACTCTGACTATTTCCTTACTCGATGTCCCAATCCTTTCTTTAACTGAGAGATTCTTTGTTTTGTTGTTGGCCTTTTCCGATATTGCCACTATGTGCCCCAAAAAGGCTCTGAATCCAGTCTGTTTCCCGTTAGAGCAAGATTTAATATTTTTTGTTTTTTTAGCTCTAACGTTAACAATTTCCCTGTTGTTTTTGACAGACTTTTAATTTTTTTATTTCTCTTTGAGCACCAATGATTCTTTTAATCTTTTTGATGGTACATTAAATTCCCGAATACATACTGTCTTCTGTTGTGATGGTTTTCATTTTTCCCATTTTTCCTGCTTCCATTGCTGTTAAGGGCATCGCAGGCACCTGAGGTTTCTGTTGTTGAAGAGTCTCTCGTCTAGCTTGTTGTTGCATTTCTTTACTATCGCTCTGATCTGTCCATATGGTCTCTTGGGTTGCAGCAGTTTGTGTCACGCTCACCTGACTCCCACGGAGGCGCAGGCCTGGTTTGGAGCGCTGTTGCCTCTTCTATGGTGAAGCGCAGGACTCGGAAGATGGACAGGACCGGACTCTCAAATCTGGCTTGTCTGACTCGCAGAAATATCCTTCTGTGTGTGAAAAGGGAGTATTAACAACCTGCGGGATAATGTGTAAGCCTCCCACTCCCTTCTCACCCTCCACGAAACCCTTCTGCGATTCCCCGTGAAGTCTCACCTTAGGGTCTCAAAGGACAAGTTCGCCATCCTGCTTCTGATGCAGGGGCGCGTTGTAATCCAGTTACTTCACTGGATCATGGATTGTAGAGAGTTCAAGTTTGCTTGAACTTCCCGGTAAAGTACTGTGAGAATTCTGTTTATAAGTATGAGCCCGAAATAATAAATGTCCGTTGTCTCTATTTCAGGTGCAGAACAAAGATTCCGAGATGAGCAATGGAACCGACGAAGGAAACTCAGGTGAGTTGTTTGATGAGAGGTTCCTTTAGTGTCCTTGCTTTAATGCACTAATGCTTGTGTCTTTTTTCCCCATAGGGGCCGGGGTTCGGAAATGCCAGAGATATGGCACCGGCCCGAAGTGAGAGGTGCAGTTCCAGTAGATATCAGGTAAGTCTTTAATGAGCGTTCAGGTAATGTCTTAGCATTCGCTCACTAACGCTGATGTCTCTTTTTTCCCCTTAGGGGCCGGGGTCCGGAAATGCCAGGATGCGGCACCGACCCGAAATGAAGTGGGAATGACCCAACAAGTAAGTGTTATGATGGCAAATTAAGGTTTTCTTATTCTCTTCCCTAGCTCACCTTTGTTCTTGTCTTTTTCTCCCTAGGCGCTGAAATGTGCTGCGGATCCAGATGGTCGCTGATGAACATGGAGGCACCTAGTAAAGGTGAGTGGAATGCGGCGCTGCAGCGATCAATGCAATGTGCTTTTAAAATGAATGTCTTCCTTTTCAGGATTGTCAGCGAAATGTCTCCGGAATGTGGATTTAGCAGGTAAGGACTCTTCTTTCTCCTATTCTCTTCTCTTCTCCCTTTGCAGGTGTTCCAGGATGCTGGCGGGCGTGGCAGAAGTCAGGATGCAGGACCAGACACGGTGAGCGTCCAGCTGCTAGATGCAGAACAACGCAAAGCGTGAGTTGCTGCTTGGGCGTGGCTTAAATAGCCTTCAAAGTAGTTCCAGGTATGCATCCCTCCTCTCAGGCATGTATTCTTCCTCCGGCCACACCCGTGTGGTTAAGTAGTCCCCAAAGATAAAGTAGTCCCATTCAGGCCTCTAGATGGCCCGGATGTTGCAGCATGGTCTGCATCAGGTAAGTTTACCCAAGCACCTTTAAACACAAAGTCATCTTTTATGAGCCTGGCGCCTATAGCGCCAGGACTGTTGTCCAATATGAGCCTGGCGCCGAAGGCGCCAGGACTGAGTCCAAAGGGCCCCTACTTGGGGCTGCTGAGACCTCCCTCGGGGACATAATGTCTGCCTCTGGGGTAGCTGGGCCTGGTCTGGCTCCTTGGAGGTAGACATCAAGACAGTTTGGCTCTGTCCTTTCCTTATTATCCTCGTTGTGGTGATCGCTGTCATTGTCAGTCTCTTCATGGGGAGCTTTACTACAGTATTTGTCATAATTTGGGACTTTGGTGCATGATCCAAGGGGTCCCTAAACTCGTTTCTTTTCCCTTGCCCCCTGCACTTAACATACTGGTCTCTCAATCTTTATTTTCTGCTGATTTTCTCATCCATTTCAGTGACTCCAACAGGGATTGCATCATTGTTTGTTTTTCACCTTGCTCGCCAACTGCTAGGTCGCATAGCCTTCTTTGGCAACCTATAGAGGTTTCTGCTTCCTCATCTAGTCGTTCTTCTACTTTTTTTAATAAAGCATTCCATGGCGACCAGAATGGAGAGGAGATATCATGGTTGTGTTATCCTTTACATTTTCATTAATGTATTTGTATAATTTGGTGTATGGGGCTAAGGAGATTGACAGTACTGCCATGACGTTGTTATGTATCTGTGTACTGGTCGCCATTGACAGTTGATTTTTATCAGATGTTGAGATGTTTGTCTCCTCTGCGGTTATTTTCTTCTCGCCCCCAGACATTTTTTTGTGGCGAGGTTCTCCCCGTTGTTCTACTCAATCGCTGAGCGTATCAGAGTTCACTTCTTGTCTAATCCTTTTCCCTAATTCTCTCTGCAGATACACTTCCTTTATTAGCATCTCATTATCTGCATCATTATCGATTTTTTGTGTTGTCTCTGGAATAGGACAAGTAGCTACTTGTTGTCTTTCTTTGAATGAGGTAGTATAGCAGCTTCCTTGGGTCACCTCTTGTGCACTGTCTGTGGCATCATCACAGTAGTAGCCATCCCTTCGATTCATTCATGGTTCACTGTGCATTGCTTTTTTTAACTTATATTTTTGATAAAATGTTGCCGCCATTCATGTTCAATTGTTTCCTCTGCAATTGAGGTTTTGTTTAGGCTTAAATTCCTTTTAAGTCACCGTTTTCCAATTCATGAAGTGGACATTTGATTTTGTGTAGGATTTTTCAGTTGGGATTTTGATTCCACCACTTTATTTTGGCCCTCAGCTACAGCAATATTTTGTATTGACATTAACTGTTTGGTTTTGTCGCCTTGAGGTGAAGTTTCTTCCACCCAAATCTCCTCCTCATCTTCCACAGTTGTGGATTCTTTGCACGGGACCATTAAGCCAGCGTCGTTTACATGCACTGTTTCTTCAGATCTTTCTTCGTTGGTCCTAATGTAAATGATTTCTGTGTTTGTATGACCACTATTTACATCAAGGTGACCATTACAGTCAATACGTATTGAGTGTATCTTGGAGATTCCTTTGGAATTGCTGGTTTTAAACTATTTTCATGTCTGTCACTGTTTGGTTTGTGGTCAAAGGCACTGTGGGTTTCACTATTGATATTTATGTTGTTTAAGATTTCTGTTTCATCGTTGTAACCCAACAGATCTATCTCTAGGTTTGATGTTTTGTGCAGATAGGTACTTTGCTAGGTTTCAAGTGCCGACTCGCTGATTATATTTTCTGTCAGCACATGTGTGTTCACCTCATTTCCACAAATATTGTCCTTTCTTCCCTCACTATTAATCACTTGTGTAGGAGGCAGTGAGGTAACAGGTAGTTGTGATGGTATTGAGGACTTAAACTGTGTCTCAAGTGACCAAGTGAGTTGCTTTACTGACTCTGTTGTCACTTATTGTGGTTCAATCATCTTTACAGTTGACTGCCCTTCGGCTAACGTCTCTGCATTCTCTGCATTCTCTTTGTTTACGAGGGATGTATTATTACCAACATTTTCATTTCCATTTGCAAGTAGTACTGCCTCTCCCTACAGATCTATGAAGGAGCCAATTTCATCTAGCTCAGCACATGTTACGTCATGTTTCACTGAACTAATAACGTTCTTTAATTCTTTGCAGTCTTTGCCGTCTTTCTCTAGAGGCTTATTCAACGCTGATGACTCAAACGGCTTATTTACAACCCCCCCCCCACTCCTTGCTCGCGGTTGACATTAACGTTCAAATTTGCTCGATTCCCCGTAGATGAATCAATACAGAGCGCCACCGCCTGGTTACTTTATTGAAAGCTGGGGGGGATGGGACCAAGTTTCCGCGTAATCTGCTGGCTTTTCGCTCCATACTGAATCGGACGGGGGAGACAGAGCTGATTCACCCGGGTATTTGGCCAGACGACATGTTTACGTGGAGATTCGTCCTCCATGCGTCCTCCTGGAGTCCAACAGTAGTGTAACTGGACTCAGCACGGACTCAACGTGTGGTGCTACGTGCCTGGAAACAGCTTTTAAGGTCAGTCCTTCCAATTAAAGGAGCAGTACTCCATGGGAGATCGGCAATAGGTCGGTCTTCTCTCACTGAACGCTGGACTCAGCACAGACTCAACATGCCTACAGTTGTACACTAGAGCTGGGGGATTTTCAAGAAGCATGGTAAACGGCAGTGCTGAGTGGGCATTCGGGGTATGGCTCAGTACGTAGAGGGATTACGATTACAAACCACTTGCAGCAAATTATCTTAGTCTTTTTAATTGCTTGGCCCAATTGCTTGGCCCAGAATATGGAATCATTTTTGAATATTTTTTAATAACAGTATGCGGAAGGAAGTATTACATAGATATCATTAGTCTGAAGACATTTTTACTGTTCATTAATGATATGTCTGTATATTTCATTCCAGTCCAGGCCTCATTACTTCCTATTGTTTTACAATATTCAAGTAGATCAGAATAATCTGACTCCAAAGATGATCTGTCCTTTAAAAACGTTGTAGTGTGAGGCATCCCTCAACAGGCCAGCCCTACCCAATACTGGCAACTGACACACTCACTGTCTGTTTTTTCAGTCTATCTGGCAGGTCTGGAATTGGTGTGATCCTCTGTGCCATCCATTTTTGGAGAGAAGCCATTTTTAAGTTGCTAAACACTTATTTACCTATCTCTTTTCTGCCTGTTAGCTAACATGGTTCCCTCACCTCTAACCTGCCTCTCTCCCTTGCTTCCTCTGTCTCCACTCTAGAACTTCACCCTTCATGGTCACATCCCGAGCAGCTAGCCGTACTGCCTACCTGATCTTAAAAATTGCCGATGTTCATTGTTCTTAATCTATGTATGTCTACTTATTTATTGTCCCTAGTGACTGTTCCATTTACTCCCCTCCACAACCTAATCAGAATGTCCCTCAAACTCATTCCATTGTAAGAACTTCACTGCTTCCCATCAAATCTGATTTTGTATGTATTGTGCGTTCTTTTGTGATCAAAAGAGCATTGTTCCTCTTGCATATAAATTAATTAATAAATAATTATTTTTCATTCCTTCTTTGCTTCGTTTGCTCCATGTCACTCTAACCAATGTTTCCTTAGCAGCGGTTTTCAACAGGTGATCAGTTGAAATTAGTTGCAGAACAATGCTGATATTGTGAAGAGGGAAATCATATTGGGCACAGCAATAGTTGGACAACTTCTAGTGTGAGGACAGGCCCCGCTCATGTTGTTCTAGGCTCCTTAACAACTATTTGTGAGAAAGCAGACAGATGCAAGTTTGGGTAATTGGTACCGGATTACCTATTGAAACTAATGAGTTCTTTATCCTCGAGTACTGACCCGCACAAGCAAAGGATGCTGTTGCACTGATCAGGTTTAGCAAAATCCTCCAAATGTTTACCTAATGCCCAGACAATCCTCTTGCTCTGGGGTTAAGTCCCACTTCCTCGAAAGGCCCCAGCTCCTATTCATGCCATTTTGTCAGCTTCTAAGATTTGTTTACAATTTCAAAATCTGTCCAGTGAACTATTGTCATGGTTCCCAGGGGTTGGAGGCTTCGGAATCGATGGAGGTGCCAACTACATTGATTGTTCCTTCACGTTCTAGCCGCGTTTCTTCTTCGCAGTCTAGTCTTCTTGCAACATGGCCGCTGGCGGGAGGCACTTAGCCATTCAGCTCCCGGTGGCGGACGCATTGCAACTCGTCAGGTTTCTCTCCCTGCTTTGTTGCCACGCTCCCTCGCATTTTCCTCTTTGCGGTGCTCCATTTCTCTACTTGCTCACCTTGAGCTTGCTCACCTTTTCCTCCTCTTTTTCCACTTTGCTGCTTTTTCTCTGGCTCGCCTGCCAGCTCCCTCTCTCCCGTTTGGTTTCTGCTTACCCGCTTTGTTTCTGGAGTTTCGCTGCCTGCCCTGCGCTGACAGCTTTCACCTTCTTCCTCTGGATATGTTCCGGCCTGCTTTTCTATATTTCTCCCTCCGTCTGTGACACCAGTCTTTTTACGGTGTTCAGACTAGTTCCAGCGAGTTTATCTTGGAACACTGACTTCTGCCACTCCCACTCAATCCCTATAGAGCATGTGTGCAGGGTTTGGTGTCACTATCCTTGTGGATCATTTACTGGTTAACTGTTCAACTGGATCTTTGGATTTCATCCTTGATACTGCACTCCAAAGGATTACGATCCAAGGTTCCCTTGGGTTTTTTTATGCCTAACAGCTTTTTCCCCACACGGCTGTTCCGGGAATGGAGTCACTGACTTAGCCATTCAGCAGTCACAGTGGCTCCCTTCCGTAGCAGGCCATATCTTCAACAACAAAAAAAGGAGATACTGGTTCAAAGGAAAAAGAAGATACCTACGCCAGAGCCAAGTTCTTCAGGTGAGGAGGATGAGGGGGACTTTGATACCGAGTTATCTACATCTGAAGAAAGTATTGTTGACAGTTTGCAATGCCAAGAATCCGACATGGCAACCGCAGAACAGATTCAAGAACCAGTGGCAGCAGCTTGAAAACTGAAATTACGGTTCTACGTCAGCTGGTGTGCAAAGGGGTAGATCAGTAGAAGCACTCCCTGATATTATATAATTAAAGATTGATTTACTCAATAATCTGTAGAAATATAAATATTTTTTTTGAGGTGCGGGGGAGGAAACGTGAACCTGGCACAGGATCACAATAACAGTATAAGTAGAAACAAAAGACCAGGATCCGAACTTAGGAGCCCTCCCGTCCCCTGCACTCTATCATAAGTCCATCAAATGATGGTTCAGCAATTTTAAATGTGTTTCTTGTAGTTAATTAATAATGTTCTGATTAAGTTAGTAGTAAGACTGAACACTCAGTGATTTCGTAAAAAACCCAAAAACAGGGGGGGGGGTTAATTAATGTCACAGTAAATTCACCATACAGATTTGAAGTGAAAAAGCCAAAATGACTGTCTACAAAAAAACAACATGAGAACAGTAAATAATGATAGTCCATTTATACAATTCGTGGCTGACGCGTTTTGGGATATTCATCCCTTCTTCTTGAGCCTATTGGATTTGGCCTGCAAAACCTAAACAAACATGAAAAAAAACCATTTCAACAAACATAGTATTCGCATGTAAAATGCTCCTGGTCCTTGTTAATCCCACATCAAATTTACATGTAGAGGTATATCTTAACTAGAATAGTTCAAGTGTAACTATCTGAGGTATTCATAAACGTTACTCCCCAATAAGGGGTCCCAACTGTGGCCAGTGCACCAGGAACAAATCCATATTTTACATCAGAAGATAATCAAAGGAATAATAGTGATTGCCCATCTGTGAGAAACATCTCCAGGGAGTGTGTGCCAAAAAAGTAGAGTGGCGGCATACCTTAAGTATAGTAGAGGTGAGGCGTAAGAAAACCCTCAAAGTTTGGTGAACTCGTGTCTCTCAGTTCTACCCACCAGCTGGTGGAGAAAACCCTCATCTCAGGCGTGCAAGATGCCTATACATGAGACATAAATGAAGCGGTTCTAAAAGTTTGGATATTAATAACACATGTAAATGGTCAAAGAGTATATTGAAAGATTATTCACGGAATACACTAAAAACAAAGAAATAAAGGGACAACAGTCCCTTATGAATAGAGATGAGTAGAGATGAATTAGGTCCATAAGTACGAAATGGGCGTGAAAAATCAATGGAAGTCATATGTAAAGCTCTCGCTTACCTTACAACCTGCAAGTTAAAACGGGAGTTACACGTGCGGATGCACTGCTGGCCCGGAAATATTCATATGTCCCAAAACGCCCTCGGGAACCAGAGTCTAAAGTGCTCTGCTGTAAAAATGAAGGAAACAAAAACTCAGAATGCTCCCCAGTGGAAAGGGGGGATCTGATGGATCGTGGTTTATAATAGGTAAGGCGCCATTGATATCGTGTTGTATTTACCTCTGCCAAGTAGTTTCAATGAAGCTATATGATTGCGTGTGAAGACAAAAACCGCTTCTGCTGCTAAATGTAACTCAAATACGAGCGCCTCCCGATCAGGGAGAAGAGTTGCTCGTGTGGACTGTGGTGGGTCTCAGCGTCTCCCTGGCAATGATCTACACAGACACCAGCCCATCCAGGACCGAGTGTGTGTGTGGGAAAGATAAAAAAAGGACTAGGTGAGATTTTCATGTGCATCAGAGCTGTAATGCTGGTGTTTAAATGAGCGCCATTATGGAAAGTGTATTGCACAACAGAAAAGTGCCTGCTGTTGGATGACAACAAGCAATAATCCACATTGGAAGACTGAACAGTGTGTTAGGGATGAGTCTCATGGATGCAGAGAGAATTATAATTATGTTAGTTGTCAAAGGACCCCAGATAAATTATTACGGACAATACATGTTAAATGAATATACGTGTTGAATACTATGGCCACAGCGGGGAACCTCCCAAGTGGGAGCCCTAGTGTATGGTAAATGTACCTAAATACAGGATATGTTATACATATGCTAAAGTATAAAGTGCACTGATGTAACAGTGGAAACGCCCCCAATGGAGCAACATGAATACAAACTCCATATCAATGCGTTAAAAGAAAGAAATAACGCATTGTAGGACATAAGTTATTGAACAGTGGGCCGGTCAACATGTCCCGGACTCATATGGTTTTAACAGTTGTTCCACTGTGGAAGACAGTAATGACACTCAATATGTCTATTGGAGTGGGTTCCATTATAATTAAATTCAGTCAAAACAGTTAAAGAGGCAGAACAGAATTTAGAAGGAGTGTGAGCAGGGTAAAATGTCTTTATTTACACACAGTATAGACCAGAGAGGACAGTGAAAGAGGATATCTTAAAACGCTACAGTGTGTTAGCACCATTGTTCTATAGGAGAACATGGAGTAAGGTCAAGTTCAGATAAAGCACCTTAAGGAAAACTCCTCATAAACCCTTGTGGGTTAAGTGTGTCTAGCTGGCTTATCCAAAACTTCTCCCTGCGGGAGAGGATGGATTGGTAGTCTCCACCTCTATGTGGCTTCTTGACGACCTCCAGAACTTGAAACTTGATCTGGGCAACCGTGTGATGATGTTCCAAAAAATGTCTTGCCAATGGGGATTTTGTATTTTTGCACCTGATGTTGGATTTATGCTCGGTTATTCTCTCCTTAACCGCTCTTGTGGTCTGGCCCACATACAGTTTGCCACAAGGGCATTTGATTGTGTAGATAACTCCTATCGACATGCAGGTCGCGAAGTCTCTGAATTTGAATTTCTTGCCCGTAAGGGGATGTGATATGCTTTCACCCTTAATCACGTTGTTACAGTGGGAACACCCCAAGCATGGGAATGTGCTTTTAAAGGCCATCATTGGGTATTTGGGGAGTAGTCTTTCCAGTAGTGGATCATTATGTAGAATGCTCCAATGTTTCTTAATTGCTCTACCGACTTGAAAGCTTTGACGGGAGTATTTAGAGATGTAAAGTAGTGGAGTATCCTTGTTTTTAATTTTGGGCGTGAGAAGTTGTTCCTTACTTATGTTAGAGGATCTCTCATTTGCTTTTTCCAAAATAGGTGTGGGTATCCCCTCTTTTCAAATTTGTCCAATAGCTTAGTGCATTCCACATCCAGCCCCGCTGGGTCAGAGACAATTCTCTTCAATCTAAGAATTTGGCTGTATGGTAAACTGCTTAGCATTGACTTCGGATGAAAACTCAAGAAGTGCAATAAGTTATTGCACTACTCCACTACTCCACTACTCCACTACTTTACATCTCTAAATACTCCCATCAAAGCTTTCAAGTCGGTAGAGCAATTAAGAAACATTGGAGCATTCTACATAATGATCCACTACTGGAAAGGCTATTCCCCAAATACCCAATGATGGCCTTTAAAAGAGGCCAGAACCTGAGGGATAAACTTGTGAGAGCTGAAAAACCTCCGAAAGACAGACAAATGCTTCTACAAACAAGGAAAAAAGGCACATTCCCATGCTTGGGGTGTTCCCACTGTAACAACGTGATTAAGGGTGAAAGCATATCACATCCCCTTACGGGCAAGAAATTCAAATTCAGAGACTTCGCGACCTGCATGTCGATAGGAGTTATCTACACAGTCAAATGCCCTTGTGGCAAACTGTATGTGGGCCAGACCACAAGAGCGGTTAAGGAGAGAATAACTGAGCATAAATCCAACATCAGGTACAAAAATACAAAATCCCTATTAGCAAGACATTTTTTGGGACATCATCACACGGTTGCCCAGATCAAGTTTCAAGTTCTGGAGGTCGTCAAGAAGCCACATAGAGGTGGAGACTACCAATCCATCCTCTCCCGCAGGGAAAAGTTTTGGATACACCAGTTAGACACACTTAACCCACAAGGGCTTAATGAGGAGTTTTCCTTGAGGTGCTTTATCTGAACTTGACCTTACTCCATGTTCTCCTATAGAACAATGGTGCTAACACACTGTAGCGTTATAAGATATCCTCTTTCACTGTCCTCTCTGGTCTATACTGTCTGTGAGTAAAGACATTTTACCCTGCTCACACTCCTTCTAAATTCTTTTCTGCCTCTTTAACTGTTTTGACTGAATTTAATTATAATGGAACCCACTTCAATAGCCATATTGAGTGTCACTACTGTCATCCACAGTGGAACAACTGTTAAAACCATATGAGTCCGGGACATGTTGACCGGCCCACTGTTCATTAACTTATGTCCTACAATGCATTATTTTTTTCTTTTAACGCATTGATAGGGCGTTGGTATTCATGTTGCTCCATTGGGGGCGTTTCCACTGTTACACCAGTGCACTTTATACTTTAGCATATGTATAACATATCCTGTATTTAGGTACATTTACCATACACTAGGGCTCCCACTTGGGAGGTTCCGCGCTGTGGCCATAGTATTCAGCACGTATATTCATTTAACTTGTATTGTCCGTAATAATTTATCTGGGGTCCTTTGACAACTACATAATTATAATACTCTCTGCATCCATGAGACTCATCACAGTCTTCCAATGTGGATTATTGCTTGTTGTCATCCAACAGCAGGCACTTTTCTGTTGTGCAATACACTTTCCATAATGGCGCTCTTTTAAACACCAGCATTACAGCTCTGATGCACATGAAAATCTCACCTAGTCCTTTTTTTATCTTTCCCACACACACACTCGGTCCTGGATGGGCTGGTGTCTGTTTAGATCGTTGCCAGGGAGACGCTGAGACCCACCACAGTCCACACGAGCAACTCTTCTCCCTGATCGGGAGGCGCTCGTATTTGAGTTACATTTAGCAGCTGAAGCGGCTTTTGCCTTCACACGCGATCGTACAGCTTCATTGAAACTACTTGGCAGAGGTAAATACAACACGATATCAATGGCGCCTTACCTATTATAACCAACGATCCATCAGATCCCCCTTTCCACTCGGGAGCATTCTGAGTTTTTGTTTCCTTCATTTTTACAGCAGAGCACTTTAGACTCTGGTTCCCGAGGGCGTTTTGGGACATATGAATATTTCCGGGCCAGCAGTGCATCCGCACGTGTGACTCCCGTTTTAACTTGCAGGTTGTAAGGTAAGCGAGAGCTTTACATATGACTTCCATTGATTTTTCACGCCCATTTCGTACTTATGGACCTAATTTATCTCTACTCAACTCTATTCATAAGGGACTGTTGTCCCTTTATTTCTTTGTTTTTAGTGTATTCCGTGAATAATCTTTCAATATACTCTTTGACCATTTACATGTGTTATTAATATACAAACTCTTAGAACCGCTTCATTTCTGTCTCATGTATAGGCATCTTGCACGCCTGAGACAAGCGTTTTCTCCACCAGCTGGTGGCTAGAACTGAGAGACACGAGTTCACCAAACTTTGAGGGTTTCCTTACGCCTCACCTCTACTATACTTAAGGTATGCCGCCACTCTACTTTTTTGGCACACACTCCCTGGAGATGTTTCTCACAGATGGGCAATCACTATTATTCCTTTGATTATCTTCTGGTGTAAAATATGGATTTGTTCCTGGTGCACTGGCCACAGTTGGGACCCCTTATTGGGGAGTAACGTTTATGAATACCTCAGATAGTTACACTTGAACTATTCTAGTTAAGATATACCTCTACATGTAAATTTGATGTGGGATTAACAAGGACCACTATGTTTAGCATTTTACATGCGAATACTATGTTTGTTGAAATGGTTTTTTTCATGTTTGTTTAGGTTTTGCAGTCCAAATCCAATAGGCTCAAGAAGAAGGGATGAATATCCCGAAACGCGTCAGCCACAAATTGTATAAATGGACTATCATTATTTACTGTTCTCATGTTGTTTTTTTGTAGACAGTCATTTTGGCTTTTTCACTTCAAATCTGTATGGTGAATTTACTGTGACATTAATTAAACCCCCCCCCCTGTCTTTGGGTTTTTTACGAAATCACTGAGTGTTCAGTCTTACTACTAACTTAATCAGAACATTATTAATTAACTACAACAAACGCATTTAAAATATTTGAACCATCATTTGATGGACTTATGATACAGTGCAGGGGACAGGAGGGCTCCTAACTTCGGATCCTCATCTTTTGTTTCTACTTCTACGTCAGCTGGTCACAGCCAGAGAACAACACCCTAAAGACCTTCCTCCAATGGCCCTGTTATCGGGAAAATGTGATCCCTCCCCCAAGAAGGTGAAGAATTCATAGAAGCCTGTGGAGTTCACTTCACCTTTAGATCTGGAACTTTTGCCTCAGACCATGCCAAAGTAGGGTTTATGATTTCCCATATGACGGGAAATGCCCTAGCTTCGGCAACACCTCTGGTATCCCAGGCAAATGAAGTCCTTCAAGAATACGGGGCATTTGTGAATCTCCTCGGACAGACTTTTCAAAGTCCCAAGACCATCTTTGTCGCCTGTGAGGAACTGCTTGACATTCGTCAAGGCAGTTCGGATTTACATTACCACATTTAAACAGTTGGGCGCAGATGCCGGCTGGCCAGAACAGGCTCAGTATTCGATATTTCGCTGAGGTTTAAGGGAAGAACTCAAAGATGAGTTGGCACGTACCCTGCGCCCTCCAACTTTCTCGGACCTTCTATCAGCAGTTCTCCAGATTGAGTTCCGTCTATCAGAAAGGCGAGTAGAAAGTAGAAATAAGCACGGCTTTCCCTTATCTCCAGACAATCACACCTCATCCTCCCCCTCTTCATCTCGTCCTCTAAGAGACAAAGAAGAACCTACTCAAATAGGAACCGCCCGGGCTCCCTTCACTCCGGAGGAACGGCAGAGAAGAAGAGAAGGGATCCTTTGCATGTATTGCGGATCTGAGATACACCTGTTAAGAGACTGCCCGGAAGGCCCTCCCATTTGGTCGGGAAATGGATATCCTCGGTATTAGAAGGGACGGATTACCGAGGCACCACTCCAGGTCCCTACACCACTATTGCAGTCTCTACTCCCACGTCCTCCGAGGATACTCGCCTCATGGTTATGCCAGTCCAGTTCCTTTGCAAGGAAGAAAGGGCTACTCGATTGTGGCGCTGCCGAGAATTTCATCAACACCTTATGGGCTGAGAAGGAAGGTATCCGACGCATTGAAAAGAAGGAAGACCAGAAAGTGGAATGGGTTGATGGTGACCCCTTGAGCTCTGGCCTCATAACCCATTCTACCGAGGAGTTGTTGGTGACCATAATGCAAGATACCGACATGCTATCCTTTGATATCATTCGAGCTGCCCCTTTTCCTGTCATACTGGGCATTGGATGGCTATGTCGCCATAAACCCTCCATCAACTGGTCAGAAACCTCCTAAGTTTCCACTCCTTGCACTGCAAAAAGAATTGTCTCAAGGGAGCGGGGTTTGCGGCTGTTAAGACTGTCTCGAACACCGAATCCCGTTCTATCCATTGCCTTCCCGGTTACGTTAGGGAATTTCAGGGTGTCTTCTTGGGAAAGATCTCCCTGGAATTACCACCACACCGACCAGAGGACTACGCGATAGGTCTCACTCCCGGTGCTTTGGTACCCTTTGGTAGAATGTATTCCCTCTCCTTGATGTTCAAGAAATCTTACACAGGGTCAAGTTAAATCAATTGCTAGTTTAACCCAAGAAATGTGTGTTTTCTTCTTCTACGATCCCCTATTTGGGGTTTATCCTGTCAGATCTGGGAGTCACTATGGATCCGGGCAAGGTGTCTGCTATCTTGGATTCGCCTTCTCCTACTTCTGTCAAGTAAGTCCAGAGATTTCTAGGTTTAGCAAATTTCTATAAGAAATTCATTCCGGAGTTCTCCAGTGCAGTGCTACCTATCATCTCTTTACTCAAGAAGTATTCTGCCTCTTTCTGATGGACTCCAGCTGCCGAGGACAATTTCTCCAAACTCAAACACCGTTTTTGTTCGGCACCCTTCTTACGACAACCCATTCAAACCAAACATGTCATCCTGGAGACAGATGCATCCTCTGCAGATATAGGTGCTGCACTCCTTCTAATTCATGAGGGCAAGGAAAACCCAGTGTCTTCTCTAAAAGCCTCACTTCTAGTCAAAGGAACTACTCCGTGAAAGTAAAAAGAACTATTGGCTATGAAGGGGGCTTGTGGGGAGTGGCGGCACCTTCTACAGGGCGGAGTTCTCCCCGTTCTTATTCACACAGACCATAAAAACCTCCAGGTCCTCCAACAAAAGGAGTCCGTTAACACCCGCCAAGCACGATGGGCTAATTTCTTCTCTCAGTTTAACTTCACCATCACTTATCTACCCAGCTCCAAAAACATTCTGGCTGATGCTCTTTCTAAGAAGACAGGCCAAGAATTCGAAAACATCAGAGAGCCTATGTTCCCGCACATAAAGGTAGTGCCCGTGGTCTCTACCTTTCTGCAACAGGTCAAGGATGCTTCTCATGGTATCTTAGGTACATCGGTTCCTTTCGCCCGCAACAGATTCAACCTGAAGGAAGGGCTACTGTTAATGAAACAGAGACTGTACTTGCCCACAGTGGAAGTGCGCCAGTTGGCCCTCTTCTGGTGTCAGGATTCAGTCACTGCAGGTCATCGAGGTGATAAAGGAACTATAGATTTGCTCAAACAATCGTTTTATTGGCCGGGTATGGCTAAGGACACGGAGGAATAAGTGAAAGCATGTCCAGTTTGTATACGCAGCAAATACCAGACTCAGGAGCCCATTGGACTCTTGGAACAGAGTCCGATTCCTCCAGGTCCATGGAGTCATATCTCCACTGATTTTGTGGTGGAATTACCTCTATCTCGCGGTTGCTCTTGCATAATGGTGACGGTTGATTCCTTTATGAAAATGGCACTTTTATCACCCTTGCCCGGCATACCAACAGCATCTGAAATGGCAGACGTCTTCATCAGAGACATTACCTACTTCACAGGTTGCCTCCTAAGATTGTGTCAGACTGAGGTAGCCAATATACCTTGCGTTTCTGGAAGGCCCTCTGTGGTCGGCTGGGGATTGAATGAGCTATGTCTTCTGGTTTTCACCCTCAATCCAACGGCCGGATGGAGCAGTTGAATGGAACTTTGGAACAATACCTTTGCTAATATATAAATCAACTACAGGATTACTGGGTTTGCCTTTTGCCTACAGCGGTGTTTGCCTATAACAACACCATACATACCGCGTTGGTCATGAGTCCATTCGTTTTCATGTACGGTTTATTCTACCAGTGTTACCAGGTTCGACCAACATTCCGCCTCTAGAGAGTACCCTCTCTCAGATTTCAGAAGCACACTCTACTGCCAAACGGAGCTTGCAGGAATCCAGAGACTGCTACAAAGTGCAGGCTGACAGGCACAGGCGGAAGACTCCTGACTGGACAGTTGGATCCAAAGTATGGCTGTCCACTAAATTCCTCCCACGGTGGGTGCATCCCACCAAGCTATCACCCCGGTACATAGGAACCTTTGAAATATGCTCTTAGATCAATCCAGTAGCCTTTCGTCTGCATCTTCTCAACACACTCAAACAAATCCATCCCGTTTTCCACTCCTCCTTAGTCTGACTTTTTGTGTCTGCTGCTCTAGCACGCCCAACCCCTACCTTTTTGGGCTCCTGTTGAAGCCCCCCTGAGGAATACGAAGTCCAGCAGACATGTGACTCAAGATATTGTAAGGGCTGGCTTGAGTATCTGGTCAAATGGAAGCAATACCCGAGTTCCGAGAATTTCTGGGAACTGGTGTCTTATGTCCATGCGCCACTTCTGGTCCGTAAGTTTCATCGGGCCCATCCAGGCAAACCAGGGGCTTGAAACACAGGAGGGGGCATACTGTCATGGCTCGTGGGGTTTGGAGGCTTTGGGATCGATGGTGGCGCCGACTCCATTGATTGTTCCTTTACGTTGAAGCCGCGTTTCTTGTACGCGGTCTAGTCTTCCTGCAACATGGACGCCGCAGGAAGGCCCTTAGCCATTGAGCTCCCGGCGGCGGACACGTTGCAACTCATCAGGATTCTCTTTCTGCTTTGTTGCCCCGCTCCCTCGCGTTTTCCTCTTTGCAGTGCTCTAATTCTTTTCTTGGTCGCCTTGAGCTTGCTCACCTTTTCCTTCTCTTTTTCCAATTTCCTGCTTTTTCTCTGGCTAGCCTGTCAGCTCCCTCTCTCCCATCTGGTTTCTGTTTATCCAGCTTTAACTCCCAGTATGTTTCTGGAGTTTCGCTGCCTGCCCAGCGCTGATGGCTTTCACCTTCTTCCTCTGGATATGTTCCGGCCTGCTTTTCTCTATTTCTCCCTCCGTCTGTGACACCGGTCTTTTTACGGTGTTTGCACTAGTTCCAGTGAGTTTATCTTGGAACACCAACTTCTGTCACTCTCGCTCAGTCCCTATAGAGCGTGTGTGCAGGGTTCAGTGTAACTATCCTTGTGGATCTTTTGCCAGTTACCTGTTCAACTGCATTTTTGGATTTCATCTTTGATTCAGTACTCCATTGTACTACGATCCGAGGTTTCCCTTGGGGTTTTTTATGCCTAGCGGCTTTTTCCCCACACGGCTGTTCCGGGAATGGCGTCACTGACTTGGCCATTCAGCAGTCACAGTGGCTTCCTTCTGTAGCAGGCCATATCTTCTAAAAGAAAAAGGAGATACCGGTTGAAAGGAAAAAGAAGATACCTACGCCAGAGCCAAGTTCTTCAGGTGAGGAGGACGAGGGGGACTTTGATACCGAGTTATCTACATCTCAAGAAAGTAGTGTTGATAACTATTCACTGTTTCGCAGAGACCTGAGACATCATTCTTTTTATTCACTATACGTCTCTCCAGTGATCCCAAATGTTCATCCATCCTTCACTCCACCACAAGTTTCTTCAGTGTTTTGTTGAATGGTGCCTGATAACCAAATATGCCAATATGTCAATATTCCGGATAGCAGAGAGCTGGGAAAAAGAGCAACATTTTTGTGAACAATAGTTGAGTTGAGGTTGTCGTCATTTCCAACAACCACCAAAATATATTTGTTTTGTTGCAATACATTGATCCAAATGTCTCTTACCTAAGGTTCTGTCACTGACTTTATACTGAATATGTATATATATAGTTAAGTTTACATTGATACCTACATAGGAAAATGCAAAACTGCTTTCCTCTGTAACTTTTGTTTGCACCCTTTAAAGTTCATCAAATTTGGCATGCCATTGATCTCACCACCTAAGCACACTAATTCAATATTTGGCAAGGTTTCATTAATGCTTTTATGCCTACTTTGTTAAGAATTTCTATGCATGGGTATTTCTCTTAGAGGCTTAAAAATGCATTTTTAGCCCAAGATAGCTCTAAATTGTCCATCCGCATCAATTTTCGAGATGTTTGGTGCACATATAGCTCTCACTTTGATTTTGTGAATACTGAAAAGATTTTGCAAATTTGATCAACCAAATTCAAGATATCCACTTATTAAAGCCAAAAGTATTATCAATATTTACAGGCATACAAAGCAGACCCGGTGGGCAAAAGGAAAGAAAAATATACAGAAAGACACACAAAAACATCTGCAGCCCCCGATCACTCACACACACCTATTTGGTCATGCTCAGTAGAGTTGGGGGACAAAACAAAATGAAAAATATACGGAGAAATGCTGCAAATTGTACAAGATAACACTAGTACACAACAGTCCAAACCAAATGGGCGAGTTAAGGTTCCAAAAAGGTTGGTTTTATTTTATGTGTAGTGTTTAATAATAGGTTAAACCTTGACTTTGGCATTCCCAAAGTTCGTAGATTGTAATTTCTTGTAGGTAGTAACCTTATCAGAGAAAAAACCTTACTTGAAGTAAATTGATTAAGCTTACACTATAAAAACCATGCACATTCAGTAACAAAACTTCACTTTAAGGGACACAAAATTGCAATATCTTCTTGCAACTGCCTGGTAAACTTCCCTGCCAGGACTTCTCATTCATTTGTGTTTGCCTGGAATACTCCCCTGCCAGACTTCTTGTATTCACACTTATCATTGCCTGGTATACTCTCCTGCCAGGACTTGTTATGATATGATATGGCATTTATAACGTACCTGTACACAAGTGTTTCTAGGTGCGATATTCACACGCCTTTTTATAATCACACAAAACTGCCTGATGTACTCCTGTCCCGGGACATCTCATTCACTTGTTCCTCTTTTACTTTCACAGTTGTGCATACCCTTCTTGGTATAGTATGTCTCCTTGATACATCATTCAATTTGTATTCCCCACATATTTGTATTCCATACAATCATATCTTGTTATGGGCCATATTCACAATATACTTCAATGGTTCTCATTCAGTCTCTTTACTTTATTCCCTTCTCTGGCTTAATTATGATAGTTCATATTTGGCGCCGTTATCCAAATGCCCTGGGGTCCCCCCTGTGTTTGGGTTGACTCGCCAGCTCTTGTTGGTGTCCTGGCCCCATTCAAGCTCAAGCGGCAAATGAGTCCCATCTGCTTTCCTCGCTGGACTGCTTTCGCTTCGATGTCTCCCGCAGCCTCATCTCAGCACGTCTGTTTCTATCCAGGGCCCAGTAGGTAGAATGCTGCTTTCCGTTGTTGCCACACACCGAGGAGAATTACACTCATTCCTGGTATGTCTGTGGCGCAACCTGTCTTCGCAGCGTTTCACATCTCCCCTGCAGGAGAGCCACTTGGCTCCGCCACACTGGTTCATGCTTCCAAGCTTCACAAGCCTTGCGGTTAAATGAGATGTCCTCTTCCAAACAGCAGCAGCACCAATGACTTGGCTTCCGGTCTTTAAATCTCTTGTGTACAGGTGCACTATGAAAACAACTAGACAGTTAATTGAGCTTGTGGCTCTTTTCGTTCTGTATAGCTCTTTCCCTCTTCCACATCCCAGTATTTGGGTAATTATGTGAAAATTAGTCTATTGTTGTCGGGTAATGTAGATTACTTGGAAAAATACCTTTAACAGTTCTCAAGGATAAACCAGTTTTATATGGTAAATATTTAGAGCTGGAAAGTGTGGTCTTGGATTTTCCATATTTTAGACCAGGGATTGAAGTTTGTTCTACAGAGTTTTGGGAATGGATTTTTCTAGTTTTTATAACAGGGGGGTGTAGATGTATGCTAATAGGCCATGAGGGTATTGAGCATTAAGGGGACATCTTCACGGGCAAATGGGGGATACCATGTCTCATCCAATGAAGCCATGACATCTACACAGAGGCTGTCTCCTCCGAAAGTGATCCTCCCTCATATAGCCGCCCCCAGGGTCAGGATCAGGTAGTGGCTGCCATCCCCAGGCCACATGGGAGGAGGTTACCGCTGGGAGACCAGTGATGACTCAGTTGAATTCATCACAATGGACTTAGGGTCTAACTCTACATCAAGCAAAAGGCATGTGTGTGTACATAGAGAGTAAACTACTTAAAGCATTGGTGCATACAAATAATGTGATGCACAATCAGGTACTATCTAAGATCTCTAATTGCTGTTACTAAGCAAGAAGAGCTTCATAGTACATATCCATTGTGCATAGGTTTCTCAACGTGTCACCATGTAGTCCGGACTCCGAGCAGTATGAAATGCCAAGAAGTAACAAAAATGCAAGTAAAAACTTGAAAGTTAAATGAAAACAAATTTATTGAAAAACAAAAAAACAACAAACAACGGAGGCAGTACCCAGTGGGACATGTCCTGTTACACCGCGTTTCACGCTTTACATAGCGCTTGTTCACGAACAGGGGGCAAAACAAACAAGGAGCTTACATAACTAAAGGTCCTTTCGTTATGTCTACTAGTTTCAGAGTTCACCATGTAAATAGGTGACACCAGCGGTAGTCATCATGAAATGTGTCAACATGGTAAAATACAACAAGCAAAGTATACAGGCTATGTTAGAAGTCAGTCTGCATATAGTACATCATTGACAAAATAGTATATAATGAAGGTACACAATAAAACCCAAAGTGGGTACAATGGTCAGTGATTTTCCCATATATACTAATAAACAAAAAATAAAATGCATAGTGCAGAATTTCAAAGTCTGTTTTAATGCAGTACACAGCAGGATGCCACAACATCATAATAGAGTGCAAATACAAAAAGAGTAATGATAATTAGACCAATGACATATATATTGTATTGTGTTATGGTTTAAACGCTAAGGGCCTAATTCACAGAATCTTTATATAATGGCAAAACCCCATTGGAAAATGCTTTGTGAATCAGGGCATTAGACCTTTCACAAAACGCTTAATATTCAAAATCATTACATACATTTTATATATATATACTTTATTGTGTTTCAGTTCAAAAGAACTTTTCACAAAACAGTATAAACATACACGTAGCAAATTAAAATTAAAATCCAAACATTTCATACAAAGTCAGTATCATAAGCAAGAATACAAGATAAGAATAAACGTACCTACATTTACATCTGTCACAGATCTAGGTATAATTATTAAAATTAAAACTAAGGGGCTTTCATATTTACTTGCACTAAATTGTTAAATTGACATACCTATGTACGTTTCTCCTGCAGGTAGCTAGATCCCAGTAATTTCCTTTTCAGGAGTGGGTTACCCCCCCCTCCCCCGAGAAACTTTATAGCTCAGGTCTAGCCCTACTCTTATATAGAGCCAACCTATAAATCCGCTAATAATTTCACATTTGCTTCAAACTGCCTTAGCCGGAAGTTTACCACCTTCCAGATTTGAGTGGTTGCAATTATAAGATTCTTATTCCACCCTGCTAAACATCTCAACCAAAACCTTTCACTAGCAATATGGTTAAAATCATGTTCATATTCTGCTAGATATTTTTCAAAATATTTCTCATATATAGAGCTCATGTTCTTACAACAGGTTATCACATGTCTTATGGTTTCTTTCTCTTGTTTACTGCCACACAGTCTACACATTCTTCTTTCCTCCGGGATATTTAACCAGGCACCTCGCACACCGAGAACATTAAGTCGGTTTAGCCTCATATCCAGGAAGATTTTCCGATTAACCTTTGAGGGCATAAGCTTTAGATAAAACTGAGTTTTTTTTATACAGGAAAGGAAGTTTTGCATATGAATCTAAAGAGCCAAATTCTGCAACCCTATCATTACTATGAGTCCAGTCCCACTTTTTCAAGGAATCTTTTAGGGACTTCAACACCGCCCCCTCTCCGTAGTCCCATTTAGGGACAAAAGCAGTTCTCTCAAAGATATCCTCGATTTTTTTCTGGAAATTATTCAAAGCCCACATATTTCCTCCCTTAAGCCCATCATGAACTATATGCAGTAGTGAACCTTGCTGTGCATATTTCATTTTGATATAGAGCTTTGCTCTGTTTAGGTCGATTTGGGTAGATAGAGATATCAGCCCCAGTTCTGACCGGATAGCCTGGATAGGTGTATAATTAGAGAGGCCTAATATTCTCCTCCATATCACACCTTCCATCACATCCGCCCAATCCGCCCAATCCGAGAAGGAAGTTTCCAAAGCATACAGGAACATTGACACCAGCTTTTGCTTATATAGGTTAATGATTCCCAGTAGGCTAAATCCCGCTGTTTTCTTGGAGAAGTTTACAACAGCTGCTAACGTTGCCATTATCTTGGTTCGTTTATTCTTTTGAACTAGTGGATTCATTTTCTTCCTTTCACCACATATTTCCTGGCCAAAATATTTATAGCTATTAACTTTTTTTATTGTTCCCAATGAGCATAATATGGAATTTTTTTTATAGCAATCGGTCCAAAAGCTCATAAATTGATTTTTTTTTTAGATTAATTATAAGACCATTCGTCTCTGCATATTCACTTAGGGGCGAGGCACTATTACAAATACCCACATATGTGTTGTCCATGATTATTATATCGTCTGCATAGCAGATCCACCCCATCTTATGGTAGCCAATTTTGGGAAAAGCATTCATTTTATCTTTAAAGATATTACCAAAGTCGGACATAAACAGATTGAAAAAGATGGGCGCTAACGCACAACCTTGTCTCACACCTTTTAGAATATTGGAGGGTTCAGATAGAGTTCCTCGATTATCTAAACGTATCTGGGCTTTGCTATCATCATAAACCATCCTGCACAGATACAACAAATTTGCAGGCATGCCTCAAGCTTCGAGTTTCTTCCAAAGACGCTCTATCGAGTTGAAGGCGGAGGTAAAATCAACAAAGAGAACATATAATGGTAGATTTTTAGCTTGATTAGCCTTCTCAATAAGTGTATTTAGTATAAAGATATTATCTGTCGTTGCACAGCCTTTCCTAAAGCCTGTTTCGGCTTTATCTAGTATATTTTTGCTAATGATCCACTTATTGATTTCTTTAAATATCAGAGTGCAGAAGATTTTACTAGGAACATCCGTAAGTGCTATTAATCTATAATTCTCTGGCAAATTGCGTTGACCACTCTTAAATATAGGTATGATGTTAGCGGTCTTCCAGGAGTTAGGCATCCTTCCAGTATCTATGATTTTTTGATACATAATTAACAGAATGTCAGCCCAAACTTCTGGATTATCTTTTAAGATAATATTGCAAAGGCCATCGGGTCCTGGGGCTCTAGAGTTCTTTAACTTCTTAATTATTAACAGTATATCTTCCCTACATATTTTCATGTTGGTTATTGGGCAGATTTCAAGTTTTAACACTTCACCTTTAAACCTTTCGGTAAGGAAATGTATCCAAGTATGGCTATCTATGGGAATTAACAGCTCTGGGTTACCAGCATTATTCATGTTTCTGAAGTAGGCCCAGAATTTCCTAGCATCTCCTTCATTTAATATTTTAGCCATATTTGCCAGACTACATTCTTCTCTGAAATCTGATAAAACTTAATCATGTTGGAATACTTATTACAAATCTGCCTTCTACCTTTCTGGCTTTCTTCATAGCTCAAGCATAACTTATTTAATTGTCTCAGATTTCTGCGCTTCTCCCTTTTCATGTCCCTTATGTTTATGTCAAACCGTCTACTATAGGTATCCACTTCCTTCTGTGGGCACACATTCCCTGGTGATGGCATCATATCAGAAAGACTATGGGAGAACCAGGCAACCATGTTATCTACGGAGATATCAAGTAGCTGCAGCGGGTCAATTGTTTTACTCCATCTTTTGGCCTTTACCAAATTAGTATCCGACCAGCGAATTCTTGTACCATTGCTGCTACTATATACCTCCCCCACTGAATCTCTAGCAGGTGGTATCATGTGCAAATCCATTGTACTTTGTAATATATAATGGTCACTATATGTATTGATCAGGGTTTCAAAATCTAAAGTTTGACCAAACAACTTGTCACTTATACAAATATAATCCAATGTGGAATTATGAACATTATTGGTCCATGTTACAGTATTAGGGGATTTATCGTAGTTGCTTCCATTTCGATATATTTTATATAATAAAAGTGAAAGAATGAAAGAAAATAAAAGATAAACAGCAGAGGAAAATAAGCATATCATTTATACATTAAAGTAGTTAAACTAATTTGGATTTCTAAAATGGTTAAAAAAAGGTATGTATCTACAAGCTTAAAAATCAATTGGATACATTTCAAGGCTGCAATAGGTAGAGGGGTATAAGAGGACTCCAGGGTTTTTGGGAAGCAGATGGAGTAGAACAGTTTGCAAAGCGATCAAAGAGACTATGATGAATAGCAGTTAGAGGAGGACATATGGTAAATAAGTGTTACAAAATTCTCTATTTTATCTCTATCTCTGCAGAATCTGCATGTTCGTTGCTCTGCTGGGAGTGTCAGTCAGATTCCCTGAAACTCCATTGTGGGCAGAAGATTGAGTAACTGATTCACAGAGTGTTTTCCTATGGGATTGCACCTTTATGAAACCCTTCTGTGAATCAGGCCCTTTAAGTCTCAATCATAGAAGATTTCCACAATCCTTTTTATTAGGGAATTTCTTCAAGTAGGGAAGAGAGTTAGGGGTTTCTCTATAATAGTAGTATGTGAATAGAGCTTATAGGTTTTTCATAGGTCGCTGGTCGAAATCCAATCCATTCTCCATAGCTTGCGTTCAACGAGGCTTGGATTCTGAATAAGTTCTGCAAGGGATGAATACATTTTTCCAATGTTATCACAATCTCAGATATCCAGTTATTCAAAGTTTCACAGAAGGATTTGTATGCACAGTCACTCATTTTGCGGTATATCGACTCCGAAGGAGGTGACATACTCTTGGCCAATAATTACAGCCTCTTCCATGTAGTTATGGCGTTCAAAGAAAGTAAGCCCAGTTTGAAGAGTATTATGGCATTTGGAGTATGCAGGACTGGATTTCACTCTGTAGGTAATACAAGGGACCTATTTCCCTTTATCATATTTTGTTAACGGGATGATAGAAAGATTCCCATATTAATAGTCTATTTTGTATGGCTGGGTCGCATAGGCAATAACCTTAGGAAGGTAGTCTTTTGTAGTTCTTTTAAGGCTGCAATGACTAATCGTGATACCCAAATATTGCAATGACTGCACATCTTCGAATTGTTGCTTGACTAGGAACCAAGAGAATTTCCTTATTTTTCTTATTTTAGGTTCTAGGTTTTAGATACATTTAATTCCAGGTCTAGGTCCATTAGCTAAGCCTAAAGCACATCTAACAATCTCTGTAAGCCGAGAGGAGTTTGGTCCATCAGTACGATATTGTCCGTGTAGACAAAGTGCTGAATATGCACATGCCCAAGCCTCAGGGTAAAGGATGCTCTCTGCGTTAGAAAAGCACCCAGATCTTATATGTAAATGTTAAAAAGGGTGGGTGCCAGAACACATCCTTGCCGCAGCCCCCAAAAGATAGAAACTGTTTAGGTGGATTTGTACCGTAGAATCACAGTGTAAATGTTTAATTATGTTACTCAAAGAGGAATGACAGCACAGGCTGTCTAATTTTGCCCACAGTTTATCTTGATTCACCATATGAAATGCTTGAGTCAGGTTCATTAACGGCAAAGTACAATGGGAATCCTGTCCTTTTATCCTTTTGTTGGAGCACAGATCAGGTGAAAGTATTTGCAGAGATGCCCAAGCCTTTCCTGAATCCTGATTGGTAATGATCCCTACGCTGCAACATCTTCAGCCATTCCTCCACATTTTTTAGTACAAGTACTGAGAACATTTTGATGGAGGTGTCCAAAAGAGCAATGGGTCGATAATTGCAAGGTATCTTTTGGTCCCCCTGTTTTGAAAATTGGAACAAGAAAGGCGATCTTCCAGGAACTAGGGGCTCATTGATGTTGATGAATAATTAAAAGCAAGTGAACACTTTATGTGATCACAAATGCAGATTGCCCTTGAGTGTGGTCATGGCCAGGCCATCTTGAACGGGAACCCGTGAGGGGTTGGCTTTTAGAATCACCTGCAGTATATTATGTTCGTCAAAATTTAGATGCCATGCAACCTTTGGGTTTGTTATAGATTGATGGCTAATAAGAGTAAAGAGAGGAGCATATATTTGGGTGAAAGGATTTATCCATGTTGATTGCTGGATGGTATTGGTTTGCCAATAAATCTGCCATCCAGGTTGATTGTTAATTATTGCCCAGAGGTTAATGGTCTGTTTTGCACATACAAGATGCAGCATAGTTTCCACATCTGGTTGGTACATGAGACATCTGTGCGATTTTAGCCAATTTCTGTAGTTGTTTTTGAGCAGCTTCTGTTGGTTATTTGATTCTACCTTATTATTCCTCCAATGGTATCTGTTTTTATTCCTAACCTCCTGATCAAAACTGGAGCACATCTTATCCTACAAGAATTAGACACAGTTTTCTAATGAAATACTTAGTCAAGCAGTTTTTTACGTCCCATAACCATATCTGTGTTTGTTCTTAGAAGTGCCACTAGACTGCCATAGGTATTTAGATCGAGATTTGGAATGTGATTTAGAATGTTCCAAGTATGTTAACAACAGGGTGCATGCCCAGTGCATGAATGGCATTTCCTGAGGGGGAGGGAGGACTAGAGAAAGTAGAGGAGGTGATTTGGGGGATCTCATGGTCTTCCTGGAATAGGTCTGTGTGGTAATGAATTCCTATATTTAGCAACCTGTACCACCACTGAACGACCTCCCCTGCCTGAATCTGTGGGCAGAGGCCAGCATGTGGGAGGATGAGCATGGCATACCCCATGGTAGATGATCCTTCTGGCTGGGAGGTATGTGAGAAAAGCTGGACCCTCCCTATGGTTAATAGGCTGATCCATGAATCAATTGAGGTATCAGGGATACATTGGCAGCATTTGAAATTGCTGTCAGAGAGGGCCCTAAGGTTGTGAGTCTTTGGGTGATAGCTTTTGGGGTAGGGGGTTGGGGTCTGAGGGAGAGGTAAGGGGTTGGGGCAAGCTAAACAACCTTACCATCCTCCATGCACTCTAAGATCAAGTTCTGCGGACCTCCTAGTCATACCAAAAACCAGCTCAGTCAGGTTAGGTGGATCATCATTCTCAGCCCTGACCCCCACTCTGTGGAACACACTTCCACCCCACATCCGACTCACCGAGGACCTCATGTCTTTCTGCAAATTACTGAAAACATGGCTCTTCCCCTAAAATCAACTCTTAACTCAAACTCGATACCAGCAAGCAATGACCTTAGCCCAAAGCTGCTTTATTGTAAATAACAACCCAGCAGCATGATCCGAGCGAGAAATCGAAAACTAATAACCCTTAATGTAAATTAAAACAGATAAACTGAATAGAACGAGTGAAGTGGATGAAGGTAGTGAAGTGGTTGAAAGGAATAAACTGGATGAAAGCAGTGCAGTGGATGAAATTAAGGAAATGCATGAAATAAATGAAATGGCCGAAAGGATCAAAGTGGACGAGAGGAATAAAGTGGACGAGAGGATGGAAAGGAGGAGTACATGATACAGATGGAGTGCACGGAACAGATGCAGTACATGTAATATATAGATGGCATGGAATGATAGGGTGCATGGAATGAACGGAACGAGCGAAATAGATGAATCAAGTGCATGGGACGGATGGAGTCCATGACATGTATGGAGTGCATGACATGTATGGAGTGGGGTGCATGGGACGGATGGGGTGCATGGGATGGATGGGGTGCGTGGGACGGATGGGGTGCGTGGGATGTATGGGGTGCGTGGGATGTATGGGGTGCGTGGGACGGATGGGGTGCGTGGAACTGATGAAGTGGATGGAACGGATGAAGGCGATAGAACAGATGTAGTGGGTGCAGCGGTTGGAGTGCATGGTACAGATGGAGTGCATGGAATGCATGGAGCATGAAGAAGCTCGATCTCAAGCACCTACTGAAAACCGCCATATCACATCACCACGCTTACTCTCTTCTATACACCACCCCTCAACTAGAACACAGTGATACTATGACCCATTCAGTATAGCTGTTCTCATACCAACACCTGCCGCATACTCCCCATCATCCTAACTAAACACAACCGGCAGCGCACCCGTCAGCCTAGGCGTTCTCCTCAGGCCTAACGCAGCCAGAAACAGTCTGGTATCACCCTGCCAGAACTAACACATACTCCTAATCTCCCAACCACCACACCTACTGTCAAGAGTAGCTATGAAACGAATGCCACACCTACTCCACACATATCCGGTGAACACATGCACCCTATGACTCTCTCTCTCTCTCTCTACTGACTTGAA
This sequence comes from Ambystoma mexicanum, assembly GCF_040938575.1. Taxonomy (NCBI): domain Eukaryota; kingdom Metazoa; phylum Chordata; class Amphibia; order Caudata; family Ambystomatidae; genus Ambystoma; species Ambystoma mexicanum. The sequence goes on from NC_090923.1 coordinate 315,750,822, forward strand.
CTACGGTTCCCGAGGGGTTCAACCTACCAGCGCCTTGAGATCATACCAATGGTACATAAGGCGCTATATAAATGCAAAGTAACGTAACATAACATAGCATATAATATGCGAGTTCCATATTAGTCCTGTGACCTGCTTATTGACCAATATGGGTGCACTAGCTATACGTGTCTCCAGTTTTAAATTAATATAAAAAAGTCACATTGGTCACTGGCAGTTGATTCTACAATTAGGAGATGTTTACATTAAGAAAATAAATAAGGTAAAAGGAAAATATAATGGATGAGTAATCTCTTTTACACCAAGTAGGTCTGGGTGAAATATCGGATTTGAATTTTATGTTCACCATGGCTAACCCCATGTCTTAAAAACGTTGGTTTAATGATGTACCCTTCTATTGGAGGCCTCCTTGTGGTGCAGAAAAAAGACACAAAGCATTAAAGTCACCCATCACCTGTATGTCACCAGAAAAAGAGTTTGACCAGAGTTCAATGCATTCTCTGATAGATTCAAAGAAAATAGAAAAGAAGTATTAGAAGGATTCCAATATATGTTCATCACCAAACAGTCTTGTTGTGAATCCCACCTTTTGTCCCTCCGGGCAATATTAACATGAATCTTTTGTTTTTTTTCTTTGATATGCAGCTTCTTTTTCGATATACAGTTTTCAATATACAGTTTCTTCTTCCACAATGTTTTGTGAAAAATCATTAATTTGATTAAACCAACTAAATATATAAAAAAAATATTAATTATTGATAGCGATCGGAAAGCTTTTGAGTGTGGTTTGAGCCAAAATCATATTGTTTATGGCTATGAGCAGACCTCCTTTAGGTCAGCCTAAATGTCCTCATATAGCGGGTTGGTGGTAGTCTGCAAAGCTATCAAGTGCAGGTTTGTCCCTGAGCCAGGTCATCATAACTATTCAAATTAATTGATTAGTACTTTCAGTTCGTTAGATGCACGTGACCATGCATCTTCCAAGAAATCAAAGCGAGAAGTTTATTCTCAGGAACTCATTCGTTATTGCCGGGTATGGAAGTTCTGCCATGCATAGTGACAGCCAAAGCATATTCTCTTTCCTCCTCCCACTTGGAAGATGATAGATCACATTCCTCCACACAGTACACTGCCCGTTTGTACGTGTTGTTTTTGGCCAGAGGTATGGCCAGGGTTTTCTCATTGTCCTTGTTATTTGGAAAGAGAGACCTGCGTTGGTTATTGTAATTTCTTTGCCACAACCCCGGGCATATACCTCATATCCCAAAGACAGCAGCAAGGATAATTCGCCCAGGAGATTAACTTCCAGTAAGTTGGATGCAAAGTTTATGACCACTCTATCATTTCTAAAGCGTGAAGTAAATTCTACTTTAAGTAAATCCTTTGAGGTCATCATTCCCAATCATAGTATCTCCTTTATTGGTGATGTAAAATGTGATGCCATTTATGATGCCATTAGTGATGTCATCTATGATGTCATGTTAACTAACGAAGAAGCCTTGTGCGCATGAACCTGTATGACTAAGAAGCCTTGTGCGCATGAACCTGTATGACAAACCTCTTTCATATTCTTGTAAAAGCGCCTCGATGCCTCCGGGCTCCAAGCTGCGCGATACAAATGCAAATAAATAAATGTGTGCCAGTATGAGCAGTGCACAGTAGGGGCACAAGTTATGACCAGAACTCATCAGATCTGGAGCTGCGTTTCCCACGGCTAAAAATCAACAATTTTTTTGAAAAAAGAAGGGCCATATCCCTTCTCTCTCTGGACATCCCCATAGCATACTACAGAGGTTCTCATGCGTCCCTTTTCAAAAATATGTCATGTCATCATTTGCTAATGGACCCACATGTCCAAGATGGCCAGTACCTGAAATTTTCCAGTAAGAGTTCAGCCAATGAAAAGACACCACAATCTGACGTAGCAGATCTTATCTATGTATCTGGTCCAAGCCAACTAAACTGAATTCTTTTCTCATCAGCCACTGCAATTCAAGCTTTTCAATTCAAACTTGCAAATCCACAATTGTATCTAAATAAATATGATAAAATGCTTCACATATATAGGGACGTTATGGTTATATGTAAAACCGAAAACCCCCTGAAATTCGCAAGTTATGGTAAGCTAAGCAACCATAACTCGCGCCACCACCGTGCACTGCTAAGAATAACACCTATGACATCAAACCCCTCTAATTTTGCCCCTCCTTGACAAAATCCCACCAAACTTTGCAAAAACATTTATATGTAGATCTATTATCAGTTTGCCAAAGTAAGTGTAGATTTGTCAAATGGCACCTCATTTATAAGCCTTTACATTATTTTGGGACTGCCCCCTCTTGACAGAATCCCACAAACTTTGCAAATTCATTCGGGATCAGGTCAGGAATAAAGGTGCAAAATTTCATCAGTTTCATTAAGTAGCGCCAAAGTTATAAGCCATCCAAGAACTGCTTTTCACCAACCATGTAATGCTGAGGTGTCCGCAAACTTCTCAGGACTGTTCGCGAACATTCGAACCCAGGGGAGTTGCTAGGTCTGGAAAAGACCCGGGGCTAAGCTGATGTCGGAACTGTTGGCACTGGGGGCTAGCTAGTGTTTTGGCTGTAGCTCCTGAGATTCTATCTGGGGCTACAACCAAAAGATCAGGGGCTACAGCCCCCTTAGCCCCCCCCTAGCAACGCCCCTGTTCGCACCGTTTGCGGGGGAAAACACCCGTTTTGTTGCTTCTTGCAGCCATATCCCATCCCATCCTCATCACCCCTCACATCCACAGAGATTATTTGATAAGTTTGACAAGTGCAATGTTGGGTTTTTTAATATGTTTTTACTGCGATGTCCACAGACAACGGTCGCTGTCTGCGAATCCAAGATGGTGGGCGTTTCCAAAAAACTGACGCACTTCATACTTTTCACTTTCCAATCAGTGGGCGCGTCTGATGTCCGCAGACACCACGTTGCCTTCCAAGCCAATTCGAGTCCTGTCCGCGGAGCGAACAGGAAAATGTGTCCGAGGAGCGGACATAGATATCACTAATTTTTTGGGACCTACTTTTTGGTACTTTTAAAAAAACTACTGGACGGATTTCCACCATATTTACAAAAGCACCCTTTCGGGACCAAGCCGCCACTCCTGTCGCAAATTTGGTGAAAATTCGTCCGGGGGTTTGGGCTGTAGGCGTGAGCAAAGTTTTTTCTCCATTCAGTCTATGGGAAATAAAAGACATTTTGGGACCCCCCCATAACAATTGCAATAAAATTCATAGTGTGCCAAATACTTTTTTTTGCAAAGTTTGGCGAAGATTCGTCCAGGGGGCGCGAAGTTATAAGCCGCCCAAAAAGTGCTCTTCCTATGTGTTTAGCAACTTAACCATAACTACATGGCTGCTACCGCAGACCATGGGCCTCATTACGACCCTGCCGGTAAGGGGTTTACGCCAGCGTTAGCTGCGCCGGCCCCTTACCGCCAATTACGAGGTCCCCTAGCGCCATGGTGCTTTTAACACCTGCTTTTAGCAGGTGTTAAAATCCATGGCGCTAAGGGACCATGGAGTTAATTACGCCACCGTAATTTACGGTGGCGTAATTAACGCCTTCCCCACTCCCATTATGCCCTATGGGGCAAAAATGGGAATGGGGAAGGGTAAATGGGGATTGGGGACTTACCGCCCCGCCAAGGTCGGAATGGGGCGGTAAGTCCGCCAACCACCATGGCGTAAACGTAGTTTACGCCATGGTGGTAAAGTCACGGCCCAGGCGGTAACTTACCGCCTGGGTCGTAATGAGGCCCCATGTAATATATATATGTATATATATATTTAGTGAAAAAACTTTGTTAAAGGGACGTTATGGTTCCAAGTAAAACCGAAACACCCCTGAAATTCCCCAGTTATGGTAAGCTAAGCAACCATAACTCGCACCACCACCGTGCATTGCTAAAACTAACACCTAGGATATCAAAGATGACATCACAAATGTCATTGATGACATCACTGATGACATCACATGTGCATTTACCTTTCATAAAAAGTCTGTGCAAGGGATTGTTATTGTAATGTTAATAAAAAAGTGTCAAGGATCATTAGAATAAAAATCATGAGGTACGTAGTGCATTAAGTAATGCATTAATCCAAATAGCATTGTATTATGAAGTTTATTCCAATATACTAAGGAACACATATAGTAACATAGGCATAGTGTGCATCAGAAATGATGGAGATGCAATATTAATAACCTTGCCATGTTAAATACTAAAATTATAAATGATTTCTTATTAGAGTCTTGCATACTGTGAAACATTTAATAAGTACCTTAACAATCCCACTTACTACATTATTGCATTACTGCACACAAAACACAAACAGACAACACATACAAATAGAGCATATACAGGGAAAGTGAAGTAAACTAAAAAACAGCAGTATTACCCGACAATCTTCATAACCTAACTGATTATCTTCATGCACAGAAATGATTGCTCTGCTTCAAAGCTACTACTTCCCTATGTATAACTATCACATATTGTGACTAGACCTTAAGGAAAGTAGTGTAAGTGCAATGTGTCCAAATATGAGCATATCCAGGGAAAGTACAGTAATAAAAAAACAACAGAACTATAAGACAGTGTTGATAACCTTACTAATCATCTTCATACATAGAAAGCATTGCTGTCTTCCAAGTCTGTGTTTTCCCCTTTGTATATGTTTCATATTTTTTGAGTGGACCCTTAGTGAATCACTGTAAGAAGATATTTGAAGTATAAGTCTACAAATATAGTACTTTGTACTATAGTATAGTGAATGTTTAGTTCCTGACTGTTACTGGCCTAGATATATCAGTAAAGGAAAAAAGAGTGAGCCAGACATGTGATGTCATCAGTGATGTCATCAATGACATTTGTGATGTCATCTTTGATGTCCTGGGTATAGACTGCATCTACTTTATATTTCTCAGTAAAGTACATAGACTCAATAAGATTTTCCAACATTTCCATTTGCATTTTGTGTTATGCTAATGGGAATATTCTGGCGTTCATCCTCCGTTCCAGGGACTGGAAAGGTGGATACCAGCCCAGCAGCCCAAGTTATTAGCCCAAGCGAAGCGAGGGTGGATAACAAGGTCTCTGGACCATTATCCCTCCACTGCAGCCCCTGAAATGGGCAATTAGCAGCCCAGGTTCCTAAAGCGGGAACCCGGGGTACTAAAAAAGCGGATTTTACTTCCTACACCGGGACGCCTTTGGAGTCCCGGTGTAGGAAGGAATTCCTTTTCCAAGATGGCCACCATGGAAAGGGAAGGCGGGGATTCCATACCGGGCCCCTCTTCTCTTTCCATGGCAGCTGCAGAAGGCAAAAAAAGAACCCTATGACCATATTACCACAAGCACTCTTCACCATCCAATCAGCGAACACGTTGCATGTCCGCAGACATGATTTAAGCTGATTAGCCAATCAGGACACTGTCCGCGGAGCGAACAGGGAAGTGTGTGTGTGACCTAATTTTTGGTTATTTTAAAAAAACTACTGCCTGGATTTTCACCAAATTTACAAAAGCACGCTTTCGAGACCAAGCCGCTGTTCCTGCCACAAATTTGGTGAAAATCCGTCCAGCGGTTTGGGCTGTCGTTTTTTCCCCATTCAGTCTATGGGAAAAAAAGACATTTTGGGGCCCCCCCTATAACTGTGCCCTCTCGGACCAAACCTCACCAAACTTTGCAAATAAATTCAGCCATATACTTTTTTTGCAAAGTTTGGTGAGGATTCGTCCAGGGGGAGCAAAGTAATAAGCCGCCCAAAAAGTGCTCTTCTATGGGATTAGCAACTTAACCATAAATACACAGCCACGGCAATGGCATTTCTCTGTAGGTGAAAGGGAGCTATGTGATTGTCACAGCACCAAGCTGCATGAGTTCCAGACAACAGGAGAAGGCCCCTCATTCATGGTTGGTTCCAGTTACAGGTCCACAACTCTCAGCTGAAGAAGGATTACCTTAATGATAGAGGGCTCAGAACTATATAGAGACACCAATGAATGGGATAGAGACACTGTGGAAGGTCTCCCCTGTGGAAGTGCAAATCTTCACCTTGCTGTATCTGACTTGGGCAATGGTTGTCCCAGCAGCAGTCTTCCAGTTTCTCTGTGTCTTCTCATGCTTCGGATACTTGGTGCAAATGGTTGACTGCCAGAATTGCTCCAGATGCTTCCCAAATATACAGAAAACCGGAGTGGGGAGACTCCAGACCAACAATGTTCAAACAACTCTGCTGTCCAATCATAGAGAGCAAGCTCGGGTACAGCAATGACCTCTCAACAGGTTTGGGATATGTACTGAGGTCTTCTGCCGTCCCTTAGCCAGCCCAAACCAGTTCCATGCACACAAAGTCTATTTCCTGGACTCTGGACAAAGCCTGCAAAGATGATTGCCCATATACGGCCATTTTCTACATCTACCTGGGACGAACACAGACAGAAGGACAGTTAAGTACACCAATAGTGCTCAAACAACATTAATAACCACAAAAGGCAGCCATGAGGTAAACAAATGTTTATAGGAGACCATCAACAATGGAAAGATAAAGGTACCACTGCCCCCGTCCTTTCTGGACTGCAGTAAGTATGGACACAATGCCCATATTGCCAACTGAAAATGGAAACTTGGTGCGTGCCCACTACTGACAATGTGGGAGGTAGTAGTGCTAGGCCATTGACCTAAGTGGGGGACAGGTTTCCCATGCACTGCTGTGCTTAAGGACTAACCAGTGCCTCCACAATTAAATGAATTAAGCAATTAACGGAGTTAGGTAAAAAATAGCATCCCTCTCAGAAAATGAGGCCAGGGTCTTAAAACATCAGCAGATATTTTGGTGGTCCCAGTGAAGTCGATGGAAAGGCTGGCATTTCTTTTATAGGGGCTTCATTTTGGAGCATCAATGGGAGAGTAATATATTGGGGCGTCTCCAAAACACACTTTTTCCTATTAATTTCCCATAGACAAAGGTTTTCCCTCACCTGCAGCCTGACCTGCTGCACAGATTCATGCCAAGTTTCGCAAGGATAATGTGTCTTCATGTGGGCAGAATGGATGTACGTTGATGCTGGCATTCCTAACCCTTGTAGACTTTCCATTACCTATACGCTGAGGGTTTGTAGATGAGAATTGTCATTCCCAACACCTGTAGACTTCACTTCTTTCTGGGTAGTAACCTAAATTTTTTTAATACTTTTTGTTTTCGCTGATTTCCACTTTTTTCCCTTTTCCTTGTCTAGTCTAAATGCGATTTCTGTGTATATTGCACGTTTGGTGTGCGTATGCATGTCCTGTGCGTATTGGCTACATTCTGCCATGCATGCCCCATGCAGCTCCGTGTGTGTTGTCTTTCTGCTTTATTCCGATCATGTTATTGCTGCTCTTAGTGTGACCTTGTATGCACATCGGGCTCATGACACAAGGCGTGTAACTGTCATGTCATTATTCACGAAAAGTGTGCTGTTGTTTGCAATCATGTGGCACACAAAAGTGCATGTGACATACTACACTCTGTCATGAAGCCCCGTGACATAAAACAAAGGCCAGATGTGAATGAATTGTTTTAACATTTCTTTATTAGGGTATTTTACAGGAGAGTCAACATCAACTCTCTTTAAGCCAAGAACGTGGACAAAATAACAATATATGTGTCAGGACAATTCTTGACCAAGATGTGATCACATATAAGTTAGCGTCCATCAGGGAGGTGCAAAACTATTCAAAGTAAACGTTCTTCTGTCCTTGTTAGGCCCAGGTGCTAGTCTTTCCAGGTGGCTTAATGCAACAAAATAGTTTTGGTGAATAGGTGAAAATGAATCCAAACAAAACAAAAGACAAATGCTCCTTGGATCCCGCTGCATCCTTCACAGTCCTTTAAAAAAGTGTCAATCTCTGTAATACATTACTTCCATGGCAATGCTCTTGTGCAGGTAGGGGATGTTGGGGAGGCTTCCACTACCTGGAGCCTGAAGGTTGTTCTGTAGTGGGGGAGGGGTCATGCTAGATCTGACCTAAAATTCAGGCCGGGAGCCATAGAAAGAAAGGAGGTGTCCCATTCAAATAATTGGGATTCTTAGCTAAGGGACCTCTGCCTAATCTCTCCTTAGGTACCCCACTGTCTGCTGACTTCTCTCACCCTACATCCTTCCACACCGTTTTTTATTCCGTCTGCGCCACTGCAAAAGAGGTCCAGCCATATGCAAATCAGTCATATACTGCCACCAATGGTAGCAGCCCAGCCCGAACTGCTAGGCCATGTCCCCATTGCACAGAAACACAAGATATTCCAGACATGTTTCGACCTTGCTGGGCCTCCTCAATGAGGTGCAGCTTGGTTCTGTATGCCACAGCGAGCCTAGAGACTCAAGCTATTCCTCACTGATGACGCCCAGAAACATTTCTGGGGATGCTTATGGTCTCGTGCAGAAGGGACGTGACCTAGCGATTGAGCTGCACTGCCCATTTTGGGGTGGGACTAAGCCTGATTTTGCATATGGTCTTTCACTTTCTGTGATGGCTTGGCAGGCTGAACAATAATGGTCTGGAGGGTTGCAAAGAGCTTTGCCTGTGGTTATGATTAATTCAAAACCTTCCAGCCATCACCTTTTTGTATTGTTTGACTTCTCTCACACATCCACTAACCGCAGCCACTTGCTTGTTCCTCCTTCCATCTTACACAACCACTGGACTTAGGGTGATTGAGTGCCTGTTTGTTCTTCCCCTTTGATATCAGGTTCTTCCAAGCCCCTCCTTTTCACTGCTTCCTATATTTTTCTCCACAGTTCCTTTTATCAGCTGCTCCTCATCTCCCCTTAGCAACTCTTCCTTAGATCCTCTTTTTGAATCTTCCTTCACCCCTCTTTTCAGCCACTGTGTAGTTCCTTTCTCCAGCCGATCCTTAGTTCCTTTCTTCCGCTCATCTGTGTTTTACTACTGCACCTTAAAGGTTTAAAAACATGCAACAAATGAATTTGCTTCATAATACCTCCTCCACATAGTCATTGCTTGAGACAGACTTGCTTATTGTTGTTCATGGTGTGAAAAAAAAAAAACTGTTCTGTGTCATATAGGCAGGCATGAACATGTGCTTGCCATGGGCATATGACATGCTCTCACGCTCTTTTGTTTTGGACCCCTTCCAACGAAATAGCCTTCATGAAAAGAAAGAACGAGCAGTGGGCTAAGCTTTGCCCCCAGAATGTGAGATGGCATACATTTCGTAGAAGACAGCACAGTACTATATTGTGAGAAAAGACGATATATCTAGGATGACAGAATAGTCCAGCGGCAATGGCTGGATATATGGCCATCAACTCTTTGGTTCCATAGTCTCAAATTTGGCTGACTGATCACACTCACCCCCACACTAATGCTTTATGCTCTTCATTTGGGGTGGCTGCCCAATTTTTACAACTCTAGCTCAAGGATTCGATCTTTAGATCTGTACCATGCTGATTTATTTGTTTTTTATATTACGTAAACATAGATAGGAGCAACAGAATGCTGTAGATGCTGTTGAAGGTAATATATGAGGTAAGAAGGGGTGTTAGAATATGTGGCACAGGATGACCCGGCTATGGGGGTGGGATGTCATGCTATGTTTAATTTTATAAGTAGCACTTTCTGGTGCTGGTATGTTTTGTAGCACAGTAGGTGTTACTATCACCAAAAGTTATATACTGAAGTTTATTGAACTCAAAAGAGAGGAGGAAAGGCTGAGTCTGCCTTGCTGGGATTTAGTATTGGGTTCTGGTATATGAACACAGAACTCTACAGCTGCGTAACCCGCTGAGCAATTTTCAGAACCATTGTGGCATCCACATATATCAATATGAATTTCAACTTTGTTTTATGTCCATAATCAATATGTTCTCCAAGGAAAGATGAGAACTCTCCACAGGTTGTGATAAAGTGAATGCAAAAACGGTATTGCTACAGTGAACAATGAACAATGAATCCATTACAGGATCCATTGGTCAGATTGAACAACAACAGCAAGGCTGCTGGGTCTGAGTCACTAGACAATATCATTGTTTTTCAAAAATATTGTACTGACATATTTTCTTAATGCAACTAGGTGGTGGGCCCTTTCACCCTGTGGCCTTTCTCCAATCTGCCACAGTCCTACCTATTATAGGGCCCTGACCCCTCCTTCCAGTTTATCTTTGTCCTAACAGAACTTACATGTATCTTGCAAAGAAGGCTGGTATGGGAATTGGGTAGTGTGCCCAGCCCCTGAGGATGGTTTACACATTTGATGTGGGACTTTGGGTTAGTTAGTCCCTCCCCATGGGCGGTCCTATCTCTGCTTGCCACACCCTGACCCTGCCTTCGGAATGGACTCCCTTAGCCTAACCTAGCTTAGGTGTAGGAGTGTGGAGACATTGTGAGCCGCTTCATTTGCCCACCCTGCTCTTCCTGTTGTTGTTTTGTATAGGATTTCTGCACCTTCTTTCCTACCTGAAGGGGAGCCGAGTAAGCAGGTATGGCTGGCTTGTATCGGGAGGATATCTCAGGGACAACATGCTCGCCTTGGAAGCAAGACGACAAAGAGCAACACAGGTTCGATCCCCGGGTCCACGCTTAGAAACCTCTGGGTATTAAGCGTGTTATAAATAACCAATCATATCATATCATACCTTATCACCACTCATACACGCTTCCCTTAAAGGAACAGTAGGCCTATGTGCTTCCATGTGATAAAAGCTCTGCCTTTGTTGGTGATTAGTGGAGTCACCAGCATGCTTGGCCACTCCGCCATTTACTAGTAAGGTCAGGAAGGGGTCTACTGCACAGATCTGAATAAATACATAATGTCTGTTGCTAATGTAACTAGTACGAGTATAGCGTATTCTTATTCATGCATAGTTTCTACATTCCGCCATCAAATGTATGAGACATGCATGTTCATGGTGTGGCCTTTTATGTGGATGCATCATACATGCCATTAGGCCTATGACACGTGCCGGTTGTGTGTGCATGTTAGTCTAATTGTGTAGATGTTGCTCATGGTAGGGCTTTGTGTACACTTGCATCATACTCGGAAGTATCTGTGTGGTAGGCCCTGTCAAAGGAAGGGTGGGGCTATGTGAAGCCTTCTTTTTTGTTGAAGGGGTGCATGACTCATGAAGGCACTGTAACGTAGTGAGAGAGAGAAGAGTCAACATCTACCCCTGTTACAACTGTACAATCTGTACAGTAGTGGTAGGCTAGAAGTGGGCAGGTAGCTAGTTTATACAAATCCTAGCTAATGCAGGTCAACATTGATTGCAAGGTCATTTTGTGATGATTCAATTTAATCATTGATTCAGACATATATATAAAAGCTGAAGGTTCGTATAGAAAGGAAAAGACAATTGTTGAACCTTTAAAAACTCACATTTAAGGCCACATTGGGCTTACAGAAAAACATTTGCAAACTGTTTTAAACATCACAGTTCAGTGAGTGAGGGTTAGTAGTACAAGTATATGGTGCGAAATTCAATACTACTTGTGAACTAGTAGTATATTATGCTTGTCGACACATGGTAATGTTTCTGGTTTGGGGTGGAGTCAACCTTCACTTGTGTTGAATTGTTCGCAGGTGAAGGGTCCGAACTGTCATCAGGACGTAGTTCAAAAAAGAAGGGTGAGCGCCTAAAGGGACAGATGACACGTGAGTGGGGGTGACCTGGCATACAAATTAATCTATATAGAGTCTGCATGCTAAAAACCTACCTTGGTAGTGTCAGCAGTTGAACTTTGTTGGCTGCGCTGGTTACTGGCAGGTATTTGTAGCTATAGTCTACAAGAGGGAGTAACAGTAAGTTACCTAGGTATTATGGCGATTCATAGCAACTCGAAGTAATAATCGAAAAACAAAGGCATACCTTCCGAGGCCGGTATGGCAGGATCAATATGCCAGAGGGTTCGCGGGTGCACGGGTTAATTGCGTGGTTACAGGGACCAGAATAGGTTGGCAGTTGGCTGTGCATGGTTGCTGAAATGGGTGAAATATGTTGCAGGTAAGTATTTAATGGACTTACTCTTAACGATTAGAGAGATTTAAATAGATTGTATGACGTTGGGTGCCTGTGATTTCAGGGCAATTTAATAATTCCTATGACTTGTGACTGGGCACGGCTGTGAACGTGCCTACCATGATGGAAACAGGCTAAATGGTCTATTAATTAACTGACGCGAAAGCCGTGATCTCAAGACAAATTAATAAATCTTGTGACTGGGCACGACAAAGCAACTAACAGTGAAAGTGCCTAACACGATTGAAAAGGTCAAGGGGTCTGTTGAGTAGCCGGCGCGAATAATTGCAAAAACGAGTTAAGGTGCATTGTGGACACCGCATATCCATGAGGAAATTAGCGTATCCGTGCGCTGGAGGCGTGGCTAGCAGCCAGAGCTTAAAAAGCTCAGTGTTCTTACCTTGGTGGCGTAATGTCTTTCAACGCGAGCTTTGCGATTAGAGAAAGAGATGTGACTCTGCTGGGTAAAGAAGGAGAGTCATGGTTGACGCGCATGCGTAGTACCAGATCGGTTGAACTATGCGCATGCGTAGTTGGATCTGATCTGGAGATGCTATTTAGGAGCAGTGCACGCATGCGTGGATCAGCGGCAATGATTTCTAATTGGGTACTGCAAAAGGAGGGCAAATGGGTGAAAGACCACAAAACAAAACACGGTGCAATTGTCAAATATTAACCTAAAGTACGTTGTATGCAAAATATTGAATTAATAATGTAAGTGTACAGCATATTGTCTGTTAGGTTCACGGGGCCTCAAAAATGGCAAAGAAACCGTGGAATTCAGGATGTATGGATGGAACATGTTCTAAAAGAAGTTGTTGGTTAGTGGCAATTGGATGACACATGGATGTCTCAAAAACCTATAAATTATAGTGGTTAATTTGAGGTATATAGATGGCATGTGGTAATTAATGAATTATGTCGTTGCCGGACAATACAGGGGTGGTATTGTGGCTACAGGACTGGTTAAGTGATGTATCCAAACCATATGTGTTTGGTGCCATTGGTAAAACCTCTAATTAAAAGCATTTATGAATCCATGTTTATTGTGACATCGTAACTATAGAAGAAACATAATTTAACAAAGGTTTCAGGTGCTCAAAAAACTTTATAGTATAAGGAAGAACAACACGCTAGTAGTGGATTGACCAGAAGGGAAGTTGGAGTGTTATTATTTGAAAAAGAGGTTCCATTTGATAGCCACATTTAGACCTTGTTTGACTGAGTTAAGGCGGTAAATCCATCGTTGCTCCAGTTTACGAAGTGATAGGTCTCTATCTCCTCCTCTGAATGGTTTTCTGGATGTTTGAAGAACTTACCAGAAGATATCGCTGTGAGTGTGTTTTTTCTCTTTGAAATGTGCCACCATTGGCTTGTCTGGGATGTTGTTTTTTTATGCATGAACGATGCTCACAGATTTGTTGTCGTATTTCTCTTTTGCTTTTTCCGATGTATAGTAGCTTGTACGGGCATTGGATTGCATATACTGTCCATTTGCTTTTGCAATTGGTGAATGTGTTGAAGTTCCAGGTTTTACCTTTCAATTTGATGGATTTCATATCTTTTGTCAGACAACATACTGAACAGGAGCCACATTTGTGGTGGCATATGACGGGAGGTAGATTCCACAGAGTATTTTGTTGTTCAGGTTGTTTGGTAGTTTCAATGAAGGTATTCACTAGACGGTCTCTCAACGTTTGAATGCAAAGCGTGGTTTGGTGGGTTTGATGACAGGTCGGACCCTTCACCTGCGAACAATTCAACACAAGTGAAGGTTGACTCCACCCCGAACCAGAAACATTACCATGTGTCGACAAACATAATATACTACTAGTTCACAAGTAGTATTGAATTTCACACCATATACTTGTACTACTAACCCTCACTCACTGAACTGTGATGTTTAAAACAGTTTGCAAATGTTTTTCTGTAAGCCCAATGTGGCCTTAAATGTGAGTTTTTAAAGGTTCAACAATTGTCTTTTCCTTTCGGTACGAACCTTCAGCTTTTATATATAGGTCTGAATCTACGATTAAATTGAATCATCACAAAATTACCTTGCAATCAATGTGTGACCTGCATTAGCTAGGATTTGTATAAACAAGTTACCTTCCCCCTTCTAGCCTACCACTATTGCACAGTTGTAACAGGGGTAGCTGTTGACTCTTCTCTCTCTCACTACGTAGGCCCTGTCAAGCAACTAAGTGGATATAGAGAATTCAGACATCAGATACATTTGTTTAACATCTTTTAGTGCACTATTGGTTTAATCTGGGTAACCGTGGCCTTAATTTACCTAACAGGGGCATAAACCATGTGGGAGGTTTGCGTGTATCCTAGTGTAAATAGTACCTAATGCCACTGTCCAGGTTTCCATAGGCTTCACTGTAGATTTTCTTCACACATTCTATCAAATCCAACGGGTCAGCTTTTAGTTTACATTAACTCAGTGAAGGTCGAGTTCAATAATCAGACAAAAGTGGGTGCTTACATATTTTCATATATACAATGTATTCCACATCCACACATTATTGTTGGCATTAACATATAAAAGATCATAGATTCTCTCATACTGTTCTGCAATCGAGGGACCCTTAGCATGCCTGTGCTGCCTCAGTGCGGGAGTCCTGCATTGGCAAACTTTGCAGAGCTGCTTTCTGGGGTGTTGACATAGCTTCAATGATTAGTACATTAGCATAATGACATGATGATATAAGCCGAGAATCTTTGACCACCTTCCATCTGTATAACATCTAAATCTTAATATCCATCAAGGCCTTGCACCGTAACATCTGCTGTTCCTCTTTAAATTGGCAGTGTACAACAGATTGCATTATACACATTCACTGTTGGTTAACCCTTGCATTCCACACCTCTTCAGCAAGCTAAAATAGATCAAAATGTGGGCATGTCCATCTCACACAGTCACTCAGTCACGGCAAATCAAAAATGCACCAGGTCTTTCGAGGTCTTCCCTTGCAGGACCCATGACTGAATCATCTATTTCAACCTCTGCCTCTTTCACTTTCTTCCTGTCTTCTTCCAGCCCTGAATCACATCCGAGATCCAGAAACTCAAAACAAACATGTGCTGCATACAAACCACAGATCCCACCTTACTCCCTGTCTACACAAATGCCCTTATTGTCCTCACCTCTGCATTGGACTCTGCCAAATCATCTAACTTCGCACATCTAATCTCCTCCCTTTGTCTACTCCTAACCTGTACTCCTAACCTCCTTGTCTTTGCTCCACTATATTTCCTCTCAATTGTCCAAACTTTGTAACATCCTCACAGCCCTCCTACCTCTCCCTTACCCATCCTCCTTCTGTTTACTGCCTCTCGTGTACCCCTATATTCTTGGCTACTTCTCCCACACCTCTCCTACCAAATTAGCACCCATCCTCCACAGGGGTAACCTATCTTCTGCTACTATCGACTTGTTCGCTCCTCAAACAGTCAAAAACATCCTGGCTAACTATCACCCAGTTCTCTCTACCTATTATTCATAGGCCCTTGAGCATGAGGTCTTCAATTGGATCACTACGTACCTTGAGGATAATGTCTTTGTCGATCCACCACAATCTGGCTTGAGTAGTAAACACTATGCCGACATTGCACTCATGCATATGTTGAGCTTTCTCTCTGAGGCTCATCACTCTAAACTCTTTGCTATACTCATTCTTTTGGACCTCTCTCCAACTTCTGACAATATAAACCATTCCTCTCTACTCCTCACTCTCCAGGACCTTGCATTTCACAAACCTTCTCTCAGACTTATTGCCTATCTCCCTGCCGGTGTCCCCCAAGAATCCAACCTTGGATCCCTGCTCTTCGCCCTCTGTACCTCTGCCCTCGAAGACTTATAGCATCCATTGATTTGTACAATCACCTTGTTGCTGATGACACTCAAATCTTATTCTTTTTTCCCTCCTTTACCCCAGCCATATCAGACCCAATAACCAACTGCTTCACAGCGGCACGTCACTGGGTGGCTATTTGCTACCTCATGCAGAACCTTTAAAAAATGGAAGTCATCTTGTCCCTGCTTTCAACACCATCGCTACACTCCCTACTGCTATCTCCTTCTGACTCACCTTTTTGCGCCCTTGTCCAAGTCTTATAACCTTGGGGTCCTCTTTGATAGCGACCTATCGCCTGCAACACAACATCACTACTACCACCTGTGCTGCTCAATTTAACCTTCTCAAAGTTTGGAAAATTCATTTATTTCTTACCCATCTACAAATACTGCACAGTCATGCTCCTAACTCGACTACTGCTAATGCCTACTGCTTCGCTGTGCACCACCACTTCTACCTATTGACACCATGTTGGTTGGCTCCTCATGCACAAAGTGGCCCAAGTTCATACTCCTTGTCTACAAAGCTATCAATGGTCTTGCTCCTCAGTACCTGTCTGACTGTATCTCTGTCTACTCACCATCTAGTTCCCCCTGCACCTCCTCTTCATTGAACCTCACTCTCCCATGTGCCCCCTCTCGCAAAATAGTAATGTAATGAAGTATTTTCGAATATTTGCACAGTATTCCTCTTTAGTTTGACGCACTTGCCCACCATAGGTTAATCTTGCCTTTCGAAGTCACCTGTTTCTTATATTGTTTGTTTTGAACCTGGTCAGGTCCAACTTTGTCCACATAATCATAAAGTGGCTAACAACTTGTTCTGATCTGTTGTGCTATTGTACATGCAACCTACCGGGATTGCCTCTGTTATCTGTAAATGTGTTAAGTAATTACTGATGAAAATTGACATACCTGTTCTTCAAATAAATACAAATACACTCACCCGTTTAATATTTCACACACGTTATGCTAGTGTTAGTAGAAGTGGAAACTAGGAATGAATATATGCATTGATCACTCCACAAATGAATAAACACACATAAATGTACAGTCTTGTGTACATTTCCATCTCTGCTGCTGAATTATTGCTCTAATCAATATTGAATTCTTGCACTACTGATATTCCAGCTTTTTATAACTGGCAATGAGGCTATTATTGACAAAGCTTCCTTCACTCTTGCTTTCTCTATGTCTGTCAAAGAGGGATTGCAACCATTCCGTAGATGACGGGACATGCTCTATATTTTCGTCACTGCAATAATAATCTTTGATAGAACTGTGTGCGGCAAGTGAACTGACAGTACTTTGCTAGTAAAAGGATTTGCCAAAACATTCATTCCGTTATGAAATCGGATATACAAAATTATAGAAGGTTTCCAAATGTACTTGCTGACCACACATAACAACACACAATCTTACCAGCAGAAGAGAATGCCGTCATGACAGCTATTTTCAAATGAATTGTCTAACTAGTCCCACTCCATCCACCTTGGAGCATTCACCAGTGGAGGACATGTTCTAGCTGGGAACAGCTGCTTCCCCATAGGAGGGAGCACATGTTCTAGCTGCGAACAGCTGTTTCCCCAGAGGAGGACATATTATAGCTGGGAACAGCTCTTTCTCCACAGGAGGGAGGACATGTTCTTCATGGGAACAGCTGTTTTCCCAGAGGAGGGAGGACATGTTCTAGCTGGGAACAGCTGTTTCCCCATAGGAGGACATGTTCTAGCTGGGAACAGTTGTTTCCTCAGAGGAGCATATGTCCTAGCTGGGAATAGCTGTTTGCTGTGGATGTTTGCTCACAGCCTGACAATCTAGAAAAAAAAAATGTTTTTTTTTCCTGTCACATTTCATTCAATCTGATCAATAATATCTGTCTCTTTTTGCTCACTCTCACAACTATTTGATGGAAAATGTCTGACATTTTCTAATTTAAATCAATCACTGCTCCTTCCAAAGCCCATCAATTTCGAGTTGAGCTCCCTCACAAAAAACTAGCCAACCATTGTGGTGCTAAATGATTTTCCGTTTTCTCTCTGAAATTTTGAATCAATTCATGTTCCTTTGTAATAACGCTGTAGTGTGTTCACTTGATAGCCTCACAAACATTTTACCCAAACTCCCAAACATCAACTCAGAGGACTTTAAGTTTACTTCTTTGCACTACCAATGGATCACCCTTGTTGGACATTTGAAAGCTTGTGCCTTAAGTTAGCAACATTCAAATATTTGGGAAAAGAAATTCAGGCACCATCACAAGTTCTGGAAGGTGTGAATTCTTTCACAAAATGATTCTCCTATGTAATGAGTCCAGCGCAGATAACAAATGCATATGTTTCAATTTATGGTAATTGTTCACCTCTGTACTTGACCTCCATGTTCCCTCACAAGTGCTGCACGACCTGCTGTGTCCGTATCCCTTGACTCCACAATGGGAGGTTTGCTCCTACGACATGTCATCGTTGTTGAAAGTGTATATATATGGATGTTTGACTGTGAATAGGTTGTGTGGTGCCTTTGATCCTTTGGTTCAACATTGGATACCACCATTTCTAAGATTGTTCTAATGTATTATAATTGTAATTTTTTCCAAATGAACTATTTAAATGATGCATGCCGATGACTATCCTAGCATGATTGTAATTGGTTTGTGTTTTTATATTTTAGTGGAAATATTACTATGATAAATTCCTTGTAGAGCCTCATACTGATTATTTCATCAGCGCTTTCAATATACCGACAGCAAATCCAGGTGATGACGCACCTTCACACACTGTGTCTTTCACTTCACCAGGTACTACTTTTTAGAATTCAAATAAAATGAGTTTGAATTAAATGATGCATGGATTTCTGATGCTTTATGCTGGTGCATTCATTTAACAAATGCCTTTCTGCTGAGCATGCATTAATTTGGAGACAAATTGTAAATAACTTTTTTTGAACATCATATGCTTTTACATTTTAAAGATACATTAGAACTACCATCTAATCTGTAAGTACTTGTGTCATAAGGACATTATATTTTACGGTGTATGAATACACATATATATATATATATATTTTCACTGAAAAAACATTAACGTTATGCATGGGCGTTTCTAAGCGGGGGCTAAGAGGGCTATAGCCCCTGATCTTTTGGTTGTAGCCCCGGATAGAATCTCAGGAGCTACAGCCAAAAGACTAGCTAGCCCCGAGCCCCAACAGTTCCAACATCAGCATAGCCCCAGGTCTTTTCCAGACCTAGCAACTCCCCTGACGTTATGGTTAAGTTGCACTAATAAAACCCTATGAAATTAATTGAAAAAACATTGTTAAAGGGACGTTATGGTTGCAAGGTAAAATCTAAAAACCAAAGATATTTGCCAGCTATGGTAAGCCTTGGTACCATCTCATCTGTAAGTACTTGTGTCATAAGGACATTTTATTTTAAGATGTATGAATGCATATATATATATATATATATATATATATATATATATATATATATATATATATATATATATATATATATATATATTCACTGAAAAACATTAACGTTATGGTTAAGTTGCACTAATAAAACACTAGGAAATAATTGAAAAAACGTTGTTAAAGGGACGTTAGGGTTGTAAGGTAAAATCTAAAAACCAAAGACATTCGCCAGTTCTGGTAAGCCTTGCAACTATAACTTGCACCACCTCCATGCACTGCCAAGACTAACACCCAGGACATCAAAGATGACAGCACAAATGGCATAATCAATGACATCACTGATGACATCACATATGGGCAGTTGTTTTTGTTCAGTGACACTAAGAGATTTAAGAGGAGGACTTGATCTAGTCATACTGCATTGAAACATCATACACATACTCTAAAAGTGCTGTATATCTAGACCTTAACCTTGTGCAATGTTCGTAAGGTACTTTACTTAGGGTTTGGCCTGAGCACATGGTACACATACATGGAACAATAAGCAGGCTGCAGACAGACAATACAATTTGTATACATGATTATGAACTCTAATATTATTGTAATTGTCTGGTCATGGTATTACTTTCCTCCATAGTAGAGTTTCCCTTTATGTGCCTCAGATGTGTATGCATTGATACTCGCCATATATATTTTATGTACTAGTGTGTGTGCAGTAAATCTTGTATTGTTAGTTGCTATATCCAAGTTAAACATTAGCCAAGATTCTGATAGGCTTGGATTTTTTATTCATCTGGCCAAATACACTACTTCTATGGTTCATGCTGCAGCCATTGCCTATGTGTATGTATTACTAGATTTCTGTATTAACACCAAAGCTTCAGTACAACTTTTCTATTTCAATAAGTACATGTTGTGATACATGGAGTAGTTCATGAGAGGCCCCCTGATCACCCTTCATATGTTGCTAGCAACACTCTAAACAGAACCCTTTGTAAGGACTTTCCATCAGGATTGATGTCATATCAACAGTGATGTCAATGATGCCTCCTCTAGGCAAACCCTCACCGACATCCTCTTTGTCGTTCCCTCGCCATACATATGGTCTCTGTGTTTTATCCTTTCCCCTCTTCTCCCATTAATGGTGGCACCCATGGGAGGCCCTACTGGCCATCTTCGACTCCTCTAAGGTCATCATTAATGTTTACCTAAATGGTAGAATCTTGGTCAAAGGCCCTCAGGCCAATCTTCCCCTCTTTGACAGATGCTGCCCGCACCTCCTCAATTTCCTTCATTCTCCCGCTGTCCCCTCGCTTCCCTCCACAGCTTCCTTGCCTTTCCCTGATGCCTCCTCCTTGGCTACCTTGCCCTCTCCTCCTTCCTCTTCTGCCTCCTCTTGGGCTTCTTCTACACTTCTCCAGGGCGTACCTCTGATTTGTACCCCTCCCCAGAAGTCTTTCAAGGATGGCAACCTTCCCCATATTGCCACTCTTAACTCTCGCTCAGCTGTTAAACACTCCTCTGATATCTGCCGCCTCCTTGAAGAACTTGACCTCGAAGTCCTCTGTCTCACTGAGACATGGTTCATGGCAACCCTGTCATGAGCTTTCACACTCTCCTCCCTGACGGCTACAAGATCCGCTCAGCGCCCAGGTTCAACCGTTCCAGAGGGGGTGTAGCCCTGATCTTCGCCGAGTGGATTCCTGCCTCTGTCATTCCTACGCAAGCTTACTCCTCTTTCGAATGTCTTGTCTGCAGCAACTCTCTCTCTCCTAGCCATTCCCTTACTGTGGCTACCATCTATCGGCCACCTGGTCAGATCCCCTCCTTCCTCTCTGAGTGGGTGGACCTCTCCTCTTCCCTCCTGGTCTCGACCACTCAACTCCTCCTTCTTGGAAACTTTAACATCCACGTGGATGCTTCATGTCCTTCCTCTGGACTCTTTTGCGACCTCTAAAACTCTCTCTCACTCTCTATCCTCCCCTCTTGCCTGATTCACTATGCAGGGCACAGGCTTGATGCTCTGATCTCTACAGACCTTCTCCTCTCTATTCCTCTCACCACTCCTCTCTCCTGGAGTGATCACTTTCTCCTTTCCTCCCAGCTCACTCTCTCCACCCCTCAAGCCAAGCCAACTCCAACACTGCCACTTACCTTCTCGGTTATCTGACCCATGAAGCGTGTGTCAGTTGAGGCTTTCGCCAGCACTTTCTTACCCCCCGCCTCCCTTTGGCTGACTCACACCCTGACACAGCCCGCTCCATGCTCCACTCTGCTATATCTGATACTCTCGATGTTCTTGCCCCTGTCATGAGGATCCGCTTGAAGCCCAAACCAAGTGCAAATCCTGGTATGACTCAGACCTTGCCACCTTTAAATACAAGTGCAAGGTGGCTGAGAGAAAATGGCATGCTTCCGGTACATCCTCTGACAAAATAGCCTGCCGTCAGCCCCAATACCGGCTATCTGTCCACACCAAGAAGAGAGCCCATATCCAAGTCTGCATCTCTGCGGCATCTAACAACTCGGCCAAACTCTTAAAATCTGCAAGGAGCTGGCCAATCCTGCTGCAGTCTCTACCTCTCCTGTCCCCTCCCATGCCCTCTGCATGGCTGTGGCTTCTCATTTAATCTCTAAAGCTCAGGACTTCCTGTCCTTTCACTCTTCCTCTCCCCCTGCCCCCTCTTTTCGCTGTGTCACCCTTCTTCGGCCACCTCTCCTTCCTCCTTCTCTGCCTTTCCCCTGTTCTCTGCAGATGAGGTTTCTCAACACGTCTGATCTATGCAAGTCTCTTCAAAACAGGTTCATCCCTGTTCCTCCAAAACCATCAAAGACCACATTGACACCTTGGCCCCTGCTCTGGCTGACTTCTGCAACCACTCCTTCCCACTGGAGTCTCCCCTTGCCCCTGATGCACTCCCTTGTGCACCCTCTTCTTAAGAAACCCTATGCCGACCCGTCCTGCCCAGCTAACTATCGTCCAATCTCCATCACTCCTTTCCTGGGCAAACTCCTGGAAAAGATGGCCATCTCGCAGCTTAATCTTTACACTGAATCTGTTGGTTGTCTCCATGACCATCAGCCTGGCTTCAGAGCTGCCTGAAGCACGGAAACTGCTCTCCTGAACATCCGTGAAGACCTGCTCTCCAATCTCGATTCCAATACCCTGTGTGTCCTCATCTTAATTGATCTCTCTTCTGCCTTTGACATGGTCAACCATGCCATCCTGCTGAACCGTCTCTGTGATAACTTGGGTATCACCGATCAGGCCCTGGCTTAGCTGACCTCCTTCCTCTCTGATCGACCCTCCCAAGTCCAACGTTGGTCGTTCCTCTCCTATCTCTCTATCTCTACCTGTGGTGCTCCCCAGGGGTCTAACCTCTCTCGCTGGCTGTTCAACCACTACCTGGAACTTCTTGCCCACCGCATTGCTGCTCTCTGCCCCAACTTTCAGTGCTATGCAGATGACACTCAACTCATTTTCATGCTCCCTTCCGCCACTTCTTCTCCTTCTCTCAACTCTGACTGTCTGTCTGCTATCCAGGAGTGGTGTGCCACCAAATATCTCTTCCTTAATACCAGTAACACCGAGATTCTCCTCATCAGCACACCTGCTCCCTCCTTTCCTGTCGCTCTCTGGCTGGCCTCTGTTGGCCATCTTCCTGCTCCCACCTGTGAGGCTAAAAACCTTAGGGTCATCGTGAGGATGAGTGATGTGTCAAAATGTCAGATAGTCAAGCTATGTGAACAGCTGGACCGATTTTTTGGGTGGGACACAGCTGTATTCTATGGGTTGTAGCACTTGCGGGTTGAGGGCGATGTATGTTTAGGGCAAGGTGCAGTCAAATTGCGTGTATGTTAAAGGTGTGCGGCTGTGCAAACAGCTGGGCTGCATTTTTTCATGGGACCCAGTTGTATTCTGTGGGACACAGTGCACAAGGGTCCGGTGAAGAAGGACTGAGGCATATTAATCTTAGCCATGCAGTGTTAATCATATATGCATGGGAAGGAGTGCTATGTTCCACCTAACTGACCCCTCTTGTTCACCCGATTTGCTCACGATGGAGGGTGGGCGGCGGTAAGTACTTGATTTGGGAGTGAGATACGGACTAAGTGTGCGAGGGTGCCGAGGGAAAGAGTTTTGAGTGCCTTCCAGAAGGCAATGTTTTCCTCTATATGGTGGATGCTTAATGGGAAGGAGTTCCAGAGGTGGGTGCTTGGACAGAGAAGGAGGAATCCTTATAGGGGTTGATTTTGTCCCTGGAATGACAAGAAGAAGTGCTGCGCCTGATCTGAAGTTTCTTTAGGCCTGTAACATGTACATTTATGCTGCAGGATCTCCGGTCCTTGGTTGTAAAATACTTGATGGGTGATGCACATCGCCTTGAAGGAGAATTGACATCCGATCGGAAGCCAGTGAAGGACACAGAGGGTGTGGGGAGATGTATTCTCTGGGGCCTAGGGCTAGGACGAGCCTCATGGCATTGTTTTGTGCTCATTAGAGTTTTCTTAGCTACAATCCAAGGCCCTTCGGTATAAGGCGTTAGCATAGGCCAGACATGAAAAGTTGATAGCAATGATCGTGGAGAGTCTGCGTGGGAAGGCCAGGTAAGGATAAAGGCAGCAGCTAATGCTGCTGCATTTTTTGTGTAACCACATTTTACCACAGAGTTGATGTGATGTAGTAGGGTCAAGTCTGTGTCCATAATGCATGTGAGATTTTTTACTGTGTTGGATGTAGTGGGAGGCGTGGCTGTGGTGTGGGTTGAGGGAAGAGGGTGGTCTTTCGACATAGCATGATCTCTGTTTTGCTTGGATGGAGTAGGATGTGGTTGGCCGTCATTCAGCATTTGATCTCTGAGAGGCAGGTTGTGAGATTGGGGAAGGTAGACGGGGGAGCTATTCAGGATTTTGAAGATGATTTGTGTGTCATCTGTGTAATTGAAGCATGATAGACAGTGGGATCGAATGAGTGCAGGTAGTGGGCTCAGGTAGAGGTTAAAGACGAGCAGGTAGAGAGAAGTGCCCGGCGTTACTCCGTGGACGACTGTGCAGGAAGTCAAGGAGAACGGAGGCAGGTGTACTATTTGAAATCTGTTGGAGAGGAAGGAGGATATCCAATTCAGAGCTGAAACCCTGATGCCAGGGATGTGTAGATTCTTGGTGAGGATGGTGTGGTCATTGGTGAAGCACACTGCTAAGAGGTCGAGTCGGATTAGGGCACTGCAACCTTCTCAGTGTCTTTTAAGATCATCCCAGATGGAGACTAGGCAGGATTTATTTCCTCAAATTAACAAGGGGGGTCCTGGGAGTCCCTCTGCAAGACATTAGTCCTGGTTATGAGAGACTTACCCAGATTCTTTAGCTCACTATCCTTCACAGAGGAAACATATCCAAACATATCAGTCTTTGTCCGGCCCTGCTTAGTCCAGCACGGAAATGCTAGCAATTCTCCTCTGAACAAGAGTACCAACAGCAACCCTCATCAGTAGGGTGGAGCTGTGCCTCTCTATGAATAACGAGCAATGGGTCCACGTCTGGATTCCCCCAGTAATTTAGGGTGAGACCCAAAGTTACTTAAATTATGCAAATTAACAAGAGGGGTCCTGGGAGTCCCTCTGCCAGACATTAGTCCTGGTTACGAGAGACTCACCCAGATTCTTTAGCTCACTATCTTCACAGAGGAGAAATATAAAAAACATATCAGTCCTTGTCCCGCCCTGGGACAGTTCAGCACCGAAATGCTAGGCAATTCTCATCTGAACAAGAGTACCAACAGCAACCCCAGACATGTGTTTCAGTCTCGTTGGACCTCATCAGTAGGGTGGGGCTGTGCCTCTCTAAGAATAGTGAGCAAGGGGTCCACGTCTCGATTCCCTTAGGAACTTAGGATGAGACCCAAAGGTACTTAAATGATAAATGATGCAAATTAACAAGGGGGGTCCTGGGAGTCCCTCTGCCAGACATTAGTCCTGGTTATGAGAGACTTACTCAGATTCTTTAGCTCACTATCTTTCACAGAGGAGAAATATCCAAAACTTATCAGTCTTTGTCCTGCCCTGGTGCAGTCCAGCACCGAAATTCTAGGCAATTCTCCTCTGAACAAGAGTACCAAAAGCAACCCCTGACACTTGTTTTGGTCTGGTTGGACCTCATCAGTAAGGTGGAGCTATGCCTCTCTAAGAATAGTGAGCACGTGTCCATGTCTGGTTTCCCCTAGTAGCTTAGGGTGAGACCCAAAGGTACTTAAATTATGCAAATTAACAAGGGGGGTCCTGGGAGTCCCTCTGCCAGACATTAGTCCTGGTTACGAGAGACTTACACAGATTCATTAGCTCACCATTTTTCACAGAGGAGAACTATCCAAAACATATCAGTCCTTGTCCTGCCCTGGGACAGTCCAGCACCGAAATCCTAGACAATTCTCATCTGAACAAGAGTACCAACAGCAACCCCAGACATGTGTTTCAGTCTCGTTGGACCTCATCAGTAGGGTGGGGCTGTGCCTCTCTAAGAATAGTGAACAGGGGTCCACGTCTCAATTCCCTTAGTAATTTAGGGTGAGACCCAAAGGTACTTAAATTATGCAAATTAACAAGGGGGGATCCTGGGAGTCCCTCTGCCAGACATTAGTCCTGGTTATGAGAGACTTACTCAGATTCTTTAGCTCACTATCTTTCACAGAGGAGAAATATCCAAAACATATCAGCCTTTGTCCGGCCCTGGGGCAGTCCAGCTCCGTAATGCTAGGCAATTCTCCTCTGATCAAGAGTACCAACAGCAACCGCAGACACGGTTATTTCCTCGTAAAGGTCTGAAGTCAGATTGAGCGGAGTCGATGATCTTGTTTGATTCTGAGAAGAGGTATAGTTGTGAGCATGCAGCTCGGTCAGCTAATTTAGCTATATAGCAGTTGTTTGAGATGGCCCTTTAGTTGGCCGGGACAAGAGGGTTGAGGGAGGTCTTTTTGAGGAGGAGCTTGATGTCTTAAATTCTGCTGGGAAGGTACCGGAAGTGAGTGATGAGTTGACGATGGAGCTTGCGAGGTAACTTGCACAGGTAGCTGTCAAAACTTCTTTTAGCATTGAGGGTGGGCAGAGGTCCCCCAGGGATCCTGAGGCTGACTGAATGATAGCAGCCTGAGGAATTCTAGGGAGAGAGGTGAGAAGGTAGAGAAAAGTGGAATAATGGAGGCAGAATCTGATGTTGTGGGTGAGGTGCAACCAGGGAGAGAGCGATGGGATTTTTGAGAGGATGGATTTGTGTCTATTTTGGGCTATGTTGTGGAAGTGGTCTGAGAGGGAGTCACAGAGGGATTGGAAGTTTTGGTGGTGCAGGAAGGGGCGTTCAATTCAGAGATGAGCTTGAAGAGTTCCCTCGATGGGTGTAGGGCTTTGGAGATTTTAAAGGATTCAATAGTTGCACCTCTCTTTGGAACAGCCTCCCTGCCCCTCTCAGATGTGGGCCAGACCTCGTTAATTTCCAGAAACAGCTCAAAACTCTGCTGTTCTCTACCTCTTTCCCTCATTCCCTTCCCTGTTAATCACCCCACTACTGTTGTGACCAGTGGCCTGAACCTCATGAATCTCACAGGATTTCAGGCCCTTAATCCCAGTTGGGAATTGCCTGCACTAGCACTTAGCCTGAAGTTCTCCTCCTTGTCTCCCCTTAGCACTTCCCGTCCAGGCCCTCCATCAGCACTTGTCCACTCCTCTGCTCCCCCCTCCTACCTCCTTTTCTCCTGCACTTCTCCTCACTGCACTTGCATGTCCGAATTCCACAAGGCCTAGTAGGACCACAACTGTTTCTTACTGTTTTGCCATTTTTATTATTTCTCCTGTTCCCTTCCCATTTAGCCTTGTGGCACTTTGAAACACAAATCTGTTGTATAGGTGCCTAACAAATGCCCAATAAAAAAATTAAAAAATATTAGGATGTTTATGGCTTTGCATATTTCTGCGTGATAAAACTTGACCTGGGAGGCATATGCCATTCAGCTGGATGACGACGGGTCTGCGCGCCATCTATGCTCCAGGATATGGTTCAAGGTTTTCGGAGTTTTGAGGGCTGGGATAAACCATCTGGATGAATGGCCTTCTCTGTTAGAGACATATCTGATGGGGGAGAGGGAGCTGAGTGCTTCTGAAAGCCAGTGATCAAAGTTAGGGATGGTGACCAGAATAAAGGTGGATGGAGGTCAGGGAGGTTAGTAGGGTCTCTGCCAGGCCAACTTTCATTTCCTTCCAGAGGCGGGATTGGGTTAGTGGCCCCAGATTTGCCAAAGGGGCAGGTGGTTCCACAGAGGAGAGGGTGAAGAGGACGGCAGAGTGGTCAGACCAGACATGCAGGCGTGGGAGGACTTCTGATGATCTTAATATCGCGCCTAGGGTGTGACCAGCAGAGTGGGTTGGCCCTGAGGCTAGCTGTGTTTGATGCATGATTTCCAAGTTGTCCAGTATTGGGCAGGTCATTAGGT
This sequence comes from Ambystoma mexicanum, assembly GCF_040938575.1. Lineage (NCBI taxonomy): Eukaryota > Metazoa > Chordata > Amphibia > Caudata > Ambystomatidae > Ambystoma > Ambystoma mexicanum. Next base: position 315,778,619 of record NC_090923.1, read on the forward strand.
TATGTGGCATGTTGAACCAGATGTTGAAATCCCCTAACACTATGAGGTGCTGGTGGGAGTCCATGAAGGCTGCTACGGAGTCACTTGGGGATTCCGCAAAGCTTTAATTGTATCCTGGGTGTCGATAGATGAGCAATAAGCTGTGAGTATAAGTGTGTGAGAGCAGGAATTTTACCAAGATAGATTTGCAGTATGTCACGTGTGCCTGTTCGTCAGAGTGCGAGGTAAACAGGGAGGCTTAGTGATGGATGGCAATTCTGCCTGCCCTGCTGGCCCTATTATGCACAATAGGTTTGTAACCCGGTGGGAAGGTTGGCCACAAGTGCTGTCGGCCACAAGTCTTGGGAGAACCAGGTTTGAGAGATGAAGAGAATGTCGGGTCATTCAATTTGGTTGTATATAATGTGATGATTTTCTGTGACAGATCGTTTGTTGAGGTTAGAGGGGGTTTAGATTCTGGGTGGGTGCTGTCAGAGGGGATGAGGTTGGCTCGATGCAGAGGTGAGAGAGGGCGATGGCTGATGCAGTGATGGAGGGGGTGAAGGGGAAGGAGGGCTAGGAGGAGAGGTTGGGCGGTTGGATTGTCATGTAGCGGAAGGGCAAAGTGGGGATTGGTGCAGGTCTGAGATGTGTGTGTGGGAAGGGTGTCCCTAGGGGGAGGTCATTTGGTTTCTGGTGGAGGGTGAGGAGAAAGAGGCCCTTCACTTTATTGGTGGACGTGCAGTGAGGGCTAAGATGGTGGTAGAGGTCTGGATGTTGGATGGTAATGTGGCTACAAGGGATGGTAGTGTATGTGGGGGAGAGAGTTGATTAGTGTGACAGGTGCTGGGGTGAGATAGGTTAGTGGAGGTGGATTCTGTAGCATTAGAGAGGGAGAAGGGGTCGGATAGGTAGGGGGAGTTTTGCTTGATGGAATGTCGCTGGAGGCGAGGTGTCTATTCCTTAGATATTTTGAGGGAGCCGGGGTCATGTGGATAAGGATTGGAGGGTCGACTGAGCACAGAGTTGAAGCAAGGATAGCACAAAAGTGGCTTAGAGATGCAAAGTGGAGATCTGAAGGGGTGGCTGTGGTGCTGGTGGGCAGGTTAAGCTAGTGGAAGTGGAGTGGTCAAAAGTGGGGAAGGCCTGGTGGAAGGTAGAGAGCTGGAAAGACAACCTATGTAAGGGAAGGTGGATGATCGAAGGGGTGCTGAGGTGATGGTTGTCTCAGCGGGAAAGGGGGTTGGTCATTGCTTCTCATGAGTGCTAGGTTGGGAGGGGGTAGCAACATGTAAGGTTTGTGTCTGACTGGGTGAATAGGGGCCGTTTTGGTGCACCAATTGAAACCTCTAATTTAGGAGCTGTTAGCCATAGTGAGAGGTTGTGACTGTGGGGGTGCTAACTTAGTGGGAGAGTGGGAGTTACTTATTCAGGGTTTTAGGGGGTAGAAATTAGGTCAAGGCGGCTTTACCTGGTTCTGGATGGGTGTCACTGGAACCAGACTCTGCAGTGCCTCCAAGAGGCAAAATGAGAGTGCAGCAGAGGAGGGATCAAACGTGGCACACTTACGTCAGTAAGATTCTGGGAGACAAAATGGAAGTGTGGCAGAGATTCCAAGTAGCAAATCCAAAGTGGGAACACTCTGGAGGCAAAATGCAGGTGTGGCAGAATGTCCTTACCTGCCAAACTAAAACTAAAGAAAGATGACCTATGGTCTCATTACGAGTCTGGCGGTAGCCGTGCCAGAACAACCGGCAGGCAGCCGGCGGACTCGTGAATTTTTCCGGCACCTAGCTCCATGGAAACACTGGGGGATTATGACCCTGGTGTTCCTGTAAATCAGGCGGCAGAAAAATGTTAATCCACATTCCCATTTGAGTCGCATAGGACTCAATGCGAATGGGGATGATGAAAGCATCAGGACCATTAATAACGGTGCCGGTGCTTCCTGGAAAGTCTGTGGGCGGGTGCCGTCCCGCCCGCCAGGTTAGACCTGGCAGGCGGGACGGCAGCCGCCCATAGACTCGGAGTAAGCCGGTAGGCTTACCGGCACCATTGTTACCGGACCAGCATGCTCGTAATGAGGCCTCTAGTGTCAAAAACACATCTGAGCCTCACAATTATTAAAACAATACAAATTAATAAGAAATAGTTTGGCTATCTTAGGTTCAACAAACCAGTATAACAGTTCAAACTTCGAGTTCTTGAAAAGTACTCCTTGTAACCAGGGTTGGACTCCCTTCCCCTGGATGAATTCAGGAATAATCTTAGACAAGTTCTGATTCAACAAGGATCTGTTCAGTTCAATACAAAAACATATTTTCCATCCACTGCATTGGCAAAGCAAAAGTCTTTTCCATAAACACGTGTTCAAAACTAAAGTAGTAGTTCTCCTCCACAATACCTTTCTTGATAAACCCGATGTATCTTTTATAAACACTTTTCATAAAGCAAGGCAATTTTATCCATAACAACATTTTATTTTTCAGGTTTCAAAGTAAACAGCTTATCACAAGCATTCTTCCAATGGAATGCTTTTTCAGGACAGCACAACCATTACTCGCAGGGATACAACACTCTGTTAAAATGATGTAGTTATCAATTTCTCACCACAACACCTTTACCACAACCACGTTTCCTTCATTCAACTGTTTCTTTCCTGGTCTACTCACCTGCCAGGACTAACTCTAAGTGGTCCGTTTCCTGGTTCACTCTCCTGCGAGGAAGAAAACTCCTACTAGTACAATTGATCTCTTCTTAGTGGCAATATGGGTTACAAACCTCCCCAAACTGGTATTTCCTAATTGGAGAATTGTGCCCTTTTTGCAGTCTTACTCATTCGATTAGATAGCCTTTTAGCTGTTGGTAATGGGGTTACAGTTTTCCCAAAATTGACTTTTCATGAATGGAGAATTGTGCCCTACTTGCACTTTCACTTCTTTTACATAGCCCCTTGAATGTTGGAAATGCAGGTTACAGGTTTCCACAAATTGACTCATCATTAAGGGAGAATTGCACACTTCTTGCACATTCACTTCTTTTAGATAGCCTCTTGGCTGTTGACAACGCGGGTTACAGGTTACCCCAAATCGGCTTCTCATAAGTGGAGAATTGCACTCTTTTTGCACTTTCACAGTTCACCAATTCAGGGGGTTGATTAGGCATGCATCCAACTCTCTTTGCCACCCCCTTCTTATGTCACTTTGCTCTCTGACTCCCAATAACTCAATGGTGGGAGCTGTCAATGCCATGAAGCACCCCAGTGCCCTGCGTCTCTTCTGAGGCTCACCGGTAACTGATGGCAGCTCCGGCATCCTTTCCAGGTTCTGCGTATTCCAGCGGATCTTCTCCGCAGCGTCTTTGCATCTCAAGAGCCTCTTCGGCTCTTTCACCGTCTGGATCTCTCTCCAGGAGCCTCGGCTGCTCCGCCTTTAGTGACCAGGGCTAACCTGACCTCTCTCCTTGCATACGGCGGCCCATCCGCTTCCTTGCCTCTCTGCACACCTGCTGCTATGCACGCATCCCAAGCCGTGGTCTAGGAGAGTAACGTCTCTCCTCCTCCTTCTTCTTCCACCTCCACCACATACACTTTTAGATTTAAATGTCCCACTCAGGTGTCTCGCTTCCCAACAACTAGACTATACCTTTCCATTAGTGGCATTTTTGATCTGCATCAACTCCTGATCCCTCTTCCTTGTCTCTGTACTACAGGTATTATGAATCTTGAAGTCTATAATGAAATTGAGTCTAATGATCCTTGTGCACGTTTGCTGCAACCATGCCTATCTAGATTTTGAAAAGTATACCACATAGCCAATCCCCATTTGCCATGCATGCTTTATTCCCTATTACCGGTCTCTGGTAGCCATGGCTAGTGGCCACAGGCTATGCCTCAGGCATGAAAGGTATATAACTCTTTTATGCACCTGTCCTTGCTGGGGCATGCCCACTGCCCATTTTGACCACATAGCGAGTCCCTTGAGGCAATGCCCACTTTAACACCATATCTAAGCCCTGGTGATCATGGGCAGTGACCAGATTGCCTGGGCATGGCCTTTGACCATGCCACAGCCACAGGCTATGCCTCAGGCACCAAAGTTATATCACTATGTTTTGTACCTACATGTTGACACTTTTGAAAAAATAAAACACAGGACAGATTTGCAAAAGAATGTTTTCAGGTCCTTGATGATGCTCCTCACTCAAGTTTGCTGCAAACCCATCCAGCACTTCTGGCTGTAGCATCAAGCAGAATTATTTTTTTCCAATTCAGCCCTATCCAGATTTCGAAAATGTTACCACCTAGCAGTCTCTGGTGGCCATGCCTACTTTATCCCCCACAGACTACGCCTCATCACCAAAGTTATATCACTATTATTTACACCTTTTCTTTCCAGGGTCCATGCCCACTGTACACTTTAAGCACATTGTCGGTCCCTGGTGGCCATGCCCACTTTAAAAACATAACCATGCCCTGTTGGCCATGGTCATTGGCCAGATTGCCTGGACAATCTGGCTTCTGGCCACAGCCACCAAAAAAAAAAAAACAAGGAAAAAAAAATACATATATATATATATATATATATATATATATATATATATATATATATATATATATATATATATATATATTTGTTTTACCTGTCTTTGCCAGCACCCTTGTGGCCATGCCCACTTTAACCCCATTGCCGTTCCTTGGTGGCCATGGTTAGTGAATGGACAGATTGTCCGAACAATCTGGTCACTGTCTATGGCCAAAGGGTGTGCCTCCGGCACCAAATTTATGTCACAAATGTGTGCACCTGTCCTTGCTGGTTGCCAGGCCCACTGCCTACTTTAACCACATAGCCGCCCCCTGGTGGCCATGCCAACTTTAAATTGCCTGGACATTCCAGACTCTGGCCATGGCCACAGGCTATGCTTCAGCCACCAATGTTATATCACTATTTTTTGTACCTGCATTTTGACACTTTTCAAAAAATAAAACACGAGAAAGATTTGAAAAAGCATGTTTTCTGGTCCTTGCCAATGCTCCTCGCACAGGCTTGCTGCACAAAATCACTTCAGACTTTGCAAAAACATTCAAAGCTGGGTCTATAATCTGTTTGCAAACATTTGTGCAGATTTGTCAAACGACCCCAAAAGTTATAAGCCATCCAAAAATGTTGGGCTCCCCACTCTAATTTTGCCCCCTATTGGTGAAAAAGGCACCAACCTTTGCAACTACATTTAAAGTTGGGTCTATATTTTAAGTGGGACATTTTGTTTCAATCAACGGTGCCAAAGTTATAAGCCATCTAATAACTGCTCCTCATGAAACCTGAAATGCTCACATATGCATGGATGTCCTCAAACATTGGTCAAGATCGTGGACATCATAGCATTGTCCCCAAACATTGAAAAACCACTCGATTATCGGCTTTTTCTACCCACATTTCATCCCATGCTCATCATTCCTCACCTGCCCAGAGATTCTTTCATTTGTTTGACAAGTGTAATGTGTTTTAAATATGGTTTGCCACGAAGTTCATAGGCTACTGGCGCAGTTCACAAATCCAATATGTCATTGATGTCAAAGGTTTTGATGACCTTCACGTTTTTAATTGACCAACCAGCGGCCGCGTACAATGCCCGCAAACGTTATGTGGATCTCCGATTGGCTCAGAGGTGTACGGAACCAGGAAGTGAGCGCAGGGATCACACATTTTTTGGATCTTTTTTTTACATTATTAAAAACTCTACTGGACAAAATTAACACCAAATTTGCAAAAGCACGCTTTTGGGACAAGGCCACTGCTCCTCAGGCAAGTTTGGTGCAAATCCGTCCAGTGGGCTGTAGTAGCAAGCAACATTTTATTCCATTCATGCCTTTCTGGATTTCACCCCTCCTATAACTTTTTCCCCCCTTGATGAAACTGCACCACACTTTGCAAAACTATTCAGAGTTGGGGCTATACTTCTTTTGCAAGTTTTTGTGAGGATTTGCCGCACAGCGCCAAAGTTAGAAACCACCCAAAAACTGCTCTTCCTATGGGAAGAGCAACTTCACCATAACTACAGGGTCACTATCTCTGACCATATATATATATTCAAGGACAAAACTTTAGTTGCAGGGATGTTAAGGTGAGAACGTAATGCAACAGAACCTCTGAAATTCAGCTAAAGCCACCTTAACTTTGCGCCCCCTGTTGCACATCCTTTGACCACAATTATAACATCACAGTTTACATCACTGATGACATCACTAATGACATGCTGTATGAGAATACTGATGACATTACAAATCACATCACTGATGCCATCACTGGTGACAAAACTAATTGCATTGAATATAGCTGATTACATCAAAAATGAAATTAAACAGAACATCATTTATAAGAACACTTTGATTACCTTAATAACAGTTTAGGTTACGGACTTGACCATGACAAAGGCTGGGGTGACTGGCCAGTACCAGAGAGCATAGCTATTTGTTGGTTACTGTTCAAAAATACAAATGTGCATCATTAAAAGCCATGCCTGTAGCCTGTCACTGTTTTCAAATAAACAGTGGGCAACATTCAGAGCTGTAGTCAGTGGCCATGGCTAAAGGCCATAGCTAGTGCCCATTAATATGTTGAAATATACTGTCCCCAAGCACAGAATCATGTCCACTGACTAGTATTGTGTTGGAGACCATGGCTACTGGCTGGTTAGTGTATATAATATACAATGGGCACGGCTGAAGGCCATAGCTAGTGTCTGGTTAGTATTCTATAATACACAATGGGGACAGCCAAATGCCATTGCTTATTGCATTTTATTATTGTAAAATATACAGTGGACATGGCCAAAGGATATGCAAACTGCTCAAGGTCAAATGCTATGGCTAGTGTCTCATTTATATGTTAGAATATATAGTGCGCACAGCTAAAGATAGTAGGCACTGGACTGTATTGTGCTAATGTCCATGTCTAGTGCCTGACCAGTGTATACAATATACATTGGACACGGTTGAAAGCTGTACCACTGGTAAAGGCCAAAATGTATGATTGGTAGACTGTTAGCGTTTTACAATATTCAGTGCACATGGGTAAAGGTTGTCACCACTGTCCATAATTGAAGGCCATGACTAGTACCCATTCATGTGTTAAAATATATTTGACCATGCACACTAACCATGGCTGAAGGCCAGTTATTGTTGTAATGTAATTAGTGTTGTCTCCAGTGATGGCATCAGTGATGTGATCTGTAATGTCATCAGTGTTTTCATACAACATGTAATTAGTGATGTCATCAGTGATGTGATCTCTGATGTCATCATTGTGGTCATAGGCCGTGCAACAGGGGGCATAAATGTAAGGTGGCTTTAGCTGAATTTCAGGGGTTTTGTTGCATTACATTGTCACCTTAACATCCCTGCAACTAACATGTTTTACTTGAATTTCAAGGGTTTTGTTACAAGGTATTGCTTGCCTTAACGTCCCTGCAACTAAAGTTTTTCTTTCAATTTCAAGGGTTTTATTATTGCATACATAATTCACATTAATAATACACACAATTCAGCCAATCAAAACACTGTATTATGTCTACAAAGTAAAATAAAAAGAAACTGAAGAAACGCATACCCCCACAAATAAACCTGTTGTTACAAAAAAAGAGTGTGCATATGTACTTAAAAGTATTGTTAAAGTATTTACATGTATATGTACTGTTCATGAATAGTTATTAGAATCTTACAGTAACTACAATATATTTACTAGACTACTGTCGATATATATGTAGATATATTTTTAAAAAACTGTTAAACAATTTTTGTATAGCTGCGTCTACTAAGGATACATGCGTGGCTATGCTTAATGACTGGAGGGGCGCAGGTAATCCGTGTTCGAAATGAGCCAATAAAAACGTCTGCATCCTTCGATGTCGCTATGCACCTTTGTGCCTACTACAGCAGCCAATGATTGAATGCCCTGCGGTTTCGCGCCCACACGTTTTACCCGACAACAAATGAACCAATCACACTTGTGGAATATGGACGCGATTATACCTATGCCATTTAATGTAACCCGTGCACACGAATAAGCCAAGGAGGTCTCTTCTCGAAACAATACATCAGTCAGTCATAATATACACTGCGGCTCCATGCTTACACAGGACTTGTACGCACGTCAATGATTCATCCAATCAAATGTTGCCCTGCATCGACACGGCTATGCCCATGCCGTTCAACGACATCCGTGCAAGCGAGACTGTCCAATCAGGCGGTGTGGCAGTTTGTAGCCAAGAAAAGTCAACAGACCCACAAACACATAACTTTACATTAATCATTCCTTTCTGTACTTGCTAGTGAAATGTTTTCTGAGTAACTACAACCACCTTTTGCACTTTACCCCTTAATCTCCTCATCCTTTTTACCCAATTTTCCCAAAATCCAATTTTTCTTTGTATTGTGATTTGTTTAGTTTGTCTATTTTTTGTTTTACTTTTTTATTTTCTTTTTCATTTTTTGCAGCATTGTCTTTTTCGTGTTGTCATTTTCATTCTTTTATATTTTCCTCCCCGCTTGGACATTGCAACATGTCTGACCATGACAGTAGGAGCAGTGAGGATGACGTTATCATTTGGGTGGACAATCCTTCACCACCAAGGATGAAGCACGCAGGCATGAAGAAAAATGCAGACTGTGCGCTTCTTTAAAGTGAAGGAACACCACTCCAGGAAAGAGGTGGAAGAGGTACTGTGCACCTTCTGCAGCAAGACTCTACGCCATGGCCCTTCCAATATTCTGCCTCAAAGTCGGGGACCATTAATAATGATTAACCATCTTGTGAGAGTCCACTGGGACGATGTCGATGATGAATATCGAAAAGCCCATGTACATCACAAAAGAACAATACATGTGATCCATTCTTTGAATAGACAAATATCAGCACCACCTTCAGAACCTCCATCCACCAGTACAGCAACAACGCCAAGTGCACATCAGCAGTGGTATCCACTACACTAACTACTCTGTTGCCGACACTCGACTTTTCCAAGATGCAAGTCATGTGTAAAGGATGCTGCGAATGGGTCGTCAAGGGAGATGCCACAATTGAGCAATGGCTAAAGTTAATCGCACAACATCAGATTACCTGTCATGCATAGTATATTATTTTAAATTGCAATTTTTCCCCTTTTTTTCTAACAAAAAAGGTTTCCAAAAAATATATGTTGTATTTTAATTGTATTCGCTTTGTTAAATTTTTCATGTATTTTCCTCCTCTATTCCACCTACCTCTTTCCATCCCCCCAAAATGGCCCTTTTAAGGGCCACCTTTTATATTACAAAAATAGATCAAATTAAACACAGACTGCTAAAATATATCACAATATCTATTGTAATTTATTTTATGCAGTTTTAGTACTCAGAATTAGAATGTCTGTAGCCACGACTATCAGAGCAGCGAGTACAAGCGCCCTAGTCATTGCTTACCTTAGCCATGCAAAAACAAATCCTGCTATGGATTAGTTGGTACTGTAACTGCGGCTAAAAATAATATTATAAAAAAATAAACAATTCTTTGTATGTGCATATATACATTGCACATATATATTTATCCCAAGTCTTACCAAATAGCTATGTCCTTCCATCTTTCTTCCATATATGAAGTGTGAAAAGAAAATGTTGTTAATATTAATGGTAAATGCCATTTATACTATGCACTATCACCACTGCATTGGTACTATGGTGTTCATCATAACAAAAGAAATATAACATTATTTGTTTTTTTTCTCATAATGATACTAAAAGAATACGGATTGTATTCCATATATACAACCATTACCAAGTTGTGTTCATTAATCCAGTTTATAGTCATAATGTTGAGTGAAATAATATCGAAAGTCATAATGTCTAAAACAAAAAGTCGAAAAAAAATGTTGAATTTTTTTGGGTCGTTTTTTGTTTGAAATGGGGGGATCCCCCAGCCCCCTTTTTTATTTTTTATTTTGTTTTACCCCTTTTGTTTACCCCCGGAACCCAAAATAAACATGTAAATTAAAAAATAAAAAATTCAATTTCTTTTTTTTTACATTATTGTTTAGACATTTTTGCAATTCAATATTATTTTTTCGACATTATGACTGCACACTCATTGATCCTGCTATAGAGGAAAAAAAACGTCTCAATGGAGAAAAGAACCATCTGTGCTATTATTTATAATATTTAACATTTAAGTTATTACGAACTACTATTTGCAAACGCAAATTCAAAAAAGAATTGCCTATAACATACATAGTTCGTGCACCAATAAATACATTTCACCACAATGCACAGATCTTACAATACCTTACATGGATTACTTTATGCTACATGATGACTAATTTACACATTACTTTATGCAATCTTCACCAGGAAACCAAGAACTATAACATAACTGTGGCATTAGTAAAATAAATGAATGAAGACATGCCAATACTGTAACATAATTTTGATTATTAATCTTTTTAAACTATAGCCATATAGATATTATCAATAATAGGTAGACAACATAAACTGTTGTGAATAAACATATTAACACTTAGCACAAACTACACTTATAACATAACATAACAAATGTAATTTCCATACTTCTCATAAAATGTGTGCATCCTTTGTTTGGCTACCTGCACACATGAAAAGTTCATAATGGCATTTCATATTATACACATCATTTTTTTTAAACTTAAAACTACAAATTATTATATAAACTTCTGTTAGCACTGATAGCGCTACACAGTGTGGAATACCTTGTTTTACAATATCAAAATTAATTCTAAATGATATCTACATTGCCATTTCATAACTTCTTTCATAATTTGGTGTGTGTCCTTTTTCTGGCCACCTGCACACCTTAGAAGCTAATCACAATTATCTTAAACCTACAATGTAAAATGAAACAATATTCACAGTTTAATGGCTGAACAGATTGTCCGACTTTTCTAAAAACTCCACACAGCACATAAAACATATGTATACATTTAACAAACTAAGCTTTTCAGTAAGTTATTTTGATTTTGTATTTTAATGTCACTATATGTTTTTGTAACTACAAGCTACTGTGTACTTGTTTCATATGTAAATATTCATGAGCTTCTACACTCCCTCACACTCAAAATAATGTACACTGAACCATTTATGTAACTTGGCACTTATAGGGAACACTTGTACATATTAAAATATACTGGCCCTCATTACGACCCTGGCGGAAAGTGACTGACCGGACCGCAACAGCGTAAATAGCGTTTCCGCCATTGCACGAAGGAGCATCGGGCACGAGCACCACGGCATGGCGGAAGTGCAAAGTCCGCGATGGCGGAAATGACCCCAAAACGGCCCACACCGCCGCCGTACGGCGCCCTAGGTGCAATACCGCCACCCATCACAGCGGGCACCGCAGAGTGCGCCTACCGGAAAGTACGGTGACCGGAAATATACGGAAACGGAAGTTAAAACATGGTCCCGGAACGGGAAACATCCCGCCGTACACCTATAAAACCACAAAAACCACACAACCACTAAAAACACTACCCCGAGACACACCCCAACCCGTCATCCACCCTAGCGAAACCAAGAAAAATGGGAAAAGTAGCGAAGAAAGCGTGCGACCGCAAGCGGCAGGTCCACTTCTCCCGTGAGGAACTCACCGTGCTAACAGAGACCCTCCAGGAGAATGCTGCCGTCGTCTTCTCCACGCAAATGACCAGGACGGCACTTGCGAACAAGAAGGCCATATGGGCTCTGGTGGCACAGCGGGTAAGCGCGGTGGGGACCGCACCCTGCAACCCACAGCAATGCAGAAAGCGGTGGGACGACCTGCGGATACGCGTCCGCAGCATACTCTCTGCCAACCGCAACATTGCCACAGCCACCGGGGGAGGTCCCGAATCACCCATCAAGTTGACCCCCTGGGAAGAAATCTGTGCCTCCACCATCGGAATGGAGAGCATAGAGGGAGTCGGAGGGATGGAGAAAGGAGAGCAGACATCAGAAGAATCAGGTAGGTGGCCCAGATAAAACAATGCTAAATCCACAATGTCCAATCATGTGAAGTACCATGTGTCCACATAGTGCAACAGAAACACATGTCCAGGAGAACGTCCACACACATCGCCCTGATAGCGCACCTTAAAACCACAATAAATACATAAATAATTAAAAACCCCTAAAACACCCACCACACGTCCAGCAGGCACACCCTAACTGCAGGCTGCCAAACAACTGCACCCTCACCCCACACACAAATAAAAGCACCTCCAAGGCACCGACCCAAATCACCCTCATGTACCACCCCAATGCATGTGATACAATGCCATTCCAATACCCACAGACCCATTAATAACCCTCGCCCTCCTTTACTCCACCACAGGCTCCGATCCAAACGACGAGCATCAGGACACCCCTACCAGCACACCTGCAAAGAGGGCCAAGACCAACGGCCAAAGACCCTCCACCTCAGCTGCACGCATCAAGACACGGCAGCAGCACAAATCAGGTGGCAGCACAGAGGAGGGAACATCAACAGGCACCCCAGCAGCCAGCATGCCCACAACACCACCACCACAGGTCCCCCCAACGGATGCCACAGAAGGCACTGCCTCTGGTGGCAGCAGCACCATAGGTGACACCCCATTGATGGCAGCATGCTCCGACACAGAAGACGGGGATGTCGAAGTCAGATCCATCCATGACCTGTCCCATTCCCCCTGTCTGTCCCATCCCGTACAACATGAGGATACCACGCAGGGGCACCCACAAGACGACGACTGGCCATCCCCCCCAAGCCCTGTGGCAAGGCAACATGAGGTCAACAGCCCCTCTGTGACACCCCCGCAAATGGCCATGGCCCAGCAGAGGCAACAGTCCCTCGACCAGTTAATCGTGCAACAGCAGCAACTGGCCACGCTCCTCAAGGACCATGCCGATGAATGTGGGCGCACTAAGTCAGACATAGAAACATCAACTGAGACACTCAGGGCAGAAATGGAGAGAAGTACAGAGACACTAAGGGCACAAATGGAGAGTAGCACCAAGAGCCTGAGAGTCCAGATGGAGAGAAGCACCGAGAGCCTGAGGGGGGAACTGCATGCGACGTCCAAAGACGTATGTGCCGAACTTGCCGCAGTGCGCCGTGTGCTCACTGAGCTCTCACAAACCCTTAGGGACATGCATGGACGTGAGCAGGCAGACACATCATCCGTAGCAAGTTCCGTCCAGGGCAGCCCCCAACGTAGATCTGGGAGGAACCTGCGCTCCACAGGCAGGGGTGCCCCTGACACCCGCAGAGGGGGCTTGCAATAGCGACAGCCCACTGACAATGAGCATCTTTGGACACTGGTGTTCGGGGGGGAGGTAGGAGGGTGGAGGGGGTGTGTTGGGCTCACTTGGGTGGCGGGTCGATAGGGTGTTCAACATGATATCACATATGCCATAAACAGTGCACGATCAACCAATGAGATGTGTGGACAATGATCTTTGTGTACTAGGCCATCATAGGCGTACAGTCCATATTGTGCATGTACCAGACACACACAGTGCCACGAGTCCCGTGTCCATGTATCAGCCACCAGGCGTGAGTGCTAGAAGCATGCATCAATGAGATGCTGACGAATGTCACGGCCCTCCGGTGCCTCGCAGACTCCTTGAGGTGCTGCCACATCCCCACCCTCATCATGACCATCATCAGGTGCTTGCAGTTCTGTGTCAGGGGGCATGGGCACATTTCTACGTACGCACATGTTGTGGAGCATGACACATGCCATGACCATCTTTGCAACCTTCTCATGGCGGTACAGGAGTCCCCCGCCAGACCTGCTGAGGCAGCGGAAACGAGTCTTCAGTAGGCCGAATGCCTGTTCAATGACTACACGGGTGCGTGAGTGGGCATGGTTGTAGTCCTCCTCATGCTGGTCCCGTGGGTTCCGGACTGGTGTGAGGAGCCATCTCTTCAGTGGATACCCAGCATCACCTGTATGTGGACGATAAACGTATGATGTGGAATGCCATTGCTACGTACGCACACCCCCCCCCCTTCCTGCCAGTTCATTGCCGCATCACATACCCCACATCATCATGCATGAAATGAGACTCACCGAGTAGCCAGGATCTGTTCCCTGCGTGTCGCTCCATGTAGCGTGGTATAGTAGAGTTCCTCAAGACCATAGAATCATGGGTTGATCCAGGGAATCTGGCACAACAATGTGTAATGATCCTGTTGGAGTCACACACCATTTGTACATTCAGGGAATGAAATTGTTTTCGGTTGCGGTACTGGGCCTCCATGGCATGTGGGACGACCAATTCCACATGGGTGCAGTCGATGGCACCAATGCAACCCGGTATGCCGGCAAGTGCATGGAATCCCACTTTTGTGTTGGTAATTTCCTGCTCCGAGCGTGGTAGAGAGATGTAGTCGTCTGCGTGCTGCAGGAGGGCATCGAGCACTTGCAATAGTGTCCGTGAGAACAGTGGCTGAGAAATGCCATGCAACTGTCCGACTGTGTGCTGGTAGGTGCCTGTGGCCAGGAAGTGGAGTACAGACACCACCTTCAGTAGGGGTGGGATGGCGGTTGGGCTATCTATCATGCTGACAAGGTCAACGTGTGTCATGTCCACTATTGCGGCTATGGTGTCCCGGTCCAAACGGTAGAGGGTGTGGATCTGCTCATCAGTGAGGTTGAACGGATGTGCTCGGAGGCGTGGGATTGTGGGCTGCCTGCGTGGTGGTAGTGGCTGTGCTGGCGGCCCTTGCTGGCCCTGCCTTGGCCTCCTCCTCCTCCTGCGTCTCCTCCGTGCGGCCGGTTGTAGTTGGTGTTCGTCTTCTTCTTGGAGTTGGAGTACTTGCAGTGCTATCAGGTCCCCCAGGGCCAACATCGCGAGTCCTGCCGGTAGCATTTCGGAGTGGGTGTGGTTGTGGGAGGAGACTGGGTGTGCAATTTATGTGTTTTCAGGCTGTATGGCCTCCACCTGTGGTGATTCATTCCACCTGTGCAAGCTGCTCTCCCCTTTGGCCGAGCACGTCCCGCACACAACGCTGCAATTCGAGGAATGGCATCTTGCTATTGCAATCATGTATTTGTACCCGATGGCCGTGTAACATTTGTTGATATGTACATTCGGCTATGGTCCCATTGTTTCACATACAATCTTTGCAGTCGCGAACAGACTTGTGATGGGTCAGTGGAACGTAGTACTCGAGTAACGGTGGGCCCTCATGCATCACTGTACCGAGTTGCACCGACGGGCGGGGCGTCCCATTCGTGGGTGAAGGCAGTTGCCATTTTCACACACAGCCGCACTAGATGGATTAATTTGTGATTTCAAACGGCCACAGATGCCTTTTCGACGTGATGTTGCAAATGAGGAATTCGAAGGGCGGCGCTTTCGGTTTTCAGCTAGCGCCGGGGAGATGCCCACAGGTCTGACTGCAAATATAACGTTCTTTTGTTCGATGTCCTTGAGACAGGGGCCATGGCGAGGAAGCAATGATTGATATGAATAGTTTTGGATGCGCAATAGTGACGTGGGCGATGAGGCCGGACGTTCCCAAATACATGTAACTTCACAACACTGGAATTACGGGCTGGGGCACTGTGGATTTTGCAGGCTGCATAACGCACAGACTCAATGGAAATTTCGAATGTTTTGTGAGTAAATATTCAGGCGTTTTTATAACAGGATGAGGGAATGATGAATGGATGCATGGGCAGGTGATTTGATACAGGGTTTGCCATGTACAGGGCTTGTTGGAATCTATCCGCCTCCCCTGCGCTATGTGATGCAGGGCTGCCATAGTGGGACCATCGTCTATCTGGCCTTGTTGAGCCCTCCCTGTCTCGACGCGCCTTCAGACACTTGTGTCCATGCACGTTAACATTCCCATCTGATGGAATCTGTTTTGACAGACGCATGCACAGGTACACTCGTTTGTGATGGTGTTTACACCTCGATATAGATAGTTATGAGTCGCAAGTGGTTTCGGGGTGGTGATGATCCTTTCGAGTGGGCTAGCATGCATATGACTGTGGATTTAGTGTGATCATTGAAGTGAGTTGTTCGAATGTAGTTCTGATGGCCATTCTGTTCTTTTTCTTTTCTTTTGGTTGACAGGTATCTCCTCCCCTTTTGCCACTGCCATCTGTATGCCACTCCTGCAGATGGCGTTTACTCCCGACACCTGCTGCTTCGTGTTAATCAGTGGAGCAGCATTACGATCTTATGGGACGATCGCCAATGGGCCACATGCCCTTACGCAGTACTAGTGGCTCGGAGCAACATTTCGGCCTTTCAGCTGGACTAGTGCCTCCCCATTGGGACGGGCCTGCGGTTCTGTGCGCTTCCATGTTGCCTTTTCGTACGTGAATGTGGCTCTGTGTACCATGATGGAACAGGGCGTCACACAAGTAGTAGCTGGTCATTCCTTGCGGATGCAGCCCACAATGGTGATATGTGTTTTGG
This sequence comes from Ambystoma mexicanum, assembly GCF_040938575.1. Lineage (NCBI taxonomy): Eukaryota > Metazoa > Chordata > Amphibia > Caudata > Ambystomatidae > Ambystoma > Ambystoma mexicanum. The sequence goes on from NC_090923.1 coordinate 315,795,057, forward strand.
AGTTCATGGACTAATGGCTGTATGGGCTTGGTGATTTAGTTGTGCATTAAATTTCTATTCTGATATGGGCCGTGTAGCGTTCTTCTTTGCGAGTGATGTGGCATATTCCTATTTGGGGAGCGATGTATTGTGAGGAGATCTGCATTGGGTTCCAGCTTCGGAGTTTAGTCGCGTGGTACTGTGCTGGGCGCGTTTGCCTACGGAGCCCAGTGAGGTCAGGGATGGGGGCTGCCAATATGACTGTTTGAATGTTGTCATGCTCAGGGGCGGGGGAATGGGTTTTGTGTAACAGATGCCGGTCAGCCAGGTGGACTGGTGGAATGTTGTGATTTTCGGAATATTGCTGATCACAGGTGCCTGTGTTTGCGTGCGTTTCTGGGGGGGGGACTGTGGTCATGTCCATTGGAATGGCTTCTGTATTCGTGCCATCTGTGCCCTGCAGCTCCCATTGGCCCCTCTTGTGTTTCTTTTGTTCGTTGGCATGCATGGGTGACTTGTACATTTCACTGGTTGCATTGTGACTTCATTGCACCTACGGGGAGTTGTACTTTGTGGGCAGGGAGCGGTGTACAGGCACTCAGTGGGGCCGTTTACGGTTGATTCGCGATGCCGTACTTCTCACCATGGCGGATTGGTGCTTTCCGCCATGCTTGATGGCGTTAGGTACATGTCCGCTAGGGTCGGAATTCGCGTACCCTTGCGCCATGGTGGTATTTACGGTTTGGCATGGCGCGCGCGCGCGCGTACTTGGTGCAGTTAGCGTTGGCGTTCACTACGGTGTCGCTAATGGCTTCGTACTTTGCGGTGACGGGTCATAGTCGCACCGAGCGGTATTCGATGGCGGTATTGCATTTCCGCCATCGTTTTTCGGATTCCGCCAGGGTCGTAATGAGGGCCACAGTGTTTTACATAATAAAATAGAAGTTGAAGATTGCAGAATGCTATTTTTTTTCTCTTTTCAATGATATAACCTTCACAATACTACCTCTACACTTATTTAGTACTATTTTTTTTAAAAACATCCTACTAGCAAACCATGTCCTACTTTACATAAACCACTTGGTGGAATAGGCTGATATTGGGGGACAAAACGAAATGGACACTAACTACGGTAATAATTATAGAAAGTGCTTTTCAAAAGATCAACGCACAGACGGACAGAGTGACCTGCTGATCAGCAGGAGGTCCACCTGAATCAATATTCTGGACAGTAATGAGCCTCAAGTGAGGGTTTGTTTATTCTTCTTGTCTTCTTCCTTTTCATCATCTTCTTCTTCATCTTTTCTTCTTCTCTTCTTCTTCCTTTCTTCCACCATATCCAGCATCATTCTTGTAAAAATTGCAAATGCGATTAAACACAAGTAAATAAAAAATTAAAAAATAAACCACTTATTAGCCTATTTTTCTATTTCAAATTTGTATTTTGCATATTTAGATTAACAAATAATATTACAAATATTTTTCAAAACTTTGCTTCTAAGAACATTAAGTAAGCATTTGTTAACCCCTTTGGCAATCTAGCTTGGTGTGTGACTATAAAGTCAGTACAAACAAGTCAATCTACTTCTGTATGCACCCATGTTGTGAAATGTCCAGATTCAATTGATTCCCCCTCATGAACAATAATTGCACACATTTTAAAAAATTTCTTACTAACAGAAACTTGACTGTTTACAAAATTCATTATTGACGTGTTCATTTTCCTACAATCAACATTGTATCTTTCAAGCATAATCTTACGTACTAGATTTTGCAGTGTTGATTGTAAATTACAACCACAGTCACTGCAATGCATGTCATGGAATGCTTTAGTTACAAGTTCAGAAATGTTACACTTTTCTGATCTGGCACATGCAGATACACAAATATTTCACAAAGATCTGGAATAGAATACCCTTTCTTACATTTTGGACACACATGCTTACACTCGTAACTAATTCCAACATACTTAACTACATTAACAGTTTCTTTCACTAATATCTCAAAGACATTCATTACAAATTCTTGAGTATCCTCCTGTGTATTTTCAGAACATTTTTCATTTCCACTTGCAGCAGCTACTACATTTCGGATTGACATTGCCGAATGTAAACTGTGTGAATTTTCATCTACAGACATTTTAAGAAATTAAAGTTCAACACATAGCTGTTTCTCTGCTGTTGAAGCTATTTCTTGCATCAATGGAGTCATTTGAAACAACATACACAAAGCTGCATTACGAGAGCATTCAACTCCTATTTCATTACTAAAGCTGCAATCAAAGTATGTTGCATTTGAACGGCTCTCCAACTCCATTCAATTCCATTGTTTTTCACTCTTGCAAGGACTGATTATATTTGAATGTGCTTTCACTGACTACTTACATTTCCTGGATGACTGCTTCACAGGTACAGGTATAAGATTCAGGTGATGAGCATACAGTAAACGCAACCTATTATATTATTCAATGCAAGAAATGTCAGCTGTCATTTTGCTTTCATCAAAGTTTATTAAAAATAAACCTTCCATATTTTTCACATGTGACAAAGCGGCATATGATTTTCGTACTTTAGACACGGTATAAGCAATGTCAATAAGTGCTGCTTCTAACGTCAACCCTTGTGATTTATGAATAATTATTGCATAAGCAGTGCACAACAGAAACTTTGCTCTTTTCACAAAAGTATCCTTAAAAAGCATCAAACGTGCAGAGCTCTGAGAAATCAAGTAAGTTCCTTCAACATGATCAATACTTGTACTGTGAGGTAAAATGTGAAATGCAATCAATCTTCCCATTGCTCCATTGACTAAACCAATTTCTACATTCAAATTCCTCTTCAACATTACTCGTGCATTGATGCACAGTTTTAAAACTCCTTCCAGACCTGCAGTTTTAGACATGGAATTCTCTAGTTGACCTAATCAAGCTTTTGCTCTCTCATCCACCTATAAAGTCACAACATGACCATCTAAAACATCACATGATTTATCTTTATCATATTTTGCTTCACTGATAGTAGCATTGTAGAGTTAAACTTGTTACACTCTGTAAGTGTGCACATCAAAGCGACACAAAAGATGTTTCTTTCCTTAAGAGTCAACATGACATCAGAGAGACTGCAATCTACATGTACAGGCTTCCCTTCAAGGCTACTTTCACATTTTCCTCAAGAACATCTATACAAATCTTATCTTAACAAAATTTGTAGAGCGCAACATAAGCCGGAAGGCAACTTGGCGCTGACGAGAAGGAGGAGGTCCAGTGCACAGAAGTTAAAACAGAAATGTCTTTAGTGCACAATTGAACGACTCAGTGCTGTTTAGAGGGAAGGGAAGCTGGTTCCAGGCCTTTGCCGCAGCCACCGAAAAAGCGAGCAGAAAGGTGGAAGGGAAACAGACTGAGGAGAACCAAGCCAGAGAGACCCACATGGAAATCTGGGAGATAAGGATAGAGTGGTGTAGGGTGTCAAACGCTGCTGATAAATCAAGCAGAATCAAGGCACCCATCCCTCCCTGAACAACCAGGCGAGTCAGATCATCCAACACGGAAACCAAGACCATTTCCGTGCCCCTGCCAGGATGGAACACAGATTGAAATGGATCAAAGAAATTGAAAGATTCCAAGAAAGTGCTAAGACGCGGATATTCCAAGAGCTTCATCAGTCAAGGGAGCAAGGTAATTGGCCAAAAATTAGACAGAACCGCCTGATCAAGCTCAGGCTTTTTTAACAGTGGAATGACAAAATCATGTTTTAAATTGTCAGGAATGATCCCAGAAGTAAAGGAATCATTAACAGCCTCAGTAAGTTGGGTGACAATGTCCCAAGATATTTTTTTAAGTATGGATAGTGGGACAGAATCCTTGGGAGAAGCAGACTTAAGGTTATACAGTGTGTACAACACTTCATCCTCTGTGAGTACTGGAAAAGAGGACCACTAAGGGACCGGCTTAGCGGTGGAAATAGAGCTCAGAAGAGAGAAGGGGCTCTGCAAATCTTTTTAAGCATTTCTGCATACTCTAGGTCTCCAGATTGCCTCATATTAATGGTAAGTTCCTGGAATTCAAAACAATTCCAAAGGGTCAAATGACCAATATTTCCTATACTTTCTTTGAGCATCCTTAGATTGCAGCATTCTAAAAACTGGTTGACCTTTCACAGGAGGTAATTGTAACAATTGTCCAAAAACAAATACATGTTTACCTCCTGTGGTAGTCAGTCTTCAAAACCTCTTGCATTTGAAAGTGAATGAAAGCTAGCATCAAGTTAGACACCATACTTACCTAATCTACAATCAAGGTATTTAATTTTCTAAGAACTTTTCCTACTTCTTGTGCTGCACTTGATACAAGTTTCCGATGTTCTAGTTTGTTGTCATGCTCCACTGGTAACATTAACAGGCGATGTAAAGTAACACCTCCTACATTAAATGCTTGTCATGATGCCTACCTCCAAAGAGCCAGGCTGGGCCCAGCAACCCCAGAGGCAGACATCATTTTCCCCAGGGAAGTCTCTGCGGGCCCAAGTCAAGGCCCTTTGGACTCAGTCCTGGCGCCTTAGGTGCCAGACTCATAGCGGACCCCAGTCCTGGCGCCTTAGGCGCCAGGCTCATAGAAGAGGATATGTGTTTAAGTGCTTGGGTGCACACTTACCTGATGCAGACCTTGCTGCTTCATCCAGGCCCTCTTGAGGCCTGAATGGGACTACTTTACCTGTAGGACTACTTCACCACCCGGGTGTGGTCGGGGAAGGATACATACCTGATTGGTGGAAGGATACATACCAGGAACTTCTTCCAAGGCTATTTAAAACCCACCCGAACAGCCACACGTGCTTCGCGTTGTTCTGCACCTAGCAGCTGGACGCTCACCGTGTCAGCTCCTGCATCCTGACTTCAGTCACACCTGCCAGCACCCTGGAACACCTGCAAGGGGAGAAAGGAAGAGAATAGGAGAAGAAAAGCCCTTACCTGCTAAATCTGCATCCCGGAGTCATTTCTCCAACGGCCCTGAAAAGGAAGACATCATTTTAAAGGCATTTTGTTTCGATCGCTGCAGCGCTGCATTTTACTCACCTTTGCAAGGCGCTTCCATCTTCAGCAGCGATCTTCCGGATTCAGCTACGCCCCGGCGCCTAGAGGAAAAAAGACAAGAACAAAGGTGAGAGGGAGAAAAGGAATAAGGAAAGCTCAGTTTCCTTTTAAGTCTTACCTGTTGGATTATTCCCACTGCATTTCGGGTCCTGTCGCTTCCTGGCATCTCCGGACCCCGGCCCCTATGGGGAAAAAAGACAAAGACATTGAATGAGCGAATGCAAAGACATTACCTGAGCGCTCATCCAGAACTGTTTCACTTCGGGTCGGCGCCATATCTCCAGCACTCCGAACCCCGGCCCCTAAGGGGAAAAAGACATAGGGCCTCATTACGACCCTGGCGGTAAGGGGTTAACGCCAGCGTTAGCTGCGCCGACCCCTTACCGCCAATTACGAGGTCCCTTAGCGCCATGGCGCTTTTAACACCTGCTTTTAGCAGGTGTTAAAATCCATGGCGCTAAGGGACCATGGAGTTAATTACGCCACCGTAATTTACGGTGGCGTAATTAACGCCTTCCCCACTCCCATTATGCCCTATGGGGCAAAAATGGGAATGGGGAAGGGTAAATGGGGATTGGGGACTTACCGCCCCGCCGACCTCGGAATGGGGCAGTAAGTCCGCCAACCACCATGGCGTAAACGTAGTTTACGCCATGGTGGTAAAGTCACGGCCCAGGCGGTAACTTACCGCCTGGGTCGTAATGAGGCCCATAAGCATTAGCGCTTGCTGCAATTAGACAACAAACATTATTATTAAGCTTGAACTTTTGAACAGAACTTTTACAGCACCTTACCTGAACAGTCAAGCTTACCTGAACTCCCATCAATCCTCAATCCAGTGAAGTAACTGGGTTTCAACGCGCCCCTGCATCAGAAGCAGGATGGAGAGCTCATCCTCCCAAACCCTAAGGTGAGGCTTCACAGGGAATCGTGGAGGAGGTATCGTGGAGGGTTGGAAGGGAGTGGGAGGCTTGAGCATTGTTCCACAGTTGGTAATACTCCCTTTTCACGCACAGGAGGGTATCCAACGAGCCAGGGAAGCCAGAATAGAGGGGCCCTTCCTGTCCATCTTCAGAGTTCTGCGCCTTCGACGCCGCGCCTCCGTGGGAACAAGGTGAGCGTTACAGAACGCAAAGCCTTACCACAATTTCCCACCTGGGCGCTATGGAGACTTCCGAGACAGATCAGCTGGCCCATCTTTTAGGGGAATTACGGGCAGAACTGCACTCAGCCCGGCAGGAGACTAATGCTCTCAGAAGGGAACTAATCCTATCCAAGGAAAGAACTGATGATCTGGCCAAAAGGTTATTGCAGGGCCAGGCAGAGCACACTCCTTTACCTGTTTCCGGAGATATTTCTACAACAATGGGTTCGAATAACCCGGTACAAATCAATCTACCTGGACACATGCCTTTGGCCCCGCCGGAACGTTTTGCGGGGGATCCCAAGAAATATGCCGTTTTTATGAACCAATGCCATTTACACTTTTTATGCAGGCCCGGGGCCTTCCCCAACAACCAGACCAATGTAGCCTTTGTACTATCTTACCTCAGTGGCTGTGTTGCCGATTGGTCTATTCCATTGGTAAATCAGGATGATCCCATTCTCCGGGATTTCCAGGGCTTCCAGGCCAGCATGGAAAGATTGTTCGCTCGACACTCGCAGGGACAGGCCCTTGACAACGAACTGCTATCCTTACGACAAGGTAATCAGGATCTTTTGTCCTATATCGCCACCTTTAATAGACTAGTTGTGGAAACCGGATGGCCTGAAAATAAAAGGATCACATTGTTTCATCGAGGCCTGCGCGGAGAGCTTAAAGATGTTATAGCTCAGATAGTAGATCCACCCCAGGCCTGCGCAGACTACATAGACTTAGTGGTTCAACTTGATCACAGACTTCAAAATAGAAAAGCAGATCGGCTCAAGTATGAAACCAGAGTACCTATCAAGACCCACGTTAACTCCAAGAGTACTGACGTTTCCGAACCTATGCAAATTGGCAGTGTTAAAGGACCATTAACGCAGAAGGAACGAGAGAGAAGGCGACAAATGCAACTTTGTCTGTATTGCGGAACTTACGGTCACTTTCTTCAAAGTTGTCCAGTTAAACCACCCAAGAAGGTGGTTGGAGCCACTGATAACGAGTTATTGACACCTGGTTCAGGAAACGACCTAGCCCGACAAGCGTAGGGGTCTGCTTGCCGAGCTTGAAAACAAACTCTTTGACCTCGCATTTTGTCATGCCAATGGTGCTTGTGAACCCAAAACAGCCTCAGCAGTTGCATGCTATAAAAGCATACATAGACAGTGGAGCTATTGGAAATTACATAGACCGTGAATTGGCTTCCAGGATTAGCTTCCTCTCCGCCCGAAAGTAACCCAAGATGTAATTACTACAGTTGATGGAACCGAAATAGCATCAGGGCCTGTAACTCATTCCACAGTTGAAATCACTCTGGTGGGTCAGGACGGACATCGGGAAACAATTGTGTTTGATGTGATCAAGGCCCCACAATTTCAAGTACTTCTTGGTATCCCTTGGTTAGAAACACATAATCCGAGAATAGACTGGCGAGCAAAGAAGATAACTTTTCCTGATTGTGAACCAACCTGTTACCCAAGGAATCCAGCTATGGGTCTAGCCTCTGTAACTTCCACCCCTGTACAGCTACCATCTGAATACCAAGAATTCCAAGACGTTTTTCAGAAAGAGCAGGCTAACACCTTACCTCCCCATCGATCTTACGATTGCCAAATCGACTTGGTACCCAATGCACAACTACCTTGTAGTAGGATTTATGCTCTTACTGAACCTGAGAACCTGCATTTGCGCCAGTATTTGGATCAATACCTGGCCAATGGCTTCATTCGCCCATCAAAGTCACCAGTCTCTTCCGCTTTGTTCTTCGTACCTAAAAAGGAAGGAGACCTTAGGGCCTGTATTGACTACCGCGCCCTAAATCAGATAACAATTAAGAATCGTTACCCTTAGCCCCTGATACCCGAGCTTATCGACCAAGTAAAAGATGCTCGTGTGTACACCAAGCTAGATCTCCGAGGAGCTTACCACCTGGTACGTATAAAAGAAGGCGACGAGTGGAAGACTGCATTCCGCACCAAATTTGGGCTCTTCGAATATCAAGTAATGCCCTTCGGTTTGTGCAACGCACCTGCCGCCTTTCAGTACTTCATGAATGATGTTCTTCGGGAACTTATCGATGTTTGTGTCATCGTTTATATTGACGACATCCTGGTGTATTCCTCCTCAGAATCTGATCACAGAAACCATGTTAGGGCAGTTCTTGAGAAATTGCGCCAGCACACATTATTTGCCAAGCTCGAAAAATGCGTTTTTCATACCACAGAAGTGGAGTTTCTCGGATTCATCCTGACACCTCAAGGAATCCGAATGGACTCGCGGAAAGTGGACGCCATTCTCAAATGGCCATCTCCTAGCTCTGCGAAGGGAGTGCAAAGCATGCTTGGCTTTGCCAATTTGTATCGAAGGTTCATCCCGGAATTTTCTCGAACTGTTCACCACATCACAGCTTTCCTTAAGAAAAATAAACGCTTTGAATGGACTCTTGAGGCTGAACAAGCCTTTCAGGACCTGAAAACCAAATTCACCTCTGCATCTGTATTGAAGCACCCGCGCCCAGATCTCCCTTACATCGTGGAAACCGATGCATCCAGTTCGGCCATGGGAGCTGTCCTGTCGCAAAGAGACCCAGAAACTAACCAACTACACCCTGTAGCCTTTTGGTCCAGAAAATTCTCTCCACCTGAACTCAATTACGCAATTACCGACAAAGAACTACTGGCTATTAAATCAGCTTTCAAGGCTTGGCGTCACTATCTTCTCGGTGCAAGACACACCATCACCGTAATTACGGACCACAGAAATTTGCAGTATTTAAAGACGGCCAAAGCTCAATCTTCGCGACAACTCCGATGGGCTTTATTCTTTGCGGAATTTGATTTTGTAATTACCTATCGCCCTGGCTGCAAGAATGGTAAGGCAGATGCCTTATCCCGGATAGGCATGGAAGAACCCAATTCGAGTTTAGAACCTGTGCCAATCATACCGGAACAAAGAATTCTGGGCTTGACTTCATTGCAAACCATTGAGGACATCCAAGCTCAAGTAAAACAGCTTTTTGACTCTTCTGCCTTACTGGAATGGAGTCAAAAGGGTCCTCACTACACCGTTAAGGATGATTTACCCTACTTCCAAGAGCGGTTATTTCTGCCAAGTAAAGAATTGCAGGAACTTGTCATTACCTGTCATCATGAATCATTAATGGAAGGACACCCCGGTATCGCGAAAACAGAAGAAAAGATCAAACGCCACTTCTGGTGGCCTTCTTGGAGAAAAGACATAAAGTCATTTGTGTTGTCTTGCGGAATCTGTGCCCAAAATAAGAGTCAAAAGAAAAGGCCAGCTGGCCTACTTCAACCTTTGGACATTCCACCAGCACCTTGGCACACCTCGTCAATGGACTTTATAACTGACCTGCCTCCTTGTGGTGGTTACAACACGATTCTCGTAATAGTGGATCTATTCTCCAAAATGGCCCATTTTATCCCTTTAAAAGGATTGCCGTCAGCTTCCACCTTGGCCAACGAATTTATGGAAAATATAGTGCGGTTACATGGTTTCCCTTCCATATTAGTCTCAGACCGTGGAAGTCAATTTATCTCCCACTTTTGGAAGAAATGTTGCCAACTAGCACAAATAGACGTGCGGTTATCCACCAGCCACCACCCCCAGACCGACGGACAAACCGAGAGAACCAATCAGACTCTCGAGCAATATCTGCGGTGCATGTTACACCAATCCGAGTTAAATTGGAAAGACATCCTTTGGATTGCAGAATATGCATACAACAATTCAGTGCATTCTGGAACCGGACAGACTCCTTTTTATACCCTGTATGGTCACCATCCTCGGACCTCTGACCTAGATCCACCTCTGACCCTGGAGATGCCTGCAGTAAATCACCTACATTCCACAATAACCCAAGCCTTCAAAGAAGCTACAACCCACTTACAGCAAGCCAAGAAAAAGTATAAAGAAAACGCTGATTTGCACCGAAGTAAAACTCCTCCTTACCAAGTAGGAGATCAGGTATGGCTAGCAACTAAACATCTACCCCTCAAGGGTCAGCGAACTTTTAATCCCAGATTCATTGGGCCTTACCCCATCAAAGCTATTATCAACCCAGTGGCCTTTAAACTCGATTTACCATCCAACATGCGGATTCATCCAGTTTTTCACGCATCTCTTCTAAAACCAGTACAACCTGGAACCAGACTGTCTGAGCCCCCAGGCCCTGTCCAAATTGATGGAGAATTAGAATTCGAAGTGAAAGACATTTTAGATTCCAAGATAGTTAAGTCGAAACTCTTCTATCTTGTTGATTGGAAAGGATATGGACCTCAAGAAAGATCTTGGGAACCCAGTAACTATGTTCAAGCACCACGATTAATTCAACGATTCCATCGAAGATTCCCGCACAAAACCAAAACCCCCGGAGGAAAAGACCTTGAGGGGGGGTACTGTCATGATGCCTACCTCCAAAGAGCCAGGCCGGGCCCAGCAACCCCAGAGGCAGACATCATTTTCCCCAGGGAAGTCTCAGCGGGCCCAAGTCGGGGCCCTTTGGACTCAGTCCTGGCGCCTTAGGCGCCAGGCTCATAGCGGACCCCAGTCCTGGCGCCTTATGCGCCAGGCTCATAGAAGAGGATATGTGTTTAAGTGCTTGGGTGCACACTTACCTGATGCAGACCTTGCTGCTTCATCCAGGCCCTCTTGAGGCCTGAATGGGACTACTTTACCTGTAGGACTACTTCACCACCCGGGTGTGGTCGGGGAAGGATACATACCTGATTGGTGGAAGGATAGATACCAGGAACTTCTTCCAAGGCTATTTAAACCCCACCCGAACAGCCACACGTGCTTCGCGTTGTTCTGCACCTAGCAGCTGGACGCTCACCGTGTCGGCTCCTGCATCCTGACTTCAGCCACGCCTGCCAGCACCCTGGAACACCTGCAAGGGGGGAATGGAAGAGAATAGGAGAAGAAAAGCCCTTACCTGCTAAATCTGCATCCCGGAGTCATTTCTCCAACGGCCCTGAAAAGGAAGACATCATTTTAAAGGCATTTTGTTTCGATCGCTGCAGCGCTGCATTTTACTCACCTTTGCAAGGCGCTTCCATCTTCAGCAGTGATCTTCCGGATTCAGCTACGCCCCGGCGCCTAGAGGAAAAAAGACAAGAACAAAGGTGAGAGGGAGAAAAGGAATAAGGAAAGCTCAGTTTCCTTTTAAGTCTTAGCTGTTGGATTATTCCAACTGCATTTCGGGTCCTGCCGCTTCCTGGCATCTCCGGACCCCGGCCCCTATGGGGAAAAAAGACAAAGACATTGAATGAGCGAATGCAAAGTCATTACCTGAGCGCTCATCCAGAACTGTTTCACTTCGGGTCGGCGCCATATCTCCGGCACTCCGAACCCCGGCCCCTAAGGGGAAAAAGACATGAGCATTAGCGCTTGCTGCAATTAGACAACAAACATTATTATTAAGCTTGAACTTTTGAACAGAACTTTTACAGCGCCTTACCTGAACAGTCAAGCTTACCTGAACTCCCATCAATCCTCAATCCAGTGAAGTAACTGGGTTTCAACGCGCCCCTGCATCAGAAGCAGGATGGAGAGCTCATCCTTCCAAACCCTAAGGTGAGGCTTCACGGGGAATCGTGGAGGAGGTATCGTGGAGGGTTGGAAGGGAGTGGGAGGCTTGAGCATTGTTTCACAGTTGGTAATACTCCCTTTTCACGCACAGGAGGGTATCCAACGAGCCAGGGAAGCCAGAATAGAGGGGCCCTTCCTGTCCATCTTCAGAGTTCTGCGCCTTCGACGCCGCGCCTCCGTGGGAACCAGGTGAGCGTTACAATGCTGCTAAACCTGTTGGAGCAGTTACAATACATGACAAAGAGAAATCTGTTACATTTTGGCTCAAAGCTCTCATTGCATTAATTGAAAAAGATGTATCTGTTCCTGCTTGTCCACTAACATACAACAAAACAGGTTTGTATTGCACACAAGAGCATTCACGCTTGTCATGCAGTAAACCATGTAAGAACCTATCTTTATTTTTATGATAAACTTATTTTTGCTCTATATTAGGTTTACTAACAATTTCATCACAATTGACATCTGCAACTTTACTTTGTTCCATTGCAATTTCTACTTCCTCCACAGCAAGCTCAACATCAGTTTGAATATTTGGCTCAGCAAGAACATTTTGACTTCCTGATGCAGATTCTTGACTGCCCTCAGGAGTCTCTTTTGCCAATTTAGCTGCCAAAAGTTCTTCTGTTCGTAGTTCTTTCTCCAGTAAATCCAAATACTGCTCACATTTTGAATATGTAATTAATCATTTTTTAGCAAAACCAGATTTTTCAAAAGTTTCAAAACTTCCAAGTAAATCACTCTATGCAAGCCATGGGAAGAACAACTGCAAAATACAGAAATAAAATGATTCCTTTTTCTCTGCACTTTGGCAAGAGAGTTTTATGTGGTTAATGAGACTTCCCTTTTCATGTCTCACTGAACAACCACTACATCCATATACTTTAAACCGTCCTCTGTCACTGTTTGCGTCAATATTTCGATATGAGTAGTGTGCTACTTCATATAAACAAAGATCCTCCAACAATTCAGATCGATTTGTATAATATGTATCAATCAAGTTGGTTTTCAAAATCTCTGTACTGTCAGATGCTGATTCAACTAACTGCTCAATTTCAGCCAAAGGCTTCAGTACCTGATTTCTAGTACTAGCTGGTCCAAGTCTTCGCTAATCCTTCATCAGATGGTTCAACAATCATTTATCTTTGGTTATTGTTTTTCAATTAATATTTTATATGCATTTGATATTCCAAAAACTGTTCTGATAAAAAGGCAATTATTTATTTGATAAATACTCTCTTCAATCTTTGTTTCTTAGATGCAGAAAACAAAAACAAAGGAACAGCGGATTTTGTAGATAAATTTAACAATTAAAATGGCTGACATGTTTTGAGAATTCAATCTCTTCTTCTAGAGCCAAAATTTGAACCAGAAAGAAACAATAAATCATATTTTAGAAACAAAAACAAAGCTAGGTTTTTGTGTTGTCTCAATACACCATTAGTCGTTAACCAAGAAATTCATAGTTCACAATGATCATCATGTTGGCAAAGTCAAAGGCCAAGTAACCTAAACACACGTTATGTTAACTCAATCAGAGATATCATGATTCGTGGTGACCAGTACATAAAGAGAAGAGGAGGATGCTTATGGTATACTTAAGACACAAGGTACCTATCACTCAAGGTGTGTCAATGGAGGGATACTTATGATCATCCAAATAGATAGGGTGTACATTGTATTGCTAGAATGTAGATTCTGATAGGCTAATGGAGAGTGGCTAGTAAAATAACCAGAATCACGGTATAACATTGTCAATTATGTGTTCAAGGCCAGGAAGCTCTGCCCAGCAAGAAAATGAACCAAATACCTTAATGATAATAAGTGGTTGCTCCTTATTCCTGATCTAAGAAAATATTTGAGTCATTCCAAAATGTGGTAGATGGCTTACAGTATTCTATTTTCTTGCTATACAGGTTCCTGTTGGATTCAAAGATACACAATTGATTGTGGAGGTGCAGAGGTAACCAAGACATTCATAAAGAGGCTACGTATATGCTTATAAAGGGGCACATGGTTAGTCAAACCTCATCTATTGAAGCCTGTGATCTTTATCCTGTGGTGGATGGAGCCACTCCAGAGCAATATGCTTGCAATTCGTTTTGAAACTAAGCAAGCAAGACGTTGTCTTCAAACCAGGGGCACATGCGTGCAAACTGTGGAAAAATAAAATATCCCTGTTATTCCAGCACGAATTTGACACTGGTCACAAGTGAGCTGTATACTTCATAGAGAAGGGTGAGTTCATAGCTTACAGCTATTCACCTTATACCTCAATCATTGCAGGTTACCCTTTATTCACAATCATAAGACCCACTTGGGATATTTTATTTTTCCACAGTTTGCACGCATGTTTACTCTTTTTAGAAGGGGCCTAAATGAGGAGCTTAAGGATGAGGTGTCTCGAGTCCCTCGTCCTCCTAACCTTGCTGAACTAATTTCCATGGTGATGCAAATAGATTACAGGATACAGGAACGACATAGGGAGCGTCGCAGACCCAGAAACCCGTGTCTTGCTTCAGGATATGTCCCGAGTCCCACCAGGGTTCCACCCGATGAACCGATGCAGATTAGCTTGGCACAGGGTTGTCTGACACCAGAAGAACGCAACCGGCGAAGACAGCAAAATCTTTGCATGTACTGTGGGGCCAGAGATCATTCTGTTCAGAATTGTCCCATCACTCCGGTAAGGAAGTCGGGAAACGCTCGTTCTCTACCGTCAGGGGAACCGCAGATAGAGAATTGAGAAATGGTTCCTCACCTTTGTTCGTGCCTACTCAAGGCACAGAACTTTCTAACCTTCAAATGGTTGTCTTGAACATTTCTCTTCAGTGGAGTAATGCAGAGCCCGTGCAGGTACCGGCTTTGATCGATAGTGGAGCTGCAGGAAATGTTATCGATCTTCAATGGGCCCAAAGGGTAGGAGTCCCTTCTTCTTCTAAAAAGTTAGTCATTCCAGTTGAATCAGTGGATGGAAGCCCCTTGGTTTCCGGGCCTATAACTAAACAAACTCTACCTCTGCATATGAAGATAGCTTCTCATACTGAGACCATCACGTTGGACCTCATTCGAACCGCCCACTATCCAATCATACTCGGATTACCGTGGCTCAAGATTCATAACCCGTATATTAACTGGACAGCAGGGACTCTTTTTATGGGGTCAGAACATTGTGTCAAATCCTGCCTGAACAACGAGGCTGTTGGGTTTCATCATAAATCTTCTTTGCAAGAAGTTTTTCCCACGTCCAAGATACTCAACCACCTTCAGGGCGTCCCAGACGTTTATCAGCCCTATAGCATGGTTTTCTCTGACACAGATTATGCTGAACTCCCACCTCACCGTATGGACGACTGTGCTATCGAATTAACTCCAGATGCTCCTATCCCATTCGGTCGAATGTACATTTTGTCGTCCCAGGAAAAGGAAGTTTTAAAGGAATACCTCCAAAAGAATTTACGCCATGGTCTCGTAGCTGAATCGACCTCTCCGGCAGGAGCTTCCTTATTTTTTGTGCCAAAAAAAGATACTAAAGAACTTCGACCCTGCATAGATTATCGTGGGCTGAACAAGGTCACTATCGCTGACAGATATCCAATGCCTTTGATTCTGGACATACTGGAAGCCGTGCAAGGCGCCACAGTCTTTACAAAATTGGATCTCCGCGGAGCTTATCACCTCATCCGAATTTGAGCAGGGGACGAATGGAAGATGGCCTTTCGTACACCTTTTGGGCATTTTGAGTATCGGGTCATGCCCGTTGGTCTCTCTAACGCCCTGGCCGTCTTCCAGCGTTTTATGGATCATATCTTCTCGGATCTCCTTCTTCACTCTGTGCTCGTCTATTTGGATTTTCTCCTCTTCCCGTTCTCAACACATTCAGCATGTTAAGAAGATGCTTCAGAGACTGTCTGATAACCACTTATACTGCAAATTGGAGAAATGTGAGTTCCACAAGGACAGAGTGGCATGTCTGGGTTACATTCTGTCATCACAAGGAACGGCAATGGATCCCCGGAAAGTATCCGCAATAGTTGATTGGGCGACTCCGGGGAATGTGAAGGATCTTCAGAGATTCCTCGGATTTGCAAAAACACGATTCGTTTTTGGGCCCATCCTTCTCACTCCAGACCAGTCAAAAAAGTTAATTGTGGAATTGGACGCTTCACACCATTCCCTGGGGGACGTTCTGTTGCAGGAAAACAAGCAGGGAATTGAATGTCCGGTGGCCTACTTGTCTAAGACCTTATCTCCTTCTGAAAGAAATTACACCGTTCTTGAAAAGGAACTATTGGCTATTAAACGTGCCTTTGAAGAGTGGCGCCATCTTCTGCTCGGTGCTCGACATACCATTAAAGTTCGAACAGATCACAGCAACCTTCGAGCCCTACAGTATGCACAGACTCGAAACAGCAGACAAGCCCGTTGGGCACATTTCTTTTCCCCTTACGATATTACTTTTACATTCATTCCTGGCAGAATCAACCTCAAGGCCGACGCCTTGTCAAGAAAGGATTCCACGTGTTTTCATTCTTTTCGATCTGAACCCTTATTTCCCAGGGCTCGCTTTTTGCTCATGGTTACAACCTTTCTACGATCCACCTCAGATGCTACCACGCTGTATCTGAAGAATAATCCTACGGCTTAACATGATTTTAAGATGGTTTTGTCCCAGGGGTGCGCCTATCGAGATAAACGGCTGTTCATACCTACTGAAGAATTGAGGAGGAAGGTGCTGAAGTTATGCCATGACTCGCAGATGGCAGGACATCGCGGGAGGGTCAACACCCTGGAACTCATACAGCAACACTTTTGGTGGCCTGAATGGATTAAGGATTACATGATTATGTTGCGGCCTGTTCTATATGCTTACAAACCACGACACCACATTCAGCACCCCAGGGTCTTCTCTCCAGGATTCCTGTTCCGGTTCGTCCCTGGCAATTCATTTCGACTGATTTTGTGGTTGACTTACCTGTCTCTAATGGTTTCACCGCTATAATGGTGGTTGTGGACTATTTTACTAAAATGGCCCATTTTATCCCGCTTCATCGGATTCCCACGCCCGCTCATATGGCGAGAATTTTCATCACCCGGATTTTTTCTCTTCATGGCCTTCCAGAGACCATTGTCTCGGATCGTGGTTCTCAGTATACCTCTCGATACTGGAGCCAGATCTGTAAAATTCTGAAGATCAATAAAGCCCTGAGTTCCGGTTTCCATCCGCAGACCAACGGCCAGACGGAGCATCTCAATCAGACTCTGGAGGGTTACCTACGTTGCTACATTTCAGCCTCTCAGGATAACTGGCACAAACTTCTCCCCTTGGCTGAGTTTGCCTACAATAACTCAAAACATTCTGCTTTGAACTCTAGCCCATTTCTATGCTCTTACGGATTCCACCAGATCTGCTTCCCTGTGGGTTTGGCTTCTCCTTCTAAATTTCCAGATGTTGATAGTCTGCTCTTAGCAATCCGAGATTGTCAACGGTTGGCTCGATCCTCTCTGCTTGCTGCCCAGTAACGCGCCAAGATGTTTGCCGACAGACGCCGTTCCACGGCTCCTCAGTTTGAACCTGGGGAGAAGGTCTGGTTGGCTTCTCGCTTCCTGCCCCGTCATCTGGAGCCCTCCAAGCTCTCACCGAAGTTCTTTGGTCCTTTCCCTATTCTTCAACGGGTTGGATCTGCTGCCTTCCGACTTCGTCTCCCTCCCGCTTGGTCTCGGATTCACCCTGTGTTCCACGTCTCCCAGCTTAAGAAGGATGTGGGGGGATCGCTTCTCTAGGCATCGGGGTCTTCGTCCTCCTCTGGTTTCTACTCCGTTGGGTCCTACATTTGAGGTTGCAGGGATTTGTGACTCCCGAATGCATCGGGGTCGTCTGCAATTTCTAGTTGATTGACGTGGGTATTCACCTTCCGATAGGTCTTGGGAGCCAGCTTCTGCGGTACATGCCCCGGATTTGGTTCGGCAGTTCTTTCGTTTGCATCCTGGTAAACCCGGTTCCTCTGCCCTTCGGAGGGGGCATACTGTCACGCCTCTCAGAAAGCGCTGGTCTTTGTGGCACCGTTGGATCCGGAGAAGTACGGCGGCCATTTTTACACCCAAGATGGCTGCTGCTACAGTCAGCTGCGGTCTAGCGGCCTGGTTTCAACATGGCCACTCCGCTCCTCCCTCCCGGCCGGGCACTGTATATCAACACCGCAGCACAACAGACGGATGCGTTGCTACTCCTAGCTACCAACGCTGCGTGAGTTTGGATCTAGGGTTTGTTCTTACCTGTCCTTTCCACATCCTGTACTTTTTATTTACCTTCTGTCTCCTATACTACCAGCTCCCGCACGTTCCCAGGAAATACACGGTCTGCAGTACGCCTACCGTCCCGCTCCCGCTCGCTGCTCGTTTCCTCTCACTCCCGAGGAAAACAACCGGACCGCCGCGGAAGTTCTTTCACAGTCGTCCTTCAGCCTCAACTGAGGTACCCAGGCCGGACTGACTGTTCCTTATTCTCATTCCACTTATAGGTCATTCTGACGTTTCTCCCTATCTTGCAGACAGTCCTACTCTTCCGTCTATCCATGGAACCTCCGTCTAATCCACAGTTTAGCGGGCAGACAATTCTTACCTCAGGTACCTCTTGAGCATTTGATCCCGTTTCCCATTTCTTCTTTTTGATCTTAACTAACCCCCTACTCCCATCTTAGAGCTGTCCTCCGAGGTTCCCGAGAAACAGAGACTCCGGCATCTCTTACCTCTATCTCCCAGTTCGCAACAAGGTGCTTACTGATACCTCTTATCTTACTTGTTCTAACACTGCCAAACACTATTACTTATTGTGTTCTGTCTACTTCCTCGTAGCCTATGGTACGAGATAACCTTATCCGGAATCTTCTCCCTCCTCAAGAATTCAGAAGCAGACGATCGACTGAGATGCAGGGTTTTCTTCCCCCTGAGGGTTTCCCTGGACTCCCTCTCCGTCCCTGGGGCTTGGCCCCGGGGAGGAAGGGGCGATCAGTGGAATCTACATCAACATCGCTACTCCTGATCTCCGGTCTCAAGTGATACTAGCCTCCTTCACTGCTGGTGAGTTTGTCCTGGATTCTCTCCTTGTCATTTCCACTGTTTAAACTTATTGAATGGTAATATACATAACAATTTATCAAATAAATAATTGCTTTTTTATCAAAACAGTTTTTGTAATATCAATTGCATATAAATACAATTGCAATAAATGCAACAATAACCAAAGATAAATGATTGTTGAACTGTCTGATGACGGATTAGTAATAGTGTGCAGGGGATCGAAAGGTTCCACAGTTTTGGATCAGTTTTTTTTCTTTACATAGTTATAGTAGTAGGCCTGTGCCAGATCTACTTTTCCTCCCCCACACCTTAAAATCCTTCAATAGATTGAGAGTAACCTTTATCCTTTAATTTAACACTTTTGGAGTGCATCTTCACATTTTCTTTTTGCCAAGACTTAACCAAACTACATTAAAGCTATATCCATACAGAGGCAAATTAGTTATCCGGTCTGCCGCTTCATAGCTACCACACTCTCTATGTGAACGCATCTTCAAACCAAAGCTTACAAGTTTCTGACTGAGACTTTTATCTCATGATAAATCTGCCCATACTTCAGCTACATTGCTCTTTTCTGCTTTTGTCATGTATGCTGTAACATAACGAGCAACAGCTGTTGAATTATCAGCACTACACTGTACGCATTCACATTCCATAGCTGAGCAATGATAGCATTGTAATCATTAATAAATTGGTATTCATTTATTTTTAAATGATAGATATTTATTTGAGACTTACCATTACCATGTGTCGAACAGATGACATTAAACTATCCAGTCGAGCAACTGGTGTCACAAGCCTTGGAAAGCCAAATCTACATTGCGTGTAGTACTTGTCATTATGTTTGTGTTTTCTTTGACAGTACTTTCCACATGACTTCCTTTGAAACTTTCCACCTTGTTGCATAGATCAGAATTCACGTGCTGAGCTTGAATAGAACAAGTAACATATTTTCAATGAACTCCATCATATAACCACCACTTTCCTTACCAAAGCGAGGAGCAACTTTAATCCACAACAGCATTTGTATATGTGGAGCCCCATATGCTTGGTACTCTTTCCTCCAAAAGAAATGTTCTATAGGGCCTAATGGACCATTTTCTTTATTACATATAAAGTGTAACATGGCTAAAGATCTGTGATACAAAAAAACTATGATACACATACAGGATCCATAGAACACAATTCTCCCAGAGTCATGTGTTCTGTGTTGTCTTTCTCTGCATTACTTTCCTGAATCCACTCTGCAAGATGATCTGATCCATACTTGGCACAACTTAAAGTCAAAAACCAGGTTGGAGATCCCAAGTTTCTGATCATGCATCTAACCTCAGAGTGTCTCCTATACCAATATTCTTTAGTTCCTCTCAATGTAGCAAGAATATTGGTAAGTTTGCCCTCTAAAACTTAATTTTATTTTACCTGTTGCAGCATCTCACATGCAGAAAGATTTTTAAATCTAGTTTCAGTCTGAAGTGTATGAGCAATAGCATAACATAATGTTGAAAATTCACTTTCATGCAATAAGTGAAAAATATTTTCAACTCTGATGCAGAATCGCGAATCTTCTGAATACATTCTTCTACAATGATATTCTGAAGCACCTTACAATCATCCAATCTCCCTCCAGTACCAGTTGTAAAAAGCATAGGAAAACAACAGGCTTCTAATGTCTTTTCCCAGATTCTAAATGGTGCACCTTTCATTGCTTTCATTTGATACAATTCTAAACTGTCACCCATGACTTCAGGAGTGTGTAGAAGATGAATAGTGTAATGTTCATACAAACTATTCCCTTCTGCAACATTATACATGCCGAAAATAACATTCACTGCTCTTGTTTGTTGACTCAACATCAATCATGGACAATTCTGGTACAGTCAGACAGCCTTTGTATAAATCATTGTGCTCCAGTAGAAACACCAATGCGTTTTTCACTTTTCCAATATCAATAAGCTGCTGCCAAATCCTCTTATCTTTAGTGACAACACCATTTACTAAAACAAACAAAGAATCTGCAATGTCGTGCTTCACTCCTAGATATTAACATTTCCTTCCAAATTCAGAGGTAAATACACAACTTTGCCTCTCATACCTTGCACTAATGACTTCTTAGGCAGATTTGACATCTTTGTTTGCAGTCTAACAATAACTTGAAAAGGATTAATAGTTTGCAATGCAATCACTTCAAACATGTTTGAAGCACAAAAGGGATATCAGGCACTACCATATCATTTAAGACACTTCTTGGTGCAATACATGTTTGATTATAAAATCCAACAAAGTGGGTCTAATTACGAGGTTGGAGGTAGCTTTGCCGGTAAGAGCGGCAAGGCTACCTTCATACCACATGAAAGTCCAGCACTCGCGAATGGGCAATTACCAGGGTATTCCGACCGGTAATTGCCCTTTCGCGGGTGACGGTAGATCCCCATTCCCATTTCAGCCCCATAGGGCTCAATGGAAATTGGGATGCCTGTAGCACTGCTACCGTTCATAACTGTGCCGGCATGCGGTCCGCCAGGCATGCAGTGCTCACGTGTGCCTTTCATTCCGCCAGGGCAGACCAGGGCAGACCTGGCAGAATGGAAGGCACCCGCGGCACAACTCAGAGTTTGCTGGTCCGGTAACAACGGTACCAGCAAGCATACCGGTACCATTGTTTCAGGACCGCCAACCTCGTCCAGGCCCAGTGTCCACAAACATAAAGTGCCTCACTTGTGTCAAATCATTCTTCTACAATCAAATACAGATGAAGTTCTTTCAAACATCTTCTACAGTGTGTTTAATTTTGTTCTAAACATACACTAGTTGCACTTGTCAACAAGATACACAAATAATGTCAGGTCTTTCAGTAGAAGACAACTCAAACATTGCAATACTTCTTTTATACTGTTGCCAAATCTGATCCTTTGAAAGCATAGGATCATCATTTCCACTTCCTGTAAGTGTTTCATCTGCATACACATACACTTTTAAATGCATCATATGTATCATTTGCATTGTAGAAACTAAACTTTATACAGTTCCAGTCACAAGTATTTGATTTGAAACTGCAAGAGAGATACTTGGTTTTTGCACTCCTATAGTTTAACTAGAAGGTATCTCATTTTCGTATGATGTGCAGCCAGCATCCGTATATGATGAAACTGACTCTTACATCTACTTTTATCAAGACAAGCTAGAGGGTGACCCAAAAGTCCTGTTTTTTCACGGATTTCACAGTCATCTATTCATTGTAGCATCTTGATTTGTCTTTGGACATTATAATTTTTGCGCAATACTAGCAAAAATCTCTTTAAAACTTTACAAGAAAACATATCAATATTGTACAAATAATTCCATACCTCATAATCCTTCTTTCATCTCATTTTTGAAGAACCTACAGTTTCCATTTCTGCATTATTACACTGTATGAATTCTTCTTTTTTACAAATCACACCATTTCGGACTTCATAGCTATGTCCCCTGTCATCAATGGCTAGTGGAACATTCTTTCCTTAAATGTAACTCTCCTCATTAAAAATATCTTTCAGTATGAGAAGTGTGTTTCCACCTTCCATCAAAGATGTCACAAAAGTTGTCATGTGTAAGAACATGAACTGTTTCTATGTTTGTATAGAATGGTGTAGTCAATTTAAGTAATTTCTTAAGTTTATTTAATACGAAAATAGCGTTCTTAATGATTACTTCTACTTTTTACTTTTGCATTACCACATATCTAGATTTTGGTTTCATGCTTCTCCAAAGATTGGTAAAAACCTGGGAGTGATACATTCTCCTATATATATCCTTATTCCTCTGTTTCACATTTGAAATATTTTTTCTTTTTTTATTTTCAATAAAAACATTGGGTCTGATTCACAGAGCATTTTACGATGAGGTTTTACCATTATAAAATGCATCTGTGAATTAGGCCCATTATTGGTTCCAGTAAAACTTTGTGTTGGCTTATCTCTTATTTCAACTTCAATATTTCTATAAATATCCTCAACACTAAAAATGGTTGCATTATCTACAGGATTTGAATCTACAAATTTGAAAACACTACTTTTCCAAAAATGATACTGTTTAACTCTACTTGAAGATGCCCCTTTCTTATAGCTCATCGTTCTTTTCTTGAAGGCATCTTATAAAAAAACCTGTATATAAAAAAATTGAAATGATTAAGTTCACACATTCCTTTCTTTATATTTTCAATATAAAATATAAGTTTCAAACCCAGGCTAGCAGGTGGAGAAGCACTTTATGGCCTGCCAACCCCGGATTTCTAAGGCCAAGAAAAACAAGACACTGGGCCTCATTACAAGTTTGTCGGTCCGGAAACAACAGTGCCGGTAAAACTATGAGTCTGCCTGCCGGAGCCGATGTGCCCGACAGGTCGGACCCTGCCGGACACAGCGGCCACGGTAAGCAGACCATCATGGAAGCACTGGCACCGTTATTAACAGTGCCAGTGCTTCCGTCTTCACTATTCCCATAGAGTCCTAGAGGACCCTATGGGAATGGGGAATTACAATTTACTGGCGCCTGACTTTCCAGACTGCCAGGGTTGTAAACCCCCAGTGTTACTGGCAAGTTGGGCACCGGTAAAATGTACAAATCTGACGGCAAACCGCTGGTAGTACCCATCAGCACAAGTATAATAGTTATTCGCACCCTGGGAATTTTCCTGCGTGCAGCTAATTTTCTTTTTTTCTATTCCTGAGAAAATATATACTAAAGTGAGTTCACCTCCCACCAGAAAAAAAAGATACACCATGATTTAAATCAAAAAGACACCTGTTCCCTTTTCGAATGACATCAAACATAAAATAAACTGTTTCAAATTGGCCTCCATAATTAAAAAAGGAACCTTTAAAATAAAATGACTACTACTACTCTACAAAACATATCAGCATGTCCACCCTTCCTCCACTATCCATCCCTAATATAATTACAGTTTCAATGGCTAAGTCACCTAGTAGCACCATAAAACGCCTCACAAACCTCTACTTAACAGATAAACGACAACTCCAAGTACAGAGCATTAAGTGCATTAGTGTTCACATAACTAAACCCTACCACACCCTTTCTTCTCCCAGCACCCATTTAATTACTCCTCTGCAGCCATCCTCAATAGAAAACATACACAATTAACTAGGTCTCCTGATTCCACCTATTTCAGCATAACACAATAGCCTAATGCACTATCCTGTCCTTCCTCTACAAACTAATAGCTACTAATGCTAATTAAAAAAAAAGATATCAGAATCTATGTCCTGTCCATCTTCACTCTACTAAAGTTTCAATGGCCATATGCCCTAACCAGTCCCTGAAAACGTTCTTAGCAAACCTCATCAATAATACTATTTCCTCCAACACACTACGCAACACCATTAATTTGACATCTTATACGCTATATTACCCATTTCCTACAACCATAAAAATGTCACATCCACACCATATCCAGAAAAAAGGATGTAATATGTCGAAATCCAATACATACCATAACAGAGAAAACAGGATTTAGAAAAAACAGTAGATAAACTAACAAAACAGATGCTGGAAAATGAGTCATTTGCTCTATCTACAATGCCAGATTTTGCACATTAAACCACCAACATAACCTCCACCATTAAGAAGGTGGGCATGACTGCAGCATGCTCTGAAAGGAAGCAAAGACCCATCCACTTCACCACTGTGGACATGACAAGCCTACCTGTACCTCAGAGAAGACTCAGGGTACCTTACAACCTGGTGGAACTCTCCTTCTGTATATTGTGCAGCTATATCTACTGATTAAAGGCATAACAACATTCATGCAACACATGGCCCTGCACGTAAGGAGGACATGATAGACACACATATCCAGGTTGACACTGTCCCAATAGGAACAAACAGAGTAAAAAATCAGGAAACCGTATTAGCTGCACCAGCTCACATCATTTACATACTCCAACACATTTATAGACACCTTGAATACAAAGGAAGTATACACACTACCATGACACACCACTTGAAGTTGGTAACTACATGCCATTGTTTAAACACACTCCTCCCAATAGGCTGTTGGCATGGTCCATGACCTGATAGAGTCAACATGTATTGCCACACATACTGACAAAGGTGGTAATGGCTGCCTTACACCATGTTACAGCACACATGGCTACCCAAAATCCCAGGGGCAACAGATGATATAAAAAGATGATTTTATATAATTGACCAGTTCGCAAACACCAATAGTTTCCTGTACTGCACACATGTGCTATATGCCATGTGTGTCACCGATTGTGAGGAAGCATGTCTTCCAGAACTGTAAACAATAGAAAACCCTAAATGAACAGATTACATGTGATGCAAACATAACTTGCACACTCTGTTTCATCAGGTTCTATAGGTCCACACAGCACTTCATGGTACTGTAAAACAGTACCCTGGATATATTCATGGCCACACACCTGGGACAACCGGCATATCTCCTTGGTAACTGAAACAAAGGGAGTGACTCAAAGGTTCAACACTAAGTGCCACTTAAGGTAGAGGGCTCAAATACCACTGCCTGTGACAGTGAAGGTGATGGGACAAATCTCATTGAGGTGGACAGTTATCATATAACCCACAATTATCAAATATACCCCCAAGAAAATCCCAAATCATAAGAAATCATAACTCATTTATAATGCAACTGTACACAAGTATTTATAGGCACAACAAGAGAAGAGAGGGAAGACAGAGGGAAGACAAGACACACAATCTTACTAGGCCTTGTGTCATTGTGTCATTCAAATCATTCAAATCATACAAGTGCAACAACGAAAAGTGCAAACAGAAAAGGAGGGAGTAAGTGCAAGGGAGAGAGGAGGGAAAACAGGACACAAATGCTGTGAGTAAGTGCAGCCAGGGCAGCATGGTTCTGGGTAGTGCAAGGATACTACTAACTGCTTATCCTCTTTCATGCACACTAGTATTATTCTCAACACTTGTGTCACCTGTTCATGAAGAGAGGTGGAAACAATGTACCCAGTGCTTTACCCAAACATGATAGTGAAAATCAATCCGGTAAATTCTAATACCATATGTGGTAAAGAGATGTACTGAATGATTACAACTTTGCCGCCAATCATGCAGTAATAGCAATTACCGCGTGTAAAAACGCACGCGGTAACATGCATTTGAGAAAACCATGAATGTATTATTGTTTCCAGTAATGCTCATACCAGAAACAAAAACACCACATATGCTCAAGTAGACACCTCAGAGGGTAGCCACCATAGCAGGTCAATCCATCAATAATAACAGCCAAGGAAAGGCATCCATTTTTCAGGATGGTTTGCTTAGATGCCTGTGATTAGCAAGTGTACATTAAACAAGAACTCTTTAGGATAACATTTATGGTTAAAACCTCTATTCGCATCGTACGCACCCACCTTAACAAATACAGTATGAAGACGTTTTTTATTAGTACAACATATTAGGCACTACTACACTCTTGCTTCTCCCACCACCCATTTAATTACTCCTCCTTAGCCATCCTCAACTAAAAGCATACACAATTAACTACCTCACTTGAGCGAGAGAACAATGAGAGTCTTCTCCCCATCAGCAGCAGCAGACCCCTCTCCTATTACTTGCGGAGTCCCACAGGGCTCATGCGTCTCCCCCACATTATAAAACATCTTCACCAAACCTCTGTTCGACGATCTGGATCATCTGGGTGTCACCTACACCAACTACGCAGATGACACTCAGATTCTCCTCCCACTTTCAGGGGATCACAGTAAGGACAGAGAGTTGGTGAATATGTTGTATCTCATCATTCAGGCATGGATGGCATCTCATGGCCTATGCCTGAATGATGACAAGACAGAGCTCATCATCCTGGGTACCCCCGCTAATATCAATAAACTAGGCCTTGAATATGCCGAATTCAACATAGACGGCAACACTATCAAAGTATCCAGGGAGGTAAAAACCCTCGGCTTTTACCTGGATGACACTATGTCATTCACTAAACAGGCCAACTCACTAGCATCCACCACTGCGTATACCTGCAAATTAATAAGAGCAGGCAGACCATTCCTATCCAATGATAGCTGTGTGATCTTGGCAAGAGCACTCATACTCTCCAGGCTCGATTATTGTAATGCCCTATATAGCGGTGCTAACAAAGCCATAACCCATAGGTTACAAATCCTACAAAATAATGCCTTGAGAGCTGCCCTCAGCATTAATAAAAGAGAACACATCTCCACTACCAGACGCCAACACAAATGGCTCTCCACTGACAATAAAATCAAACTAAATTTGGCCTCCCTAACCCATAAAGCCCTCAACAATGCTGCCCCTAGTTATCTGATGGACAAAGTAAAGAGAAAGTCATCCATCAGACAAACAAGAACTATCAATTCCAACTGTCTGATAATTCCCAGATTCAAACTCTCCACCATTGGAGGTAACAGCTTCCCTGTGAAAGCTGCTACATTTTGGAATTCTTGCCATACAACCTGAGAGCCGATCAACCCTATTTGCACTTTAGAAGGAATCTCATCAGTCATTTGAACTCCAACAGCCCCCGCATTTAATTGTACATTTTACACTTCTGTATAGATACTGATACTTTCTGTTTGAGGCCTTTGCACTCGCCACAAACAGCCTCTGTACATATCTGTATATTTCACTCCTTTGTATAGATATTGATATTTTTTATGTGTGAAGATTTGTATTTTTCTCATCCCTGTAACCCTTAATTGCATATATCTATAATTTTATCTCAACTGTATATTTCTGTAACATTGTAAGCTTTGCATATTCTTTCTGACTGTGCCCTGCTGCCCCTGGGTATGGTGCGCCACATAAATAAATAAACAAACAAACACAGTAGCCTAATGCACTATCCTGCCTTTCCCCTACAAACTAATAACTACTACTGCTAAAAGGATATCGGCATATATGTCCTCCCTCCACTGACCATCCCAACTGAACTAAACTTTCAATGGCCATATGCCCTAACCAGCCCCAGAAAAATGGCTTACCAAACCTCATCATCAATAATGCTGTTTCCCCCAACCCACTATGCAACCCCATTAATTTGACATCTTATACACCACATTACCCATTTCTTACATACTCTAACAATTCGACATCCACATCACATCCACAAAAAAACGGTGTGATATATCAAAACCCAAAACATGCCAGAACAGAGAAATCAGGATTTAGATATAAACAGGATGTAGATAACCTGAAAGAGCAAATGCTCGAAATTCAACCATTTGGTCTGCCTGCAATACCAAATATAAAACATTAAACCACCAAAATAATCTCCACAACTAAAGAGGTAGGCATGGCTGCCATGTGCTCTGAAAGGAAACAGAGATGCAACTGGCCATTAAACTTGCCAACTTCAAATATATCTGCTCTTGAAACCACACATTTTTCAATGATACACCTAATCACCAATATAGGGTCACAAAAACATCTTAATATCCAACTACAAAGCACACACACAGGCACAAATGTTGTTAAGGGTAAAGTTATACTGCTTGGTTCACACTAGGATTTTGTATATGCACCCTCATTCATATCACATCTTCCAATGTCACTAAGAAACAACCTTTATTTGCAGATATATTTTCTGGCAAACATAAGCATAGCATACCATGTCATCCTGCTTCACCACTCTCCTAAAAGCACTGAAGTAAAATATAGAAAACCCTACTTTGCAAACAATACTTATAAACTTGACCAAATGAGACACCTAAATATACTTCGGTTATCTTACAAATACAATAATTCTAACTGTGCATAATGTATATAAAGTACATAAAAACACGCTACCACTCACCTTCAGCTGCTCCAAATAATGAGAGCCAAACTCAGTAAATGTGCACACTCTGAGTTTTGAAATAATACTGCCAAAAGTTCACATAAATGTCACTTTCATAGCTTTCCCAATTCAATAGAACAAAAAAAGGACTGTAGAATGCAAACAAGTAAAATGACAAAACACATTTCTATCACAAGCTATATCAATCAATAAACCCCAACACAATCTTTCAAAGAATATGGTATACAATGTTTACACACCACATAAAAAAACTTTAATTTTCTTCCTAATTTTTCCCCATAACATACCCGCAGCTATAACCTCAGTTACATGACGAAAACCCGCCCATAGCCCTAGCTACACAAACATTTTTCTAACACGCTCAAGAACACATATTAGAATAATTTGAAAATCAATTTACATTAGCCTTCAAGGGACAACATCAAAATAGAAACACATTTACAAATCTGAGCTAAAATATCCATAATATAATATGATCACTGCACCAAAATTCAACCAGCTGTAGTCGCGGCTATAGCGATGCTATAGCGATACTCACGGCTGCACCCGCCACAAATACATGACGTGCCATTTGCCTGATCGTACTCACGGGTATAAAAGACTGCAACATGTGATTACTGCACTCATACCCGTGGCTAAGATGCAACAGTTATAGCCTCGGCTGCACCTGGCAAAAATACACGACATGCCATTTGCATGCTTGTACACACGGCTGTGGCCTGTCCCGTGGTTGGCATCTATGGCCGCAATACACCTGACAGGACACGTTTAATTGGCTGTTATTGTAGCCGTGACTATTTTAATAAAGGACAACAAACGCATTTTCCTTTTCCTTTCCTTTTCCTTAAAACGTTCTCTAAGTGGCTCTTAAAAGAGCCTTTTCGGGTCTTCTACCAACTCATCACCAGAATTTTCAATCAGAGAAAAACTCTTCACCTCCATGATGATTCAAAACATTTTGAAAAACCTGTCTGTGCCCTTTCTTTAGATGAGCAATTAATTTTCTTTTTCCAAAGAGAAACAAACCTGTGCTCCCTGTCAAAAATATTTCTCCACAATAGCAGCATATACCTCTCATTTCAAACACTCCATTTGATATAATATTTTAAAACCAAAAAACCCTGTAAGCCAATGCTCTGAGAACTCATCACCTATGTCCTCAACATCACTATTAACACTATTCTCAAACAATTCTCCACAACCTTCTGAACAGATACATTCTCTCCTTCTAGAATTTGCTCCTTGTTTCAAATATCAAATACAACAATAAATATATCCCAAAAACAGCACTGGTTCCTAAAGTTGCACCTCACCCATCTACACCTCACCAATTTTATTGGCATATATAAACATCACTCAAAAATACATTCTCTCAAACGATTCATACAATTCAACAGCATCTGAGCTAAATGAAATCCTATTGCAGCCACCCACCACATAATGAACACCCAATCACAAAGAAAACACAAACATTCCACCTTCTCCCCTCATTAATCTTCCTCCATTCCAAATTCTAACCCTGAACTGACAAGACGTATGCGTCAGTGCCAGTGCCACTAGAATAATGAAACAATACATGGAATGGCTGGATGAGAACTACCCTACAGAAGAAAAAATTAGAAAAGAAGACAATGCAAAACAATGCTCCAGAAGAAGATTCACCATCATCAGGATTGTGTAAGTACATTCTATATATTCCTGTAAAATGTGACTAACAATTACATTTAAATTAACAAATGTTAGTCTCCAAACATATACATTTTCTACCTATTGTCAAACTATCTAATGTGTATACAACCAACCCACATATTTTGAAAGCGTGTTATACCTTCAATAGTTTAAAAATATTTAAAATATTTTCAAACAGATGAAGAAGTGATTCAAGTGTCCAGAAGATACACAAAGGAAGCACCACAACACAGACCCACCAATCTGATTATGGATTCCTTGATATAATTAAACAAAATAATTATGAATATACAAAAAGACATGCAAAAAATTAAAAAGGACATTGAACATTTATAAGTAATTATGGAGAGTAAAAATGTGGCTACTGAACAAGATATCATGTATTAGAACTAAAACTGAAAGAAAATCCATAACCACATCTCCCCAAAATAAACTACTTTTCGACAAACTGTGTTTAACTATTTATTTACCTGTTTCAAATATGTACACCTATATGCATTAGTATTGATTAAAAAGTATTTCAAATGTTAAACTAACTGTTTGAAAACACTTCACTCAATACACATTCGAAACATATTCCAAATTCATTTTTTTAAATATATAACTTTAGCCACTGTGCTAAAATGTCCAATCACGCTGCGCAATCGAAATCCTGTCTGGACACCCCGCCATTGCTGTGGTTACCCGCATCTCCAATTGCAGATGGCTCCGTGGGCTGGATCCTGGCTGCGGCTTTACATCTATGTTTTAAAAAAAATGATGATATCCTTCTGAAAAAAAGAAAACATAATCAGTTCAATAACACACACACTTTAATATACACAATTTAATACACACATTGTTCTGACCCTCATATTGTATATGCAGTGCATCACAGGCACTATATATAACAGACACAACATTAGTGCATAGTACACTGTTGTTCTCTTTGCACATACTAATCAATGGGTCATTGGGAAAAAACATCCAACCTGGATTAAAAAACACATACAACAATATAAAAAAGTATAAGAAAACACCACTAAAAAAAACAACAGGGATTTATCAAACGGGTGAAAGTAAACAAAGAACATTATGGTGGTAGCATGCAGAACAAATTATGAGATGGTAAAGAAAACCTGGAGAACAAGAGACAATAGGGTAGGATAAATAAACTTGGAGAACAAGACATCAAACATATATAGTCCATCAAACTACTTTTTTAACTTTTCCATTTTGGGCAGCATTGTCTTTTTCATGTTGTCATTTTCAGTTGGCACGTCTTCAAAGTCAAGAAACAATGTGCAAAACAAGAGGTAGAGAGAGGAGGTACTCTTCACCTTGTACAATAATACTCTATGCCATGGACCTTCCAATGTTCCAAAGCAAAGTCTAGGAACATCAATAATAATTACTTCATCATAAAATAAAACACATGGGTCTCATTACTTACATAGATGGAGATCAGCACCACCTGCACACCACCATCTACTAATCCAAGAACGTCAACAGCGGTATCAAATGCACAGATTCCTCTTTTACCGACTTCCCTCATCACTGGAGCTGTGAGCCATGGTTGTACAAAATCAATCACCACACATTGAAGGTGCTGCCATGAGCAGCCATAGTCTGAAAACACCTGAACCACTGCATTTAAAGAATCATCCAAAATGCTAGAAAGGTCACAAAGGAGGATTTTTCATGAAGAGTTTACAGATATACTGCTCCCATCTCAGACAGTACCACTATGTTTTGAACCTAGGTTGGCCTTTTACAGGAGTTAACTGTACAACACCTAGTGAAAATCCACAGCTACAAAAACAATAGAAAAATAAGCACATTACAAACTTGCACAACACCACCAATTGAATTACCTCACAAAATACTAGAAACATGTACAAGTAATGCATAGCTCAAAATACATTACAAGTACAAAAGGTGCAATCAAAGAAACCTTCAGCCTTAATAACAAATACAAACGCTACATGTCCACATTTTTCAAACTTAAAAAAAAGTACAAAATACTTTTCACTCAAGCACAGCAAATGAATCTGATAGCAATGGTCAGTACAACTAACACACAGAATACTGCAAATAAACCTTCAAATCTGTACGTATGGAGCAACACTTACTTTCACATCAGCCACACTCCTGCCATGCTGCCATGTGCACAGTTAGAATTCAGGAATCAAAAAAGACAAAACTGCAGAAAATGGTGGCTTTTATACTTTCCAAAAGAAACACCAAAAAAAGAGGACATATACCAATAAAACTACTAATATGGCTGACACATTTTCAGCACAATCTATCACTAAGCTCTACACAAATGCAAAAGTAACAACAACCATTAACAGACAATGAAACTGACACAAACCCACATGGCATATTTCAAAGCAATGGCTATTCCACGCAGATCCGGATCCCAATTTGTACCCACGGCTACACACACATTTTCCTGCAAGCACCAAATCAAACTAAACTGGCTTTCAAACATTCAAATCAAATAAGTGAACAGCTAAGTACATAAAATAACATACACATATAAAATTGTGTACTGTATCATGCCCATGAACATATGATTATTGCACAGAAATTGTATATTTATAGACATGGCTGTAAATGTACCCGCGGCTCAGGCTGCAACCAATGAAACACAGAATAGTATTGACGCACCTACACCATGCTTTTTATAGACACAACTATTCTAACACCTGTCCTACACGTCCACTGGTAGTTGCGACTATTCGCAAAAACTTTGAATTCAAAATTGCATTTCCACTGCAACAAGTGTCAGAAACTGTTCCCAACATACCTACTAACCCACCCTCTACTCCTCATAGTCCTCCCTCCACACCGCTCGTTCCCACAATACCCCAAAACACTCATTGGATATAAGATGCCACCCCAACCAAAATTCTGGGTAGTCGTGACTATTACACGTCCACAAACACATGACGTGTCACTTGCTCTATCAAAGCCGCAGCTACAATGGGGGAGGTGCAGCACCATCCACCAATACAACACACACGTCATTCATACTCTGCTCATGCAAAGTACTAGAAATTCAAACTAGCAGTCATTTTCCTGGGAACAGAGAAATACTGCAGATATCATGGTTGGTTTGAAATCTGTGTGGCTGATTGGAGACAGTTGGCTGTTTTGGTTGTAAACTTTTTGTGAGAAACTAAATATTAACAAAGACCTAGGTTTGACAGATTTTATCATTAAATGTTTTGGATTGTGGGGAATGTGTTGGTTCCAGGTTTTTCCAAAATTGCTAAGTCTGAGAAGTACAGGGCACCCAGACGTCATCCTAATTCATTATGGAGGAAATGATTTGGGGAATGTATGAGGGGTGTCCCTTACTTTAATGATGAAACAAGACATGGAAAACCGAATGTAACTATTTCCTCACACCATCTTTATCTTTTCCAATCTCACTCAGAGGCAAAAATGGAGATGGACCACCAGATTTAATGGTAAAATTGAGAAATTACAGAGAAATTTTAATAAAGCAGTTTCAACATTCATGACCAACCACAGTCAATTATGGATTGCGAACAACATCATACAGTTCTACATGGGCAATTTCTATAGGCATGATAGAGTACACCTAACCGATGAAGGAAATGCAGTATTCCTTCATAACATCTAAACAGTACTCCTGTTGTGCAGAAGTTCTACACTCAGTGTACCCCAAAACAGTCCTTTTAAGGACTACTCATCATACATGAATACAATAAATAATAACTGAAACATTTTATTATTATACCCACGGCTACAATTCATTGGGCCTCATTACACGGTAGGTGGTAACCATGGCGCTATTAGTGCCATGGTTGCCGCCGGTATTTTACCGTGTCCGCCTTGGTGGATGGCGGAATTACTGCCCTACTCCAAGGTGAGTGGGGGCGGTAATTCCCCATTCACCAAGGCACTTCCCCATTCCCATTTTTGCCCCCATAGGGCAT
Source organism: Ambystoma mexicanum (assembly GCF_040938575.1). Classification (NCBI taxonomy): domain Eukaryota; kingdom Metazoa; phylum Chordata; class Amphibia; order Caudata; family Ambystomatidae; genus Ambystoma; species Ambystoma mexicanum. The sequence continues at coordinate 315,829,429 of NC_090923.1, forward strand.
AATGGGAATGGGGAAGGAGCTAATTACGTTACCGCAAATTGCGGTACCGTAATTAGCACGGAGGTCCCTTTGCGACACCCTACTTTAACGGCTGGTTGGGTCCCGCAAAGGGAACTCGTAGTAAGGCGGTAAGGGTTTACCGGTACCGGTGCCCTTACCGGTACTGGTAAACCCTTACCGCCTAACGTGTAATGAGGCCCATTGACTTTTACCTTAGCAGCGGCTACAAAAAGTCAGTTAAAAGGGAGACTGACTTCAAGTTTTATACTAAAATCCAACTTAAATGATGAATACAGAAAACTACTCATGTGCTAATGTAAAGTAACAGAAAATAAGAATCATGAAAAAAGTCATAACGGTAAACTAGATAGAAAAACGTTGCACACCCAGACAACATAATACCATAAGTGAGAATACACAACCTAAAATACATTGTTTGTCGCATCTAAAACTAGACTACAATTGCTCCATTTTATATTAATTTTGTTGAAACTATTTTCTTCTATCTTTCTCAAAAGTCTCACATGCTGAAAAGTCTGAAAACACACATCCAAAATATAAAACGCTCTCTGATACCTACCAGGTCACTGACCATAGCCTTTGGCCATGGCCAGTGATTTCTTTCCCCCCGACATGACTGTACCTAAACAAACTACTTTCAAAAAAATATAAAACACAGACATACCAAACTATATAGCCACAGCTACCAAACTACACATACACTCAGCTATCTATAGTCCTTTGTAGGCCCGGATATAGCTGCAAATATCGCCAAAACGGCTGGCAAAGAAATCATTCCTACTCCCACTCCCTGCACCTCACCAAGTGGCTCTCTCATCTGTGCCAGCTCCCCCCACACCTTAAATGGCCTCCTCATCTCCCCTGCCCCTCCCTCTCAGCCCAGAGCACACGCTGCTTCTGTGACGCAGTTTGCTTTCAGATGTCAGCTATTCGCGGCTATAGGCGAGGCTAGAGAAAGCTTTGTGTTGCAAACTCAGTCCCTGGACCCCCTCCAGCTCCCAAATTTAACTCAGTGCTTTCTAGCCACCCCGCCCCACCTCTACCCTGATGGCATTTGTATTTGTATGTTTTTTGACCTGCAAATAGCTTTTTACTGTGTTTCATTTTCCCAAAACCTCGGCTGCAGCCACGATTATCTCTCGCATAAAGAGAAAAACAAGATGGTGGTCATTTCATTTCTGAAAACCATGATCCTGCAATGCATCATGGGATATATAACTATAGCCTTTCTTCGTCAAAGTTTAAAATAACCACATCACGGAATAACCCCAAACCACGCATGGTGTATGAGTCAATCTTTCGTGCCCAGGTTGTTTCGGACCTGGGAGCAAATCCGTCCAGAAGTTTGGGCTGTGCGCTTTGGCAAAAATTGACGTTTTTTGTCTATGGGAAAATGAATTAAATGGAATAGGGTGCACTTTTGGAAAAAAAAAATATATGCTTAATAACTTTTATTTTTTAACAAGTCTTTACAAATCTTTGCAGTCTGGGGTGCCCACAGACTTTTAATCACTTTTGAAATTTGGCCAAATCCGTTACTCAAATCAAAAGTTATTAACAACAGAATTTTGAGGGATTCCTATGTATCTCCGACTCACCTTAAGTATCTTTCTTGGAGATCATTGACACTATGTTGGGAGTGGGAAAAAGAAGTTGCTGCACCTCTACTCATGTTTCCTTAAGGAAAGTTTTTGTAACACATTTCAGTGACTTGATCCCATTTCTGTTGATATCCCAAGTTTGTTGATGCTGCTTTTCCATCATTGCTAAGGTAGTTCCGACTTTCTGATAGGTCGATCTGGTAAACTCTGCTGTGTTAGAAACTTTTTTGAACCTAGTGGTTTCGCTCACAGAAACATTAATAAACGCTGCACGCCACTACCAGTCCAAAAATATAGGTGAAAACTGCCCAAGCTTGGAGGATAATGAGTTCTTTATGGTTATTAGGGAAGCTTAAAATATAAAACCTTAAGAGACAAGGATGAAAGAATGACTCTTGAGCACATTAGAGCTGAACGTGGGCCTTCTGCAGGTATTGTTTGTGTCCTGCTTGCATGGTTGCATGAAAAAGCCTTTTAAACCTGTATCCGTCTTCAATCTTTAAATGAAAAAAGAAAGTGTAAAGAACTGTTTAATTTCAAACTCACATAGGAGATGTAGGCACAGGAATGGTGTTTATGATTTAGTTAGTAAGTCGTCCAGAAAATGTAAACAATATCAAATTAGTGTAGGTGCATTAAGTGGAAACTCTAATCGGTTCATTGTTTTGACTGCTAACAAATGTTATTAACGGGGTAATTTCCCAGTATCCATCAACAAAATATAGGTTCTGAACATTTCTGTGTTGAAATCTCACCTTGAAGCTTTATTGTCCCAGTGTTAAATAATTGTATTCGACTTACTTCATTATAAAATACATTTTGAAGGTTTTTATAACACAATACAGTACATTATAAACCATTTCATAGTAATGTGCAAGCAAGCATGCAGTTTTTGCTTTATAAAAGGAGGCGAATGTCATACTCAGTCACCCATGTGTCATGCTATCATATGCATATACTCTGGATTGGCAGTTCCATCTGCCTGGGTCAGGCCCTGCCACCAGGTCACCTCTGGCCCACTTACACTGCTGCACCTGCAGTCCTGACTCTGGCCCACCTGGTCCAACTCTGAACGTTTGAACTTGTTTGCAGTTTTATCCGGCCAGTCCTTTCCTGGCACTAATTGCGTGTGTTTGCACTTACCTTTTTTTGTTTTTACATCTGATGCCTGCACTTTCCTTTTCCACACCCATGCACTTATCTGATCTGAATGTGCCAAGGGTTTGAAGATCAATATCCTATCCTCCCTACCTTTGTACTTGAAATGCTACAAAGTGATATGTTAATGATAATGTTAATGTTAAAGGTATTTGCACTGCGCCCTGTCACCACCTGAGTGGTCCCCAGGCGCTCTGCCGGACCTGAAAATTAGGGCGTGAAAAGAAGGGGGTAAAAGAGGTTCTAGGGTGTAGTGGGGATAGGAAAGTGAGAATTGTAATGTCCTGTTGGCAGCCTCACCGTTTGCTGAGCTTAAGTGTGGTTTTCTGGTCGGTGTGAATTTCCATGTACTGTTGTACCGGGTTACGTGCTGTTTATCTTTTGTTCCAATGTGGTGAAGTTATTGCACGTTGCCGTGCAGAAAAGTGATTGTGTGAGTGTTTGTATGTGAAGTGTATGCGGAATGTTGAGGTTTTAGAGTTGAGGTAGGGGTTTTCCTTAGCTCTTTGTCTTTGTGTTTCTGCGCACAACATCTATGATTATCCTGTGTGTTTGGCATTGTAGTTTGTCCGCATAGTGGCAGGTACATTAAGGAGTGGCAGTTTTCTTCTGTATTACTCTAGTGGTATGTGTACCTAGCTAAAGCAGAGCACGCCTTACAAAATACCTTTGAACAAATAAATAAAATACCCCATATCATTTTTGCCACCATGCCTGAAGTGCATTAGTTTGAGAGATACCATATAGTTAAATCCAGCTAAAATACTATAATTAAAAAATCAGATTGCTGAGAGCCAATAATCTCGCTTTAGTCTGAAGTATATGAACAGCCACGAGGAATGGATGAAGCCACAAATTAACGTCTTCCCATATTTCAATATCCGTGGCCAAAGCATAATAACATAGAAGATTTATAGCACTTAGGAGGCGAAGTAATGCCTCTAATATATTCCTCCTTCAATCCTGCATTCATACAATTAGTTACCAGCTGGTCACACAAACCAAAGCTTTTTCTCACTTTGCAAAGTTGAACCCCATTATTAGATGGCCACCGCTTTGTAAATACAATAGATTACAAATTGTGCCAACAAGTCCAAGGTCTGTGCAGGGGTGGTCTGGAAACCAAAAGAGGCCCTGGAAATAATTTTCAAAAAGACTCAATATTACACATTTTCAGCAAGCCCAACCCCTTTCCTATGGCATAATTTGGAGAAAGAAAAACAAAAGAGGATCAGGGTGCAGAGGCCTACAAGGAAATCTCCAGAGTTCCCTATAGGCCAGTCCACCCCTGGGTCTGTGCCAGTGTGTACAGCTGCTTCTTGCAGCTTGTGACATAATCTGTGGCAGGCAAGCAACATCCACGCAATTACATCCAGCACTGGACAAAGCGGCAGGAGCTCATAGCTCCTGTTCCCAGACAAAACCTCAGTACTCGATTTCCCCTCGCTCATGTTATTTCCTCCAGCAGACCAATGTCTGGATACCCCTGGCGTAGGCAGAAAACACGACTCCATGGACATGCCAATGCGGCTTAGTCCAGACAACAAAAATGCTTCATTAATTTCCTCCCTCAAGGTAGAAATTTTCTTGAAACATGCACAGGTAGATGTGACAATACCTCTCTGGCTGAAGGTGGTAAAAACATATCCTAACTATGTCTCTTAGTCAAAGAGACATAGAAATAATAATTGTCTCTCTGAACATCTGCATCTAGCATGAAAAGGAAAAAGAAACTTAAATAAGCCTAGTGACCCAATTATGATCCCATACATAGGACCAGACCAGTCTGATCACATACAATAGAGAATACAGAAAATTGATTGTGCAAACCCAATGCAGTATTATCATAACCATATCACCTACACATCTATATCAGAGTATCCTTACATTTTGTGACACTGCAATCCAAAATAAAGATATTTCCCCTAACCCAAACTCGCTGTGAAAGTGTTGCTGATTCCATGCATCAATTTCCTGAGCTTCCCTAGAAGAGTTCAGGTGTTGATTACACTTGTGCTTTCTATTTTGGATTACACTGATAGCATATACCTGAGTTTACCTAAATCTCATTCAACCCCTTTATTGCTAAGGGCAAGTATGTTCATCCTGGATTCCTGAAAGGAAGTAATGTAGGCTCTGCCCACCCCTAATTAAGTAGCAGCTGCAAAGACTAAAGGGCACTGTAGCCTCATCAATATCACCCATGCCCCCATCCAGCACCCTTGGACCACATGCCCTCTTATGTTGATCAATGCTCGCTCAGCAGTCGCTCATGCTGCAGCGATCACTGACCTCATCTCGTACAACAACCTTGATGTCTTATTCATCACTGAAAAATTGTTTACCTCATCCTCCCCCCATATTTTTGACAACCTCTTACCCCAAGGCTACTCCATCCAACATGCCAGGAAGAACAGGAGGCGGAGTGGCAATCTATTACAGGAGAGATTTGCCATGCGCCATCATCCCATCTCCCAGAACAAGCTTGTTTGAATCACTTGCCTCCCGGTTCCCTTTATCGCACGAGGAATCCATCACCTCCCACCTCATTTACAGACCACCTCGCAGGGGTGACACTATCATTGCCAACATCGCCAACATACTCTCCTCTGCCAAATTAGCACATTCTGATAATGCCTTTCTCAGAGATGTTAAAGGCCCAGAGTCCCAGGCTGGCAACCACACATGAAGCACGCTTTTCACAATTACCAGTTCCATGGACCTTAAGCAGATTTTGCACTCCCCCACGCACAACAAAGGCAACACCCTAGACTTCACCCCCCCCTCATCTCCTGTGCAGACACTATCCCACTTGACTGGTCTGACAACGCCGCCCTAGCACTATTGGTCATCCACTCGACTACATCCCACAAAGGTCAGGTTAAATGCCCCTTCACTTAACGCGGCTCATTGAAAACCTTCCCATTCAATGACCTAGAAGCACATTTTGCAGACTTCCCCACCACAGGAAATGCCTCGGGCCACTTGGAATTTTTCAACAACTCTGCTATGAAACTAGTGGACACCAAACCACCCATCCTTGGTACACCCCCGGGTTCACCTCCTACAAACGCTCAATCAGATCCCTAGAGAAATGGTGGCATAAACACAGATACCCTGGAGACCCGACCAACATCAAACCTGACCTCTCACAGCTTGAGCATCCCCTGCACCCTGGCATGCTCACTGCCCACTCTCGACCAAATTCTCTCCTTTCTCTCCCCCGGATCTCCAAAAAACAATTGCCTCCCTCCTACATCTTACCGCAAAGAGAGGACGTGCAAACAATACTTCTCTTGTCATGTTCTCACTCTCTGGAACTCTATTGTGGTGTCCGCTCCGAATGCCACTACAATTCTCCAATTTTGCAAATTTCTGAAAACAAGGGTTTTCCAATGGACGCACATACCTATGCAAAGACCTCGACTTACCCACACTCTGTACAACTCTCTGCTGTTCTCAAACTAGGTCTGCGCTTTGAACAACAAAATTAAAATTAAAATAGAGTGTCTATTGCTCACACTACAAACATCCGCCATTCCTCCCCCCATCTTTCATCACTGCACTGGTTGAGGGTAGAGAACTGGTCGATAGAGTTTAACACAGTGTTGTGCCCTCCTTTGTGGTGCAGAAATCCCACAGACATATGCCTTGCCAATCGCATTGGTCTGGTGGGCGACTTCTCCCTCTCCCAAAGGCCACAAATGAACAAGAGGAGGAAACGGTGCAACTGTCTTTTGCAAAGCGATCGTGCAGAAACGGCATTGAAAATGACTTGCATGTTAGAGAAGCATTGACAATTCTTCTCTTTTAAGGTTCATTGTCATTGTTATAATGCTGAATGAAATGCAGGTTTAGTGTTGGTTAACAGTGCTGGGAATCTACCCTTTGTGCCGGCACTATTTGCAACTCTTAAATAACACTGGCTATTATTTCGGCCTTTTCTGAACACCAGTCTTAGAAAGGTTTCCAAGAAAACTTCCAATGGTGTAGACGGCTGTATTTTTTTTAATGCGTACACAGAGAGCAAACTCTCCCTAACCCCAAAGAAAAATTGCCCTCAAAATGATGGACACGAGGGGAAGAGCGAACGAGGCACGGTCGGGTGCAAAGGTGCATGAACATTTATTTTGTTTTGATTTTTGGAGGAGGGGCTGCAAAACAGGTAGGATGAAGAGAGCCAGTCGAGGCATAAGCATCATCATACTGTTCAGCATGTAGCTTTCCCCTGTGCATTGTGGCTGCATCCAGAGCAGCCTGATTGGCTGGAGGACCCACAGGGAGTCCTAATGCAACGTTTGTCTCACTTAAGGTTATCATTATAAGTGTTCTTTTATAACTCGCTTAATACCAGAGATTGGTTTCTAAGCGCAGGATTGGGATTCGAACCTGTGTTACTGCACACATTATTGCATCAACAACGCAGATACAGTTACACATGCGGACTAAAACCCTCACATGGCAGGTATTCCCACTATATACCCAGATATTTCTAGATGTCAAGGATCACCATCATGCATATACATGTGCCTATCCCTTTGCAATGTATTATCAAAATAGACAAGTACTATTTTTATATACCCAAGTTCTGAAATCATATGCTATGCGTTTTCATTTATTGATTCCATAAGGCCAGGTACTGCCATTATTTGACCAGGTACCTGCAACATACGAAAGGTATTGCCATTATATGCCAAAGTACTTCTGCAGTGTGCTAGGTATTGTTTTTATATGCCCTGGTATTCACATCATATACCAGATATTTCCAACGTATGCCGTGGTACTGAGATTAGGTACATTCATCATATGCTCAAGTACACACACATCAGGTGATTGATCGGGCCATCATATGCGCAGGTTCTCTGATTTTTGTCAAGAATTACCATAGTGTTGCCAGTACTGGCCTCCTAGACCTGTGCTGTGCCATTCATTGCACGGGTTGCTGGGCTGAAATTTGAAGCTTGTCGGAAAGTGTGGTTTCTTGAATTTTGACACCGCCCACACTCAACTTGGATCATCTCACACTTTTACTATAAATATCGCAATACAGTATTATTTTTTGTTAACGCCCTAATGTAGCAAATTATAGCATGGTGTTCTGGCCCACTAGGTCAAGTTTCCATTAAATGGTCACATACTCACATCATTTGGTAGGCAGTGGCCTTAATCTTTTATTATGCGATTAATACCGGAGACCAGTCTCTAAGTGCAGGACCTACATTCAAACCTGTGTTGCTCTGTGTTGTCTTGCTTCCAAGGCAAACGTATCAAATGAAGAGGGACTCAAACCATAAGCCAACATCGACTATCAGATATTGAAGCCCTGCCATCAATTGACAGACATTGGCATGATGTGCCCAGGTACACATATTATATACCAGGTGTTATACTCACATGCCTCGGTATTCATCGGTTTTGGAAGTAATTGCCATCATATGCCCAAGTAGTCCACCCATTTGTTAGGACTCCTCTATCACTTGGTTAGGTACTCACACCAGTTGCCAGTTATGTGCATCATCAACCCAGGTGCAGCATTTACCAAATATTGCCAATATATGGCACCCCATTGACCAAGTGTTGTCATCATTTGCCCTTGTGATCACATCATTTTTTATGAATTTCCATCAATTCCAGTAGTGCTCATCATGTAAAAAGCCATTCTCTTCCAAGATATTCACAGATCTTCCAGCTATTATCCTTTTTCCTAGCACTCACACATATCCATAGGCATTACCATCAGTTGCAAAGATATTGCAAAGGTACACACATCATTTGCCATTTATTGACATGTTTTGCCCTGGTAGAGAGATCAATTGATATGTACTGCCATGATTTGCCCAGTTACCCTGTCATGTAGCATGTATTCCCACTGTTATTTGTCCAGATCTAGAGACGAGGAGCATAGTTTGAAACCGAAAGCCCATATTTTGTCGGATATGATTTACCAGATTTTTCCCTAATGAGCTCTCATTTTATTCCTCATCAGGGGTGTGAGTGCAGGTTGTGCCCCAGAGAGAGCCTCACAGCTAAGGGGATCCAATGCACCCTGTTTTCCCATGCAATTCTCCTTGCACAGCTGTCTGCATGGGCTCCATTGGTTTGTCACAGCGTTTGTTTGGTTTCTAGTGGAATGCAGCTTGCTGGTCCCCAGGGATGTGACTAACAGCACATCTCAATATATCCACTACTGAATCCGATGGCCCGGCATTGTTCCTTGAAGAGTGTCGGTGTGATATGTATTTGCCATGTATGGATATGGCTACTACCTGGCTCAGGGAGCGAGGGCCACAACCTCCAGAATTAGATAGAACCTGTTTTGGAACAGTGCCAGGATTCACAACCCTATGCGGATGATATGCTACTGGAGTACAGACACATCTGTTCCAACCACAATGAGACAAATCAACAACTTCCATGTGCACTTGGGATTAAAGATAAACTGGTCAAAATCAGAAGCAATGCCGGCTTCAGAGGCATTTATTGGTCAACGGCTGAGTAATTATAGCTTCAGTAGGTGGCCGGATGGAATGCAATACCTGGGCATTTGGCTGACACGGGATGTGGAACGTATGATGGATGTTAATTTGTACAACGTAACAGAAAACCTGAAAATGACTTGCGTAGCTGGAACAAATTGAGGCTGAGTCTGTGGGGGAGAATGAATGCAATCAAGATGACTTCTGCTCCACGTATTAATTAGATCCTGAGTATGATTCCTATGGTAGCCAAAAAGAAGGTAATAAAGAAGATAGACAGTTTGATACAGTCATTCTTGTGGAATGGGAAACAACCTCTTCTGAAGGTGTGGAATCTACAAATATTGACTGAGAATGGTGGATTGGGGGTGTTGATTTTACAAACTACCAGCTGGCTTTCGGAGCAAGACAATTGCTTCCGTTCATTGAGAATTCTACGGATGTTTGGACGCAGGCACACAGTGCGATACTAACATCAGAAGATGCGAATGGATGCAAATCATATGCGCTGACAAAGGTCTTGAGGGAGTATTGTGGCAAGGCCTTATGAAGCAGACCCACAAAGATGTCTCCTGCTTTAGTAATTCATTGTTATGGCAAAACCCTGAGATTAATTTGGAAGGGAAAACGCTGTTGTGGCCAAATTGGTTTCTGAGCAGTATCCAATGGCTGGGCAATCTGTTTGAAGATAAAAAAAATGTATCACTTTTAGCAGATTAACTACTGAAAGGAGTCTAAAAGATTTCACATTCGGGGAATATCAAAGACTGAAGAGAGCTGTGGGGGAAAGAATTCCTAAAGAGTAGAAAGACTGGATGGATTAGTTGCGAGAATTCAAGTTGGAAGGACACACTGCCTCAAAGGTCTATAAACACCTGGCACAATTTAAAGAAACTAATGGGAAGTTACTGGACAAATGGTCAGAAGTGATAGACCCAGAAATGAGTGTGGTCAGGTGGAACAATATATGCAGTAATTGCGACATTGACATCATTAAATCTTAGAGAAAGAGCTAGACAGATCAAAATTCTGGACAGAGTGTACTGCACACAGCAGAAACTGTATGAAAGGAGTTTGTTCTAGTGAGACTGAACACCAGTCTTAGAAAGGTTTCCAAGAAAACTTCCAATTGTGTAGACGGCTGTATTTTTTTTAATGCGTACACAGAGAGCAAACTCTCAATAACCCCAAAGAAAAATTGCCCTCAAAATGATGGACACGAGGGGAAGAGCGAAGGAGGCACGGTCGGGTGCAAAGGTGCATGAACATTTATTTCGTTTTGATTTTTGGAGGAGGGGCTGCAAAACAGGTAGGATGAAGAGAGCCAGTCGAGGCATAAGCATCATCATACTGTTCAGCATGTAGCTTTCCCCTGTGCATTGTGGCTGCATTCAGAGCAGCCTGATTGGCTGGAGGACCCACAGGGAGTCCTAATGCAACATTTATTTTTTATTAACGCCCTAATGTAGCAAATTATAGCACCCCTTCCTGTCTAGGGTGGCCAACTTTACAAACCGATTTTGCAGGACACTCTCCTCATTGTCCTGAGCTCCTTTGAGAGCCAGGAGACGCAGTGGAGGTGGGGCACCGAGGTGCAAAGGCGCACGGGGTGGAGTCGGAGGAGGCAGCTGGAGCGTTTTGACAATCAATGCTATAGAAACCCTTGCTTAGAGCACAAACCTCAGCCCCTGGAGCACGAAAATAAACTACATAGCAATCAGAAGTGGAGCACCATCTAGGAGGACAGTCGGTGGGCGAACAACCTATTATATGGGCCCCCCAGTGCCCAGAGACAGCGGGAGGTGGATCTGGCCCTGCCACAACAGGAGCCCACAAGAGCGCTAAATCAAGAAGCTCCCGTGGGGAACGGTGATCCGACGTTAATCCATGGACAGAATCGATCATAAATTGGTCTGACACACTCCACTGAGCAGTGAAGATCCAGCTGAACAGAGTTCTCCACTCCCGACATAAACACTGAGGGATTAATGGAGGAACCCATTGCACGCATTGGAGAATGAGTGGCACACAAGATGGTGGCCCGAGAGGGACCGGCTGTTAAACGGCTGGGTACCGAGCTGTGCTGAGACATGGTGTTCTGGCCCACTAGGTCAAGTTTCCATTAAATGGTCACGTACTCACATCATTTGGTAGGCAGTGGCCTTAATCTTTTATTATGCGATTAATACCGGAGACCAGTCTCTAAGTGCAGGACCTAGATTCAAACCTGTGTTGCTCTGTGTTGTCTTGCTTCCAAGACAAACATATCAAATGAAGAGGGACTCAAACCATAAGCCAACATCGACTATCAGATATTGAAGCCCTCCCATCAATTGACAGACATTGGCATGATGTGCCCAGGTACACATATGATATACCAGGTGTTATACTCACATGCCTCGGTATTCATCGGTTTTGGAAGTAATTGCCATCATATGCCCAAGTGTTAGGACTCCTCTATCACTTGGTTAGGTACTCACACCAGTTGCCAGTTATGTGCATCATCAACCCAGGTGCAGCATTTACCAAATATTGCCATTATATGGCACCCCATTGACCAAGTGTTGTCATCATTTGCCCTTGTGATCACATCATTTTTTATGAATTTCCATCAGTTCCAGTAGTGCTCATCATGTAAAAATCCATTATCTTCCAAGATATTCACAGATCTTCCAGCTGTTATCCTTTTTCCTAGCACTCACACATATCCATAGGCATTACCATCAGTTGCAAAGATATTACAAAGGTACACACATCATTTGCCATTTATTGACATGTTTTGCCCTGGTAGAGAGATCAATTGATATGTACTGCCATGATTTGCCCAGTTACCCTGTCATGTACCATGTATTCCCACTGTTATTTGTCCAGATCTAGAGACGAGGAGCATAGTTTGAAACCGAAAGCCCATATTTTGTCGGATATGATTTACCAGATTTTTCCCTAATGAGCTCTCATTTTATTCCTCATCAGGGATGTGAGTGCAGGTTGTGCCCCAGAGAGAGCATCACAGCTAAGGGGATCCAATGCACCCTGTTTTCCCATGCAATTCTCCTTGCACAGCTGTCTGCATGGGCTCCACTGGTTTGTCACAGCGTTTGTTTGGTTTCTAGTGGAATGCAGCTTGCTGGTCCCCAGGGATGTGACTAACAGCACATCTCAATATATCCACTACTGAATCCGATGGCCCGGCATTGTTCCTTGAAGAGTGTCGGTGTGATATGTATTTGCCATGTATGGATATGGCTACTACCTGGCTCAGGGAGCGAGGGCCACAACCTCCAGAATTATATAGAACCTGTTTTGGAACAGTGCCAGGATTCACAACCCTATGCGGACGATATGCTACTGGTGTTACAAAGTACAGACACATCTGTTCCAGCCACAATGAGACAAATCAACAACTTCCATGTGCACTTGGGATAAAAGATAAACTGGTCAAAATCAGAAGCAATGCCGGCTTCAGAGGCATTTATTGGTCAACGGCTGAGTAATTATAGCTTCAGTAGGTGGCCGGATGAAATGCGATACCTGGGCATTTGGCTGACACGGGATGTGGAACGTATGATGGATGTTAATTTGTACAACGTAACAGAAAACCTGAAAATGACTTGCGTAGCTGGAACAAATTGAGGCTGAGTCTGTGGGGGAGAGTGAATGCAATCAAGATGACTTCTGCTCCACGTATTAATTACATCCTGAGTATGATTCCTATGGTAGCCAAAAAGAAGGTAATGAAGAAGATAGACAGTTTGATACAGTCATTCTTGTGGAATGGGAAACAACCTCTTCTGAAGGTGTGGAATCTACAAATGAAAATGGTGGATTGGGGGTGTTGATTTTACAAACTACCAGCTGGCTTTCGGAGCAAGACAATTGCTTCCGTTCATTTAGAATTCTACGGATGTTTGGACGCAGGCACACAGGGCGATACTAACATCAGAAGATGCAAATGGATGCAAATCATATGCGCTGACAAAGGTCTTGAGGGAATGTTGTGACAAGGCCTTATGAAGCAGACCCACAAAGATGTCTCCTGCTTTAGTAATTCATTGTTATGGCAAAACCCTGAGATTAATTTGGAAGGGAAAACGCTGTTGTGGCCAAATTGGTTTCTGAGCGGTATCCAATGGCTGGGCAATCTGTTTGAAGATAAAAAAAAATGTATCACTTTTAGCAGATTAACTACTGAAAGGAGTCTAAAAGATTTCACATTCGGGGAATATCAAAGACTGAAGAGAGCTGTGGGGGAGAGAATTCCTAAAGAGTAGAAAGACTGGATGGATTAGTTGCGAGAATTCAAGTTGGAAGGACACACTGCCTCAAAGGTCTATAAACACCTGGCACAATTTAAAGAAACTAATGGGAAGTTACTGGACAAATGGTCAGAAGTGATAGACCCAGAAATGAGTGTGATCAGGTGGAACAATATATGCAGTAATTGCGACATTGACATCATTAAACCTTAGAGAAAGAGCTAGACAGATCAAAATTCTGGACAGAGTGTACTGCACACAGCACAGAAACTGTATGAAAGGAATTTGTTCTAGTGAGACTGAACACCAGTCTTAAAAAGGTTTCCAAGAAAACTTCCAATTGTGTAGACGGCTGTATTTTTTTTAATGCATACACAGAGAGCAAACTCTCCCTAACCCCAAAGAAAAATTGCCCTCAAAATGATGGACACGAGGGGAAGAGCGAACGAGGCACGGTCGGGTGCAAAGGTGCATGAACATTTATTTTGTTTTGATTTTTGGAGGAGGGGCTGCAAAACAGGTAGGATGAAGAGAGCCAGTCGAGGCATAAGCATCATCATACTGTTCAGCATGTAGCTTTCCCCTGTGCATTGTGGCTGCATTCAGAGCAGCCTGATTGGCTGGAGGACCCACAGGGAGTCCTAATGCAACGTTTGTCTCACTTAAGGTTATCATTATAAGTGTTCTTTTATAACTCGCTTAATACCAGAGATTGGTTTCTAAGCGCGGGATTGGGATTCGAACCTGTGTTACTGCACACATTATTGCATCAACAACGCAGATACAGTTACACATGCGGACCAAAGCCGTCACATGGCAGGTATTCCCACTATATACCCAGATATTTCTAGATGTCAAGGATCAGCATCATGCATATACATGTACCTACCCTTTGCAATGTATTATCAAAATAGACAAGTACTATTTTTATATACCCAAGTTCTGAAATCATATGCTATGCGTTGTCTTTTAAACTGCCATCAGTTTTCATTTATTGATTCCATAAGGCCAAGTACTGCCATTATTTGACCAGGTACCTGCAACATACGAAAGGTATTGCCATTATATGCCAACGTACTTCTGCAGTGTGCTAGGTATTGTTTTTATATGCACAGGTATTCACATCATATACCAGATATTTCCAACGTATGCCGTGGTACTGAGATTAGGTACATTCATCATATGCTCAAGTACACACACCAGGTGCTTGATCTGGCCATCATATGGGCAGGTTCTCTGATTTTTGTCAAGAATTACCATCGTGTTGCCAGTACTGGCCTCCTAGACCTGTGCTGTGCCATTAATTGCACGGGTTGCTGGGCTGAAATTTGAAGCTTGTCGGAAAGTGTGGTTTCTTGAATTTTGACACCGCCCACACTCAACTTGGATCATCTCACACTTTTACTATAAATATCGCAATACAGTATTATTTTTTATTAACACCCTAATGTAGCAAATTATAGCACCCCTTCCTGTCTAGGGTGGCCAACTTTACAAACCGATTTTGCAGGACACTCTCCTCATTGTCCTGAGCTCCGTTGAGAGCCAGGAGACGCAGTGGAGGTGGGGCACCGAGGTGCAAAGGCGCACAGGGTGGAGTCGGAGGAGGCAGCTGGAGCGTTTTGACAATCAATGCTATAGAAACCCTTGCTTAGAGCACAAACCTCAGCCCCTGGAGCACGAAAATAAACTACATAGCAATCAGAAGTGGAGCACCATCTAGGAGGACAGTCGGTGGGCGAACAACCTATCATATGGGCCCGCCAGTGCCCAGAGACAGCGGGAGGTGGATCTGGCCCTGCCACAACAGGAGCCCACAAGAGCGCTAACTCAGGAAGCTCCCGTGGGGAACGGTGATCCAACGTTAATCCATGGACAGAATCGGTCATAAATTGGTCTGACACACTCCACTGAGCAGTGAAGATCCAGCTGAACAGAGTTCTCCACTCCCGACATAAAACACTGAGGGATTAATTGAGGAACCCATTGCACGCATTGGAGAATGAGTGGCACACAAGATGGTGGCCCGAGAGGGACCGGCTGTTAAACGGCTGGGTACCGAGCTGTGCTGAGACATGGTGTTCTGGCCCACTAGGTCAAGTTTCCATTAAATGGTCACGTACTCACATCATTTGGTAGGCAGTGGCCTTAATCTTTTATTATGCGATTAATACCGGAGACCAGTCTCTAAGTGCAGGACCTAGATTCAAACCTGTGTTGCTCTATGTTGTCTTGCTTCCAAGACAAACGTATCAAATGAAGAGGGACTCAAACCATAAGCCAACATCGACTATCAGATATTGAAGCCCTCCCATCAATTGACAGACATTGGCATGATGTGCCCAGGTACACATATGATATACCAGGTGTTATACTCACATGCCTCGGTATTCATCGGTTTTGGAAGTAATTGCCATCATATGCCCAAGTAGTCCACCCATTTGTTAGGACTCCTCTATCACTTGGTTAGGTACTCACACTAGTTGCCAGTTATGTGCATCATCAACCCAGGTGCAGCATTTACCAAATATTGCCATTATATGGCACCCCATTGACCAAGTGTTGTCATCATTTGCCCTTGTGATCACATCATTTTTTATGAATTTCCATCAGTTCCAGTAGTGCTCATCATGTAAAAATCCATTATCTTCCAAGATATTCACAGATCTTCCAGCTGTTATCCTTTTTCCTAGCACTCACACATATCCATAGGCATTACCATCAGTTGCAAAGATATTGCAAAGGTACACACATCATTTGCCATTTATTGACATGTTTTGCCCAGGTAGAGAGATCAATTGATATGTACTGCCATGATTTGCCCAGTTACCCTGTCATGTACCATGTATTCCTACTGTTATTTGTCCAGATCTAGAGACGAGGAGCATAGTTTGAAACCGAAAGCCCATATTTTGTCGGATATGATTTACCAGATTTTTCCCTAATGAGCTCTCATTTTATTCCTCATCAGGGATGTGAGTGCAGGTTGTGCCCCAGAGAGAGCCTCACAGCTAAGGGGATCCAATGCACCCTGTTTTCCCATGCAATTCTCCTTGCACAGCTGTCTGCATGGGCTCCACTGGTTTGTCACAGCGTTTGTTTGGTTCCTAGTGGAATGCAGCTTGCTGGTTCCCAGGGATGTGACTAACAGCACATCTCAATATATCCACTACTGAATCCGATGGCCCGGCATTGTTCCTTGAAGAGTGTTGGTGTGATATGTATTTGCCATGTATGGATATGGCTACTACCTGGCTCAAGGAGCGAGGGCCACAACCTCCAGAATTAGATAGAACCTGTTTTGGAACAGTGCCAGGATTCACAACCCTATGCGGACGATATGCTACTGGTGTTACAAAGTACAGACACATCTGTTCCAGCCACAATGAGACAAATCAACAACTTCCATGTGCACTTGGGAAAAAAGATAAACTGGTCAAAATCAGAAGCAATGCCGGCTTCAGAGGCATTTATTGGTCAACGGCTGAGTAATTATAGCTTCAGTAGGTGGCCGGATGAAATGCGATACATGGGCATTTGGCTGACACGGGATGTGGAACGTATGATGGATGTTAATTTGTACAACGTAACAGAAAACCTGAAAATGACTTGCGTAGCTGGAACAAATTGAGGCTGAGTCTGTGGGGGAGAGTGAATGCAATCAAGATGACTTCTGCTCCACGTATTAATTACATCCTGAGTATGATTCCTATGGTAGCCAAAAAGAAGGTAATGAAGAAGATAGACAGTTTGATACAGTCATTCTTGTAGAATGGGAAACAACCTCTTCTGAAGGTGTGGAATCTACAAATATTGACTGAGAATGGTGGATTGGGGGTGTTGATTTTACAAACTACCAGCTGGCTTTCGGAGCAAGACAATTGCTTCCGTTCATTGAGAATTCTACGGATGTTTGGACGCAGGCACACAGGGCGATACTAACATCAGAAGATGCAAATGGGTGCAAATCATATGCGCTGACAAAGGTCTTGAGGGAATGTTGTGACAAGGCCTTATGAAGCAGACCCACAAAGATGTCTCCTGCTTTAGTAATTCATTGTTATGGCAAAACCCTGAGATTAATTTGGAAGGAAAAACGCTGTTGTGGCCAAATTGGTTTCTGAGCGGCAGGGGAGTTGCTAGGTCTGGAAAAGACCCGGGGCTACGCTGATGCCGGAAGTGTTGGGACTGGGGGCTAGCTAGTCTTTTGGCTGTAGCTCCTGAGATTCTATCCGGGGCTACAACCAAAAGATCAGGGGCTATAGCCCCCTTACCCCACCCCTAGCAACGCCCCTGCTGAGCGGTATCCAATGGCTGGGCAATCTGTTTGAAGATAAAAAAAATGTATCACTTTTAGCAGATTAACTACTGAAAGGAGTCTAAAAGATTTCACATTCGGGGAATATCAAAGACTGAAGAGAGCTGTGGGGGAGAGAATTCCTAAAGAGTAGAAAGACTGGATGGATTAGTTGCGAGAATTCAAGTTGGAAGGACACACTGCCTCAAAGGTCTATAAGCACCTGGCACAATTTAAAGAAACTAATGGGAAGTTACTGGACAAATGGTCAGAAGTGATAGACCCAGAAATGAGTGTGATCAGGTGGAACAATATATGCAGTAATTGCGACATTGACATCATTAAATCTTAGAGAAAGAGCTAGACAGATCAAAATTCTGGACAGAGTGTACTGCACACAGCAGAAACTGTATGAAAGGAGTTTGTTCTAGTGAGAGGCATGTCGGAGATGCAAACACAGAGTGGGATCATCTGAGCGTATGATGTGGGAGTGCAGCAGTTTAAGGGAATTCTAAAAACAAGTCACATTGACAATGAATAATGTTTTGATGATTGATGTGGATTATGATTTTACAAGTATTTTCCTAGCGGAGGAGGATTTACTAGTGATATGTCTTTCCCGTATCAATGTTGGTTCTTCAGGGCATCGTTATCTGCAAAAAGAATTATACTGCGTGAATGGAAGAGTCAGCAAGTGCCTTCTGCCTCACCTTGGTTAAGAGATTTACAGCAAATGTCAACAATAGAGAGGGTGATTATGTACAGGAATATGAAAAGCAACCTATATGAACAAATTTGGGAAAGATTTGTGGATTTGTAAATCTATACATCAATGTCTTCTTATTCTGTTTCAAAGTAGAATGATATAGTAGGAGTGATGTTGTTATTGTTTGTAGACCACTAATGTGAAGAAGAGTGGGTGGAACTATCTGTGTATTCTGTAAAATGTGTTAAATCATGGATTGTAATGTTTTAAATTCATAATAAATATGCAAGTCCAAAAAAAAGGATTCACGACCATACTTGCATTTCGCTTGTTATGAGGTATATGTTCACATTACCTCTCCACAGATATCCCTTTATTCAAAATAATACTGTTAGTCCGTATGCTGTCCACCCGAACACCTCCTGAGAGTGGGCGGTAACTGCTTGAGCACATCTCCCACTTAGGGGCAAAGGACAACTTAAGATTGTGAAGATTTAGTAATGTAAATCACTATCCTGGACACCAGACTTGGAGATTACCCCTAAAACTAATTTCCCGCTAACCTCCTTTTTCATGCTCAATCACTTAAAGCAAAGAAAGGTGGGTCAGGGTAAAGCACAAATCCTCTGTTCCTCTCATACCATCCCGTTGAGTGGGTTCTCTGAGAGGCCCTTCTCAATAGCAGAAATACCCTATGATAGAGCTGCTCACCAGCTTTGTCGGGTTCTTATTCCTGCCATTGCCTTTGGCTTGTGGCAGCAGCAGAAAGGTCTAAACAAAGGCCATCAGTCCTACAAGGACTGGAGGTGAGGTACAGCATTGAGGTGTGGTGGAAAGGCAGATGTAAGAGTCAAACATGTATGGCCATTGCTGTATCTCCAAATCTGACTTACCCATATAATACATTTTGGCTATTTTAGGTGGTGCTTAAAAATCACCTGCAAGACAACACCTAAAGAAATATACTCCCATGTTTGGGTCTGAAGTGGAGCTATAGGTCTGAAACAATAACTAGTGTATCAAGCATGCTTTTAATTTCTGAGCAAACTAGCAATTTTAAATGGAAGTACAGTTTACCCATGGTGTGCTTTCTCCAGGTTATATGTTTGTCATTCAGATGTCTTACAAAGTAACAGTGGTCTATAGATGAATGAGGCACCTGCTAATTGTGAGCCTCATTGAATCTCAAAACTGAAGGTGGTGAACATTTCCTCCCACAACATGTGGTTATGCGCCTTCAAACTCTATACATACAAATATCAGTGTACTTTGAAAATTACAATCTTCACATTTGTAGCATATTAACATTTATTTTCAATGTTTTATGCTTACAGGCTGTGATAAAAGTATAATGAAACATTCTGTGAGATGTATTGAAAGGGGTAAGTAAATGCCTTGATTTAACTCTTTCTCTCTCTCTCTCTCTCTCTCTCTCTCACTCTCTTTCTCTCTCTCTCGCTCTCTCTCGTTCTCTCTCTCTCTCTCTCTCTCTCTCTCTCAGATCTACAGTAGCGTCCATGCATCTTTTTTACTTTAACTGTGTTTTCACCTTTACATTAATGCATCCTAGTAATTGAACTCAAGGGCAAGATTCTTGATGCCCGCCCTTAAGCACCAGTGCCCGGGCTTACACCATAGTCACACTGGCGTAACGGGGGCCCTCGCAGCCGCCACTGTGTGGGGGACCCTCTAACACATGTCCTGGGATGGGGCCGCACTTGGAGAAAAAAAATGAAAACACATATTTTCTCACATTTCTTTTTAAAAAATGTCTTTTGAATTCACTTGCATTCATAAAGAAATAATTTCTGTAACAGAAATAATGTCTTTATGAAGGCAGAGTGACTACAAAAAGAAACTTTCTTTTTGAAGTCTGAGGGCTCTCCCCACCCCAAGACATAGAAGGCCCCAAGCTGGAAGCCTCTATGTCATGGAGTGGGGGGAGCCCTATGACTTCAAAAAGAAATAGTTTATTTTTGAAGTGACTCTGCCGTCATAAAGTCATTATTTGTTATGGTTCGGTTATTAACGGAAAATAATTCTTTATGAAGTCAGAGTAACTTCAAAAAGAAACAATTTCTTTTTGAAGTAATAGGGCTCCCCTCAACCCCATGACGGTGTGTGTGTGAGTGTATTCTTAAAGGGTGTACACTTAAATGTGTAGGTGGCTGCCTGTGTGAGTGTATGGTGAAAGGGTGCACACAAATGTATTTGTAGCTGGGTGTGCGTGTATGGTGAAAAGGTGCACACTTAAATGTATGGGTGGATGCCTGTGTGTGCCTGCCTGTGTGAGTGTATGGTGAAAAGGTGCACACCTAAATGTACATGTGGCTGCCTGGGTGTGCCTGTATGGTGAAAGGGTGCACACTTACATGTATGGATGGCTACCTGGGTGTGCCTGTATGGTGAAAGGGTGCACACTTAAATATATGGATTGTTGGGTGTGCGTGTATATATATGGTGAATGGTGTGTGTGCTTGTGTTCAGGAACGCAACAAAACCTACATTTCGGGGAGGCTAATCCTTCAACTGTTGGGAAGGGCGCTAACTTCACGGGCGGTGGGGGTGAGGCAAACTTGTTTGTGTGGGGGCATCTAACTTCTTTAAGCATATTAATGAGACTATTCTAGTGCTATTCTCTCTCCTTTAAGTCTGAAAGCACCCACTTATGGACTGATGTGAGAATGAGTGGTCTCCTGTTCCCTCTCTATCCTTCCAATCACTCCCCTGGCATGCAAGAACTAAACCCACATCACGATTTAAATAGCCTAAAAAATGTGCCATTTGAATGCAGGTACTAACAGTGAAATGATTTACGTTAGTTACAAAATATAGAAAAGGGTTGTGACCATGGGGTTGGTTCGCTCAGGCCCTTGAGTTTGTTGTTGAAGGCTTGCTGCGTAGCTGTCACAGGGTGGTCAAACCCCCACCCATCCTAGATTGCAGATTTTTTGGAACTTGGTGTGATGCTAATCGCGCTCAGCCAAATAGGCCAATGGTAGTCAGGTTCTGTTTACTACTATTGGTCCTTGAAAATACATGAACAAAGTCCATTGAAAGTGTTTCTGGTTCTTTTAATCTTGTTAGCCATTAAAATAAGATTAAAAGAACCAGCAAAACTTTCAATGGCCTTTGTTCATGTAGTTTCAAGGACCAATAGTAGCAAACAGAACCTGACCACCTTTGGTTTATTTGGCTGAGCGTGATTAGCCTCACACCAAGTTCCAAAAATCTGATTTACGTTAGTAATTGCTGGGCCCTTCTTAACAGCAAAACCCAAGTGCCATTTAACATCTGAGTCCTGTTCTGACCGGCAACTGCTCTGAAGGTCATCCAGGTTGAGTCAACATAGCCCGAAATTGCAGGGGGGAGTGCTGAAGCCCAGTCAACTCAATGGTGTTACGCCACTACTTGTGTTTAATGCCTTGATTACTTATTGGTAATCGTCATTACTCCTAGCCATATTCTTCCTCATCCCAGTACTTGTGTATGAGGCAGTACTTGTGTATGAGGCACTCTGCCTCATACACAAGTAATGGGATGAGGTAGAGGTACATGGAGGTAATGCTTGTCTTAGCGACCTGTAATCCTCATTACTCCAACTCCCACTCTTCTTCATCCCAGTACTTACGTATGAGGCAACAAGCCTCATACGTAAGCTCTGGGACAAGGAAGAGGGATGTGAAGGTAATTTAGGGCCAAGGAGCTGATTTTGGAGGTTGGGGTAGGGGGTGGGAGGGAGTGGGGATGTGTGGGGGGCAGGATTGTGCGATAAATCATAAAGGTTCTCTTGTCCAGGTTAAGCAGGCATGATATGTGGTATTAGTGGCTAGAGGGGCATTTTGTTGCAGCCAGTCTAGTCATTCCTCAGTTTGGTATGACTTTTTTTAACTGTGCATTTCTGATAAAGCAATCCTGCTAATTGTAATTACCTGGCTAGACTGGCATTTGGGTGCTGCCAGTCTAGCCGTTTCTTACTGCAGCATTGTATATTTTTTTGGGCAACTGTGATAAAATTATATGATATTATATAAGTAATTTATAACACGCCTGTACACAAGTGTTTCTAGTTGCGACAAGACAAGGGAGGGAAGATAGAGGGAGGACAAGACAAACAATCTTACTAGGTCTTGTGTCATTCAGATTGTGCAAGAACAAGAAATGCAAGGGGGAAAGGGAGGGGGGAAGTGGTGCAAAGAAGAGGGGAGGGGAAAACAGGGCAGTAATGCTCTGAGTAGGTACTCGCGGCTCTGAGTAGTGCAAGGAGAACAAGCGACTGTAGGGTTACAGCCCCTAAGTGTGTGGTAGGCCCGGAGGCAGCGCAAGGGTAACTGATCATGGAAGAGCCAGGACTCAGTGACACTCTGAGGGTAGCCAAGCAGCAAGTCGGTACAGCAGACAGGTAGGTCAGGTAGGTTAGCAGGGGCGGGAGAGAGAGAAAGCAGAGGAGAAGAGGACATTTTTGAGCTGCTTCTGGAACTTCAAGTTTGAGAGGGGCCGGGAGGCCATTCCAGAGGGAGGCACCTGTAGAGGAGAGAGATCTACCCCCCACTCTCTGCTTGGAGAAGCATCTAACCCTTAGAGAGTTGGAGGTAGCTGGGGAAGGGCTCGAGAAGGAAGGTGTTTCGGAAGAGAGCATTGGATGTAGTGTGGGCCCCGACCCTAGAAAGCCTTGTGGACAATGCAAAGGTTCTTGAACTTGATCCTTGCAGCCAACGGGAGCCAATGCAGAGATTTCAGGGCTGGAGAGATATGATCCCTGGGCTTGAGGCCAAGGAAAAGTCTCACAGTCCTGTTCTGGATTAGTTGCAGAGGGCGGATAGTAAAGGAAATCAGATTGAGAAAGAGGTTGTTGCAGTAGTCCAGCCTAAAGAGAAACAGAGCTCTGGAGACAGTGAGCCTCTGGGGGAAAGTGAGAAAGGGAAGAGTCCCTGTGAGGAAGAGCAGCTGGTAGTGGGACTTCTTGGCGATGTCTGAGATGTGAGGAGAGAAAGGGAGAGTGGAGTCGAAGATGACACCAAGTTTTTTTGCCTTGCAGGAAAGCGAAGGAAGAGGGCCTAAGGTGGGCAGCCAGAGTGAGAGAGTGAAAGCAGGGGCGGGTTCCCAATGATAAGGAACTCCATCTTACTGGCATTAAGGCAGAGATTGTTGGAGGCGCACCAAACCTGAATCATGGATAGACAGTCAGGAATGAGCAAGAGAGGGGAGGAGCCTGAAGGAAAGCTGAGTGTCATCCCCATAAGACCGACCATTAGAAGAGAAGGTAGAGATCAGGTGGGCCAAAGGGGTCAAGTAGAGGTTGAAAAACCAGTGTGAGAGGATAGAGCCCTGGGGAAGCCACAGGTAAAGAGGGAGGTGGCACAGAGAAAAGGACCAAGTAGGACCTGGGAGGGGCAGTCCAAGAGCAAGGAGGTCAACCACTCCAGGGCCTGATCCATGATGCCCAGGTTTTCACGTAGTCGATTGATCAGGATGGCGTGGTTGACTATGCCAAAAGTAGAGGAAAGATCAAGGAGGATTAGGACAGAAAGAATGCTGGAATTAAGGTTAGAGAGCAGATCTTCACGGGTGTTCAGGAGAGCAGTTTCTGTGCCTCTTGCAGCTCTGAAGCCGACTGATGGTCATGGAGACAACCAGCAGATTCGGTGTGGAGACTAAGCTGGCAGATGGGCAGCTTTTCCAAGAGTTTTCTCAGGAAGTGGTGATGGAAATTGGGCGATAGTTTGCTGGGCAGGTAGGATTGGCAGATGGTTTCTTGAGGAGTGGGTGCACAAGGGAGTGCTTTAGGGGAGAGGGGAACGTTTCAGTGGCGAAAGAGTGATTACAGAAAGCGGCCAAGGCTGGAGCGAGGATGTCAATATGGTCATTGATGGTTCTGGAGGAGCAGGGGAGCACTTGTTTGGACAACACTTTCATAGATCAGACTTGTCTAGAAAACTCTTTGGGTGTTGTCGGAGAGAAAGAGGAAAAAGGAGGAGGAGAGGTAGTGATGGCCAAAGGGGGGCCGAGAGAGGAAGAGGGAGAGGAAGAGGAGATAGAGGAAAGGGTGTCCTGAGTTTTAGTGGAGAAGTGAGAGGCCAGATCCAGGGTCTGGAAGGGAACAGGAGGGTTAGAGACTGCAACGGGATTGGCCAGTTCCTTGCAGATTCTAAAGAGTTTGGCTATGTTGTTAGAGGCCGCAGAGACCCAAGCTTGAATGTGTGCTCTCTTCTTGATGAGTGTTATTGCTTCGACTGGCATTTTGGTGCAACTGGTCTAGGTATGTCTAATTGTGGCCTGGCATGCTTTGCTTTAATGTTATTACGTGTCTACACTGGTCTACAGTGTGCAGCCAGTGGGGCATGTTTTCAATGTGGCATGGCATTTTTAATAGCACAGCATTAATGTTCCTGTGTACCATTGGTGACTTGCATGTATTGGATTGGTGTTACCCTACAAAACAATTGCAAACACTATGACTTTTTAGCCAATTTTTCTCAGAAAGTGTGCAATATATTGCATTAAAACTCATATTTATATCTTTCTCCTCGTACAGTGTGCGGCATACCCCTTCAGCAGCATGTACGTGCATTTTGTGCAAGCGTGATAATTTGGGCCGGCCCAGAGTGTGGCACGACCTGTGATTTGTTGTAGAGTTATGGAGGACCTCAGCAAGGCTCGTAGGGGGGGCCCCCACATTTTGTGTTATGCCACTGCATAATGGTACCTCTTTTTGCCAACGTGAATGGATGTGAAGAGTCCATCCTTGTGAGTGTCTGTTCTTTCAATGTGAAGGTACACAGCAGTGCTCCTTGACATTGTCCATTACTTCAAAAAGCCAGAGATGAGATGCTACTGCCTGGATAATTCCTATGGGCAGTGTGGGATACAGATGCGGCTTTATGTGTCACTGGCTAATCTTCCTCGAATTTTTCAGATACGACCCAAGAACGGATGAAGTCAGTGTGGTTGTGGCGTCAGGAAGCTGGATTGACATCACACATTGAGCGTTTACCTGAGAAGAAGCCTACAAAAGTTGAACGTTAAGACCACCACTGATTGGTGACCATCAACATGTTTGAAAGGGGTTTAAGACCATTACACTTTGTTAATTTCCCGCAAAATATACAGAGTATGAAAATCTTATTTGGAATAATAAGGGAGAATAAACCTACCTGATAACAGAGTGAGGAAACTCATAAAGAACACACAAAGACTCAGCGTTCTGCTCATAGTAAAGCTCGGCCTAGTACCTTGGGGAACCAGACTATAGCCTCACAACACGGGAGAACACTCCATTTGTCTCCGTGGGCACTCCAAGTCTCCCCCTTGCCATGCCGTTTGCATAGAAATCCCTGGAACTGAGATGAACAGCAGCGGGCAGAGCTGAACATTGCACAAGCTGAACAAGCCTATTTTTACCAGTTGCCACCCATGTAGTGTCCGCACTCCTGTGAGTGTCTACTTGCCTGCTCTCCAGCTTTCGGGTCAACCAATACCAAGTCTGGCGCTTCTACCACCATAGCTCTGTTTCCTCTGGATCAGGAATGGTCAGTCTTATACCCCTGTCTTATTGAGCAGTCCCCTGTGTCTTCTGGGCCGTGCTTAACTCAGAAAGCCCTACTTGCCACAAGGCCAACACTACTGCTGAGACCACTCCTTGAAAGAAGGCGCTGGAGTCCAAAGTGTATTGTAGATCCTGTATTTAGTTCAGTAAGGTAAGGGGTAAGCTGCAAGTTGTAACCAGTTTGGTACCCACCAAACATATTATTGTAACTTGGTTGTTATGGTGTAAGCTGGCTGGGTAAACTGGCAGCGCATGATGGCATTCCACTATGGAATGTATGTCTATGCCTTCATGCACAGGATGGAAATGACAGTTCGGGAGATTGCTGTTGCCTGCCAGTGCTGTCGGGGCCCAGTATACTATTAAACTGGTGAATAATTACGGGGAACTTACTTGTACGTGTTTACTTACCTTCCGTGGATACAACACAATATCCTACCCCTTCTGGGTCTTGCTCCATCTGACCCCAGTGGAATATGCACGCACATTCCAGGCCCAGCAAAGCACTGAATGCACACAATGAGACAGACAGAACCTCACATCTCCTGTCTGTTCACACTCCCAAAGGCAATAAGACATCACAACCAATGATCCTCCGAGACCTACACAAGAAGACTATGAGAGCACATAATCCTAGCAGAGCCAACGTATTTGACAACACTCAATGGGACTACCCAAGCTAACGTGTTTTACAACTCTCAGCGGGACTAGCAAACACAACCAACCAAGAAGTACTTGACAGTAAAACAAAAAGATAGCCGTAGAGTTCCACGAGGTACCATTGTGCTATTTTCAAAGAAAACTCTGTCCCATTCATGCAAATGCCTGGGTAGCAGATCTTCGCAGGGGGATTGTGCAGACTAGGTCCCTGAATTCCTGGACTGGGCAGTAGCTATAAATCATAACTGTAGAGCCCCACGCCAACCAATCTGAGCATATCAAGACCATTGGCTGCGTCAGTGCTTGACTTCTTAGCTGAAATACTGAGTCGTCACTGGGTTGAGCCATGTGAGAGCCTCTACATTTATCCAGGGCTAAATAGTGAACATGTATGGGCATTACTGAGCTTGGTAAGTCTTGCTGATCCTGCAGTTGACCCTAACACTAACAGTCATAAAACAAGGAACATGTCCACGTAGAGGTGAGAGACCTTCTGTTAATACCACTTTCATAATCTTTAAATGTCTGGGGCTAAGCGATACTGTATAAAATATTTAAACAACAGCTGTCTAAACATCCTTTTACTCATAGCACTAATATAAACTTGGTTTCTCATCTGCCCCGCTCCATCCCTAAGTTTTTTGCAACGATTGCTCAACCACGTTTGCGACTAGGTGAGCAGAAGGAGGGTTTTTGAGCCCTGTTAGTCTATTCCTGGAACTGTGTTCACACTCTACAATAGAGCCTGGGGAAGAACCCTCACGTTAATCAGATATGAATTATATGGCTAATATGTTCCTATCCCCTTTGTAACAGTTTATTGAGAGGCCACCCTCAACACTGGGAGTTCCTTCCCTCCCCAAACTAAGTGTCACACAATAAAAGGTTACTGTCGGTACTTTTTATTTAGCCCTATCTCCAATTCATCTAATACTCATTTCATCCCTCCCACTGAGCTACCAATGATCCAAGAACAGGCCGGTGTACAGGAAATATATTTATTATTATTTTTTGTTATTAGATGTTTTGAATTATATGTTAAGAAAATCCAACTAAAATGTCAAACACTACTTTATCCATGGCACAACCGAATAAACTTCACTCAACATAAATAAATCATACAAGTGGGTTGAAAAGAACAAAAATCATAATTCTTTATTTTCTACACATTTCACTTCAAGAAATAATTAAACTGATCAATACATAAAAAATTAAAAATGTACTGCTGTGCAATTTCGATTTTCCTGTGTGCTTAAAAGGTTAGCAGTAGGGTTTATATATTGGTGTAAATGCATAAGGCAATTATGATTTCACTGACACTTTTGGTTTAAAATAAACCCAGAGTGATTTAGCGGTTTGTGTTTCAGGACTCCCCCTACTTTGGTCTGTGTTGGGGAAGTAGGAAAGACAAATTGGAATGATTTGGGAATTTTGGATCTCAGACCCCCTTCACTTAAAAGCCAGTGTTGGGGAGGCTGGATGGTAAAAATTGGGATGATTGAAGAATTTGGGGATTTCAAACCACCCTCCCCTTAAAGACCTGTGTTGGGGAAGCTAGCAGTTTAGGGATTGTTTTAGTTTAGGGACAAAGACACCCCTCTTCCTAAAGAAGTCAGAGTCAACAGGAGAAATGGTATCACCCAATTAAATTACAGTCTATAGTTTTCAGCGCACACCGAGAATGAGCTTTGTTAATTTCAAATTTTAACATAAATCACCCTGTGGTGTCCCACCAAGGGGAATTCATTAAATGAATACATTTAGTTAAATAGGCTAAGGATCTACACAGTTTTCCCCCTCCCCCCACCCACTATAAAGAGAAAGAAATCAGGGCCAGCGGATTCCCCCACCTTTTTGTTACAAAGGGCTCAAGTCTACTTGCATTGAAAACCTCTATTTAAATTTCAGGACAGCCAGCTGCATGTCAGTACCCTCTGGAAAGATAGGGCAGAGGTCTTGTCACTCCACTCTCAAGGATTGCCTCCCGCTCTCCACCATAGGACCCAGTCAGCTTTTAAGCCTTCCTAGAAATAGACGGCTCCACCCCGAGGCAATCTCTGCAAAATCTCCTTTTGGTGTTTCCTGGCAGCTGTCAGATGCTAATTTTCAGCAGCTCTCCCCAATGGTAAATTTCAGCAGCTCTGTTGCATGGTAAATTTCAGCAGCTCTGTGCCTTGCTCATAGTGCATTCCACTTTATATATCAACAATTACACCATCAAGTTTACAACCTTGGGGGCGTACCCTGCAAGAGTTCTCACAAATAGGATTGGACAGTTACCCTTCTCTCTCCTCCCAACTCCCACCCATCTCTAAGGATTAGTTTAGGAGATTGGAGCAGACATATGTCAATACCCATTTGTAATCGCCATTTGTTCTCATGTCATATTTTTGGCAAAAACTAGTTATGTTGCAAAACATCATAATTGTACTAATTACTGTCATACTATACATATTTGCTGATTCAGCTAATTATGGGGAATTAAATAACACAACACCAGGTCGGCACCATGTTGCACAGCCTTGTGGCAATTTTCTGTCATTTTGACCAAAAGCATAATAGTTAGCAACATGTAAATTATTACCCATATTCCCAATTTTACCCACGCCAACTCTCACATTTGGAATATTTTCAGATCAGTCAGAAACCCATCTTAGATGGTCATTACAGTTCCCTGAGTCACAGGTGGATGAAATTTATATCACCAAAATTGCCTGGAAATTATCTAAAAAATTAAACATACGTATAATTAGTAAGACTTATGGTATGACTAAAGGCCTCAGTTATAATAGTGCTTTTAAATTAATAGTAAATCTTCATGTTGGACAAATTGTAGCTCTCCTGCCTCCAGGCCATTTATTCACATTGGGCCAGTGTTTTTTATTGGTCTCTTTGAAGTTGGTTGTTTGAAGTTGATTTCAGCTCGTAAATACCTGCAATGCAACAGCTAGAGCATTTGGCCTGCTCAGAACTGCCCTTTCAGAGACACCAAATCTAGGGAAAGTCTGTTTTCAACACCTCTTAGCAGCCACACTTTATTGCAGTTGTAAACAGCTGGCGGGATGTAACAGACAAGCTTCCCGTGGAGGAGTTCTTTGTGAAGTTTGCCTAGAGCCCAACCATTTCTTCTTGGATGAAATGGAAGTCACAGATTGCAATTTCTAACCTCAGCCTTTACTCTTTGACATGCAGTGTGTTTTACTGATCAGGGTTCACTTTGCTTTTGCGCTGAAAGTGCAGGGCTGTTGCTTTCAGTCATTAATGAAATATACTTTTTATCATCTGCTGTTCGTTTTTTTCTGCTGAAAAGTGGGTCTGAATTGTTACAGTGTACCCCCTTTTGATGGGTGATAGTTTCATTGAAAAATAATGCATTTATTTCTCAGCCTGCAATGTGATATGCTTTTCCAATCAGCAGTCAGACTACATTTCTGTGTTCACCTTTCTCTGGATTTCCCTTGCAGAAAGACATCCAAATAGACTGCCTTAATAGGCACACAGGAACTTTTCATGGCAACCAAGCAGGCCTTTCTTTTCAAAAGTTTTGCCGGTATTTTGCATGTGAAGCATAATCTACCTTACCCTCAACACACGCAGCATGGGCCTCATCACGAATTGGGTGGTATCCCCGCGCTATTCCTGCTGGAATACCGCCCTTGTGCCAATAGCACTACCGCCAACCCCCCCGGCACTATTATTGCCAGATCACAGGTTTGGCGGAACAGTAATTGCCCATTCCCCATTGGGCCCATTCAGGAATTCCCCATTGGACCCAATGGGGAATTTTAGGTGTGATTTCCCGCCAGCGGTATTACCGCACAGTAATTGCACTGAAAATCAGCAAATTCCCGATGCATTAACCCCCTAGCTCAGAGCTGGGGGTAAATGATGCCAAACCTGTGATTTAGCAGACCCTTAAATGCAGCAGTAATAGCGTTACCACCACATTTAAGAGTTACCGCCAAACTCGTGATGAGGCAGCATGTCTTTTCCTTGATATCTTTATATGTTGGCTGGGGAACATTTTTCGTATGTGTTGCTTTAACTTGCAAACACACATGCAAAGCCGTTTTTGTGTGAGTGTTTAAAAATAAAAAAATGTATGTGAAAGTGACCTTTGACTTTCTTCTGGCACAATGAATTAAAATGGTGCTTTTCCTTTTGCAATGACAATTGGGCCTTCCTCACATGGCCCTCCCTTGTGCTTCTTGCAAAAACTCCAGAGTTTGTCTTACTAGGCTTGTTTTTCAATGTGAAGGATCTGTTATTTATTTTTATGAAGGCTGGCAGATCATTTTTTCCAGTGGTTCTTTTAGTTCTTTTGGCTTTGGGCGTTTGATTGCACCCCACACTTTCATGAAAATGATTTTAAGTTGGTATTTTAACTTTACTGTTCAGCACATCAGAGACCTTGTTTGGCACTGCACAATCTCTGCAAGGGCCGTAAACAGTCCCTCGACAAAATATGCTTTCTCCCTTAAGTTAAGCCTATTGATTTGGCTTGTGAAAGTGTGGGTCTGTTTAAAATTCATCTGTGTTTTGTGTTTGGTTTTTGAGGTTGTGCATGAATGGGATCAAGGCATGTGTTGTTAGTCTCAAGGGAGAGTTCCATCAATGAACGGCTACGCCGTCTTAACTCACACTTAACCCTCCACAGCAGTTATAATACATATTAATGGGAAGTGTGACATGCCACCAGGACTTGATCCCTTTACTTATGTGACAGTACTAGCGTTCCTGAACAGGGCTAGTGTACATTTACAAGGACAGTGTGATTCATTTTAGCACAGTTGCTGGATTTTTAGTGGAACAGTATCAGAACTTCTATTCGGGACTGCTACATGTTTTTGGGGCAGAACCTTTACTTCTCTTCACGGCTAGTAGTATAGTACACATGCACCGATTTGTCATGGCATCTGAACTCCACATTTATTCTACAGAGAGCATGTGCACATGTATACCAGCGTTTTAAAAATGTGCTGCAGAGAATGCGACTGGCCCTGGAGAGTTGCTTGCAGTTTATACATTCAGCTTTTCCTAGTGATTGTTTCGAATGGCAAAGTTTCGAAAAGAAATCCATCGAAAAAATGATTTTTTTTAATGGTGGGGTCCCCCTCAATGCTTGTTTTTTTTTACCCCTTAAAACCCATTATTGTAAAAAAAAAAAAACTTTACCTAAAAAACGCATTTTGTCAATGCTTTTTCTTTCTAAACTTTGGCATTCGAAACTATATATTGTAAGCAATGCCTGGATACCACATTTTCTGCTATCTTCTAAATGCACCCCTAATTTTAATCTAACTGAACAGAAATTCAAGCATAGGTGTAAGGAATTTTAAAAATGGGATAGGAAGCACAAATGTTAAAATAAAAAAAGAACAAGTAAGGAGAGTGATCTCTGAGAAGCACATCGGAAAGGTTCGCCATCAATCAAAAGAACAGTAAAAACACCAGCGCAAGATTTGCTCACACATACATCGGGTGTAGTACACAGAGCACCAGAATCTTTGCTCAAAAGCAGAGAATGTGCAGCATTGTAAGATTTCTTTGCACAGTCAAAACAGGTACCACGTCAGTGGCAGATTTACGGCAAAGGGCCCAGTGGGCAAAAATTACAGAGGGCCCCAGGTGGGTGGGTTGTGGAGGCGGAGCCTAGAGTGGGCAAATTTGCACAATGATAACATTTATGGACAAATGCTTCAGTTGTGTTTTTTACAGTTTTCTGTGTTTTGTGGTCTGACTCGAACTTGAGACAGCTGTGCCTCCTCGCCAGGTTTTATTGTCAATGGTGGTAATATCAGTGCTTAATTTGTGGGGGTGTTTGCCAGAGCTCAGCTCTGGCACTTATATTTGAGCCCTGCCACTTATTCTCATAAACTCAGTTTGATTATGATGTGTTTTGGAAACAGTATTATTTTATTTATCAGTCAGTAGTAGCAGAATAACAAGCAACAACTGGGTGCACTGGCCACATGTCTCTGCATGCTGGGCTGACTCATCGTAATTCATGTACCTGATCTCCCTCACTGATGTAGCAGTGCTCGGTATGTATTTTAAGAATACCAATGAGTTGGAATGTGAAAATAATGTGCTCCGATGCTGGTAATACCCTCAGCCTGCTTTAGTCATTCTGCCTGACATTGGTGCAGATCTGCTACTGCAATAACCACAATCACTGCCAAAGCAGGGTGGGCTGACAACAGGACAACCAGCAGCACCAACACCAGGGCAATGCCAGGTAAACGGCCATGGTCGAGGATGAGTGCATGTCCTGAGTGCCAACTTACAAAAGAAGATCTTGCATTTAAGAGGAAAGCTCATCTGTTCAGCAATGATTTTGCCTGCATTTGTGCATCAATTCACCATAGGAAGAAA
The DNA here is from genome assembly GCF_040938575.1 of Ambystoma mexicanum. Classification (NCBI taxonomy): domain Eukaryota; kingdom Metazoa; phylum Chordata; class Amphibia; order Caudata; family Ambystomatidae; genus Ambystoma; species Ambystoma mexicanum. The sequence continues at coordinate 315,862,525 of NC_090923.1, forward strand.
GCATGCTTTGTTTGTTTTTGGTGCTTAGCCTTCAGTAGTTCCACTTGCCATCTAAAGATGCACAGCACAATGATAACAATGGTTATATGTTTAACGAAACACTTAAACATGTGTCTCATTTCAAGTCACAACTAGTATGTTATTTTATTTTGTGTTATGTTGATTGCTATCTGTAAACCGAATATCTGCCACAGTCAATGCAGCCAAAAAAACCCAGTGAGCCTGTTTACTCACAGATTTTACCCCAAATATGTTGACACTGTGGGGTACAGCATTGATGGGTGGCAAAAGGGGCAGGGAGCTGCCCGCCCCGATGTGTCACAAGCGTACTAGAAGAAATGTGGGCAGTGGTACATATTTTTTTTAACCATTAAGCACTGAGTAATATTGAATGACAAAGCCAGAAGCTTATGTTGAAAATTATAGGGTTCAAGGCAATGGGGAGGGACATTACAGGAGGAGATATCCCGGGATAATTCCGACAGCATGCGAACCATTTTGTGCATGTCCTTGGTGTTCTTATACCCAAGTTGGCAGATAAAAAAGCCCAGATGAAACCCAATGTTGGGGACAAGCCTGCGTGCGTCTGTAAGATGGTCAGTCATCCTGCATTTTGCGGAATTGTCCCAATAGCATGGTCCATGTCCCATGTCTCGCACACAGTCAGCTCGGAACAGGAATAAGGCCTGACGTTTCTCCTCTAAAACAGGGTCAGCTGTCCAAAGTCTTCCGAGCTAACAAATTTTCGTGTGACAGTTAAAAGCTCAGGGAAGCAGATTGCCTTTCCCACTCCATCCCCATCACTCCCAGGTTCAGCTTTGTGTCAACCTCATTTCAATAAACCGATTAAAGGTTGATGCCACAGACACAGGGGTGCATGAGTAAGGACTGTTGTCCCTTAGAAGGTGCAATTGGTGGGTGATAATATATGGGTGGGGAGTATAACGTTGCATGCTGTGTAAACTAATGGCTCAAGCAGATTACCTTGCATTGAATTCTCTTTCACTGCAAATACCTTTTTTAAAAAAAAATTAAAAAATGATGCTGCTTTTAGGTCCACATTCCCTCGCAGGCTGCTACTGCAATCGTGCATCGAGGGTGGGGAAAATAAAGCTATACATGTATTTGTGCTTGGCCTATGCCTATATGATAGGTTATTTATAGCACACTTAATACCCAGATGTTTCTAAGCGCGGACACAGGGATCAAACTTGTGGTGCTCCATTTCATCTTGCTTCAAAGGGGAGCACGTTGCCCCTGAGCTATCCTAATGTCAGTTTGCTTTCTTTTGTAATTCTTGAACTTTTCAAGACATTGTTAGAAAAAACAATTATTTTGTTTTTGGAATCCCAACCTTAAAATATATTTGTGACCCATCACTGGGAAGATATGTAGTCAAGTGCTTAAATCACAGCCTGAGTCCAAATACTGATGTCACCACTTTAACGAAATGTGTGGTCCTGGGAAAAGCATTTAATACCACTGTGCCTGCTCAGCACAGTCTGAGTGGCAATTGAAGTGATTTAGTTTGCAATTTTTGCTATGTCAATCTCTCTAGGTTTACTAAACTATTCAGTAGTTGCATATTAATAATAGTGGATATGTATAAATTACGCAGCGCATTATTCTCTTGGTTTATATGTGAAAACATTGTTTGATGGCTTTACCAATAGTGTCCTAGAGTACTGAAGACTGATGCCACTGGTTGTAATATTATTTAATGTGATGTTGCTTGTGATTGTGTAAGAGGAAGAATAGCTCAGGGACAACGCGTTCGTCTTGGAAGAAAACCAACGTTGTGCAACGCAGGTTTGAATCCCAATCCCACGCTTAGAAACCACTCATTGGTATTTAGCGCGTTATAAAAGAACAATTATAATCATTATAATCCATAGCCTGCAAATTAGGGTTCTGCATATCTTTTGCTGGACAGGTCGGGAAGAATAATTACAACATATCAGTGCCTTGTATGCCTAACAGTCCTACAGTGTTGTGATTCTGTTGTTCTGTGTATGTATTCAGGGGTCTCAGGGAAGGGGGAGGGCCCAAGCTGCTGCTCCTATTTTTGCTACCACACATCCACATATTTCTTACTTTCATGGCATTAAATGTGTACGTTGTCTTGTGTGAATGTTACAGGCTGTCCTTTACTGGCTGCTCTCAACTTAACTGAAGACTTTAAATGTGCGCTTTAGAGCAGGTTAGACTCTTTGCCTTTTTGCTCTGGTTTCATCTACATTAGCATCTTGCTGACAGAGCAATTACTACTTGCAGTTTAATGTTTCAGCTCACCTCTGGGTGCCTTCCCCATGAGATTAAACAGCATTCTTTTGTATCCATTCTTATTTAAGCAACCCAAGGATGCCAGAGTCTGTGTCCACCCCATAACTGTAGGCAAGGGGGGCCCAATCACATTGAAATGGGCTCCAAAGGACCTGATGAATTTCTTGCCAGGCCCTGTGATCCAGAACTAAAACTGCTCTTTGGTATTACTCTGTGCCTGACTGCCAGCAAGCAGAGATGAGGGTGTGTGTGTTGTGGCTGATGTTAGGAGATTGGGAAGGTGTCGGACCAGGACAATGCAGGGCCCACTCGTCCTTTGTCTGTCATCTGAGTGCTAAATCCGTGGTAGCATGGGCAGCATCAATAAAATCTTCTGTTGCCCATAGAATTACTTACACACTGAAAAGAAACAGCATGTGCATCAACATTAACAGTCCAGGATGAGGGTATCTGTGGTCTATGGTAGAAACATGACAGATTTTAACAATGGCAGCCACGAGGAAGGTATACAGGCTATAGAATGGATGCAGGCTGCAGATGAGTAGATATAAGGTATACATACCTCAGCATAGATGCAGAACGTACCTATTATTAGCCTCATAGAATGTACAAGTGCTCAAACATGAATCCAGGAAACAGCTTGGAAGCAACGAGGAAGGTACACACAACACATTGAAACACATTGTGCATAGGGCAGTATAAATACCAAATAAATAAAGTAAACATTAGCTTGGATAGAGGATACAGATTAGAAGTTACCAGGGAGTTATAGGAATCTGAATATAATATAGACTGAGATTGGAAGCAGGCTATGGTTTTAGTGGTGTTGTCATAACTGAGCAAAGAAACAACTTACATTGTGTGTTGCACCTTTTTCAAGACTCCGTGAAGGACGGTTGTCGTGTGGTAGACTTTGATCTGGTCCTCAGTTGTCATCTCAGTTGAGGGGACTTTCAGGAGTGGGATGTAGCCTCTGATGGTCCAGGAGGATGATTGCAAAGTTTCAGACTAAATCGCACTTCATGTGATGTTGCAGGTCGTGGAGGTCGCACCGCTTCCAGGAAGGGCGCAAAATGCAGTTCCTCTTCGGACTGGTTGGGCCCACCAGTCCAAGGGAGAAATGTGTCCACTTCGGGGCTTCCCTGTCACACAGACACTGAGGTCAGGACTGCAGTGGCTCTGGCGGTTGCTGTAGGTGGCTGCAGACGTCCTTCTTCTTCTTAATTGATTCTTTAGTTCCAGTGGTTGACTCTGAGTTTATGCTCAAATACCCTCGTCTTTTATGCAGGAAAACTCGCTGGGCCCCCACTAATCACTAAACAAGCCTTCATGCAAATCTGGGGGTTGGCTGTCCAAAGGGGACAGCCAGCCTCCCAGCATAAACTGGTTCCAGGCAGGCACACTGCAGCACAAAAGACAGGGTCATTTCGGTCACCTCCCCCAGTTCCTGTCCTTTCAGGTGCTCAGAGAACTATAGCGGGCTTTCCAAGGGAATCCTGCCAACGACAAAAGACCCATCAGGACCTCCCCCAACCAGGTAGGTAGGAGTAGGCTCATGTAAGAACAAGTCATCATGAACAGGGCTTAAAAAAAAGACAGCCACCATTTTAGGCAAATGGTGACCCTACTGTCCATTGTCACAGCTGCAATGGCAGCCTGCGACACACATCCAGAGAAAGTCATACAAAAGGATACCCTGCCACCAGCCTGTCTGATGAACTTGTAACAGTAACTAAAAGTTACTGTAACAGTGAGAACAAAGAGACAATGTTCCTCTGCACTCCACATAAGGTCGGATGCGCTGATCTCAAAAAATAAAATACAGGAGGGCCACAAGAGTGTCCCCCTGCCCTGGTAACTTGTGCTAACACAGGTAAAGTAAAAAGGAAAGCTCAAGGAGCTTCCAGCAACACTACACAGAAAGTGTTGTGCGCTGCAATAATAAAATGTAGATGCCAGAAAACATGGTATAAAATATCAAAAGGAGATAAAAAGCGGTCCCAAGGTTAAAGAATGAGTGAGTGGGGAAAAAGGTTCCCATTCACTCAGGAGAATCAGTCAAAAAATCTGATAGTCCAGCAAAAAAGTTGGGGGACTGACAAAGTGGGGAGAATTTCACTCAAGAAGGAAAGTCTACCTAACACACTGAGAGTGGAATCAAAACATCTGGGTTTGTGATGGGAGTGGGTAGCAGTAAAGTTGGTTTACAGTTTCCTGAGCCAGCACAAGTGGCTGTGGATTTATGACACAAAATATATTAGCCTTACCGACTAACCCCCAACTTTCCCTTAACACATCACCTAAGATTCTAGAAGCCACCTTAGACATGTTGTTTCATATCCAGTGAAGATCTGGGGGGAGAGATGGCTGGGCCGAAAGCTTGAAAGTGTTGTTCACTTTATGTCACTGTTCCAGTGAGGCAGGTGTAGGAGAGTGGCTGTGTTTTTGACGCCCACCGGGTCAGTGTTAGACCCTCTTTGCTGACATCTGCTAGTTTCTGAATTAGGCCTTTTGATTTGAAGCCCTGCTGCAGCGTCTCACCACTTTTCTTCCCCACAACGAGAGGGAATCTTCTTCACAAGAGCCTTCTTCCCTTGAGCTGGTGGGACCAACCAGTTCACCAATCGCTCCCTCGGACCTGCCTTGGTCGAATTGCCAGTGCCCAGCACTTGGAGGCCGGATAGCCAGGCAGCCATCCACTCGGACCGCGATTTAAAGGAGCGTACCTTTTTTTCGTTGGGCAGCACCGCGGCTGGTTTCATCCATGGGTAGTGCAGTAACTCGAACCTTCCTCCACGACGAGAGCCTCTCTTCCTCTGCTGGATCCCCTGAACTGCAGGAACTACCAGGAACAACCGCCACCGCAGGAGCCACTTCTTCATTCATCGGTACTTTGTTCCGCCAGGCCTCCCTTTCTGCATGGTAGCCCTTAAGGTGTTTTAAATCCTTTATCTACTTGTTGGGTTGGCCGCCCTTTTGTCTAACATTGTCTTTCGCCTTGCATCTACCTTTTCAATATTCGTTAACCAAAGACTTGACTGAAACTACAAGAACATTTTTGCTCCTAAGCTCTTGGTCCTGTACCACTGACTCTGACTCAGGCCTATTGACTCTGGCTGATTTGTTAGATCTGCTCTCACTACATTGATTCTCAATGAGAAATGTGTTGATGCACCTGGATTTTCTAAACTCCTCTTCCTTCCTACTGTTTTAACTTGTGAAGTGCCATTTTGCTCAGTTTTCAATTACTTATCTTTCTGCTAAAGTATTACTGTGCATTACTTGTTCACAAAACTTCAGGATGTGTTGCTAGGGGGTGTCTGAAGATATTTTGTTTTAACTTGTGCTTTCCCTCCCTTTCGCTAAATTGCTAGAGTGCCATTTGTAGTTGGTTTTCACTGTGCCGTTTTGCTCAGTTTTCACTATACCATGAACTTGTCTACAATGGACTAGGGAGTTGTATATACTTCCCTTGACCAAACTTAACTTGCTATATCAACTGTGATTTATGTGTTGAACTAGATGTGTATAAAATAAATCTATATATCTCTTTTTGATACAAAGCTTTGGTCAGTGTTTCCTTGTGCCATAGTACTGTAATACCTATTGTGTAAACCCTGAATACTGCTCATCTCCCTCTTGAGATAGGTCTGACTGCTTAGCCACAGCTACCAACTAAATCTTTGTGGTACAGACTGATACCAAAGGGGATTTTTCGTGCTCATACCTGCAGTCTTAATCTTCTGTAGTGCTCCCTAAGGGAACTGCACAGGATTCTGCCTAACACTGGTGTACAGCGGTGAGGATGAAAGTATTGGATTTACATTTTAGTGTGCTGCTAGTACCTTGGTTCAATTAACCACAAGGTTAACAGTCACAAAAAGTTTATTTTAACAAAGTCAAGTATGGAAAGTTATAGTCAGGAGACCCTCCTTACTAAAACGGCTGATTATCTTAAAGATTTGTGCAGACAGAAAGGTCTTCCTGTCAAAGGCAAGAAAACAGAATTGATTGATAGACTGTTAGAGAAACAAAGTCTAGATAGTGGTGCTGTAGGCCCTTCTACTCCAGGAAATGTAGCAAACAGTAATCAGGATAATGTTGAAGATGTTATTGTTGAGACAGATGAGAAAGAGGAGGATAACAATGTCATCCCCTCTGGCCCTCTGCCTGCTCAAAAGCCTCAACCTGTGGCTACTGGACCCTTACCAGGTCCCACATTAAGTTCTGAATTTATCTCACTAGAAAAAATTAGACTTGAACTAGAATTCAAAAGAATTAGGGCCCGAACTGAACAGAGACATCAAGAACTAAGGCTCAAAGAAATGGAGTTCAACCATGAGCTTGAGATGAAGAAATTGTCTTTGGAAAATGCTTCTCTCCCCGAATCCTCTAGATCTTCCATTCCAAAAAGCCTCTGGATGCCTAAAGAGATTGTGGGTATGTATGAACCGAGGTTGGATGTATTAGACTGGCTTGCTATGTTTGAATATAATCATGAGCTACAGATATCACAGGGAATCAGTTGATCCCCTGGTTATTCACTAGGATATCCCCTGTTGCATCTCATGTGGTAATGGAGTTGGGGGAGGTGTATAGGATGGATTATGAATGTGTAAAGCTAGCTTTGATAGCTAGATTTGGGAAGACTCCTTCCCAGTACCTTAAGAGGTTTAGGACCCTCAAAAAGCATGATAGTACCCCTTAGGCTACTTGGGTGAATGAATGTTTGAAGAATTTAGAGGGATGGATTAAGGGTTACTAAGTTAACCCTTATGAAGGAATGAGAAATCTTGTTATGATGGAGTCTATCTATGATGCCTGCTCTCCTGATCTCAGACAGCACGTGGCTGATTCAAAGGAATTGGATTCTAAGAAGCTAGCTAGGGCTGCTGACTTGTGGGTTGCCAACAGGGCTACTCGCAAGGATTCAGGGGTAACTCAGAAAAAATATGAGGGAACGCAGCCTAAGAAAGACAACAAAGAGAATTCAACTAATTCCAATTCCAAAGAGGGCCCCAAACAAAATTCTAAGGGTAAGCCACAAGGGAAACCTAATCAGGCTAGTGTACCTTCTGGTCCCAGACCAGAAGGAGGTCAGAACAAGCCACCATTCATAAAGACATTTGGGAAATGTTATGTTTGTGGCTCTACTGATCATGTGAAAGGGGATCCCAGATGTAAGGGTAAACCTTCAGGACTCCACACTGTCTCCTTAGCCTTTGCTCGAGAGGAGGAAGTACATATGGTCAGTGGCAATTTTCAACTACTAGCTGAAGACCCCCTTGGAGTCTCAGGTAGTGTATCTTTAGTATCCCTAGGGTTGGGGGAACAACAGAATTTAGATGTGTATAATTCTATCCCTCCTAATACTAAAGATTATTATAAAGACAGTGTCCTAATCAATGGTCAGGAGACCCCTGCCATTAGAGACACTGGGGCCAGCATAACTGTGGTGGATGAATCTTGTTTCAAGGTGGAGGATGTTGCTAAGGCACCCAAACGCCTCACCAAGTTAGCTGGAGGGCCTGTGCAGATGCTTCCCCAATTACCAGTTCTCATGCAGTATAATGAAATGACTGTCAGGATACCTGTGAGTGTACAACCTGAAGTACCAGGAAGGGTGCTGTTGGGCAATGATCTGAAAGACCTGAGAGTAGTGTCAAGTACTACCAGACCTCCTAGAAAGAGATTACAGGAGTTTACCAGACCTGCAAGGGAGAGGACCTTGAGAGGCTCTCCTGAGGAGATGATGGGAAAAGAAATCACTCCTACTCCACTGGAGGTACTGCTATTTCCAAGCAACCAGAAGCAAAGGGGAAACCCAAGACTTCAAAGAAGAAACCGGCAAAAAGCACTGCAGTGCTGCCAACCAGGAAATCTCCTACGTTGTCAAGAATCACACCTGTGATTCCTCATCCAGTTGAGGCTGAGAGTGAGGTACAACCCTCGGTGGTAGAACTAGAGCCTGAGGACTCAGATCTAGTAGGAGGCCAGGAACTAATTGGAGGTTTTGACCCTGTGGACCATCCTGAGCTGCAGTCTTTACTGGCAAAAGGTGGGCCCCAAAGAGCAGACTTCAGTAAGGGACAATTAGAATGTCCAACTCTGGAAGGTCTTTGCCACCAGGCAGCTTCTCAGCTTGAAGGGCAAGAGCCTGGGAAGTATAGGGCACACTGGGAAGATGGCCTCTTCTATAGTGAACCAACAGAGTCAACCCCTGGAGACTACAAGAGACTTGTAGTGCCCCAAGCGAACATACTCCAATTCCTGCAACTAGCCCATGAGATACCTTTGGCTGGTCACTTGAGCTTCAAGAAGAACAAGGGAAGGCTCTCTCTCTACTTTTATTGGCCTAAAATGGGGGTCGAGGTAGATAAGTATTGCAAGAGTTGCCACACTTGCCAAACTTCTGGTAAAAGTGGTTCCAAGAACGTGGCACCTTTAGTGCCTCTCCCTGTGGTGGGAGTACCATTTCAGAGGGTAGGAATCAACATTGTTGGTCCCCTTGATCCTCCAACTTCTTCAGGCAACAGGTTTATACTTGTTGTAGTAGACCATGCTACTAGATACCCTGAGGCAATTTCTATGAGGACTGTTACCACTCCGGCTGTGGCTAAGGCCCTCCTTGGTATTTTTGCCAGGGTTGGGTTTCCTAAGGAGGTAATACCCGACAGGGGGTCACATTTTATGTCCCACTACATGAAGGCCATGTGGAAAAACTGTGGAGTTACCTACAAGTTCTCAACAGCATACCACCCTCAGACAAATGGGTTGGTAGAAAGGTTCAACAGAACCATGAAGAGCATGATAGGAGCTTTAGAGGACCACCTTAAGAAGAAGTGATATCTTCTACTGCCATGCCTTCTCTTTGCATATAGAGAAGTCCCTCAGGAGGGAGTGGGTTACAGTCCCTTTGAGCTTCTCTATGGCCATCTGGTTAGAGGTCCATTGGCCCTGATCAAGGAGGGGATGGAGAGTGCTCCTTCCCCCACATCAGTCAGAGTCACTGACTATGTGATAGGACTCCGGAGGAGAATGTCACACATGATGGCTGAGGCAAGTGATAACTTGAAAGCAGGTCAGGCTCTGGTCAAGCATTGGCATGACCAGAAGGCCAACATGGTTCAGTTCACTCAAAACCAGCTAGTTCTTGTTATGGTCCCAACAAGGCAGAGGGCCTTGCAGGACAAATGGATGGGACCCTTCAAGGTTGTGGGAAAACTTGGAGAGGTGAACTATCTGGTGGAGTTAGGCAATCCTAAAGCGGCTCCTAGAGTCTTTCACATCAACCGCCTAAAGGCTTACGTCTCGAGACTAGAACTGGGAGCTTTGCTTCTAGCCTCAGCTCAAGAGGAGGAGAGTGAACCTCTGCCTGACCTCCTCAGAGGCAAACCTTTAGATGAGAAAATAGAAGGAGTCAATCTCTCTTCTAATCTGACACCTGAGCAACAGGAGGAATGCAAAGTTTTGTTGAATCAATTTTCCCCTCTGTTTTCTCTAGCACCAGGTTTGACCCCTTGGGGGCAACATGATATCCAAACTGGTGACTGTTTACCTGTCAAAAGCAGGGGTTACAGGATGTCAGAAAATGTAAGAATAGAGCCCTCTACTAGTCCATGTTCTAGCCCAGTTGTGTTAGTACCAAAGGCAGGATCCAAGGAGTTGAGATTCTGTGTGGACTATAGAGCTCTAAATGCAGTCACTAAGACTAATGCCATCCTTTGCCAAGGACAGATGAGCTGGTGGAAAGACTTGGCTCAGTCAAGTTCCTCAGCACATTTGATCTCACGTCAAGCTATTGGCAAATAGCCCTCACTGACCATGCCAAGGAGAAAACTGCATTCTCCACCCCAGTTGGCTTATACCGGTTTAAGGTTATGCCTTTTGGACTAAATAATGCACCTGCTACATTCCAAAGGATGGTTAATCAGGTTCTGAATGGGATGGAGGACTTCTGCATTGCATACTTGGATGACATTGCAGTGTTCAGCCCTACTTGGAAAGAATATGTTGACTACCTAGGATATGTTTTGCAGGCTCTTGAACAGGCTCATCTGACCATAAAGGCAAGTAAATGCCAGATTGGTCAGAGTAAAGTGGTCTACCTTGGGCATGAGGTAGGAGGTGGTGAAATAAGGCCTTTGCTCAGCAAGATTGAAAATGTTATGTTATGTTATTTTGCATTTATATAGCGCCTTATGTACCATTCGCATGGTCTAAAGGCGCTGGTAGGTTGAACGCCCTTGGGAACCAAAGTTCAAGTCAGTAGAGAGAGTAGAGAGAGTCAAAGGTGCTTGTGAGCACCAGATATGTGTGCAACTGGTATAGCATTCGTTTAATAGCTGCTTCTTAGCGGTAGGTGTGGTGGTTGAGAGATCAAGAGTATATGTTCGTTCTGGCACGATTTATCCAGACCGATTGTGGCTGCGTTAGGCCTAAGGAAAACACCTGGCTGGGAAGGGTGTAACCAGCAGTGATTAGTTAGAGTAATGGGGAGTATGAGGCAGATGTTGATATGAGAACAGCTATACAGAATGGTGTCATAGTATCTCTGTGTTCTAGTTGAATGGTGGTGTAAAGAAGAGAGTAAGCGTGATGATGTGATATGATGGGTTACATGCTCTTTCAAACGTTCCATGCACTCCAAACCATTCCATGTAAGTCACGCAATTCTATGCGCTCCAATCCGTTCCATGCACTCCGGTCCGCTCCATGCACTCCTGTCCGCTCCATGCACTCCCGTCTGCTCCATGCACTCCCGTCCGCTCCATGCACTCCAGTCCGCTCCATGCACTCCAGTCCGCTCCATGCACTCCAGTCCGCTCCAAGCACTCAGTCCGTTCCATGCACTCAGTCCGCTCCACGCACTCCAGTCGGCTCTACGCACTCGGGTCCACTCCACGCACTCGGGTCCACTCCGCGCACTCCAATCCGCTACACTCACTCCAATCCATTCCACGCATTCCAATCCGTTCCATGCACTCCAATCCGTTCCACGCACTTGAATCCGTTCCATGCGTTCGAATCTGTTCCATGTACTCCGATACGTTCCGTTTATTTCTAAGTTGTTTTATGCACTGAATCCAGGTATTTCACCCGTACCATCCACATACTTCCTTGTACTTTTCACATATTACACCAATACCTTCCACATATTTCACCCATTCCATCCACATAGGAACACCCGATTCCATCCACATACGTCATCTGTTCCATCCACATACGTCACCCGTACCATCCACGTACGTCACCCGTTCTATCCACATACGTCACCCATTCCATCCACATACATCACCCATTCCATCCACATACTTCACCCGTTTCATACGCTCTACGCACTCAACGGCTCTACGCACTCATCCGCTCTACACACTCATCCGCTCTACGCACTCATCCGCTCTAGGCACTCATTCGCTCTACGCACTCATCCGCTTTACGCACTCATCCGCCCTACGCACTCATCCGCCCTACGCACTCATCTTTTCTATGGACTCGTCCGCTCAAGGCACTCATTTGCTTTATGCACTCACCTGCTCTATGCACTCACCCACTCTACGCACTCACCTGCTCTTACACACTCCTCCACTCTGGACACTCCTCCGCTCTGGGCACTCCTTTGCTCTGGGCACTCCTTTGCTCTGGGCACTCCTCCGCTCTAGGCACTCTTCCGCTCAGCGCACTCTTCCGCTCTGTGCACTCTTCCATTCTGCGCCCTCTTTTGCTCTGCGCACCCATCACGCTCTGCGCACTCAACCGTTCTGCGCACCCATCTGCTCTGCACACTCATCCGCTCCATGCACTCATCCTCTCCCCGCACTCATCCGCTCTATGAACATGTTCTTTCCACACACTCATCTGCTGTATGTACTCATCTGCTCTACAAAGTCATTTGCTCATACGCACTCATCCGCTCTATACACTCGTCCGCTCTATACACTCCTCCGCTCTATATACTCCTCCGCTCTATATACTCCTCTGCTCTGCACATTCATCTGCTCTATGCACTCCTGCGTTCTACACACTCCTCTGCACTTACGCACTCATCCGCTCTACACACTCATCTGTTCTACACACTCATCTGATCTACACTCATCCGCTCTGCGCATTCATCTGCTCTATGTACTCCTGTGTTTTACACACTCCTCCACACTTACGCACTCATCTGCTCCACACACTTTTCCGCTCTACACATTCATCCGCTTAACATACTCATCCGTTCTATACACTCATCCAATCTACACACTCATCTGCTCAGTGCATTCATCCGCTCTGCGCATTCATACGTTCCACGCGCTTCATCCATTCCAACTATTTAATCCGCGAAATCACTTTGTTCATTCATCATGCGTTATCGATTCAGGCCATGTCACCTTTCGTACGCACTGGATTTGTCCCGTGCTCTCTATCTGTTTCATGCCCTACCCCGTCTCATGTACTTGAATCGTCTATTCTGTACTTTCCATTTATGCCATGCACTCATACAGTCAGTGTCATCAGTCTGTGTACTCATCAGTCTCTTGAATTCATCTTTCCATCCTCTTCTTTTTATTCATTTTGCCCATTTTATTCATTTTGTCCACTGCACTTATACCATCCATTTCATTAATTTAAACCTCCTTACTGTTTTGTACCATTTATTCTTTTTATCCACTTCACTGCTTTGATTTAGTTTACTCGTTCTATTCTGTTTGTCCTTTTAGTTTACGTTGGTGGTTATTAGTTGTCGATTTCTCGCATGGATCTTGATGTTGCATTGTTATTTGTTTTATTGTTATTCAAGATTTAGTAGTTTGTTGGGTTGGTGTCATTGAGATGCTGTTATTCAGTTTGGGTTAGTTTGCGTACGGGTTGGTTTTAGGGGAAGAGCCAAGTTTTCAGTAGTTTGCGGAAAGACATTAGATCTTCAGTTAGGCGGATGTGGGGTGGCAGTGCGTTCCAGAGCGTGGCTGAGAATGATGATCCGCCTAGCCTGACTGAGTTTGTTTTAGGTATGACTAGGAGGCCGGCTGAGCTTGATCTTAGAGTATGTGGAGGGTGATAGGGTTTTAGCTTGTCTTGAAGATATTGAGGTCCGGTTTTATTCAATGCTCGATGCGAGATGCATAAGGTTTTGAAAGTCACCCTTCGGGCCACTGGAAGTCAGTGCAGAGTTTTAAGGGCTGGCGAGATGTGGTCTCTCGGGCTGAGCGCTAGTAGAAGTTTGGCTCAGCGTTTTGTGCTCTTTGAAGTTTATTCAGTTGGTAAGCATGGACTCCGAGGTAGAGGGGGTTAGCGTAGTCCAGTCTTGATATAACAATTGATAGAATCGCGGAGAGTCTGTTGGGAAAGGAGAGATATGGAAAGATGCGCCTAAGAGTTTTAAGGTCGTAGTGGCAGGACTTTGAGACATTGTTGACTTGGCGCGAGAGTGTTAGGTCAGAGTCAAGGGTGCATCCAAGGTCTTTTACCGAGTTAGAGGGAGTCAGTGAGTTGCTCATGACAGATGGCCAGGGTAGTGGGTGTGGAAGAAGTTCGGAGTTGCCACATACCATGATTTCAGTTTTGGAGGGGTTTAACAAGAGGTGGCTTTTGGTCATCCAGAGCTCTATATTGAGGAGGCAGGAGGCGAGGTCAGGTCGGCAATTGAGTTTTGAGTTCAGGAGTTTTAGAATTAGTTGAGTGTCAGCGCAGTTGTAACACAGGATGTTGTGTGAATGAATTATTGGTGGGAGGGTGATCAAGTAGAGATTGAACAGGAGGGCAGATAGGCATGCTCCTTGTGGAACTCCCGTGTCAACTGGTCGGGCATGGGAGGAATAGGTGGAGAGTAGTGTTATTTGGTACCTATCTTTGAGGAATGAAGCTATGCATTTGAGAGTGGTTCCACAAATTCCTATGGAATGGAGGCAGTCAAGTAGGATTGAGTGATTGATTGTGTCGAAGGCGGCAGATAGGTCAAGAAGGATTAATGCGGCGCATCCCGCGGAGTCTGATGTGATTTTAAGGTCATCCCAGATTGAGGTTACGGTGGTTTCTGTTTCGTGTCGGGCTCTGAAACCTGATTGTGCGGGGTCTAGGAGATTGTTGGCTTCGACAAAGGCATTTAGTTGGGAGTAGGTGGTTTGGTCAATGAGTTTGGCAAGGAACCTGGTGTTTGAGATGTGGCGGTAGTTTTTGGGCTTGAGAGGGTCGAGGGAAGGTTTTTTTTTTAGAGGTTTGACATGAACCGTTTTGAATGCGTCGGGAAAAATACCTGAGGAAAGGGAGTCATTTATGATGGATCTTGTGTGTTCTCCTGCGCAGGTAGAAGCGAAAATGTATTTGAGGGTTGTGGCCGGGCAAGGGTCTAGTGGAGAGCCGGATGGTTTACAGGCAGAGAGAAGTTGAGAAATTGGTTGGGTGATATTGGACTAAAGGAGTCAAACTTTGGATGCACAGTGGTCGCAGCGGTGGGTTGGCCGGTATGAGGGGAGGGTTGTCTGGTGGATGTAAGAGAGCCAGTTTGGTGGTTAGCGCATTTGTTCTTTCGAGAGCCGTGGCATAAAAGTGGAGAGAGAGTGAGTCGCAGAGTGATTGTGAGGAGGTCGGGACAGTGTTAGTGTTCTCCTGCGCAGGTAGAAGCGAACATTTCTTTGAGGGTTGTGGCCGGGCAAGGGTCTAGTGGAGAGCCGGATGGTTTACCGGCAGAGAGAAGTTTGAGAAATTGGTCGGGTGATATTGGACTAAAGGAGTTGAACGTTGGATGCACAGTGGTCGCAGCAGTGGGTTGGCCGGTATGAGGGGAGGGTTGTCTGGTGGATGTAAGAGAGCCAGTTTGGTGGTTAGCGCATTTGTTCTTTCGAGAGCCATGGTGTAAAAGTGGAGAGAGAGTGAATCGCAGAGTGATTGTGAGGGGGTCGGGACAGTGGTAGTGCATGCCGGTTTGGTGAATTCGCTGATGATTTTGTGAAGTTCTTTGCTGGGGTTTTTGCAGTTTAGGATTCGGGAGTTGTAGTGGACTTTTTTCCTTTCCAGGTTTCGGCCTTGTACTGATGAAGGTGTCAGGCCAAGGCTGCTCTGCTCTCTTGGGTTTTGTCTTTCTGCCATTTGCGTTCTAGGTATTTATATAGTTGTTTAGTGGTCTTCAAATCAGGAGTGAACCATCTAGGGAACAGGCCACGGCGGGTTGATGGTTTGCAAGAGGGTGTGAGCCGCATTAGTGAGGTGTTGAGCCATGAGTCAAAGGCATCGGGGGTTAGTTGATTATTGAGTTGGCAGGTAGATGGAGGAGACTGGAGGAGTGCGTTGGCTAGGTCAGGAACGATTATTAGTTTTTTCCAACATTTGAGTAGATTCAGAGGTTCAGGTTTGAGTACAGGAAGCGGGTCGGGTGAGCGAATGGCGAAAGAAACAATGAAGTGATTGGACCATATGATAGGGGTGGGGAGGTTTAGAAGTATCCGGTTGTGGGAGCTAAAGATGGCATCAAGAGTGTGTCCTTTATAGTGAGTCGGGCCGTTTAAGTGGGGTTGGAGGTTAATCGCGCCTAGAATGTCAACCAGAGAGTGTGTCATAGGGTTGGTGGGGATGTCGAGCCATATGTTGATGTGTGAGCTATTGACCTATTCAATCATACCAATCCTATGCATGTGTAAATATGCAATAGACGCCACGATCATCCATACCTTCATCAACCTGCTAAATGACAGTCACCTACCTAGGCAAATAGACTATAGCCAAGCATTGAACATGACTGCCTCACTGTCTCACGTAACAAACATCAAGTCAACTGCAGTCCGACATAACATCTTAATATCCAGCACTAAACCCACCTCTAACACCAACTGTAGTGGAGCATGCCTCACTCTAGAACAATGGATAAACACATTTGCTCGAAAACCCACCCCAAATGTAGCATACCCAACTACCATCAGAAATACTAGATTAGGCTACAGATTCACCAGAAGGCACCCCACGCTCTCGCCTAGACTCTCACCAACGCTCTGCAGCAAATCAGACCCAAATAAAAACATACACCCTATACCACCAAACTTCCAGCCATGACACAATACCCAATAATATCAACCCACCCCTATCACAGGCCAATCATACCTCTACTTTGAAAGGCAGCCTCATCAACGCAAGCTCACTAACAGCCCACGCCTTGGACATCAATTACCTCATAACAGCCAACGACCTCGACCTCCTTGCCATCACAGAGACTTGGCTCCACCCCGCATCAGGTCCCCTCCTATCATTGGCCATCCCAGACCAATACACAATCATCAGACAAGATAGAACATCCTCCAAGGGTGGCGGCGTTGAAATCATTGCTAAATCCTCATTAGGCATCAGACAACCCCCCCAGCCAAACCCTCTGCTCTGCCGAACACCTAGCCTCCAAACTATCACTATCACCCACACAGACCATCTCAGCCCATCTGATCTACGGACCCCCTGGCCCACTCTCCTCTTTTCGAAGAAGACCTATCACTGCTGCTCACTAATAAAGCTAAACCTAGCCCATAAACTCTCCTCCTTGGAGACTTTAACTTGGGGCTTCACGACACTAACGACAAAAAAGCCACAAAGATAAGCAAGAGCATAACCGATCTAGGCCTCAAACAAAGGCTTGCACAATCCACACGCAAAAGGCCGACAATTAGACTGGATTGCAGACTGCAATTGCAACATTGCTATCATATCTAACTACCCTCTCGCATGGACTGACCACAATGCTATCCTCTTCTCCATTCCGAGAGACACTCCCATCCATGCTAAATCTATAGCCCCCTCGAGACTAGCAAGAAACACAAGAAATATAACAGCGGACAACATACTGCCACTTTTACAACTACTCCTACAGGGATACGTAGTCTCTGAGCTTAGTGAAGACCCAGCACATTTAGAAAACCTTTACAACACGACCATTCTTAACGCCATCAACAAAATAGCTCCACAAAAGCTTTGCAAAGCCAAGCCACACGCCCACCTTAATACCTGGTTCACCCCACATTTGAGAACCCTGCAAAAAAACAAAAGAACAGCGGAAGCCAGCTGGAGAAATACCCCATCAGCTCATAACAAAGAACATTTTAGATTAGCCACTACCACCTATAAATCTGCCATCTGTCTTGCCAAATCAGACTCCTACAACAAGCCTATTCAAAATGCTACATCCAACACTACAGAATTGTTCAACATTCTCAAAGAATTTGAATCAACCACACCCCATCCTACAACCTGCCTGAAGGACACCACTTGGTGTCAGAACATTCAAAAGACCTTATCAGACAAAATGGAGCTCCTACAAAAAAAGATTGAAAATAAAAAAGCCACTTTAACTAATAACCTGCCTGCTCCCACCACAACTACAGCACACTCTGACTGACATAACCTATTCAAATGTACCCCACTCAGCATTAAAGAAGTAGAAAAAATTATATTAGGTCTCAAACCATCCAGATGTAGGAGCGACATTTGACCAGCACCTATCATTAAAGAAACAGCAAAGGAGATCGCCCCATTTGTCACTTCACTTATCAATGCGTCCTTCAAATCCAACACAGTCCCCACAAACCTCAAGGGTGCATGGGTCATGCTCCTCCTTAACAAACCATCTCTTGACCCTAACAATCCTTCCAATTACAGACCTATCACCACCGCACCTTTCCTCCTGAAAATAATAGACAGAGCAGCCTGTCTGCAGATCCAACACCACCTGGAAAATAATAATCTGCTAGGGTTACGTCAATCTGGTTTCCAACCGAGACATGGCACTGAAACAGCCCCAATAGATCTAGTAACCCAAATTGAAAACATCAAAGACTAGATCTAGTAACACAAATCGGAAACATCAATGACTAGATCTATCAGCGGCGTTTGACTTGGTTGACCATAAAACCCTCCACAATCACCTCTCCTCAGCAGCCCACTTCTCCAACGAAGCAATCACCTGGATCCAATCATTTCTAAATAACAGAACCACCAGAATGTTCGCACTGTCGGCCTCTTCAACCCCCTCATCTGTCACCTGCAGAGTTCCACAAGGCTCCTGTGTCTCCCCCACAATCTACAACATATTCACAAAACCTCTTTTTGACAAACTAGACCAACTGGGCATATCTTACACTGACTACGCTGACGATACACAAATCCTCATACACTTATCAGGCAACCACGACTTAGACACACAAAGAATCAATGACATCTATCTTATTATCCAAGTTTGGAAGGCACAACATGGACTTTGCCTCAAAGACGATAAGACTGAGCTTATCCTTGTGGGTACTCAAGCCAGACTCAACAAACTTGACGACAAATTCAACACCTTCACCATTGACGGCATAATATCCAATATAGGTATAGGTGCAGTACTCAGTCAACTGGATGAGAAAGGTAGGGAGCACCCCATTTGCTTGATCAGTAGGAAACTGAAGGAACCTGAAACAAGGTGGCAACTATTGAGAGAGAATGTTTTGCCATTGTGTGGGCTTTGAAGAAGTTTAGACCAATATTGTATGGATCTACTTTCATCATTCAAAGACACCACCAACCCTTCAGATGGTTGATGCAAATGAAAGGGGAAACCCCAAAACTGCTAAAATGGTCACTCTGCCTCCAAGGGTTTGAATTTACCATTGAGCACATGTCAGGATGTCACCACCAAAATGCTGATGGTCTCTCTTGGATGTTTATAACCGACTAGAGGTAAGAGACTCATCCAGGAGTGGATTAGATCCTCCTGACTCTTAGTCTGGGGGGGCGAGTGTTAGGGAGAATTCTTATTCTATGGCTAATTTCCCTTACCCATAGAGTCCCCCAGCAGCTTTGCTGGATTTGAAGGGTTTCTTTTTACCTGCTAAGAGTGAGACTCTTTTTCCCACTCTAGGGCATTTTTGCTATGTGTGTTCTAGGCTATTTTTGTGTTTAATGCCTATGGGATTTTCTCTCCCCCATAGGAACCATCTTTATTCACATGTGTTACACAGCACCCTCAGTGCAGTGACACAGGTGTTTCGTAGCAATCCCCAAACATAGACTCCATACCCTGGGACTGACTACTGTCTCCCAGGGCATGTAAAGTCCCCATTGACTTTACTAGTCAATTCTTATGAGCTTAACCAGTACAACCCATCTTACTATGGAGGTACTGGAAAGGTGTAATAGTTTTTCCCTTAGGTTCATTTTCGAGGGGGTACCATAAAGTCCCTCTCTCTAAAGTTTCTGGCTGTGCAATGGTTACTACCATAAATATTCGACCGCAAATATTTCCCTATGGGATTTTCCCATTGTTCGAGGCTACCACTTTTTCTGACAGCCTCTAACATACCGCCGGTTTATTTTATTATTAACTTTACTCCGGTAGGTTTTATTTGCCAGAACTTTAATATAAATTCTTTCTCGTGTCTTACTCTAAACTCCTAACCCAGGTCGGGGATCCTTTGTTCGTCATTTTGGAGGGCTTCTGCCAAGAAGCTCTCCTTTCGGAGCCACTGAGTCTGGGCTGGGTCCATTGTGTGGGAGGGGGAGTAGGCCCCCTGGACAGGGTTTCCTCCACAACCCATGTCGCACTCTATCCTGATAGCCTGGAGGGTCTCCCACCAAGATGACCACTCCACTATGGGGGTCTTTTTGCATAAAAGCAGGGTCCTGAGGACTGGAAGAGCAAGACGTCACCACTGGAACTACGGAACCGAAGGGGAGAGGAGCCACGGACATCTTCAACACCTGCACTACCGGTGAAGCCCTGCTGAAGCGTCTCACCACTTTTCTTCCACACGACGAGAGGAGATCTTCTTCGCAAGAGCCTTCTTCCCTTGAGCTGGTGGGACCAACCAGTTCACCAATCGCTCCCTCGGACCTGCCTTGGTCGACTCACCAGTGCCCAGCACTTGGAGGCCGGATAGCCAGGCAGCCATCCACCCGGATCGCGATTTAAAGGAGCGTACCTTTTTTTCGTTGGGCAGCACCGCGGCAGGTTTCATCCCTGGATAGTGCAATAACTCGAACCTTCCTCGTACCCCGCTCGCGCCAGTGAAAACACATGGAAAAAGTCCCCCCTGTGGAGTGGGCTGCCTGAAGGAGCATGCCCAGGGTGGATGGGCTTCCTGCGGGGTATGGACTGGGGTGATGGGCTGCCTGTGGGGCATGTCCAGGGTTGATGGGCTGCCTGCGGGCCATGGACTGGGGTGATGGGCTGCCTGCGGGGTATGGACTGGGGTGATGGGCTGCCTACGGGGCATGCCCAGGGGTGATAGGCTGCCTACGGGGCATGCCCAGGGGCAATGGGCTGCCTACGGGGCATGGACTGGGGTGATAGGCTGCCTGCAGGGTATGGACTGGGGTGATGGGCTGCCTGTGGGGCATGCCCAGGGGTGATGGGCTGCCTGTGGGGCATGGACTGGGTTAATGGGCTTCCTGCGGGGAATGGACTGGGGTGATGGGCTGCCTGTTGGGCACACCCAGGGTGGATGGGCTGCCTGCGGGGCATGCCCAAGGTGGATGGCCTGCCTGCGGGGCATGCCCAGGGGTGATAGGCTGCCTGTGGGGCATGCCCAGGGGTGATGGGATGCCTGCGGGGTATGGACTGGGGTGGTGGGCTGCCTGCGTGGCATGCCCAGGGTGGATGGGCTGCCTGCCGGGCATGCCCAGGGGTGATGGGCTGCCTGCGAGGCATGTCCAGGGTGGATGGGCTGCCTGCGGGGTATGGACTGGGGTGATGGGCTGCCTGTGGGGTATGCCCAGGGTTGATGGGCTGCCTGTGGGCCATGGACTGAGGTGATGGGCTGCCTGCGGGGCATGCCAAGGGTGGATGGGCTGCCTGTGGGGCATGCCCAGGGGTAATGGGCTGCCTGCAGGACATGGGGAGGGTGGATGGGCTGCCTGTGCGTATTCTGGGGGTGCGTGTAAAGTTTTACACGCGATTGGCCTGTCGCGAGCGGGGTACGTGTATTCCGAGGTGTGTGTGTGAAGTTTTACACGTGATTTCGCTGGCGTGAGCGGGGTACGTGTATTGCGAGGGGTGCGGGTGAAGTTTTACACGCGATTTCACTGGCGCAAACGGGGTACGTGTATTCCGATGGGTTCCCTCCTGGGTGTGCCCCCCATGCCCCGCAGGCAGCCCATCACCCCTGGGCATGCCTCACAAGCAGCCCATCACCCCAGTCCATGGCCTGCAGGCAGCCCATCACCCCTGGGCATGCCCCACAGGCAGGCCACATGGCACCATGCACTAGGGAACCCCGACACATGTCCCCCACCCCACCCCCATTGACGGGCACCTGCCAGCAGGCCCCGACTCATGTCCCCTCACCCACCCATTGATGGGCACCTGCTAGCATGCCCCGACTCATGTACCCCCACCCCCACATTGACAGGCACCTGCCAGCAGGCCCGAATCATGTCCCCCCACCCACCCCCATTGACGGGCACCTGCCAGCAGGCCCCAACACATGGCCCACCAAACAACATGTCCTAACAAAACAGACCCATGGCCCTAATGCCAACCCAAATCCCCTCTCCCCCCAGTACAAGCATGCAACCATCCACTGCACCCACTCCCAAATTACCCATGCCATGAGAGTCTTAAAAGAACCCATTGAGAAAGGGGGCCTGTCCTCAAGAATCCTTTGTAAAGGGAAGATAGTATTTATTAAACATGCATGCACACTGAGAAAACGTATAAAGGGGATATATGAATCTACATGTAGTGGGCTTTTTATAAATCGATTAAAACACAGCAGTCAGGGGTTGACTTTGAGAAACTGGTTCTGTAGAGTTTTATAGGCAGGAGGATGGGTAAATAAGTAACTTCAACCTAAAGGAGCCGGCCATGGTTTTTGCGGTCTGGTAAGTATCGCACAAGGCAGTTGTAATCTCTTGACTACAAATGAGCTTGACAGCGGGCTTTCGCGATTTGATCTGACCAGCAATAAAGCATGGGGTGAATCAATGCTTGAGGCTAAAGTGATTGGAACCCATGAGTTTCAATTGTATTTTCAGATGTGCTGTGTGCGATGAAAGGGCAGTTATTTAGATTAGAATGTTCCAAGGGAGCCAGTGAAATGGGGGATGAGATAGTTACCGCTAATTCAAACAGAACCTGTTTACTCAGACTTTTCCATATTGCTTGAAGTATTTATGTGAACAATGTGCAATTAAGAGTTAAAGTCAAAGTGCTCAGGCCAGTTATTACTAGTAATGAATTATGATTGCACACAAATGTTTAAATGGATGTCATGACCTACCACGGACAAATCCTAAAACACGGACACATGAGCTGAAGATGGTAGTTAAGATAACGGCTACCAATCAGAATGTAGGAATTGGAGAAAGATGGGATTTCTTTGAAGAAGTTTTGCCCAATCACATGTGGGGGGGGGGGTCAATTGTAATAAAATATATGGGAGTGTTTTGAACTGTTGCTAAAATGTATATAATGTGTCAACACTTTGTGGTTCACTGAGACTTGGGTTAGTTTGACTCTACAGCGTCATCTAACTGCTCCCCGGACGATTGTACAATAAACTTGCTTTACATACGAAATGTGCAGTCGTTCCTCAGGTGGTGGGCCCGCTTAGGTTGAGATAATTAGGGGACCACCCCCACAATCTCATAACAAATGAAGTTGCTGTCCCTAACAAAACAAAATGCAATTGGCTAAGCGGATAGGTCTGTTTTTGTGTAAGTGTGACTAAGTAATAATAATAGCAGTAACAATATTATCAGGTTTTCATATTGTGCTTGATGCCACATTCCTCCTGCTGCCAAGCCCTGCAATTATTACCCAATTAGGTATTCAATGTACCCATTCCAGAAGGATGAATGGGTGATTCTGCCCTGCCATATTCCACCTTATGATGTGCAGTCTGAACATCTGTCAGAGGCATGTGCTTAATGCTTGTGCTCTCCTCCTAACCTAAGTGAGTGAGTAAATAGGGTTGTATGGGTGGATGAATGAATTGCTGAATATGCTTGTATGGGCCGATGTATGTGTGGTTGTGTGGTTGGATGAATATAGATGGATGAATTAGTGGAGGAGTAAAGTTAACGATTTTGTTGTGAGCAATTACAGAGAAGTAATAACATTAGTTTTAAATTACCGTGACAGGTTTTACAATGAAATTATTGTAATCAACTGTGAATTTGTATCATTATGTATTTGCATAGATATGACATAGAAGTTCTAATTCATTTTTGTATGTAAATGCCACTGTGTAGCATGCATGTATATATTCTGTGTAAAGTTTGCATAAACTAAATCACACCGAAATAAAAAATAAAAAAAAGAATATGGGTGGCCGGACTGTGAATATGGATTGGGTAGACTATGTAAAAAGGGGAAGGATGTAAGAAGTATTTATATGATATGATATGCTATGATATGGCATTTATAACACGCCTATACACAAGTGTTTCAAGGCGTGACGAGCCAAGGGAGGGGTAACACAGGGAAGACAAAGACAACAATCTTAATAGGCCACGTAACATTGAGATCGTGCAAGAGCAGGAGGGGGAAAGTGCGAGGGGGAAAAGGGGAGGAGAGAGGGAGGGGGAGTGCAGTACATTGGATAAACAGTAAATCAATAATAAATAAATAAAAATAATAAATAAGAACAATAAATAAGAATTGTGGCCAGCTGGTGGCAGGTGCAAGGGTAAGTGCAGACATTGGGTGTCAAGTGCTGGTAGGGGGCTGTAGGGATACAGAAACAGTCCCAGAGTGCAAGGGTTGCCAGGGGAGCAGTGCAGGTGTGCAACTGGCAGGGAGGGGACCTGGGCCCAGGAGCAGAGGGTATCCAGGTGACCAGTGCAGTTTCAGTTTCAGCCTGGAGTTCAGCAGGGGAGAGGAGGAGAGAAAGCAGAAGCAAAGAGGAAGGTCTTGAGGTGCTTCGGTAACCAGAGGTGGTTCTCCTCAATTTTCAGAGAGGCTGGGAGGCTGTTCCACAGGGAGGACCCAGCCGAACAAAGAGATCGACCACCAACTCGTTCTTTGGAGAAGCGACTAACCCTGAGAGAGTTGGAGGTGGATGAGCGAAGAAATCGAGAAGGAAGATATTTAGGAAGATAGAGTTGAAGGTATTGAGGACCTGGCCTCAGAAGGCCTTGTGGACAATGCAAAGGGTTTTGAACTTAATGCTTGCAGCCACTGGGAGCCAGTGCAGGGATTTCAGTCCTGGAGATACGATCCCTGGGCTTGTGGCCGAGGACAAGTCTTGCAGTCCTGTTTTGGATGAGTTGCAGAGGGCGGAGAGTAGAGGCAGGCAGATTTAGAAAGAGTCTGTAGCAGTAATCCATCCTAGAGAGAGCCAGATCTGGAGGTGCAGCTGGTAGTGTGACTTCTTAGTGATGTCAGAGACGTGAAGAGAGAATGAGAGTGTGGAGTCGAAGATGACCCCGTGGTTTTGAGCCTCACAGGTGGGAGCAGGAAGAGGGCCAAGAGAGGCTGCCCAGAGAGTGACAGGAAAGGAGGGAGCGGGTGTGACAATGAGGAGAATCTCAGTCTTACTGGCATTAAGGCACAGATCATTGATGGCACACCATTGCTGGATAGCAGACAGACAGTCAGAGATGAGAGAAGGAGAATAGGTGGCTGAACAGAGCCTGAAAATGAGCTGAGTGTCATCTGCATAGCACTGAAAGTTGGGCCGAAAGCAGCAACGCAGTGGGCAAGAAGTGTCAGGTATTGGTTGAACAGCCAGGGAGAGATGTTAGACCCCTGGGGAACAGGTAGTGATAGAGATATAGGAGAGGAAGGACCCAAGTTGGACCTGGGAGGGTCAGTCAGAGAGGAAAGAAGTAAGCCAAGCCAGTGCCTGCTCGGTGATATCCAGGATATCACGGAGACAGTTGAGCAGGATGACATGGTTGACCATGTCAAAGGCCGTAGGGAGATCGAGTAAGATGAGGACACAGGGTGTTGAGAAAGTCTAGAGAGAAAGTCTAGAGAGAAAGTCTTCATAGATGTTCAGAAGAGCAGTTTCCGTGCTTCTGGCAGCTCTGAAGCCAGACTGATGGTCATGGAGACAACCAACAGATTCCTTGTGAAGATTAAGCCGGGAGATGGCCAGCTTTTCCAGGAGTTTGCCCAGGAAAGGAGTGATGGAGATTGGCCGATAATTAGCTGGGCAGGATGGGTTGGCAGAGGGTTTCTTGAGAAGATGGTGCACAAGGGAGTGCTTCAGGGGGGAATGGGAAGACTCCAGTGGCAAAGGAGTGGTTGCAGAAGTCTGCCAGAGCAGGAGCCAGGGTGTCAATGTGGTCCTTGGTGGTTTTGGAGGAACAGGGGTGAACCTGTTTGGGCAAGACTTTCATAGATTGGACTTGTCTAGAAACCTTGTCTGGGGAGAGCAGTTGAAAGGCAGAAAAGGAGGGAGGAGAGGTGGCCAAAGAGGGGCCAGAGGAAGAGCAGGGAGAAGAGGGAGGAGGGGAGAGGAAGAGGGAGAGGACAGGATGTCCTGAGTTTTAGAGACAATAAGCCAGAGCCGTGCAAAGGGCCTGGGAGGGGACAGGAAAGGTAGACTGTAGCAGCATTGGCCAGTTCATTGCAGATTTTAAAGAGTTCCGCCAAGTTATTAGATGCCGCAGAGAGGCGTGCTTGAATGTGTGCTCTCTTCTTGCTGCCGACAGAGAGCCGGTATTGCCTTTGGAGCAGGTGGCAGGCCAATTTGTCAGAGGATGTACCGGAAGCAAGCCATTTCCTTTCAGCCACTCTGCACTTGCGTTTGAGGGTGACAAGGTCTGAATCATACCAGGAGCTGCACTTGGCTTTGGGTTTCAAGTGGAACCTCATTACAGGGGCAAAAACATCAAGATTATCAGATATAGCAGAGTGGAGCATGGAAAGGGCAGTGTCAGGGTGTGTGTCAGCCAAAGGTGGGGGGGTTGAGTAAGTGGCACCAAAAGCCTCAACTGACACAGGCTTCATGGGTCGGATAACCAAGAAGGTAGGTGGCAGTGCAGAAAGTGGCTTGGCCTGAGAGGTAGAGAGAGTGAGCTGGTAAAAAAGGAGACAGTGATCACTCCAGGAGAGAGGAGTGGTGAGAGGGATAGAAAGGGGAAGGTCTGAAGAGATAAGAACATCCAGCGTGTGCCCTGCAGAGTGAGTCAGGCCAGAGGGGAGAATATAAAGTGAGAGAGAGTCGCAGAGGTCACGAAAGAGTCCAGTGGAAGGACAGGAAGCATCCAGGTGGATGTTAAAGTCTCCAAGAAGGAGGAGTTGAGTGGTTGAGACCAGTAGGAAAGAGGAGAGGTCCGCCCACTCAGAGAGGAAGGAGGAGATCTGACCAGGTGGCCGATAGATGGTAGCACCAATAAGGGAATGGCCAGGAGAGAGAGAAAGCCTGCAGACGAGGCATTCAAAAGAGGAGTAGGCCTGCGTATGAATGACAGAGGCAGGGATCCACTCAGGGAAGATCGGGGCTGCACCCCCTCTAGAACGGTTGGATCTGGGAGCGGAGAGGATCTTGTAGCCACCAGGGAGGAGAGTGTCAAAGCTTGTGACAGAGCTGGCCGTGAACCATGCCTCGGTGAGACCGAGAACATTGAGGTCAAGTTCTTCCAGGAGGTGGCGGATGTCAGAGGATCGTTTGACAGCAGAGCGAGACTTGAGAGTGGCAATATGGAGAAGGTTGCCATCCTTGAAAGACTTCCGGCAAGGGGTACAAATCAGAGGTATGCACTGCAGAGGTGTAGAAGAAGCCTGAGGGGGGGCAGAAGAGGAAGGAGGAAGCAGAGGGGAGCAGGGAAGCCGTGGGGGACAAGGGAGCCAAGGAAGAGGCAGAGGGGGGAGGCAAGGAAGCCGTGAGGGGATGATGGGGGGTGGCAGGATAGGAAAGGAAATTGATGAGGCGCGGGTAGCATCTATCAAAGAGGAGAAGGTTGGCCTGAGGGCCTTGGACCAAGACAGTACCATTCAGGTAAACATTAATGATGACCTTCTAGGAGATTAAAAGGGGCCAGGAGGGGCTCCCACTGGGTGCCACCATTAATGGGAGAAAGCACAGAGACCATATAAATGTCCATAGATCTGGCGAGGGGATGACAAAAAGGATGTTGGTGAGGGTTTGCCTGGAGGAGGCGCTGGAATAGGGGTCAGCGATAGGGAGGCCAGGGTTGGAGACCAGGATGTCCTTTTTAAACTTCTTCACACCCGATTTAGTGAGGAGAGCAGGATAGTCGATAGAGAAGCAGTTAGAAAAGATAGGAGAGACAGAGAGCACCATAGAATAATTAGGGAGAGAAGAGAAGAAGGGGCGGGGAGAACACTAGGTAAGGACACAGGAAAGGGTGCAAGCAGACGAGACAGAGAGAGACGAGAGAGTAGAAGACAACTGGACAAGACGACAGGAACTGAAATAATAGTAGACAAGTTTGCTAGAATAATGCTTTGCTAAGAAGGCAAAACCACAGAACCGCAGTACATTCACAATGCAATTTTAAATACAGGAGAAAAACACCTAAGTCGGAGAGTCCTGTATAGTGGGGAAAAAGGCCTAGGTTTCACAATGCAATTTTGAATACATTCACAATGCAATTTTGAATACTTTCACAATGCAATTTTAAATACCAGAGAAAACACACCTAAGTCGGAGAGTCCTGTATAGTGAGAAAAAGTCCTAGGTTTCACAATGCAATTTTGAATACTTTCACAATGCAATTTTAAATACTGGAGAAAAACACACCTAAGTCTGAGAGTCTGCTAAGTGGCAGGGTTGTCAGGGTAGAGTGAAGGCTCTCATCCTAACCCGGGCCACTCCTACCTTACTTAGTAGCTGATGGTTGATGGCTGGCCACTGGTTTCCCCTGCTGACACCTGCAGACACGATATGGAGCTGCTTCGGTTGGAGCCGCCCTTTTCTGTGGGGCCCTTAGCCGCAGGGGCTGCCGGGCAGATTGCTGCCCAGGGAGGTTCAGGAATGACCAACAAGGCCGCCAATCAGGGGAGGTGGGCGGGCATGGAGGCAGGAGGGAAGGGGATCGCAGAAGTGGATGCGGGGGAGGGAGGGAGGAGGGAAACCAACAGCACTGGGAAGCACAAGATTTAAGGCAGCAAGTTAACACAATTAAGCCCAGGAGGGGCTCAGGCAATGCAGTGCTCACCTGTATGCAGCACGCCAAAAGAGATTGAATCAATTTGTCAGAGAGAGATAAAGAAATATATTTTCTTCTCCCAACCAGCCCAATGAAGGCAAGACGCCTCCCAAAATGGAGGGGCTGCTGGGTTGAGAGGGTCAGGGTGGCAACAGTGAAAAAAGCAGGGGTTGAGACAACGCCTGCATCTGGATTCGGCTGGATTAGGGCTCTTAGGCCCGTGGGGCTTGGCAGCAGGTTTGCAGGCTTTGTTGGGCAGGGTGCTGGCGGCGGCAAGAAGGAACACCGTAAAAGGCGGGTCCGGGGAGGGGTGTTCATCGGCTTCCCCATCTCAGACTCCATCGCTGTCATCGGTCCCTGCCCCGCGAGGTTACCGTGCCTGGAAGAAATAATTAATAAAAAAGATTGCCTTACCTTCAGAGATTCCTTCTACACCCATTCGGGATTTGCTTACTAACTCCGCCAAGGCATGCATGTTGCTAGTCTAATAACTGTGTTCAAAGTGCCATCATGAAGAAAACCTTTCCTTAACCTTTCATACAGCTATCACCTATTCCCAAATACCATCAACATATTATTAAATAGAAACATCTTTGCGAAAAGTGACCATGCTGTAAAGGTTAGCACGTCGAGATCACAACTAGAGCAGGATCCGGGAAAGACATATGCTGATTTGGCACTGATGGAACACTTCTGGAAGAACCCTCCAATTTCAGTGAGAGGAGAAGATTGCAGCACTGCGCCTGCTTGGCTTCCTGCAAGGCCCACCCCCCCAATCTTCTTGTGCCAGATAATAAAAGGACTGCTTTTTAGGTTCGTTTTAGGAAAAATTTTCAATAATCTGTTTAGGAAATGCTCTGGGTTAAGTCACTCTTTCAGACAACGAAATTGACTTTACAGGCCTTTCAATTGACTCAAAATGGAAACCAGATATTCACTACAAAAGAAACACCCACCTGCCTTTGAGTGCTCTGAGCAGCGGGGAGTCCCCTTTTCTTGGCTGACAATTCTGCTGCAAGAAGGTGAAAGGTGTGAATAGGAGAAATCAGACTAGTGAGGATTGGCACAAGTCCAACCGCCTTCAAACTTTCACCCAGCACAGATGATGACAAATATCAGTATGCAGCTCGGGCGGAGAAGAAAGAGTTTACGGCATGCCACGCACACCTCCATACGCCTCGGCTTATAACGAATGTCAGGCTTTAGACAGGCACGTATATCACTGATGCCACCCGCCCTTCAGATATCGGCTGTCACCATCAAGAAAGAATTACCAGTTTAGAAGAGAGTGCCAGCTATTGCTCCAGATCTAAAAACAATTAGTGGGCATTGCACGTGAACGATGCGGAGACCTGGAGGTGGCTAGCTATCCCCTCTGCCAAGGAGACCAACACAGAACTACCTCTGGTGGTAGGTTTAATGTATAATGGTTCTTTTCATTAACGCTAAAGCAGTGACGCGAAACTCGCCGTGGAAGAATTGCTAGGAGCTAAATGGTGTATATAGCTCATACAGTAGAAAGGGAAACCCTGAAATGAACGTGAACGTTTGACCCTGTAACATCACGTTCTCTAGGAGTAGGAATGGTAAACACTGCGTGTCTGCTAATGCCGCTGAAAGGAAGGTAGGTTGGAATATATCACTGTTATAAAGCCGATGTAAACTTTCTGCAGCTCTGCGCGCCTCCGTTGCTAGGAGACTAATCGGTGTAATGAAAACAATTAGTATAGGGAAGAACCCTTGCACCATTCTTTGAGACAGTATTCACCAATGGCATCATGCATTAACAAAACAAAGCGAGCAGTTCGCTAAACGCGACCCAGTCCAGCCCCAGATGTCAACGTTCAGCCTTCTGCGAACAAGCACGATTTCCCCGATTAATGATAAACAGCGCGGATTTGTGCAATGCGCCCGAATGCAAGTTTACATCAACGTTTTACTTAAAGGCAAGGCAAAAGTTCTTCAGCTCCGTCTTCATCCGTTGCTAGAAGATTAATGATTGTGAACATATAAACAATTCTAAAAAGGAAGCCCTGTGTTGTGACTGGTTAAATATCTTCTAGTCGTGGTGGCCATCTTTAATGCTAATGGTATGTTGATGCCTGAGTGTGACTGACGGCTTAGGCACACGTTGAAGAGTGGTGGGTGATCACAGAGTTCTGAATGTGCCCTTTGTGGGCCTGAGCTGGAGTGAATGGGGATGGCCGTGGGTGGTCTCTTTCGTGCGGGTATGCGCGCGTGTGCGAACGCACTGGTGGAACCCATGCAGCCTCATTCAACTTTGATACAATGCTCACAAAGGGGATAATGAACGGCATTAACAAAACGATCAATTTTCGCTAGTGATAAATGAAAATTAAAGAAAATGTCTGCCCAAACTCCACTTAGATCTCTTAAACTTTTACTAGTATGGATACCTCCTTCGCCTAACTAACCCCAGAAAGCAAACATAAGTCTCTCAGTGCCCTATGTAGACAAACTATTCACTTGCCCAAATCTCACATGATTTCCCAAATCCACGCAAGCTTGATCTCGACTGAATAATTACAGGACCTTCGACTCCATGCACTAGTTAGTTATTTCGCCCAAACTCTGTGAGAAGTTCCACCATCACAATTCGCTTGGGGTAAGGGCGCTGGAAAAATTACTAAAAATCCAGCTGTTGACACAACTGAAATCAGCAATCGGTGCATGTTTTTGAGAGATTTGCCAGAGATTCGAGCTGCACACAACGAGGACTGTTCCCATGTCGACCATCCAAAGCAGACAGAGGTAGAGTGCCATCTTGAGAGAGACATGTTGCCTAGTGCTGGAAGGAGAGGATTCAAATCCAACAATCGTACTGAGGCGTGGTTGAGGGAACCTGCTGCTTCCTTCAGGTCTTCACCCCCTGTTTGGAAAAAATAAATGTACATCTTTTCTTTGATTTAAACACTCCCAACGTGTAATTCTCCCAAATCTGTTCACATCCATTGTCCAAGGAGAATTCGACATTCACACAACTGTTTCAATTTCTTATCTGAGGATGATTTGATTGTTCCCTTTCTGATCTGAACTTTGATTTAAAAGGGATCTAAATTATTTGTTAATTTTCTATAGGGCATCCTAGTTCCGCTAAGCCAAAAGAAGCCGTAGAGGCTTCCTGTTGATTCAAATTACTGCAATCAATACAGCAGACGAAGCAACAGAAAATGTTAATACAATACATGATATGATTGTGAGGCATTCGACCATCTGCACGGGGAGTAGGCACTTGCCTGGGCTTTTTTGAAGTTTTTAAATGAAAATGAACGATGGGAGATCAACCTCAGAAAATGTGTGGGGATAATCTGCACACATTTCTCCTCTGCTCACCGCACAACAAACATATAGTCATGTGTACTTCGAAGGGACACAGCCCATAGGTGCAGTCCTCACTGTCATGTTCAGCTGTAATGTGACAGCCACGGGTACATCAAAGCATCCCAGGAATGGGAAGGAAACACCATTCTCCGACCATGGCCAGCTAAATTAAAATATCAAAGGTTCCATGGATCCGCCCTGTTCTATTGTAGTTCTGGGTGGTGGCAGCGCATACTGATGATAGTTAATTGAAGCAGGCCTGCGAAGGTGCTTGTTCACAGAATACAAGGGACAGGAACCACCAACACCTCTTTGATATGTAATGTGTCAACTTGAAGTTAGCTCCCACCTCTCTGTATGAAGGGCAGTGAATGGAATGTCTGGGACAACTGATTACAGTAGGCAACCCCTGCAGGGAGACCCCCTTTCAGAGGGAAAACATGTGTGAATTGATGGAGACAGAAAGTTTGTTCTCGCCACAAACTTCAAGGGATACCTGCACTTTGAGCAAGAGTCACAGAGAGCTCAATTAACCAGAGAGACACTTTGATCCACAACAGACAGGAAGATGGGTGGGACTTAGTAGTACATGTTGTCACCCCTTACCTTTCCTGTTGCAAAGCACTCTGGTAATGACCTCACGCACAACAGAAGATTGTTGCTGGGGACTCAGGATTGGTTCTTTAAGTTAGTGTCATGGCCACAGGCCCCAGAACACAAAAACCACACCATCTAGTGATGGGGGCAATGAGTCACTTAACTCACTTATGTCCCTTTGGGACCTATAAACACAGGGGCCCTGGCTGAACTCAGTCCTGGCACCTTTGGCGCAGGCTCATATAGAGATGTGATCTGGAACACTTTATTTCAGTGCAGGAGTGTTTTTACTTTAGTTCAGTGCTGGGGTGATTTTATTTTACAAGAACTTTCCAGGAGCTGAAAGCCTTTATTCCAGGGAACATCCTCATGTGCTGACTCATTGGGTGTGGCTCCCTTGCCCTGGTCCTCATGTGCTGACTCATCGGTGTGGCAGGGTGTGGCAGACAGGCAGGCTGAACCTGGTGGGTCTGGCTTCAGAAGCTCAGCTATATAAGGTGCTCCATCCTTAAGGCCGGTGCTTCGCGTTACTGTGCACTCGCATGCAACCTGATGCTGACCGCCGCTTGGACCAGTTTACTTACCTTTCAAACCAGGCGTTCTCCTGCATACTCACCTCCAGGAAACCGGTGCTTCATCGCTTCATCTGCAGACTCATCTCCTGACATCCAGTGATCTTGATCCCGAAGCTGCAGCACTGCACTCTGCATCCACAAACTCAGACCCTGTGAAGAAGAAGAAAGACAAGGTTAGAACCTCCGTCATAGGGCCGCGCCGCATTTGAACCCTGCGCACCTCCTAGTTAACAACTTACCAGCTACTGTACCGCTGCAGCTTCGTTCCTCATTCCCTTCGTCTGCCACCTCGAGCTCCACAGCTTCTGCCGGGCGTGCAACATCACCTGCAAGGGAACAAAAGCAAAAGAGCAAACATTAAAAAAGTCGAGCGGACAGCAATACAAGACAACAAACTTCACAATACAACAAAAACAGACAAGGAAAGACAAAGGCAAACAGGAACACTTACCTGAAGTATAGTGGCAAGGGACCAGTGAAGGAACTCGGTCCAGATCATACAAGCGCCCCTGCCTGAAGCAGCAGGATGGAGTGCTCGCCAAAACAAATCAACGGGTGAGCTTTCCAGGGACAGCGCATCCCACGGGTACCACGGTTTGGGAGCAGGGGTCTGGAAGGGTATCAGGTGCACAAGCTGGCATACTCACGCCCACTATTATCCATGCAGGAGCAGTCCCGAGCATCATCACCTATTACCACCAGTCACCACATAAGCACAGAGTGCAAAGTCCGACCCGAGCGACCTCACCCCCGGGAGGGCTGCAACCATGCCCCAACGCCTCCACAGAGACCAGGTGAGCGTAACAGGTACGCCTAGCCTGCACCAATCACTGGTGCCCATTTGGCTTTAAAATAGGGCTGAGACCCTCACTTAGCAGATCATCCAATGACTTTGAAAGGAGTAAGAAGGACCCATTTGGACCCTGACTAAAGGTACAGTCTGCCTTACAGCTTCTGCCAGAGATGCAAGGCCAGGATTTCCAAGAGAGAAGCAAGATCCCTCCACTAAACATCTCCCAGGGAACAGAGGGAGATACCAAGCTCAGAGGACCCATCCAGCAGCTCCAGAACCGGTAACCAGCCGGAACACATCGTGCCCCGCTAGGTTCTGTCAGCAAGCTTCCTAGTTGGGAAGTTCCAGAGAGTCTCTGAACAAAGGACAAGGCCATTGCCTGTAAACACTCTCCTCAGCTTTGGGCCATCCACCTTAAAGGACAAAAAAAGCACTGCGAAGAAGCTAGGAGGAGTGCCACAACAAGCATTAACCAGCTTCCATCTTTTAAGGACACATTTGAGGCAGTCAAGTCCTTGAACCACAACTGGCTGCACCACTGACTGTTGTCACTCTGCAGTCACTAAAGCCATCCGAGATGCCTTGGCCAGTACTCCAGATCAGCCAACCAGCAGAGAGACAATTATTGACCCCGGGCCGCTGTTCAGGCCAGCCTGCAGCCCTCTGTCCAGCCTTGCTTGCTGAGGTGTCTGCCGCCTGATACTCGCAGCTGTCTCTCATCTTAAACTCTGTCACAGGAGCTGAAAAGTGTCCTGGAACCGACTCAACGCTGTACTGCATCAAGATCATCTCAATCACCAGGTACATAGTGGTTCTGTCCCCTTGGTCCTTTGCCGAAGGCCCCTAGTGACACCTATGACCCCTTTCCCCCCCTTGTGCTGAAAGCAAATAACCTTGAACAGTTAAGACAGATTATTTTACCGACTACCCGCCTGTCAGTATTCACAGTGCATCCCTCTCCTGCATGAAACTGTCTGTCCTCTGTGTTCCTTTACAGGGTGCTAGAACTGTCTGTTGTAGTACTAATAAAGTTGATATTTTTACACAACCTTGACTGGACTGTCCCTTTTATCATTGGGTAATAATAGTATTTTCGCAGTGTTGCAACTAACCAACGATCCACGACCTTGCGGAGAGAAGCTTGCCATTCCGTCCACGTTACCAACATTGGACAAGGAGATTTATAATTTACTTGTGTTTCCAATCTGTTCAGATCCCTTCTGGTGTACTAGAGGTGTGGGGCTGATTGATGGTTTAGAAACTGATATTCATCCCAGGACTGCTGGTGCCCCGGAAGTTGATTCATCGCAATGATATGATATGATTTGGTATTTATAACGCGCCTGTACACAAGTGTTTCTAGGTGCCACAAGACAGAGAGGCGAGACAGAGGGAAGACAAGACAAAATATCCTACTAGGCCTTGTGTCATTCGGATCGTGCAAGTGCAACAACGAGAAGTGCAGGGGGAAGGGAAAGGGGGAAGTGCATGGGAGTGGGACGACGTAAAGTGCGATCAGAGCCACAAGGCTCTGGTTAAGTGCAGCCAGTGCTCCGCTGCTCTGGGAAGTGCACGGAGGCAGGGGAACTGAAGGAGTTGCAGTTACATGGGGATAATAGTTTGCCTGTATTAATATAAAAGCATTGACAATGCTAACATTTATGACATGTGACATCTGTGAACAACAGCAGGTGCCTTAACTCCTCATACATCTGTCTCCCCATTTGGACTGTGCCCCATAGAAAACAGTTGAGTCCCACGATAAATTTGGTCTAATTGTAGACATTTTTCCTGCGCCTTTTCCTTCTCATGCCTTCTTGAGCATCTTATCTATTCTCAGCCATCTTCCCAACTATCTACCTGACTTTGCTCCTCCCTACCACTACTGCACGCTCTATCATACTCTTCCTTTGCCTCACTGACAGGCAAAGCACTTCAACGCCATACATTATGGCAGGAGGTGCTATACAAATTCAAGATAACATAGCATACGTATGTATGTCCCATCCCTGATTAATAGAAAGTGTGCATAACCTTTATTCCATTGGGAATTAGGAGGTGTTTAAAATGTTGTCAAACTGACGCTTGTATGAGTAAAATGTTTGCTTAAAAGGTAAGCTGCCATTGCAAGGTTTATAGAGAGTATATTAGTTTGTGTTAAGATGACTCACACATATGTAGCAGTAAAATCAATTGCATGTTTTAAAACTGTGCTTTTCTTTAGCCTTAAGCATCTAGTTAATTGTTTGTGGTGTTCCACCTGCCTAGTCATCTGAATTAAGAAGTGTCGTTTGGCAATATTGCAGGGAGTGGTAGGACGTACGGAGTGGTAATAGCCCATCGCCTGAGCTGGAAGGCCAGAACAAATTAAAATCGAACTCCCTTAGTCTGGTTGCCAAGGAATAAGGACACCAATGCCAGAATTACCATGCAGTACTTTGTACCCTACAGAAACTCAAATGTGAGTTTGCCTCCCTGGTTCATGAAATCCTGTGTTCTTTGAATCCTGATCTCCTGCTCAGATGCCTCAGGATCAGGAATGCCTTCTCTGGCTTCTCCATCTCTTCCAAAAATGCAGGTTTGTGACTCCCCTCTATCACTGCCTCTCATACACTACTACCTCAATTCAGCTTCACCCGCCTCTCCTCTGGCTTTGTCATCCTCGCTCCTCTCTCTCTAGTTTATAGACTACCCTTAATATCTCACTTGGGATTAAGTCCCCCCATTGGCTCTGGTACTTTTCCTTCAGGAAACTTAACTCGACTTCTCTTGCGCTTGATGTTGCTACGGCCAGCTATCCCTCTCACAATCTAGTTAGATCTGTCTGGCTTAGGGGGGTCCTTCCACTCCCTACCCTCTGCTTGTGATCCTGGGTTGCCGGGTTTGGGCCAGAGCACTGAAGTTACAGGGAGTCTGTCACCCCTATTAAGCCAATGCCCTGATCATAGTGGGCGAGAGCTTGGGTGTGAGTGAGCTGAGGGTTGTACGTTCCTGGGAGGCTTGGGTATATCCACCTGGGGAGATATGTATGTTGATTGGAAGTTCCGAGATTTAGACAGTCTGCTCCAATTGCAAGGTCTTTCTGGGGGGGGGTCAGTTCTTGGGTGCATACCGGTGATGAGGATTACTAGGCATCAGTGGGAGTCATGGTGACCTGCTGAACCAGAGGTAAATTCACTTCTGGCCCTCCTGTACACGCTTTAAGATGGCTGGAGACCTGTTACTAGACTTTGGCCCTCATTACAACCCCGGCGCTAAACCATGGCACTATTAGCACCATGGTTGGTGCTGGTGTTGTAACGAGTCTGCCATGGTGGAATGAGGAAATACCGCCCCATTCCAAGCTTGGCGGGGCGGTATTTCCCCATTTCACCATGGCCCTTCCCCATTCCCATTTTCGCCCCATAGGGCTCAATGGGACTGGGGAAGGCGCTAAGTACGGTACCGCAAATTGCGGTACCGTAATTAGCACCGAGGTCCCTTTGCGGCACCCTACTTTAACGGCTGGTAAAACCAGCCATTAAGGTCGGGTCCCGCAAAGGGACCTCGTAATCAGGCGTTAAGGGTTTAACAGTGCCGACACCTTTTACGGCGCCGTTAAACCCTTAACGCCAGGGTCGTGATGACCCCCTTTATGAATGTTTGTTAAAGGGGACCAGCACTAGCAACATCACGCTAAAGTCGCGCTGGGAGTCTGATGTTAAGCCTGAAATATCTGACACGAAGTGGGACAGAGTGCTCATTTTTACCAAACATGTCTTTGGGATTGCCAGAGTCCGACTGCTCCAGGTAAACTTGTTGCACCGAACGTACATTACCCCTTGTAGGGTGGCTAGATTTAACCTGAATACTACATCGGCTTGCACCTGGTGCAAACGGAAGGGCGCTGACCTGATCCATATGTTTTGGAAATGTGCAAAGGTGCAAGGGCTCTGGGCTCAGATCGAACGGGCTTGCACTGCAGCTGGAGTAACAAGGACACTTGGAGCCCACTTGAATGCTTGCTGGCTGTGTATCCTAGGCAAAGTTAATATCAACATGTTGTCAAGTTCATGAACATGGCATGCATTCTGGCGAAAAGACGCATTCCATGGCTTGGAAACTCAAAAAAGGGCCGCAATATGCGTTGTGGCTTCATGACTTCCGCCTTTGGTGTGAGGCTGAAACAAAGGCGTGGCTAAATGCATTGCAACTCAACGATGACTCCACAGATGTCTTGGAAGCCTGGAAGCAGCCTACCTTAGCATTTCTTCATCCCTCTGATGATAAACCTCCCTGAATGCGTTGCCATTATTATTTGAGGTACTGTGCTTGATATGTATGTAATGGCGCACTTGAGTTATACCTCCCAATTAGGATTGGCTAAGCGACACTCCCGCACTCCAGCCTCCCTTGTAACTCCCCCATAATGCAGAGATTATTAGTTAACATATTGTACATTCAAGCCTTAGTTACATGTTTATATTAAACTGTTTATATTAGTTTTGTTTATGTGCATTTAAATCCTGATGTAATGTGATCATCGAAATGCAAATAAAGAGACTTTAAAATAAATAAATCCCTGTCACAATTCTGGCTCTGGTGCACATCTCCTCATTCTCATTGCCCCTCAGTGACTCAGTATCAAACATCATCCAGTTGCTGTAAGAACTCTTCACCCTCTCATTACTCTTTTTCTCAGGGTCTTGTTCCCTCTGCCTCAGAACAGCACTCAGCAACTCAACAGAGCTACAGCAAACCTGTATGGAAAAGTATAAGAAAGTATAAGGCCAAAGTCAAAGAAGCGCATACACATTGTTATGCTATAAGCAAGAAACTCTTTAAAAATCTAAAATTTTATGGCCAACAGTCTCATACCAAATACTTGAGCTCAGGAATACCCAGTTGGATAGCCTTAAGAAAGCACTCTTGCCACAAAATGTATGTCGGCTGTCTTTAAATCACTACTAGCTAAACCAGTAGCTGGATAGACGGATCGATATCTCATATGTTACATTACTAAAAAGTTTTATTAATTAATTTTACCTTTTTATTTTTACTTAGGATATAAATGAATGTGTATGTAGATGTTGATAATCTTTTTTAAGGAATATGACATTTTTATTGAAGCTTTTGTTCATATATGCTTATGTATGATTTATATGTGCGTATAATAGGCGAAATGAACTAAATGTACTTTGTATTGAAAGGTTGAATTTTTCAGCCAAATCAAATAAATAAAAAAATAAAATAATTACTAAAAAGTATCACATTACTGAGAACAAATGTTAAACAGTACAGCATAAAGGATGCAAAGCACTTAGTTATCATATAGCCAAAATTCACCTCCTATTGATACCTGAATATAAGGAGGGTTTGCCCCCACATTACTTATCATGCAGCCAGGACTCTGATCGCTACCCTAGTACTCAGAAAATTTGACTACTACTGTAGCCTATTCCTCATCCTCCCCCTTTATTATTTCTCCCCTCTCATAAAGGTCCCCAACTTCACCACACACACTCGCTGTAACATAACCAGAGACTCCCCAACCTCCACCTACAGACACCATGGTGGCCTGCTCTTCAAGTACATTTGCTTCCTCTTCAAAATACTCTTTCCTTTCAATGGCGGGCCCGACAATGTCTTGCTGTCTATATCTCTCTTTACTCTCCCTCTCATTCTTTGATGTCCTCTGCTCTCCACCTTTCGGTGCCTCCTCCTGCCTCTGCCCTTTTTCCCTACCTACCTCCTCCACTGGAATGTTCTCCCTATAGACATCAAACTCAGACAAAAAGTCAAAACCCGACACAAATACCACCTGCTAGCTAGTGAGGGAGCAACTCCTACCCCCTCTGCATCACCACTTCCCAACTGACACTCATATCCTGAGATAGCGCCTCAATTCCAATGTCACTTTTTTAGTGGTAACAGAGTTGCTGCTATTTCTCCTTCACTTTTGCGGTCATGGGTTACAAAACAAGGGGCACGAAGTTAAGGTGGCTTTTGCTGAATTTCAGTTTTTTTTGTTTTCACCTTAGCAACCCTGCAACTAAAGCTTTTCCTTGAATTTCAAAGTTTTGTTTTGCAATGTATTGCTCACCTTAATGTCCCTGCAACTTATTAAGTTTTTCCTTGAATTTACAAGGTTTTTATACCGTCGTTTTTTCCCACACCACTGGACATGGCCGGTATATTTTAGAACACTACAAGACCGCTAGCCATGGCCAGCGGGCACAGCCTTCGCCCGTGGCCATTGTATATTTAGAACCCTACCAGACCACCCACGGCCAGTGGGCCTGGCTTTCTGCCATGACCCCTGTGCATTTTTAAACACTACCAGACTACTAGCCATACTTTTTTTACATACTCAAAAAACGTTATTACCATGGTTTCAAGGTTCAAATGACACAACGGTACATTTGAGGGCATGGAATCAGAAAGACATGTAAAACTGTGTGCTGAAACAGCCATGAAATAATATGATTACTGCACAGAAATGTGTATTACAATAGCCATGGCTCTGACGGCAGTTATACCTGCAACTAGACATACCTGCCAAAATACATGATGTCCTATTGACTTGTCGATACCAGCAGCTATCAAAGTCTCGGAGGGTGTAATGTTTCATTGGCTGGTCTTTAGCCAGGCGCATAAGAAAAGCCCTGTGTAGCCACGGGTATATGTACATTTTAATATAACAGAAAACACAGATGTGCAAAAGCTGCAAACTTTAAAGAACATAAGGCTAGAGGTGAGGAGACATACAAATTATGATATGTGAAATTTGAAAAACGAATGAGTTCATTTGGTCCAAATTTCATGTTACCCGGGGCTATGAAAAATAGACAACAGAGAACATTTTCATTTGCAATAATATTTTATAACTTCTATGGGTGGCTCTTAAAAGAGCCTTTGGATTTTTATGGCAATATATAACCCACACATTTTGTTTCATTCAGACAAATGCTCCTCTCCTCTATTACAATTCAAAGAATCTTGCAACATTTCTCTGTGCTCTTTCCTCAGATGACAAATACATTTTCTTTTCCCAAAGAGAAAAGAACCTGTGCTCCCTGTCAAAAATATTTCTCCACAATTTGCGCACAA
This sequence comes from Ambystoma mexicanum, assembly GCF_040938575.1. Classification (NCBI taxonomy): domain Eukaryota; kingdom Metazoa; phylum Chordata; class Amphibia; order Caudata; family Ambystomatidae; genus Ambystoma; species Ambystoma mexicanum. Next base: position 315,903,259 of record NC_090923.1, read on the forward strand.
TCCTCTCATTTGAAATACCCCATCTAAAGTAATATCATAGAACCAGAAAATGTTACTAAGCCAATGCTTTTGATACACCTCCCCTTTGTGCTCAACATCACTGTTAGTCCCATTTTCCAAATTCTCTATTCCTCCACAATCTTCTGAGCAATGAGATTCATCACCCGACACTCCACATTATGTATTGACACAATATCCTTTGAAATGTCCTCCATTTCTGAAATATCCAACAAAAACAATATCTATATCCTCTTTAACTCCACAATCTCCTAAAACGCACCTCACTCTCACGGAATACCACCTTACTATATAGAAAAACACTTAAGCTTATTAGGAAATAGAACCTCCAGTTTCATTGGTACATATAAACAGCATTCACAAAATGACATTGACCTATAGGCTGAACATCTGAACAGCAGCTGAGGACCTTGATGTCCTATTGGCAGCTGCCCATCATAGAAAAAATGAAGACCCAATCAGAAAGTAAATGCAGGGAATCCCACCTCCTTTCATCAGGTAATGTTCTTCCATTGTTCATTCTAACAAGTGAGGTGACAGACGGTGTTTTTCACTCTCACTCTTCAATGGACAACTACATGGTTGACTAGAAGAAAATTATCCCAGAGGAGGAAATACTGAAGGAAGATGCTCAAGAGAAGCAGCCACAAAAAAGAACACATCATTCTGGATTTTGTGAGTTTACTCTTTATGTGTATGTGAAATGTGAGTAAAAATAATATTTGTAAGTATCAGATATCATTCAACATATAGGTAGACCTTAGCTTACTGTTTTTTAAATGTCTGTGCTACCAGCAAAAGTACTTTAAAGTTAATTTTGTCTTCATTTGTTTAAAACTATTTTAAATATTTTCAAACAGATGAAGACGTGATTCAAGTATCTAGAAGGATTAAGCAACAGCCACCTCAGGAATTTCCTACACATACAATCATGGATACTTTAAAAGAAATGAAAGAAGCGTTCTAGAACATGCAGCTCCCGGGATGGCAGCTTGAATGCTGAGCTCCTGCGCCCTGCACTCATCTCTCTACATATATATCCACAATGGCTGATACCGACCCTTCTGAGACATCCCAACTGGCAAAGAGACAGAAGGGAGAAGGAGAGCACACAATAGAGGGCGAGAGGAGGGAAGATATACTACAGGAACTTTTGACCGAGGTGACTGTTGACATTGCAGAAATTAAAACAAAACTGCCTCAGAGGAAAAATATGTTGAACCTTATAACAAGATTACTTCAGTGGGGAGTAGCCTGAGCTTAGTGGTTTATGAGTCAAGGGGAATGGCTGAACAGATATGAGAGCAACAAATTCAAACTGAGAAATGAGTGCTGAAGTGCTCTGAACAGGAACATTCCTCAAGAAGAAACAATGGGCCTCATTACACGGTAGGCGGTGAGCCATGGCGCTATTAGCGCCATGGCTCATGCCGGTAAAATACCGGCACCGCCTTGGCGGAAAGGGGATTTACCGCCCCATTCCAAGGTTGGAGGGGCGGTAAATCCCCTTTCCGCCATTGCCCTTCCCCATTCCCATTTCTGCCCCATAGGGCTCTATGGAAATGGGGAAGGCGCTAATTACGCCACCGCAATTTTGCGGTGCCGTAATTAGCTCCGAGGTCCCTTAGCGGGTTGGATTTTAACGCCTGCAAGAAGCAGGTGTTAAATCCTCCAACCCGCAAAGGGACCTCGTAGTACGGCGGTAAGGGTTAGCGGTCATCGTTGCCATTAACGGTGACCGTTAACCCTTACCGCCGTCCGTGTAATGAGGCCCAATGTCCCTATTGTAGGATTTCCAGAGACTATTCAGAAGGCAAGGCCTGTGGACTTTCTGGAGAAAACCTTAATTAAAATGCTTAACTTGGATCCCAAACTCCGGTTTGAAATAGTGAGAGCTAACAGATACCTGGTTCCAAAACCAACACTTGGACAAAGGCCATTGTAAATTTGTAAGATTTCATGTGAGAGAACACATTTTAAGAAGAGCTTGTGAGTTGGGTGACCTTGCTTGGGGAGGCCACAAAATAATGATTTTTGAAGACCTGAGCAGAGACGTCCTAGAGAAGAGGAGAACTTTCAATGTGGCGAAATGGAAAGCAAGAAGCAAGCACCTGAAGTACTATATGGTCTACCTTTCAATTATTAGAGTGATACTGAATGCCAGGTTCACTCTTTCATAGATCATTAGGTGCAGAAGCGTTTTTGTCTGATGTTGACCATGAACCAATGGAGGAATAATTGACAACACAGAGACATATGACAGCAGGGAAGAAGAAAAGATGAGGAACCGGCATTTGTTGGTGTATTTGTGCATTGTCTACTTTGACTTCTGCATGGGAGAATTACATCTCATCTGAAGATTTATATGATTTCTTTTTTTATCTTAGGAAGTGTTTTGCATTATTAACACGTTCTATGCTTGATTTTCAAATAATAACATTATCATTTAACATATATATGCGCGTAGTTTCAATCAGTCGTTATAACCATTTCCAGTTTCATATTTTTCAATATAAACTTTGTGCGAGTTAGCCACTAGCATAGAAGGATTTATTAGAAAAGTGAACCCTATAGTGTTGCTGGACGTGATGGCGGAGACGTCAGGAAAGCAGTGACGCATGCAGGACGGAACACGCGGATATAGCAAATGATTGACATGGCCGGCAAAGGAGACATGACTAGATGTCATTCGTGAGGGTAAAAATGTTACGGACAATCGGCCGGAGAATGATCCATTAGAGGTGCACGTGCAGTGTATGTAAAACTGCACTTTGAGGTGGGCCACTGTGTTACTGTATTTAAAGACTCGTAATAAGAGTAAACGCCTTGTTGGAAGTGCTGTATGCAGTGACAATGACTCTACTGCGGCAGAGGCTACTTTATACGACAAATGTTGGAGAAAGTCATCACGGGGGGGATCGAGTGCGTGCATACAACAAGAACTCCTTTGCAAGTGGGAACTGTTTGCAAATTGTTTTGGGGTGGTATGTCCACTATTCTGTTGCTGTTCCTTTGCAAACGTTCACTTGTTAAAATAGTAGTGATACGTAAAAGCTCCACAACTATTCTACAATGTTCAGAGTATCCTATCTGGCATGACAAGTACTTGTAACCATTTCTATTGTGATCCCTATGTCATTACTATTGATTATGCCTCACGGGTCAACTTAGACCCAGAAGAAGATGATTTGGTAAGCAAGACCAGTGGAGAGATACTCAGTGGAAATTAAATAAGGGCAAATAGGGCTTTGCTGTATTGTCCATGAGGCATTTTGATTCATGTAAGGTACCTTGACATACAAATGGTTGAACAACTTGGGTATACATCAATTGTTTTGTGGCCATTTTGAACTTTAAATGTAATCGAAGACAAACAGACAATGGAGGATACATTCATGTTCTTAACTACAATGCCCAGATGAGACGATTGTTTATACTAGTTAATTGTGTTTGCTTATTCTCATTCAACTTTTGTTGGTGCCTTACAAGGATTATCCCAGCATGTCAAGTGTGTTTAAGGAACATCTAGTTGATACATATTTTCGATAGGGCTAATTGGTGTAGAGGCGTCTTTGTAGTCAAAAGTGCGGAGCTTAGAATGAAATGACCTATGATGTTTAGTGAGGAGGGGAGGATGGTAATTCTCCAGTATGAATGAGAATGGGGTATGGCACACTTTAGGATAAGATGGTTGGGGCTGAGGGGAGTACATCTTTTGATTATAGGGGCTAACTTGTTGAATCAATCCACCTGTTCTTGCTATTGATTTCAAAACCCTGCAGAAGTGTTCTTCAGATGAATCTGTAAATATTTACATGGGAAACGTACCATGTTTGATGGAAATTACATGTGCACTAATAAACGATGTGATGGTGGGAATCGGGAAATGATGCTGGAGCTTAAGTGACAAATGTTGGGTGGGAGAGCATACTTGATTGTGGTATATCTGGGTTGGGCACTGGCAAATGGGGAGTCATGGTTCGGAATACACTGTATATTGTAAAGGTCTTTGCTTATTTAAGGCCCGGAAGAATGCTCTGGACTGTCCTATTGCCGATATGTTGCTGTGTTTTTGGTTTTTGTTTTGTTTGTTTTTTGTCTTTTCTGTCTCTGTTATCTACTTAATGGATGTTCTGTGGGACAGATTTTATGTGGCCCAGAGTTCAGGGCTATGGTTTTTGAGATGACAACAGTAATTTTCACTCCCTTATCTGAAGTATATATGACAGGAACGCCTACCACTGCAAGGTTGAATGAAGAGTTTTCAGGCTATGGAGAAATAGATTTTGATTTTGGTAAAGAATGAGTGCATTGACAATTGTGACCTTGAATGTCAAAGGACTGAATTGCCCACGGAAGAGGAAGAAGGTGATGGCTAGGATATGGCGGGCAAAGGCAGATTTAGTCTTTCTACAAGAAACGCATTTAACTGATGAGGCCAAAACATTTCTCACCAATTTGAGATATCATCAGGAATGATCAAATTGTTTTTCCACGAGATCTAGGGGGTTAGTTTTTTTATTGAGGAAAGGCATGAAATTTAAAATTAATAAAGTGGCAATTGATGGTGAGGGATGGATGATTTATGATGATATTCTGTGCAGCGGTAACATCATTACATTGGGTTGTGTATATAGTCCTTGCCCACCAGGACAGATCTTTTTTGAAGGGATTGTTTAACTTTTATGTGAAATACATGGGGAAACAATCATGTTGGGAGGAGACTTCAATTGTGTTTTGACAATAAATTGTATCGTACTAGCAAATGCATATTCACCAATTTCGGAGTATGTAAAGAATTCAAACTTTTTCTTCAGAGATTTGACTTAGTAGATATGATATATGGGGGGTTATGCATCTATCTATAAAAAAATATACATTTTACTCTCTGGTTCATGACTCTTTTCCTTGAATTGACTGTGTATTGATTTCTGCTCAATTAATAGATAGAGCTTCCAGTGTGGACATCAGGGAGCGGGAGATCTCAGATCATGCAATGGTGGATCTCTGTTTGGATCTTGATAGGGAGCTATCTTATTTTTTACGGTGGAATCTTAAAGTAGGAGTTTTAAGAGATGCTGATGTGGTGGCGGGTACTCAGATGTTTATTGAGTTGTTTTTTAGAGACAATGCAGGTTCCGCGAAAGTCAGGATGGTGTGGGATAAATTTAAGGTGGCGTTGGGGGGAGAATTAATTAATAGAACCTCGTATCTTAAGAAAAAATGTATACCTGAATAAAAAATGCTTGAGACTGAACTATGTAATTTGCAGCAGAGCTATGCGCGATCTGGGAAAGCCAAACATCAATTGGAGATGGCTCTAGTTCAAAAGGTTTTAGCTAATAAAACAAACTCGATGGCAGACCAGGGTCTCTTCTTTATGAGACAAAGGTATTGGAAATGTGGAGATAAGAGTGGCAAAATGTTGGCTAACAGGCAGAATGGGTTAATTGAAAAATCGTATATCCAGTGTATAGAGGATGAGCAAGGCTATATGATGTTCAGAAATGTTGATATATGTAGGTGTTTTGGAACATTCTATGAAAGGTTATATACAGAGGATGTGTTTCCTCTGCAGTCTGATTTGGAAGAATTTTCTGAAACTGTGGATATAGCTTTGTTGACACCGGAGGATGGCACTGCCTTAGATGCCCGAATAGAGGTTGGGGAAGTTTTGTTAGCAATTAATTAACTTAAAGCAGAGAAATCTCTGGGGTTGGATGACTTACCTATAGAGTTCTATAAGTCCTTTGGAACAGTTTTAGCCCCCATTTTGAGTGAATTGTTTAACATCTTTATTACAGGATGAGGAGATATGTCCATCTATGCAGGAAGCTATGATCAAGCTGATCCCAAAACCAGGGAGGGATTGAAAGAAATGTGGTAACTATAGACCCATTTCATTACATAATGTAGATGTGAAATTATTTGCTAATAGGTGAATAGACTTGATAAATGTATCAGGAACTTAATTCATGTAACACAGGTTGGATTTATGAGGGGCATGATAATGTAAGGACCATCATTGACGTGTTGAGTCTACGTCAGGGAGAAGTGTTGAATCTTTTAAATATTTTTATTTTATTGTGCATTAGTCACATAAAGGACTTCTTACACATTGTTTATCACATAATAAATCATAAAACAACCAAAATAAGACACATATGACAATCAAAATATATCAATTAACACCAAATATTACAAAATAAATACACATAGTCTAATTCAGGTTATCGGATTGACACAAAAAAATAGTTTTTTCCAATCACAAGGATAATTTTATAAAATCCAATTCATTTAAGAATTTTAGTAAAGCAAGAGATAACAGAATTTCTTTCCCAGATGATATCCTGTGCCAAAAAGCCTGAGTATAAACCCAGGAGGGATCATGGACAAAATGTGCAAAGTATTTTACTCGCTGGGCTAGGGGGCAGAACAGGATATAAGCAAATGTAGCGATTCCTGTATAAACCCCTCGCAACAAAAAGTACATTTGGCAGCAGAAGGGTCTAATTTTTGCCAAATGCATTGCATTTCATTGGTCTTAAGCAAATGAATTTGAAAGCGCATAATTTCCGCCCGCCATGATGGGTTTGGAAAGCGTCTAATATACGCAAGGACATACTGACAAGGTTTTTCGCAAGTAGCATAACTTTTAGTGTACTTCAAGCGTCTGATCAAAGCTTTGGCATGGATCCAATTGTCCCGCATCAATGTGTGCTTCACCTTATCAGGATTTGCTTTAAGAGTATCATTAGTACAGTCACAGTTTTGGTGAATAATTTCAGCATCAATGTATAAAGTTGTCAAATAGGGATTCTGCTGATATGTGAACAACTCATCATGAACATCTAAGTACAGAGACTGATCTGTTGGAATTAGGATGAGTCTATAAAGAGCAAGTACCTTCCAATGATAATACGATTACAAGGAATGAAGACTCAATTATACCTTAATTTTGCAATGAGGAGTGACAACGGGAGGGATAAAGAATTCTTCCATATACGGCCTTCAAGCCGGTCCCAGTTGATTATTATTAGCGGAGGGATTGCATTCCATGCCGTATAAGATTGAGGGGAGAATCTTGCCCTCATAGAATCTTATAAGTGGCATTAGGGAAAATCTACAAAATGAATGAAATCATTTTTTCACTTGACTGGTGAATTGCAAAACCTTGCTCTCAAGTCACCTTGTAAGATTCATCAATGAATGATTAGTTCGAATATTGAATCCTAAATACTTGATATTTTTCTCTATCAACATTGTCTGATGGATTAATGACCAATGTAACTTGGGTGTTTTCTTATGAGTTTTATCGAACACAAGTATAGCAGATTTGTTAGGATTGACAGCAAGCACGTTTTTAATTACATACACCTCAAGAGCATTGAGAAGATGTTGCAGCCCTACTGGAGTATTATCTATCAGGGCTATATTGTCGGTGTATGCCAAGAAATTACATTTTCCTATGACTAGGGATACAAGGGTGAGGTTTTGTAGAAAGGAACCCAAATCAGATAGATATAAATTAAAAAGAAGAGAAGCGAGAAGACAACCTTCCTTACGTCTTTGCAATGGGAATGGAAGAAGATAAGTCACCCATTTGATTTAGCTGAATCTTAATTGTGGTGTTATTATGTAGGGCGATAATAATTTGCAGAAGTTCTTTGATTTAGCTGAATCTTAATTGTGGTGTTATTATGTAGGGCGATAATAATTTGCAGAAGTTCCTCCGGAATGTCCCAAGATCTTAATTTTAGCCAAAGTTTTGACCTATTTACAAGATCAAAAGTCTTTGATAGATCAATTAGGGCGATGCATTTCAGTCTTGCATTTTTCTTTTGGGACTGTGCCTTTAAGGTGTTAAATATTGCACCAATGAGTAGTGTGGAAAGGCCTTTGCGGAAACCAACCTAATATTTAGACAGTATTCCCTTATTATGAACCCATGCTTCAAGATCCTGCAAAACTAATCTAGCAAAAATCTTGCTATCGCCATCCATTAAGGCCATGGGTGAGTAGTTTGCAGGATCTGATGAGTCCCTTCTTATAAATAGGGATAACTATTGCTTGTTTCCAAGAAAGCAGGAATTTTACGGTCTTGATTATCCATCTAAAAAGATGACCAAGTATAGCTGCCCAAATGGTCGGTTCAGCTCGAAAGATCTCATTTGTAAGTCCATTACGACCTGCTGCGCGAGATTTAGATAAGTGCATGAATATGTTTAGTATATCACCCTCTATTATCTTTAAGGTCCACAGTGTTTTAAACTCAAGGATGTTTTCAGAGAAAATATCTGATTGTGTGTTATCAGTAAAATATGTCTCCCAAGTAGATGAGGAAATGATCAACGTTTGGAGCTTAACTTTGGGACTCGTTTTTAGTTTTAACCAAAGCCCAGAAGTTCCTTGTGTGCAAGGGCAGAAGAGAAGTTAGCATATTTTACCCATCTTGAATGTTACGTAAGATTCTGTGCCCTCGAGACCAGTGCTTGTAATAGTTGGCTAATTTATACTTCTCAGAGAGGTAAAATTCAAGTCAAGCTCTGCTAATTTTAAAACGCGAAAGTATTTTTTTACACATTTTTTTAAAATGTAGGTGATTTCATCAAATGTGTGTACATGACTTGCCACATTGGCTGCTAGGGTAAACCTAGGCAGATTCAGGTGCCAAATAAAATTCACAAAGTGGTCTGGGGATCAAAACCTTTTCAACTCACATGCATGGGCACAATTTACAATGGAATCCAATTTATCATTTAGCAAACGTCCACATTTTCTAAAAGAAGCAACACGATTCCCTTGCACATTCATAGACAATTGTGGTATCATAAAATTTAGCAAGCTCATACGGTTCAATGGAAAAAGCAATTTGCAGAGAAGAATGGTCACTTTGTAACATAGGAACTACATGTAACCATTGAAAGTATTGAAACAAATTGGTGCAAACAACAATGTAATCTATTGTGGAGGAACCTTTACTGTTAGACGAAGTCCAAGCAGGAGGGCAGTCAGATGGAATATTGCCATTAACAATGATTAAATTCCATTCCTTAAACAGTTGGTCCCACATTTCTCCATGGCAGTTATTAAGCTTGGATTTAGATAAAGACCTTACAGTAGGGGCGCAACAAGAAATAAAGTCTCCTGCCGGGAATCAGATTTTCAGATCGGTCAGAATTGATGAAAATTATTCTAGAAAGGGGAAAGTTCACAGGTTTCCGGATGCTAGTATATATTGACCAGAAGTAGGCCTCGGGTTACTGAACCCCATAAAATCATGATTCTAAGGAGTAGAATGCCACGGATGTTATTAGTGAGGCTCAAAACATCAAATTCTGTAGAATTGCGAAATGCGTTGATAAGGCAACCTGAAGGTTGGCCGCAATTTGGACAAATTGCAAGTTGGGAGATCATGTTGAAACAGTCCAGATATATCTCAGTCATCAGCCAAGTCTCTTGAAATAGGGCAAAATCAAACTTAGCAAACATAAGCTCCCTTGTGTCCCCGTGTCTGAATGACAAAGGGCCACAAGTGTTCCAACCTAAGAACTTGATCCCATCTTTTACCTAGCGTGTATTTTCAGAGACATGGAGCTGCTGAAAGACTTCAGTAATGATGTCCGGTAGTAAAGACAATAACTTAGACTTTTCATTCTTTCCAACAGCTGTGCCCATTACCCGAGGGTTACTTGTATCCATGACAGAGATCTGAGTGCCAGGCGAGAAGGTAAGTCTGTCTTTAGTAGTCGATGTAGACGGACCATTGGGATTTCCATTCTGTGGCAGAGATGGAAGAATTAGAGGTACCTCAACGCCTATTATTTTTTAATCCATTGCTGACGAAAAAAGCGCTTGAACACCAACATTAGACTTTAGAATCCGTTCCACAATTTGTGTGTTGATGTCATAAGGGAGTAGCACTACGATTTAATGCAGTGTGCCCTTTTTTTATTAGATTGTTTAAGCCATAATTTTGGAGCTGCAAATGGCTTAACTGCCAACAATGAATCAAGGCATTTAACAATTTGTTTTGGCAATGGTGGTAAACCACTTATAGGTATCTCCTGCAGAATTGAAGTAGACGAAATTGGAAAGGAGTCTGTTGTTGAGTCAGCCTTCAAAAATTTATTCATAGCCTTCACAGGTTTTATTCCACAAAATATAGGGGCTAATTTAACTGGTTTTGTGAGAGGAAAATCTTTAGATAATTGTGTATCAGTTTGGGAAGCTGTTGTAGATAGCACAGGACAGTTTCGGACCTTTTGACTTTTTGACATGTTTATCAGATTCTTTTGCAATGTTATCAAGAGCTTTGAAAACATTATTTGTTTCAGTTTACTTTTGTTTACTACTTTCAGGGTGTATTTTAGGATTTTGGTGAGAATCCAAAAAGTCATTTATAGTTGGTACTTGTTTAAGATTATTCTTTTTCTTTTTCCCTTTTAAAAAAAAATATTTTGGCATTAGGCAAGGGCTGGTCATCAGCAGATGCTAAAACAGTTTGCTGTCTGGGAAAAGATTTTGAAATATCGACACTTGACAGCCCTGTTTTGTCTTTAGGCTTGAAAGAGGTATAAAGAGTGTCCAGAGACTTAGGCACGAGATCAATACATTCCCCATCAGATAAAGCTTTCTCATCGACCGTCTGTGCTAGCTGAATAAATTCTTCCATCACAGAAGCAGATAATGGTGTATTGTCAGCATAAGATGATAACTGAGGAGAAGATGTTGATGGAGCTCCAGAGTTAGTGTCACAATTATTTTGGGCCTGGAGTGTGCATTTGAGTTCTGACCATATGCAGTAATTATTTGATTTGTAGGAACTAAAATAATTTGCAAAGTTATTCATGCATTCTGAATGCGCCTTTTCATTTGCAGAAACATGGGATGCAATTTGTTGGAACTGAGTGAACATGGTTCCATTTAGGCCAGTAAGAGAAGAGTCAAAGATTTAGTAGGTTCCATGATGATGCCTGAGTAGGTGTGCACTTCATCTTTCAATGACACAAAGACATTCACCAAGTAATTTTACTCAAAACTCGAAACTGACATGGTTGAGTTATGAGAATTGGGAGAATGAGGTAAGAGACTTTTCTCAGGAGATTGATTTCTGTAGCTTTGATTTGCATGTGGGCTACGCATCCACGCACCCTGACTTGGTGTGATTCGAGGACAATGAGGTGTTATTGCTGTAGTAGAGGAAGAAAGAGCGTTATTATGTTGATCAAAATTTCCTCTAGGCACTCGCTCTTTATTATGGTAAGTAGATGTCAGTGGTTCACAAGAATGGTCTGAACGTCGATGAAAAGTGTTAGAATCAGATTCAGGCAATAAATTGAGCCGAATCGGACTTACTGACCATGAGACATTTGCTAATCCATTCAGGCTGCAAGATCTTTTTTTTGTTTTGTTTAACAGTTTCGTTAATATTGCGCTTCCTAGAGGAGGTTGAGATAGTGTAGCCAAATGACTCTGGTAAAATATCCCTCACTAAGGTATTTGATGTTATAGACATACGAGGGAGGGATTCCAACACCCTCTGTTTCGAAGCAAGCCATATGAGACTGAGTCTTGTGTGCATCAATTTGTATATGTGCCATGTCTGTCAAAATGGCAGAATAAATAGCTGTGGGCATGGTATTGCAGAATGTTATTTAGGGAGTAAGTTTCTCATGTGGGGCTCAAGGGCACAGTGTACGCCCCAAAGTCAGCCCACAGGAGTTCAAATGTTAACTCCGGTAGAAAGAGGGCCATAAAAAGATGAAAAGACTGGAGCTTCTAAGGAGAACGCCGATGTGACAGATAGCGTGCTTGCCGTGCTCAATTTACGACAGTAGAAACAGTCGAGACTCAAAGGGAAAGTATGCCTGCAGTTACCTCGGCTGTTTTGTTTCCAAATGAAACGCTGTATAGAGTGTTTGTCAGAAGCGGTCAGTAAAGCAAAAAGCAAAGTGTTGGAGATAACGTCATTTCATTCCGTAGTTTACTTGTGGCGATGACATCCTCAGGTTTCCTCAGACCTTCTCAACCGAACACAGCCAAACACTTATAACACTTTGCTACGCTTTGCGTAGCGCGTCTGGTTACATGCTCCCAAAGACCAGCCTTCTTAAAGGAACAGCTTTTAATTCTCGCTGACTTCACAAAGAGAAACTAAAAAATAGTAATCCATTAAATCGGTAGCATTCCAAGGCAGCAGGCAGCCAAACACTTCTGACACTTCGACAAAGTGTTGAATGCTGTGCTAGTATTCATGGATTCCGACGGTGTCTGACAGAGTAAATTGGACTTTTTTAAAATCACAATGTAAAAGATGGGATTTGGAAATAATTTTCTCAAGGTTATCAGTTGTCTTCAGAATGCGATGAGAGCAAGCATCTAGGTGAATAATGAGGTGTCTGATTCATTCACCCTTACACACGGAACGGGACAAGGTTGCCACCTGTCGCCCTTTTTGTTTAATATTGCCTTGATGTCTGAATATTGGACATAAAGAGGTCAAGGTACTTATTTATGCAGATGACATGGTGGTTATCCTCTCTAGTCCAGAGTAGGGTAGCATGATTTTGAAAAATGCCTTCGACAAGATAGGTAGGGTTTCTGGCCACAGAGTTGATTGGGATAAGGTCTTTTCTTCTTTCTGTGACCTGCAGGAGAGGGGATTTTGCCAAATGGGAACTGCAAATGGTCAGATTGTCATGTAAAATATTAAGGTATTTAGGGATTTACTTGATTAAAGATATGAAGAAAATTGTTTATTTGAATATGAATGAATTGGCAGAGACTTTGAAAAGAGGCATAAGGAAATGGGAACGATTAACCTTGGGAATCTGGGAAAATGCTAACGTGATTAAGATGTCTTTACTACAGAATGTACTTTATGTTATGCAATCATTGCCCCTAAGCTTCTCACAGAAATTGCTAAAGTTGGTTGATCAAGTTCTTCAGCATTTTTTGTGGATTGAAAAGAAAAGACGGAAAATTCCTAAATTCATTTTTACTGCGCAGTATTAAGGAGGGGTTCTTGGTTACCCAGACCTTGAAAAGTATTATAGAGTATTTGTATTGAAGAAAGCAGCACTTTATATGCTACCTGAGAATGGGCATGAGCCAATCTGGTTATCGATTGAAAGAGATATATTTTCCCTATTGAAGTTGAACAATATTTATTTAATGGGGAAATTGCTTGGTGTAATTGGAACATTTCAGACACGGCTGTGACTAGAGAATCACTTGTCTGGTGGTTGTCTAACTTTAATGGGAACTTGTATTTACATTATAAGGCTTCTATCTGGCACAACCCTGGTCTTCAAATTGCAAATAAGACCTTATACTGGCAGAGTTGGATCTCTAAAGGGGTTCTAATTATAGGAAATGTACTATGAGATGGGCAGGTGTTATCCTTTGAGGAATAACAAAGTGTATACGGTTTGGGAAATAGAGAGAGAGAGGTAGGTTTAGAGAACTTGAATCCCTCTAGATACAGAGGTAAGCCAATAGAGAATGACCTGGCAGGTTGTCCAATATGTTCATCCTTACCGCTCATGTTATCCACTTACATAAATCTGATGCCTATAGGTTGTTCTACGGTTAATTCATGGCGAAAGTTGATAGGGGCATGGGAAGACGATTTAGGATGTGGTATTATGGATAGTGAGTGGGGACAAATGTGGTGTGCAGGCATTAGAAGTATATTGGATCTGAAGTTGAGAATCATCCATCAGAAGATTCTAGGATGACTATATTGGACTCTGGTTTGCATGTATAGTTTGGGTTTGATTGATAATGATGTTTGTTGGGGGTGTGGAAAAGAGAGGGTACGCTTATTTATTTGTTGTGGAACTATGTTAGGCCAGTGGAGGTTTTGGGGACTGTACTGGACAGATGGGATGTTTTATTTTCAACAAACATTCCTAGGATGCCTTTACAAACTCCTTTGTTATCTAGTAGGGGGTGGTGTGGAAATGCTAAACAATATAGTCAGTGGATTGACAAAATACTATTAGAGGCCATAAAACAGATTTTGAAAGTGTGGCAGACAACAATAAATCTGCAGGTAGAGAATGGGGTGAGTGATGTGTTGATATTATCTAAGTTAGAGAAGGTTATGTTTAAAAGGCAGGATCGAAAAGATGTTTATTTGGAACATTGGACAACCTTTAACTTCTTGTATGGTGGGTGAGTATTTGGTTGGTTTGGAGGTGGTTACAGATGACTTGAATTAATAAAAGGAATTCCGGGCAATGAGAATATTTGTTATGTCCGTCTACTTGATGTGTGAATGCAGAGGTTCTGTGTGAGTGATATCTTTTCTTCAATTTTCCCTTTATTGTTCTTGTTCATCTTGTGTTGTTGTCTTGTGAATCTTGTTGATTACGTAGATGAGGCAAATATATTTGGAAAGGATTGAGTTATGTCATGATTCTTGTAATGTGTAATTGATTCTGTGGAATTATTCAATGTAGTAGTGTAATTGCTTCCAGGGGGAACTGTAAATTCAGGGGTACATTGTTGAAAGTGTTCACTGTTGCAACTGATTCTATATTTGTTTGGGGAACCATCAAATAAAGAGTTTAAAAGAAATGAAAGACATTTAAATTAATCTTCAAGATTATATGGAATCAGTGAAAAAGGATATAAAAGACCTGAAACAAAAAATAGATAGTAAAAATGCAAACAATTAAAGATGCAGAAGAATACTACAAAAAAAGAAATCCCAAAACCACTTTCCCTCCCAAATAAATATTTTTACAAAACACTTTTATAGTTATATTTATGGTTGATGAAGAGAAAGTCATTAAATTCTTACAGTAACTTTCCACAAAGACTACTCTCAATATATCTAAAAATTGAACTTTTCAGAACTACCTATCACACATATATCTAGATATGTAAATTACACGGCCCACGGTAGCAGCCGTGTAGTTATGGTTAAGTTGCTAAATCCATAGGAAGACCTCCTTTTGGGTGGCTTACAACTTCGCTCCCCCTGGACAAATCCTCACCAAACTTTGCAAAAAAAAAGTATATGGCCCTTTTGGTGAGGTTTCGTTAAGGAGGGGTCAAAGTTATAGAGAGGGTCCCAATTCCGTTTTTTTTTTCCATAGGCTGAATGGAGAAAAACTTTGCTCACGCCTACAGCCCAAACCGCTGGACGGATTTTGACCAAATTTGTGGCTAGTGTGGCGGCTTGGTCCCGACAGCGTGCTTTTGTAAATGTGGTGGAAATCTGTCCAGTAGTTTTTTTTTTCCAAATGACCAAAAGGTAGGTCCAAAAAAATGTGTGGTTTCTGGGTTTGGTCTGCGGACCCATTTCTCTTTTCAGTCCGCAGACAGGGCTCAGATTGGCTTAGAAGGCAATGTGGTGTCCGCAGACATCCGGCACGTCCACTGATTAGATGGTGAAAAGCGTGAAGTGCGTCACATTTTTGGAAACACCAGCCATCTTGGATTTGTGGACAGACATCGCGGTAAAGACATATTAAAAAACACAACATTGCACTTGTCAAATTTATCAAATAATCTCTGGGGAGGTGAGGCGTGATGAGGTTGGGAGGGAATATGGCTGCAAGAATTTTAAAAAACAGGTGTTTTTCACCGTAAAAGTCTGTGAACAGTCCAGATGTTCGCGAACAGTGCGGTGAAGTTCGCGGACACCTCAGCATTGCAAGGTTGGTGAAAAGCAGTTCTTGGATGGCTTATAACTTTGGCGCCACTTAATAAAACTGCATGAGATTTTGCAATTCTATTCTTGACCTGACTCCAAATGAGTTTGCAAAGTTTGGTGGGATTCTGTCAAGAGGGGGCAAAATTAGAGAAGGGTCCCAAAATAATGTAAAGGCTTATAAATGAGTTGCCATTTGACGAATCTATACTTAAGTTGGCAAACTGATAATAGATGTAGCTATAAATGTTTTTATGAAATTTGCTGGGATTTTTGCAAGCTGGGGCAAAATTAGAGCGGGGGTCCCAAAATATTGTAAAGGCTTATATATGTGGTGCCATTTGACAAATCTACACAAAGGTTTGCAAAAAGATTATATATCTAGACATACATGTTTTTGCAAAGTTTGGTGGGATTTTGTCAAGACGGGGCAAAATTAGAGGGGGGTCCCAAAATATTGTAAAGGCTTATAAATGTGGTGCCATTTGATGAATTTACACAAAGATGTGCAAAAACATTATAGATGTAGATATAAATGTTTTTGCAAAGTCAGGTGAGATTCTGTCAAGAGGTGGCAACATTAGAGGGGGGTCTGAAAATATTGTAAAGGCTTATTAATGTGGTGCAATTTGACGAATCTAAGTCTGAATGGATTTTGTCAAGTGGGGGCTAAATTATATGACTATTGTATGTGCATACATTTGACACTTTTGAAAAAATAGAACATGGGTGGATTTCCAAGAAACCTGTGTAAGGAGCATTGGCAATGACCTTAAAGTGTGGTTTTGCAAATGTGCCTGTGTTTTATTTTTGACAAGTGTCATAATGTAGGTACAAAAAATAGTGATATACCTTTGGTGACTGAGGTGTAGTCTGTGGCCATGGGCAGTGGCCACATTGTCTGGGACATGGAATAAGGTCATGATCCTGACATCCTGGCTACTGGCCATGACCACGAGGGACAACACAAGGGGTTAAAGTGAACATGTCTACCTGCGACTGGCTTTGTAGTAAAGTTCTTCGAAATTGGGATAGGTTTGAAAGGGAAGAAAAATGTGCTTGTGGTAATATGGTCATAGGGTTCTCTCTTTGCCTTCTGCAGGCTGCCATGGAAAGCGAAGAGGGGCCCTGTATGGAAACCCGCCTTCCCTTTCCATGGTGGCCATCTTGGAAAAGAATTTTTCTTCCTACACCGGGATGCCACAGGCGTCCCGATCTAGGAAGATTTTTTTTTTTTTTAGCACCCCAGGTACCCGCTTTGGAAACCTGGGGTGCTATAGGCCTTCATCCCCCATTGCAGTGGCTGGAATGGGGGGGATAATGGTCCGGAGACCTCGTTATCCACCCTCGCATTGCTTGGCTGATAACGTGGGCTGCCGGGCTGGTATCCACTGTTCCAGTCTCTGGAACATGGGATCAACGCCACAATATTTCCATTAGCATAACACAACATGCTAATGGAAATGTTTGAAAATCTTATTGAGTCAATGTACTTTACTGAGAAATGTAAAGTAGATGGAGTCTAAGTTTCTTTTTTTGTTCTATTTTTTAACTATGAAAGGTGGTTCCTAAAGGAACATTTCTTTTGTTGTTTTCTGATCTATTTATTTTTTTGGCAGGAGAGCTTAGAACGAAAGGTGGGGAGGGAAAAGAGGGAAGAGGCACTAACCACTAATATGGAGGGGCAGGTGTACAGGGGAAGATGTTGCACATGTGTTACTTCTAAGGTAGTGGGCAGTGTTTCTCATGCTCCTTGATTACCACATCAAAAGCACTTCGAAATTGCTTCCCTCTGCAGAATGATGTGTTGTAGTATATACAGAGGACTGTTGTCTTAAATAAAATATGGCTCAACAGCAAGTACTGCGCTTTTTTTGTTGTGAAGGTCCACCAGGTGGTGGTGGCTCTTGGGGAGGAGGGATGGCAATAGGTGATGCCATTTTTAAGATAAATAGCAGTTTTGCAAAAATTCTTCCAAGTATTCACTGTGTACTAGATTGTAGGTGTAGGAGCTGTGCAAGGTTCATTTTGAAGTGTAAAGTTCCGAGATCAGTAGAAAATGCGCTTAACTACCGCAAAGCACGATCTGATCATGAAGTGCAGACGCGTTCTCAGACACATCATCATGCCGCGCGCCAGTGTATGGTCACGTGGCACTGTCCTGAATGTCCTCATATATTTCTTTGCATTGTTTGATTTGTGACTTTCTTTTCTTTTTAAAGTTCATAACAAATAACTGCCACTTAAATAAATAAATATATATATATATATATATATATATATATATATATATTCCTATCAGCAGCAATTTGCCTGGTGTTCTAAAATGGCCCTTCCCCAACCATCTAGGGTGGCATCTACCACCATCACCCAGTTGTGACATTGTGACATTTCAAACACATTATCTTGCAGTCCTGCAGATCGGGTGCAGGCAGGGTGGGATGAGGTTGGGTGGTGGTGGATGCAACAGAGGAAGCAACAGAAGTGGAATATAGTGTCACAGAGGTGCTTTTGTCCAGCAGATACCTGCATGCAGCTTGTGGACCATGGGCTCTCACCTTGTGATGGAAATGAGCCTTCCGACATGGTTCCTTCACATCATCCCAATGGACCCCGACAAGGTGCTGAATCAAAGAAGAGGTTCCTAAACATTGTGATGGTTTATTGGAAGGTCCCCTCCGCAACACCTTCCTACAGAAAGCACAGTGAACTTCCTCAACCTCCTTCTCACTCCGTTGCTCCTTGACATGAAAATACTACCAGCTATCAGCGACAGTTTTCTGGGCACACTGCTACTTCCATGAAGGTAAGACAGTACACTCCCACTCCGCCTCTTCATAACTGATGGTTCCAGACATACTTAAACTTGGGATCAGGAAGGAAAATACAAAACCATAAAAAACACATCACAAAAAGGACTCTGCCACTTAGAATGGAACATTTTTAAAATATATATATAACAAGCTAAAAGAAAAAAAACAT
This sequence comes from Ambystoma mexicanum, assembly GCF_040938575.1. Taxonomy (NCBI): domain Eukaryota; kingdom Metazoa; phylum Chordata; class Amphibia; order Caudata; family Ambystomatidae; genus Ambystoma; species Ambystoma mexicanum. The sequence continues at coordinate 315,921,926 of NC_090923.1, forward strand.
AAACTACAAATTACTGGAAAAAGATTAAAGGTATAGGAACACGAGTGGTAAAATGCTCTTTAAAAGTTTCTAGAGGCTCACAAGCAAGTTCACCCACCAAGAGAATACAATCAATGAGTAAAAAATAGAAAGGTGTCTTTGGGTGTGAAGAATAGCCACGGCTACGCCAACAAGCCAACCACAGCATGACTTTTATATGATATGATAGGGCATTTATAACGCACCTATACACAAGTGTTTCAAGTGGCTATGCCCAGATGCAAAGGCGTGTTTGCACCTAAAACTTCAACCAATCAGATTGTGCGCTATGCTTATGCACCTACGCATGACTTGTAGCTGCGTCAATGGGAAGGGAAAATCAGGCAGTGTAGTTTGTGAATGAGGCAATGCGCCTTCTGTGCCAACCAATCAGATTGCGCACACTATATAGCCGCGACAACGAGAAGGCCCAATCAAGTGGCGCAGGTTGTTTATGTGGCTACGCGGATTTGCATGTATGCAATTGGAAATCAGAATGCATGGCAGACTTACGTGCCTACACATGACATATAGCTGTGTGTACAAGTTCAGCTAATTGGGTGATGCTGTGCATTAAAGCAGATAAACCCAGGCGCAATGACGTACCCGCTTGTACTCCATTGGCCATCAGATTGCATGCTGCGGTAATGTGGTGATACATGACTCATACCCGCGTCTATTCATTCTGATGTCTATTGGCTGAAACCATACGCGTACCATTCACAATTTATTCTTTGAAGCCGCTGGTATTTTAATTGACCTTTACTCATAGCCGCGGCTAACAAAGGCCCCGTTATAGCCGCGGCTAAAATACACTCTGTCCCATTGATCTGAAGATAGCCACTCATAAGTGCTGCTAGGTTGGCGGAGTTGCAATGAACGATATCGTAGCCGTGGATACGACCTACAGCTCACCACCTTGTTGAATGCTGCAGTAGCCGCAATTATGAATTTATGCTTAAAAGAAATCCTATTATTTACATATGTATATATGTGTGTATTCAGTAGTGCTTGTAAGTTACATTTTGAAATATATAGAGTAGGGGTGCCTTACTATTTGGCCAAATAGTTGGCCTAAGTATTTGGCCGGAGCCAAATAGTGAGCCGAATAGTAGTTTACTACTAGAAATGTGTCAATATATGCATAACAAGCCACAACTGTTGACTTTGTCAATGCTTGTTTTAACAGGACTTTAGTGAAGGACATGCAAAATGCTTATAAATGGATCATAGCTGTAACTAAGCTTCAGAAAGGGAGTTTTTTTATTGCTTGCTTTCATTGCCTAAAATGAAATTCCTTAGGGAATTTGGGCTGTGTGGGTTTTTTCAGTGAAACGTTCCTTCACAACTCCAATTACTTAAACATTTGTATATTAGAATAGGCACTGCTAATAACAAAGAAACAACTTTAAAAAGTTATTTCCCAATCTTTACAAATCAATCCCTGCTCCATGAAATAAAAGGTGAAGCCCACTTAGAGAAATAGTGTTCGTTGCCTAGTGTGTTGAGAGCATGTTTGTCTCTCCATTTGTTCTGCAGGGTGGGCCGTGGAGAGAGGAAAAGGGAGAGAGTTCAGTGCATTTCCTGCAACCTAAGCCTTTATTTTTGTTCCATTACATGCTTATTGCCATTTGCTGCTAGAAGTTGCAAAAACTCAATTACACCACTTATCCCCATATCTGCACACTGGTTTGCACAAAGCCCGAGACCCGCCTCTGCTGGATTGTCTTGTTTGTGTGCCCTGCGAATCGCGCCATTCACAGAAAAAGTTCACTTTGTTCTGCTAATTTTGCTGTCCACGGATTCCACCCCCTGCAATGGGGACAGGGGGCAGAGGTGCTGTAATCGTGCAGGACCGCTGAGCTGACTGTTCCTAGTTCCCACTGTAGAAATCCTGCAAAGCTGCAGTGGTTTGCATGGGAGGTTTCTGACTTCACTATCCCAGCTCTCTTCAAAAATACATGCAGCAACACTTGACTCAGCTGAGAATCTATCCCAGCCCGCCATGTCATTGTTTCCAGGGTAAAATGTCCCGTGTTCAGTAGCATCGGATTGTCTGCACATCCAGGGGCGCTTCCTGCATGCTTTGTCTGGCCATCCCGTGTAGGTGAACTGGATTAGTAGGGTCAGGCAAGAAGAAACACATGACTCCTTTGAGGCGATGGGGGGCTAGGTGTGTGGGCTGTTTTAAAAGTGCAGGCTGCCGGGCGACGTCACGCACGGACAGGGCTCACATGTGGAGCTGCCTATTGTGTGATCTGGGCAAATCCATTTTGGAATGCAATCAGGGTGTTTTTGTTGTTCACAACTCAAGGAAGTTTCCCAAAACCCTCTAATCCCAAGTAGGGAGGAGAGGGGTGGGGGTTTGGCATGTCAGCAGCTTGATGTCATTGTTTTTGTTTGGGAGGTGGGTTCTCAAGGCAATGTTGAGCCTTGTTTAGGGAAGTACATTGTCCCCAAGGTCTGCCATGTTATCTGATGCCGGGAAGCAGTTATGGATTTTTTGCACATACCACTATGCATTCTGGGACATGCTGTGTCGTTTTTCCCAAGGGCACTGTGATCCAACCAGCCCCAACGTGCGGATTTGCTGTTGGTTGAAATGTCTGGCTGACTGTAGGTCAACTGCAGAGCTGCCAACTGGCCACATGTCGGGACTCAAGAGTGTCCAGCAGAACCGCCCTTGACTGCCCTCAACTCTGGGTGGAAAGCGAAGACTTGCACATAGCCCCTTTGTTTTAGGCATCTGAAGGGGAAAGGCATTGTCGGACGGGCACCCTGCATTTCACTCCCATGCCTGCTCAGGGGGAAGGTAAGCATCCTGTGGCTTTTGCACTGCGCGGGCATAGAACTTGCACAGCCAGGACTTCAGCTATGAGTAAGTATTCAGCCAACGCCGAATAGCTGTTTTTTCAGCCGAAATTCGGCTGAATACTTACTGGAAGCCAAAGTTCGGTACACCCCTAATATAGAGTGTAAGAGATGATCGGAGTAGGGTGCAGAAGCATGAATATATTCAGTAGCGTTATGGTGGGTAGGAGTCAAGAGTATGCAGGTAGGTTGAGTGAATGCAGAGAAGCAGGCATAGAGGAGGTGTGCATAGGTAGGGACACTAGCCATGGCCAAAGTAATATGTGCAGAGTGAATATATAATGAATATGAACATTGTAAATAGAGTAATGTTGTTATTTGACTTACAATTTGCAGTAAGCATCAAATTAGGAATAGAAACCTAGTTAGATATGGTGAGAAGGGTATTTACACTTTTCTGTCTATCAAACAAAAGAACATATAATTAGTTAGAGAACATACTTTATGAAATACAATTAGTTACAGTTGTACACATATGTTGTATTTTTTGTTTGGTCCTCATATGCACTATGTTCGATACATTTGTGCGTACTACACTGTTGTTGTGTTCACATATAATTAACATTGGGTCATTCTGAAAAAATACAAGGTGGATGAAAATAACACGAACTGTCTAACACATTGATAAGGTGAATAGGTGGGAGTAGAGTGGGTGGGGATACACTAAGTGGGTGTGGGTACACAGGGTGCAGTAGGGTGGGTGAAAGTACAGAGGCTGGAAATTCGGTGGGTGGGGGTACAAAAAATGGGGTACAGTTGGTGAGGTTAGAAGGGAGGGAGTAGGATGGGGTGGATATAAAGAGTGAGTGTATGGTGCACAGTGGTTGGGGTAACATGTATGGGCAAGGATACTTCATGATGAAGGAGCACCATTCCTAAGAAGAGATTAAAAAAAGGGGTAGTGCAAGTTCTGCAAAGAACGGCTACACTGTGAACCTTCCAACGTGCCATCACAGTGCTTGGGGACATTCATCCTCATACAAGACTTACACCAACTCCACTGAAAGTGTATACAGTTTTTAAAAAGTTATTATTTCTTTATTGAAAAGTAACCTGCGTAGAAAAAGGGAAATATCTGAATATGAATGCTGTTCTTTTAAAAATGTACTTTCTAGCAGCCTTTTATAGGAAGTAAAAAAATAAATGCATAGGTGAATCAGGAGCCGCGCCATTTATACCGCATTTACAAACATCTCAGGAGGATAGCTCAGGGGCAATGTGCTTGCCTTAGAAGCAAGATGGCATGGAGCAACACAGGTTCTATTCCCAGGTCTGCGCTTAGAATCGTCAGGGTATTAAGCGCTTTATAAATAACCAATTAAATAAAATAAGTACGGATAAAACATTTGCAAAACATTTCTACAATACTGGTAAGTGGAAGTTGGAGAGAGCCGGTGTATTTTGTTGGCACTAGAAGTAATCTGATAGAAGTGCTTATAAACTAGTGTAGCTTTATATGTAGGGAAACATGCTACAGTTTAGGGATAGATATTTTTAATAGCATCAGAATAAAACACTGCTTATGCATAGGTGAATGAGCAGCACTAACATTTTTCTAATTTTGTAAAGGTAAGAAGAATGCACATTCTAAACACTTTTATAGTACAATTAAATGCCAGTTGATGTGAGCAGTTGGAAAATAGTGGCAATATATGCCATCGGATCGTAGTGGTTAATATAGCTGACACACACCAAACTGCAAATAAACCATTTAAATATGTAAATATTTACTGACACTTACTTTCACATCAGCCAAAAATGATTTTCTACTCTCCCAAGCACTCACCTCCACTGCCCCATCCTATTCCCCCTTTAACACTTGCAATTTCTGTGACGTAGTTTCGGTTGAGATGTCGGGTAGATGCGGTTACGCAGTCTGCCCAAATTCACACAGCATCCTACTGACCCGTAGATGGCCATGATTACACACATGCCCTGCATACATGCCCTGCACACATGCCCTGGAGATAGAATTGACTATGTGTGCCATGCAGTGATTGGCACTGTCATAATTGCATTTACACCCTTCATCCTTTGCTGCAATTAGCCGTGCAGGTGGTTCACCCAATCGTATCGCTTGTAACATATTATTTACATATGTATATATATGTCTATTCAGTAGTCCTTGTAAGTTGTACTTTGAGATATATACAGTTTAAGAGATAGTGGGAGAATGGTGTACAATGGTGGTACAAAACATGTAAGTATGGTGAGTAGGTGGAGTAGTTAGAGTTATGGAGGAAGGGGATAAAGAGAGTTGGAGTATGGTGGAGTATGGTGCGTGGTTGGGGTAGAGAGAATGGGTAGAGGGTGGGTGCATGTGGAAAAGGTGGGATATGGTAGGTGCCCAGAGGTAGAGACCCTAGCCATGGCCACAGTAATATGTGCACAGTGATTATGTCATAAATTGCACTTTTCTATCAATAAAAAAAGAATATATAATTAGTTTGAGAACAAACTTTATAGAACAAAATGTGTTACAGTTCTACACATATGTTTTATTCTTTTGACCTTCATAAGTAGTAGATCATATGCACTTTCATACAACATGTGTGCGCATTTCACTGTTGTCTTCACATAGAATAATCATTGGGAAAACAATCCAAAATGGATTTAAAAAACTCATAAAATATTGCATCCCAGCAAACTCATTATGAACATAAACTGAAGGGCCATGAACCCCAGTCAGAATTTCTTCTCTGTCCCTTTAACATATTCTGTTCTGATCTAAGTGGTGTTATAACGTGTGCTCATTTCATAGGCAAAATGGCCTTAGAGGGCGGCCCTTTCTCTGCTTTGAAGCTAAGCAGGGTTGACCCTGGTTACTGCATGAATGGGAGTCCTGGATGCCTCTCATGTCACTGGCCATGGCCAGTGAATTTTCTTCCTCGACCTCACTGTAGTTGTAAACATATATTTAAAAATAAAAAGTTGTTCCTATAGCCATAGGTACAGGACTAAAGATACCCTTGATTTTCTGTAGTCATTCTACGCGCGGTTATCAGGAAAAAACAGAAAAACCCAAAAATGCTTCCCTCCTGTGTGCCTACTCCCCCCTGCGTCCACAATGGCCTCCTAACCTCCCCTGCCCTCTCCACAACACTCACTGTTTCTGTGATGCAGTTTGCTCTGGTATGTCGGCTATTTGCAGCTATTCTTTCCGATAGCCGAGGCTACAGTAAAGCTTTGTGTTGCATATCATATCATATCAAACTCAGTCCCTAGACCTTCTCCAATCCCGAAAGTTCATTTGGTATCCTCTTGCCTCTCATCCACATCTAGCCGGATAGCGTTTGTATATTTTTTGACCTGCAAATGGCTATTTTTCTGCATTTCATTTTCCGATTACCCTCAGCTTTAGGCACAGATATCTCTTGCATCTAGGAAAATAAAAGATGGCACGTTTTTCATTTCTGAAAACCATGATCCTGCAATGCACCATGGGGGATATAACTATTTTGTTTGGGGTAGAAGGAGGCACCCCTTCACCATCAAATATTTTAAAAACCACTGCACGGAATAACCTCAAACCACAAAAGGCCTTGAATTAAAGCTTCTTGCCCAAGTTGTTTTGGACCTGATCCAGATCCGTCCAGCGGTTTGGGCTGTGTGGTCCAGCATAAAACTACCTTTTTTGTCTATGGGGAAATGAATAGGAAGTAGACCACAATTGTGTTTTTTTTAATTGTTTCATAATAACCTTTTTTTGTCCCTAATTGTCTTCAGAATTTCAGCCAAATCCGTTGCAAGGGTCAAAACTTATAAGCAATTCATTTTTTCTGTTTATTTCAGGTTTCCTATGGGAACCCGAATCACCTTAACTATAGGATGGCTACCACCACCCTATTATATATATATATATATATTTAAATATATATATATATATATATATATATATATATATAAATTCTTTCCTTTTCTTTGAGGTGGAGGTGATTCTGTAACACTTATCATTGTATTACTAAATGTAGATTCACACATTATTTGGGGATGGTTCTAAAGGTGAATAGTCCGGGAGTTACTATTAGAGATGTTTGGGTTTGTTCTTCTCCCTTGTTTTGTGGTTGCTGTTCCCTTCTTCTTTTCCATCTAAGGTAAACATTAGATTTTCCAATATGGTAATAGGGAGAGTTTTACTTAAGGGAAAGTATTTCTATATTACATCATATTATGACAGTGATTTTAATATCAGTTTTAGGTGACTGGCTGTGACATTATTTTGGTAATAACATGTATTACTCTGGTCTGAAAATATTTTACTGTCCTTTTTCCTTGTGATATGTTACCTTTTGGACACGACTGGAAATATGCAGTTTTAGACATCCCGTAATTTGTTTACTTGCTCATTTGCCATTTTGCACATATTGAAGCACTTTATTGAAACTGCTTACATGCAATTTTGCACAGCACCTGGACACTTTAAGGGCCTCATTACGAGTTTGGCAGTAACCCGCCGGTGGTTGCTGCCAAACTCATAACAGCGTTTCCACCGCCTTATATCCCGGTGCCACCAGGACATTACAAGTCCCGATGCCCCGGAATCATAGGCGGTGGAAAGTGTAAGTTCCCATTCCAGTGGAGTTTGATAGGACTCCACTGGAACAGGGGCAAGGACACACCGGTGCTAACGGTGCCTGTGCTTTTGTGTAAAAAAAGCTTGCAGGGGCTGGTGCAGACCTGCCGGGAGCAACGGCCCCTGCAGGCATACTCGTAATCTGGTGGTCCAGAAAGGGTGCCGGTACGTTGCACCCTTATTTCCAGACTGTCGAACTCGTAATGAGGCCCAAATCTGAATTTTTTACATGCAAATTTGCAATGAGCTGCTTTTATCATATCTTTGCTTGAGGAGTATTTACAAAGCTTTTAATTTCAGTAGCTTTTATGGTTTTGCTACGTACACAATGCCAAAGTAAGGGTAATGGACATGACTGCATAAATGCAGTACCAGAGATCCTATATACTGTTTTCATGCATTTTTTGCACAAACTTGAAGCACTTTATTGAATTTGTCGACATGCAATTTGCACAATACGTAGGCAACTTATATGATTTATACTAATTGGTGTCCAAAGCGTGTGCATTAGCTTACAAAATGAAGTGGCGTCAGTGAAACAGAGCATGTTTCATGGTCCTGTCGCGGGCAACACTGTGAACGAATATATTGGAGGTCATTACGAGGTTGACAGTAAGGTTTTAAAGGGGCTGGTAAAGCTGCTGGCCCCGTTAAACCCCTACCGCCGCATTACGAGGTTTGCTCGCGGGACCCGCAAAGGGCGCCTGGTAAAAACCAGGTACCCTTACGGGTCCCGCTAGCAGACCAGGGAGCTAACAATGGGCCCGTTATTAACTGGCCCGTTGTTAGCTCCATCCCCATTCCTATTGAGCCGTATGGGGGCTCGAATGGGAATGGGGATGTACTGGGTCAGGGTTCCTGGAATGAGGAATTACCGGGTCCTCCAAGGTTGGAATGGCCCGGGAATTCCTCATTTAAGGAACTCAGACCCGGTACGCGGTAAGGGGGTAACCATGCCGCAAATTGCGGCATGCTTACCTCCAAGGTCGTAATGACCCCCATTATGTTCTAGTCCGATAATAGGTTGTTTATCTTTTTTGCTTTTCCAGTACATCGCTTTGTTTTGAATCAGGAACCTGGAAGCACTAAGCTAAAATAGAATGTGTAATGCAGTGTGATTACTTCTCAAATGCACAATATGCGTCCCGCTTCTTGTGGGTTTCAGTCTTAAAGGTTGAATAGTCAATTATATGACTAGCCTGACTGGATACATGTCTATGAAATTCATAACGAGAGTACGTAAGAAAGGAAAAAGAAAAAAGATGCACTACGAACTTTATTGATGTAAACTAACGATCACCACTTTGACACATGCATGATGTTGTAAAGAGTACGCATATGCACAATTAGTGCTCCCATATTAGTTAAATTAGGCTGATAACTTGTATGTGTTAAGAAGGCGCTGTGCTTTACTTGATGTCACTACATGAACAAACAAAGGGTAGACACTAAGGAAGGACATCCCTTCTTTTCATTACCATTAAGTTGTATACAAAAAGTCAGTACCAACAAAGAAAAGAATATGTGATCAAGCCACCAGAGTGTGGTAAGACGCATCATGTGGCTTCATTTCTCCGCCTTTTAACCATCAGAAATGTGCTTCTTATTAAAGATTGTGTGATTTATTCTTTGGATGGCTGTTTCAATTATTTGGAGGAACATGAGTGAGGTCCATGGCATTGGAGTGCCTGTTTCAAAAGTATTAATTTATATAAGTTTTTTAAATGTTTATCCTATCTATGTCTAGCCCCTTTGTTAATGCCCATGGTCTATGTTCCTTATTCGATCTACCCCCCACCCCCCCGATCACCAGGCTTACTCACTAACGACTGCATACTGTATAGGCAATAGACTGTCTCTGTCATCTAATACTTTATGCCATGTAAATTACTGGCAAAGGTACCCGTTCCCCCAAATGGGTTCTGTAGACAGACCTGATGACACTCTCATCAATTGTTAAAAATCAATGATCCTGTAAGTCGCTGTTCGGATTTGCTTATCGTTTGATGCTCCCTGAAGGAAACTGCACTGAGAATGGGTATGTGTAGCTGGCTGACATACCCTGGAGCATATGTTAGGGTGCTTCTGCAATGGGTCTGCTCTCTGTGCATCTTAGGGCCTTGAAACATGTTTTCTGAGGTCCCATAGGGACGTCATGTTTTGTTCCTAATGTCGGGAACGGTCCATCGACGACCACATGGATGTTTCGACAATTTCAGGCAATTGTCTCATGTGTGAAGGTGCTGAAATCCAGGGAAAGGTGTGGGGTGTTTGAATGGCATGTAGCCAGTAATGTCTGGAAGGTCCTAACAGGTAACTATGCAAAGTTTGGTGAAACGGTATGGAATTGTATGAGGAACAACGCTTCGCCAAGCCAAAAACACACAAATGTTGACTTGTACTGAAATCCGGGGAAATGGGTGGGGTGTCCACATGTTTGTAGCCAGTAACGCCCGGAGTATCCTAACAGGTAAACATGCAAAATTTGGTGCAGATTGGTGAAACAGTGTGGAATTGTATAAGGAACAATGCTTTGCCACAAACCCAGCCACCCACAAATGTTCAGTTTTATAGATATAGACTTTTGTTTGAAATGATATAATCACTGTCTAAATACAAACATACAATAAATAAATTATAAAACGCAAAGTGCAGAACAATATAGAGGTTCAGCAAGGGGCCTATGGATTTCATTATACTGTTTCTTTCCTTTGTTCTTCCTGGGCGATAGCTCCTGCAGGTGGCTCTAACTGCTGTATGCATGCTGTGCATTTACACTGGCTTAATGAATGGTGGACACTCGGAGATCAAATGATTTGCAAACCTATGTCCTGCTCTGGTGTGGATTTCATAACCTTTCTTCTAATAAAGCATTTCCCTGATTACAAACATCATCAACAACACCAGTGTATAATCTCTTTAAATGCTCACATTTTTCAGTGCCTTTTAGGTCCTGTATGCTATATGATTTCAATGTGACTAGCACAAAATTCATCTTCATTTTATTTTTGGACTGCATATTAAGAGCGCTGCAGACTAATATGTAAATCTTGATATCCTTTACCCCATTTTGCACAGGAAGTCTTTGGAGTCCAAACATATCTGCCTGCATCGTGGAAAAGAATGTGGAAGTGAACTTTACACTATATAATTATGGAACAAAATATGTCGTCCTGCTGTATAATTGTTCGTCGACATTCCCCCTTCCCAATCGCAAATGTAAATATATTGGTGAAAGTGAAATTATTAAGGTATGTAACACGTAAACTCAGACACTCTTACTATGTGCCTGTTCTGTTTCATAAATTTGTGCACTTGAGAAAATGAGGAGACGCCCATAAGCATTTCAGATTTGCACCTGCTACCATATACCTGATTAACAAAACCTAAAACTCAAGCGCATTTTTAGATGACCGGAGTCTATCTAAAATGCCTATGAACACATCTTTGTGAATCCCGTTTGCACATGAGCATTTCAAAGATTTCCTTCGGCTTTAGGCAGTGGTCGAAGTGTACAAAAAGAAGTAGTGCAACTATGTTCCCTACTGGCCTGCACGATTCCCATAGACCCCGTCGCCACGCCCCCTCCCATGCACAATAAAAAAACCAAAACACATGTTCTTGCTGTTTAAGGGGAGGCCCAGTGCAGTGCACTGTAAGTGCAAGTTTTAACTTTTTCCTCCACTTTTATTTTAAAACGAAACCATTCCGGTATGTTTTCTTTTTAAAATTAAAAGTATAGGAACGGTAAAACTTAATTAAAAGAAGTAGAGGAGCACCTCTCCCGACCGCTCCCGCCCACTTGGACCACTGGCTTTAGGCGTTGTATATCAATAGAAGATGCTCGCCATCTTCTCATTTCCTCCTATGCAAAATGATATCACTCAGTGCTCTCATTTGTACCCAGTAATAGCGTATTTTGCGACTAAATTTGAGTTCATAACATTATCAGCACTTCACAAGTTAAATCATTTAATTTATTTATTTATTGGGCATTTATACGGTGCACTGTACAACAAAAAAAAAATCTCTAGGAGCCTCAACGTAACAAGGGGGAGGAAGGACAGGCTAAATTAAACAGTAGGGGTTTTACTAGGCCTTGTGACATTTGGGTCGCGCAAGGGCAGGAAGAAGGGCTAAGGGGTTGGTGGGGGGTAAATGCAAAAGAATAGATGCAAGGGCTGGGGATGGAATTCGTTTTGACTGGATACATAGAGTAAACCTTTTAATGTGTGTGTTCTTTTTGTTTTAAATTACATTTCAGAATAACGACTCAAGAGCATCTGTGCTGTTGCCAATCACGACTGAACGTGCACATACTAGAGTTTCGGTAAGTTTATTTTCTTTACTTAACTCATTTAAAAAGATGAATGGGTGGACGACCGGATGGATGACCACATGGATGGACGCCTTTATGTGGCACTCCTTAAGCACCTACACTGGAAAAGAGGCAAGTGATGCCAAACTGGCGCAGGGAAAACTCAATTAATACTCAACTTAGCTATTTAAATACGAAGAACATATAGAAGACGCCATGTATTAATACTCAGAGGCCTTGATTGTGAATTTTGCAGTATGTCGTAACAATTTGGCAACAGATTATCTTTAACACAGTTTCCTCATATTTCTTAATAAGGGTGTGGGGTAAAATATGCAGTAATTCAATGTACGGCATATAGTAAGCAAATATTACATTTCTGACAGTACTGAGGTATATTTTAGATATCACAGTGAGTGTTTAGCTATGATTTTACTAACACAATCAATAGAGCCATCTAACTAGTGCAATTTCTATCTATGCCTTCCAATTCCAGCCCTTCGATCAAGCCTTCACTTGCTCTGTGTGATTCTGTTTCCTCCTTTTTCCATTCCAAGATTATTGCCATATGATATGTGAATATATCAAAGTCAGACTGGATGCTTCAGAAAAAAACGAATCCTTCCCTGACCCTCCCACTCCTACTGCTTCTTCAGTCTCTTTTCCTGTGGTCTCTGAACAGATTGCTCTGAAAGCCATTCAGGGTCTCAAGCCAGCATCCCCTGCTGAGGCCATCCCCCCTGATATTATTACTGAAATCACAACAGCCATTAAAGCATCCTTTCAAGAGGGGTTGATACCTGGCTTCCTGAAACACGCTCAGGTGCTTCCGCTCCTGATGAAGCCCTGTTTGGACCCTGCTCTCCTGGCGAATTTTCATCTTATCTCCCTTCTCCCATCTATGATGAAAATACTGGAGGCATTGGTCTCTTTTTCAATCCGGATTCCGTCCTGGGAGAGGCACCGAATCAGTTCTTAATTCTGTATTCGATGACCTCACCCAGCTTGTAGATCAGGGGGGGGTGGGATCCTTGCTTTTACTTGACCTCTCGGCCACGTTCGACACGGTTGATCATTCTATACTTATATCCCGTCTGTGGACGCAGGCCTGGGGGGGCCAGGTACTGAGCTGGTTTGCAGATTTTCTGACCGATCGGTCTCAATCAGTCACTCTGCCCAGTACTGTTCGAAATCAGTTGCACTGTTCTGTGGAGTTCCACAAGGGTCGGCTCTATCACCAATTCTTTTTAATATTTATATCCATCCGCTGCTCCTTCTCATTCTATCTCACGGTTTTCGATATTATCCCTACGCAGATGACATGCAGATTGTGGTACGTCTGGATCTCTTTCAGTCTGACACTGCGGCCCGCCTTAGGAACTGTCTTGAAGATTTAGGTGCGTGGATGGCTACCAACTCTCTCAAGCTTAATGGTAGTAAAACAGAAGTCCTGGTGGTAGGGACAAACACCCCCCTTAACTACTGGACTCTGGACTTCTGGCCCACGTCTCTCGGCCCCTTCCCACTCCCTTCTCTCACAGTGAGAAATGTGGGAGTTAAGGTCTCATCTTCTTTGATGATGACTGAGCAAGTGGGTGCTATCTGCAAAGCCAGCCATTTCAAATTGCAGACTTTGAGAAAGGTTCTTCCTTTCATCCAGGGCCATTTTCATGCCCAAGTGGTTGGGGTATTGGTTCTTAGTGCAGTGGATTATTGTAACTCGCTGTACCTCGGCCAACCATGCTATCTGCTCAATCGGATCCAAATGATCCAAAATGCTGCTGCTCGTGCAATATTGCGCCCACCAGCACGCTCGCATATGCCCCCCCTCCTGCGACAGTTACACTGGCTCCCCATTGAACAACAGATTCTATTTAAATATATGTGCCTTGTTCATCGGGCCTTCTATAAGGCTGGAGCTGAATATTTGCAGGAGAAGTTTATCCACTATGTGCCTAATCGCCCTCTATGCTCCCAGACTGCGCTACTCCTTCTGGTTCCTCGCGTCAAATGCACTCGAACTGGAGGCCGTGCCTTCTCGGTGGCCTCAGCCAAAGCATGGAACCAACTCCCTTGGGCTCTCCGTGCTACTGCTAATCATCTGGCCTTCAGACGTGCTCTGAAGACTCTTCTCTTCTAGTGCTCTAAGAATCTTTTCTCTCACCTGCTACCCCTAGCACCAAGATGCCATTGGTGTACGCTGCGCTTTACAAATTTACATAACATAATATAACTGTGGGGTAATAGACAGACGATGTCAGACGTCCATATTTCGAGTGGGTTTAGTTATTTTTCAAGCAAGTAAAGAAGTTGTGTTTGCTGGTATGGCCATGCTCTTTGTTTTACATCATTGGAAAATGCATTGAAAGATGGGCTTTTGGGTCACTCTCAGGAGTGTGACCTGAAAGAAGGGCAATGACAGTTGAAGAAAGTAGCCCAGACTCTTTGGCTCTTCGGTTGTGATGGTGACCCCAGGGATTTTGTGAAATTTGAGCCTGTAGGCAGAACCCATAAGGCATATCTCCAGATCGCTCTGAAGTTTAGCGTGGCGGGCCTCAAGTCCTAGCTGTGACAGGAGAGTACTTCATGGGGGGAGAGTGTTAGGTGTATCTCCAGAAGGCTGCCAGAGTTGGTATGCTCAGCATAGATATTCTGAGAACATAAACAAGCACATGATCCTAAAATGGTTGGTTCTTGATGTGGGAGACATTGCAGGTCTCCATACATGGGGGTTGTGTAGTTCTGGCACCTCAAGCTAAATATAAGCTGGTTGGTTCCATTTTACCATTGTTGGAGTTTAAAATTGATTTTTTTCAAGAGGATATTACCACAGTGAGGACTAGTTCAATTTTGCGAGAGAATGAGCCCCTATAACTATGAGTAGGTCTAAGTTGTGGAACACCTTCTGAAAAACAATATGAAATTTTGGTGTGAAGAAAAGGTCTCTGACAACAAACAATGCCAAGAGGTGTGCTTTCAGCTGTGGCACGGAGGATGAATCCACTAAGTCAAGCCAGGTGCATGATCGTGATGAAGTTCCATTGGAATCGTGAGCAAGATCTCTTTTTTTCTGTTTACTGTTGCAGTTCCAATCCATCTAGTGTTGAACTTGTCTTAGGCCATTTTCCATTCAGTGAGAATCTCAAGAACCTTCATCAAGCTTGAGGTGTATCTCTCTGCGATAGGCATTTATGTGGTATCTTATAGTATGGAATTCCATGATACTGTGAGGATATGCGTAGATTGAAGAGGACTATCAAAAGAACTGGTGCTAGAGGTTCTTGCCAGATAACAGTGGTTCTAGAATGTGGATAACAGCTTGAGTTGGTGTGTGTGTGATTTGTGAAGAACAGATGTAGATAACTTGAGACCATCCAACTGATGTCTGCTGAAGTCATTAATGGCCACATTTCAATTTGTAGTCCATAGTGTCATAAACCGATGATAATTTGTGTGCAATGTGCCCAGCAATGTCACCCAGCGGCAAGAATTTGCTTTCATCTTGGAAAAAGAATACCTTTTCCCTCAAATGTAATATTCACTTCCCTGCCATGATCTGAACGCTCACAGGAAATATCTTTCCAGATGATCAAACTCCAGGTGGGAGGAGATTCACACGATTACCACAGTTCCAGTGCATTTGCAAAGCACAAAAGGCCAAAACATGGGTGGTAATTTGCCAATGTACTAAGGTCTGCTGGGTTTTCAGGGTTGTTTAGACAACATAGGTTACAGTGGGAAATCAGAGGTAAGAAAGGTTCTCATGATTTATGTGAATGGGCAGGACGCTGCATGCCTCAAGTTGTTGATCCGTGGATTGCACATTTCAATACGTCGGGGAGACTTTTTGAAAGACGGCAGGATCCTCCTCATGTCAACCTCTGAAAAAGGCCAAACTTCCAGGCTGGCTACTGACAGCGCAACTCTGAAGCGTAAATGGAAACAATTATATCATACCACATATGGTGAATGCATCACACTAAATGATCTTTACCTTCTTGCAAACTTCCTTGGTGGTGATGGGTGTGTGCAAGCCTAGTGGCCAACAATTTGTAAGAATAGCTTGATGGAGTTTTCAGCCATACAAGCCTTGAAGTGGGTCTTTTTTGCCCTGGTGTAGGCCAACGTAAACCCTGTGAATGTGTACCTCAATTGGGGCATTTTCTGCGGAGTGCAACCTTCCCATCTTAGTAGACAAGGTATTTTGGCAGATTAATAGACTTTATGTAGGCAAATGGGAAAGGAGTTGCAGGTGTTAAAGGTGACCACTTTACTGACGTTGATAGACCTTCCTATTAAGATATCAGTTGGGGTCTCCGTCATATGGTCTTTTGTATCCAGGATCGCTTTTGTGAAAGCAACTAGGTGAATCTTATTCCATTAAGTTCCACATTCGTATGGATAGAGGCATGCATTTTGTGCTCATTTGTCTATCAATGATGCATATGAGGATAACATTGCAGGAGCATTACAAAGACTAGCCTTTGGTCTGCTGCCTAAATACCATAGCGAAAAAGAGGTTGAGACTGATTTCCCAAAAATCTAGATGAAGCCCAATTAGACCATATCTTCTGTGATTGCTCGGTTGTAAATGTTATTGTAAATTTGTGAATATGCCCCAACTCTGTATCCATGTAAATATGTGCTGTGTATTCTTGCATTTGTGAATATGCTTGTAAATATATTCCGTAACTGATTGGGCCTCATTACGAGTAGCGCAGTAAAAACGGGGTCATTACCGGCATGGCGGATCGAGCGGGTCCGTGCTCGTATGACGCCGGTAATAGCGGGTGATTACGAGTGCGCAAGCATGCGCGAACCCCCATGCCGGTAATGGCCATACCGGCATGCCGCAAAAGGCCCTCCATCCCCCCGATAGCACCATCACGGGACCCGCCGATACCGGCACCGCCTAGGAGTAACCCCTAAATACCGACCCGGTAATACCAAAATGCTAATACCGGGCTCGTAAAACCGGACCCGTAAATAACTTCATCGCGTTGGAATGGGAAATGGGCCGACGGCCATCTTTAAAAACACAATCCATTGCAATCCTCCCAAACCACCTGTTGATTCCTGTTGAGCTCTGTGGCAATACTCTGAGGATGTCCAAGGCTACCCGGAAGACCACCCCCCAGCTGCAGAAACAGCATTTCTCTGACACTGAATTGAATATGTTAGCGGACACTCTTGCTGCACATGCAGCCCTCATTAAATCCCATGATATGAAGCGTGAGGACCAGCAGAAGAAAAAGGACATCTGGCAGGAGGTAGCCCGCAAGGTGTCGGCTGTGGGGACCACCCCACGTACTGTCAGGGACTGCCGGAAGAGGTGGGACGACCTCCGCTTGAGGGTCCGCAACATCATGGCAAGCAACAGGAGGGCGGCCATGGCCACAGGTCGGGGTCCCCACCGTCCTGCAAAAATGATGCCCTGGGAGGAGACCGCAAGCGGCTTCGTAGATCCAGAGTGCATCGAGGGATTCGGGGAGATGGAGATGGGTGCAGCATCATCCCCAGAACGAGGTGAGTGACCCTGCAGATCCCTGTAGGGGAAACCATGAAGTAGCACAAGTGATGTGGAAGAGAGTCTAGGTAAGACAATCCATGTCCCAACAGCCACATTAACATATCCAAGTCCAGATTGCGGGCCAAACCCTGCATGCTGAGTGCCAATCCCATAACCAACACACGGCCAACACACCTGGACCGTGCCCATGTAACACATCAAACAAACCCCAAATCAATGGCATGCCATCTGCCATGCAGTGAATGCCATAATGCCCCCTCAGAACACCCTGTGTGACACACCTGTAAGACATGAATGCATGATTGAATGAATATAGAACAGCACAATTGTATGCTTCTGGCATGTAACACCATCACTGATGCCCTGCATCTCTTCTACCCCCAAGGCACCGAAGAGGAAGATGCCAGGCAAGACAACACTGCAAGGGCATCCACGTCCCACCCCAAGAAAAGGGCTACCACCACCACCACCTCCGTGGCAGCCAAGCAGGCCACACCCACAGCCAGTGTGCCTGACTGGGCCGTCAAACAGCCAACAACACCTGCTGCCACCTGCGGACACACTACAGACCCAGCAGCCCACACCCACACCAGTTGAAGGGGAGTCCCTACATGCATCAGCCACCACTGAGGAAGACTTGGATGGCAATGTGGACCAGGAGGGAGTCACAGAAGTGACATGTCCACCCGGCCCAAGCCCCGTGTCCACCCCCCCACCCCATATCGAGCCCTCACCCACCTACAGCAGTGCTGATCCCTGCCTCCATGACTCGGACATGAGCACCATCGAGGAGGACAGCACCCAAAACGCAGGCCCTGTGAGTGCACCACCCACCACTCCAGCTCCCACCAACACCATCGAGTCACGACTGTCGAGGGTGGAGGCCCGACAGGAGGCCATCTTGGATCTCCTGCGGCAGTACATTGTTGATGGAGAGGACACCAGGCGGGGAATCGCCACTGCCATTGAGGGGACCACAGCGGCCATTGCAGCAAACACAGGCGCTGTGAATGCGTCGGCTGTGCTGATGCGGGACTGCCTGGGGGCAGTAACACAAGTCCTTACTTCAATCCTGCTCCACATGCAGCAGCCACGCCTTGGAGCAGGCATGGACCCTGCCACCGACTCATCATCAGCCACCACACCTGCTTCCTCAGTCCCCACCAACCCTGTGCGCCAG
The DNA here is from genome assembly GCF_040938575.1 of Ambystoma mexicanum. Taxonomy (NCBI): domain Eukaryota; kingdom Metazoa; phylum Chordata; class Amphibia; order Caudata; family Ambystomatidae; genus Ambystoma; species Ambystoma mexicanum. The sequence goes on from NC_090923.1 coordinate 315,940,416, forward strand.
ACCCAAAGGAGTGCACGGCACTCCGAAATGCTGCCCCCGGACAGCAAAAAGTCCCGCAAGTAGTGTGGGCGGACAATGGGAGTGGAACACATGGTTGGGGGTGAAGGGGAGCATTTTGTGGAGTTTATTGGAGGTTTTGGAGTTTGTTGGGTGGGTATGGGAGTTCACTGTGGGTTCTTGGAGTTTGTTGGGTGGGTATGGGAGTTCATTGCGGGTTCTTGGAGTTTGTTGGGTGGGTTTGGGAGTTAACTGGGGGTTGGAGGGGAGTGGTCACATTTTTGCTGTTTGAACTAATACACCCATTGTGTGAAAAAAACATTCAATGGCTGGACATTGTTCATTTTGTGTATATCCATTTAATGTGTGATGGTGTTCAGTGGCCAACTCCCAACAATCCCTGTGTGCATGTCCATATGGACCCAGTGTGTCACTGACACATGTCTATCATAATCCCTGTGGTTCAGAAGTATTCGTGAATCAGTGCTTGGCGTACTGCATGGCCATCCCGTGCATCACGTACTGGCAGGGGGGCTACTTCACCTCCGTCTCCATCCTCATCAACCTCACCCGGTGCATGCATGTCAATGTCAGGTGGCAGTGGTACATTTCTCCGGACGCACATGTTGTGCAGCATGACACAGGCCATGGTGATCTTTGCCACCTTCTCAGGCCTATAAAGGAGTGCCCCACCAGACCTGCTTAGGCAGCAGAAACGTGCCTTCAACAGGCCAAAGATCTGCTCAATCACAACACGGGTGCGGGTGTGAACACGATTGTACTCCTCTTCATGGCTGTTCTGCGGGTTCTGCACAGGGGTAAGTAGCCACGGCCTCAAGGGATATCCTCCATCACCTGCAAGCGAATACAAATAGGTGTCTGTCACTCTGAGCTGCCACCTTCACAGGAGGCACAGTCATGGCCGCAGCTATTTGGTGTGGACATGCACATGTCCCTGTACGTATGCCAGAATGTTAACTAGATGCATACTATACTGCTATGAGGTGTGGTCATCTGGATGTCGTTCAATAGATGATGCAGGGTGAAATAATGCATGCTGAGGCGGATGTACTGTGGATGTACAACAATGTTTAGCCTCCCATTTATGCTGTGTATTATACACTGTGCATGGTGGGAGAATGGAACAAAAGGCTCCCACCAATCCCCTCTCGCCCCTGGCCTAGAGGATCACGGCCAAGGCACCCGCCAAGAGAGGAGTTTGCCCATCTACCAGACGACCAAATACCCTGGTACAGGAACATACGGATGTGCCCACCCACCCGCCTGCCCAGCAGCCTGCCCTGCCCATGCCGACACCTGCGGCATGGATGAACTCGACTAAACCAACACATCGTTAGAGATGCCATGACGACCTAGCCAACGGTCAGCACACCTGTGCAAACATGCACACTGGACACTCCCACACCAATCCACACGAAGAACATACTCAGTGCTATGATGTAGGTGACGGACACACCCACGGACGTGCATCTTTATTATTTTTCACATAGGCTTTTCAAAATACAGAAACGCAAGACGCACAATGAACTCATCTAAAAAGCTTGCTCACGCTTCTCCTAAACCCAGGCGCCATAATGAGAAATATGACGAAGACACGATACTGGGGATAAAGCAATATGATACCATAACCTAAAGCGCCTGTGTATCAAACGGCTCCACCTATACACCAGACCCAAGTAGGCCACAAGCAAGAGCTTCCATGAACATTAAATGAACAAGAGTTCGGTTGCTGACCCTGCAGAATGAGCCCGCCGAAAGCAGACAGCCAAGGGCACAATGTTGCAAACTCGCATGCCGCAAGCCAACGCCAAGGTCACACCTGCAAATTAAACCAGGCACACAGTGGAAAAAACAATATTAATTGTGCAGAATTCTGCCTCAACCACGGTCCCACCTCACGTGACCAAGCCGAACCTGACAGGGTGCCAAGCCCAGGAGGAGGGAGGCGCCTGGATCCCTCGTTTCAAGACACAGGCAGATACAATTAAGCGACCCAATGAACATCTGCGGCGGTGGGAGTAGTCGGCCTTCCAGCACATGAATAAATCCTCACATTGTCTGCACATACCCCTAGTGAAACATTGTTGCAAATGACAGGTGCACCGCGAGCTGGGAACAGCAATGGTCCCAGACTGGGAGGCTCGCGAGTGGACCAATCAGAACATGGGGCTCTTATCACTGACGCCATTAACATTGACCAATCCTCAGGGGTCTTCATGTAACAATTTTCATGTATCAAATTGAAGGGACAACCCAAGCATACCACCTGACTAACCCTTAACCACTAAAAATACTCTCTATACGTATGCTATACTAACCCTACCACTCGAGCAACTAATCCAGAGTGGCGATAGGTTTTTTGCTAACGTTCCAAGGTGACGCAAGTAGCGCGTCATACTAAGGTAAAAAGGGCCTGCGAGCCCCACGATTAGGTGTGTCAGGACGGACGCGTACGATCCTTGACCATCCCTGCCGTTTTGTCTAATAAACAGCAGAACCACCTTGCTTCTTGCTTGTGTCTCATACTCTGTTGGTTTTGGGATATACGGGAGGAGTTGGGGCCTCCCTGCCCGGAGGTCCGCGGACGGCCCAGCCGACCCCGGGAGAATTTCCCCCCGACAGTTGCAATCCTGTTCAGTCATGCATTGCTTGACATAACCATGGTGGCGTGGTTGTGCCTCTTACTTGTTGTCATCGATATGCATAATTGGTAAAATGTTTGCCAGTGATGTGTAATTTTGGGTTTAGGAGATTCAGGTCAGGAGTGTCTAGCTCTGCATGCATTCTCCAATCACCGTCAATTGCCAACCAGGTGGAGTATGCAGCCCCCTCCTTTCCCACCCAGGTGCAGTATGCATCCCCCCTTTCCAACCCAGGTGGAGTATGCAACCCCCCCTTTCCCACCGAGGTGGAGTATGCATCCCTACACATCAGTAGCCCATTGCACTGCCATGACCCACTCAGGCAACTCACCAAGCAGCCAGGCATGTGGTCCAGCATGTCGCTCCATGTGACGGGGTAGCGTGGAGTTACGCAGCACCATGGCTTCATGTGTTGATCCGGGAAATCGGGCGCAGCATTGTGTGATGATCTTGCCGGAGTCACATGCCATTTGCACATTGATGGAATGGTATTGCTTACGATTGCGGTACACCACCTCTATGTCATGGGGGACTACCAATTCCACATGGGTGCAGTCCAGGGCACCAACACAATTGGGCATGCATGCCAGTGCATGGAAAGCTACTTTAGTGTCGGCTATCTCCTGGGCAGTCCGTGGTAGGGATATGTGGATGCTTGCGTGCTTCAGGAGGGCATCCAGCACTTGGTTCAGCATTCGTGAAAATAATGGTTGTGAAATGCCATGCAGCTGCACCACTGTCTGTTGATAGGTGCCTGTGGCCAGGAAGTGGAGCACAGACACCACCTTTAGTTGTGGGGGGAGGGCATTGCGTATTTCTATGAGGATGGCAATGTCGTTGTGTGTCATGTCCACTATGGTGGTGATGGTGTTCCGGTCCAACTGGTACAGGGTGTGGATCTGCTCAGGGGTTAGGTTGAATGGCCTGGGTCTGATGCAAGGGATTGGTGGCTGCCTAGGAGGCACTGCTGGCTGCGCTGGTGGTAATTGCTGGCCCTGTCTCGTCCTCCTTCTCCTCCTGTGTCTCCTCTATGCTGCCTGTTGTTGCTGCTGTATTTGTTGTTGTAGTTGGTGTTGTTGCTGTAGTTGTAGCAGTATAGGCATGTCCTCCAGCACCATGATTGCAACAGCTAGTGGTAGCATTTTGGTGTCGGAAGGGGTGTGGTGTGTGGGTGTACTCATTTTCTAGTGGCCCAGGCTCCATTGACTCCACCTGTGGTGATTGTGTGCACCTGTGGCAGTTGGCTTGATTGCTGATTGCTGTTTGCAGGTGGTCCACGATGCTTGTATGTATGGCCGGCATCGTGCAGCCCCTGAATACCGCCTTCGGGATGCCGGTATTTGCATGTCCGCGTGGGTTGTGATGTCCTCCTATTACCGGCATGCCGGTATTTGCTCCCCGAAGGGGTGTGTCCGCCCATGTCGGTATGAGGGGGCACGGTACGGGCGGTGCCGGTATTGGCGGGTTGTCGGGTCGGAAAGCCCCGGACCCGTTAACGATTCTTTTAACAGCAGCACAGTACTGTGAGTTGCGGTCTGTGGGCCTCATTACGACCCTGGCGGAACTGGTTAACGGGCTCCGCTCAAGGCATCGTTACTGGATCCCGCAAGGGGAAGAGGGAGTTAACAACGGGCCGCTCGTAATCGGCACGGTGTTAGCTCTATCCCCCATTCCCATTCAGCCCTATGGGGTCTGACATTGGAATGGGGAAGGTCCGGCCCGGGTTCCAGGAGGGAGGAATTACGGGGCCCTCCGAACTCAGAATGGCCTGGTAATTCCCCATTCTGGGATCCGGACCCGGACCCGATTTCAGTGCCAATAGCGGCATGGCTAGTGAAGCCCAGTGCTCCAGATAAGATTTTGAGGTCGGAGTATTTTACTCCCTATTATTAAACTTTGAGAGTAAATGTGATTTCAAGGGAGTAAGAATGAGTTTTCTCCTTCACAAGAGAGTAAAGCACATGTGTCATCCTGCCGACGTGTGCAAAGCGTTATCTGTATGGTCATCATTATCATGTGGTCCACATCATGACAGAAAAGATTTCTCTCACAACTAACAGATAAAGCACAGTGTGCAGAAGCACAAGCATCCTGTCGAATGGAAGAGACTGTCGGAAGCGGCTGCTAGCCGTTCTCAACGTTGGTCGGAAATAGTGCAGCTTGACACATCCCTTGGTGATTTCCTCTAGTGATTTTCTCAGCATTGTGTGTCTGGAGCAAAACTGTGACGCATTGAGAGAAGTTGAGGTGTTGCGGAGTGCGTGTAAGGTGCCCAAGAGCCTATTGGATTGAGAACTGTGTGAGGGGCACTGCCTCATTTATCATATATCATTTAATACATGTGCACTGGCAAGAGCTAAATAAGGGGCGAAAAGCGGGTAGAAAAAAACTGGTGGAGAAAAGCTCACAGATCGTCCCCTATTTTTACCTCACCCCTCCTGTGTATTGTCTGGTTTAGATGACAACTGGGTGGTGCTGTTTTGCGTTGCCTTCAGACAGCTTGTAGACCGCTCTAGAAGGGGGCAGGAGCAGGTTTTTCATTTGTTGCAGTGGACAAAAGTAACTGCACTGTCCTTTACACACTTGCAGAGTACACGTAGAGGGCTGGTTGGGCTACAATATATGATGTTGAGGAGAGCAGTTGCCTCCTGAGACTGCTGTGTGCCTGGCTGTGAGGAGGGACACAGCTGTTTGTAATTGTGCCGGGAAGGCATGTTTACCTGTACTACAAAGATCCGCAGCGCAGCGAGCGAGCGAGAGCAGTTGTCTGCAGCTAGTAGAAGTAAGTAGAAGTGAACAGATGGGGCTAAACAGGGCTGGCCGGGTTTTTAAACACAGTCTAAACCCAGTGAGTAAAACATGCATAACTTCGTAACTTGTAAACGGCACTGTATTGCCCAATAGTGGGAACTTGAGCTGTAGTTCATTTTACAAATTGAAAAGAAACACAAAACGGTGGCATGCCGCATGCCGCCCACACTGAGGAGTACAATAATACCCCTGGAGAGGGAAACGGTGTCAATGGATGAAACTAATCAGGGGATTTGTGCTCCTTTACCAAAAAAACCATAATACCCTGACTGGAGTGATTTGGGGATAGAGAATGTCATTCCCAGGAGGATAGCTCAGCGGCAACGTGCTTGCATTGAAAACAAGACGACACGGAGCAACACAGGTTCGAATCCCGGGTCTGCACTTTGAAACCTCTAGGTATTAAGCCATTATAAATAACCTATCATATCATTCAAGAGACAAACTCACTTATTTTCGTCTTGGGAATGCAGGATCCCTAACGCCCATTCCGGTGGAAAAGCTGAAGCAGGGGAAAAACAATCAACCCAAAAATTACTGCGTTTTTTCACAAATCAAGTTCACTGGAAGGCAGTGGTGTAGCGAGGCACCCCGCAGCCCTCCCAATATGGGGAGCCTCGCTTTCATATATCCGGGCGGGGTGGGCTCTTCGGACCTCAAAAATAAATAGTCTCTTTAATATAGAAGAAATTATTTCCTATACAGTCGTGTATAATGGAAATCATTTCTTTATGAAGGCAGAACGACTTCAAAAAGAAACTATTTCTTTTTGAAGTCATAGGCCGCCCCCACCCGTGACATGAAGGCTTCCAGGTTAGAGGCATCCATGTGAAGGGGTAGGGAACCCTATGACGTCAAAATAAATGTGTTTATTAGTATTTTTTAATCAGTGTTTTCCAGTTTACAAGAAACTTTTTACACTTAAAAAGAGAAAAGAAAGTACAAAACAATACAAAACAACACATCAGCAGCAACATTGCCCATTAATACAAACCCCAAAGGGTCAGATGACATTTTTCCAACACTACTGTTTCCTAATCATACCACATTTTCCACCATCCTTCCTCACCTTGCTGCACAATCAGTTTCAATTTTGCAAAAATGAATTCCAATAATTTACACAACGGTAGAATCAATGATTGATTATTCGTCATCATTAGTCTATCACATACCAGGTCTGCAACGACCGAATCCGTAGAGTGCACAAAAGAACCCAATAGTCCAGTCTTATCCCCAGAAATGCAGGACATTTTAGCACTGGATGAAATACAGATTCCGTTTCAGTGTTTCCACAGGCTCTACAGTCACACAGAGCTCTTGGAAGTTCCAATTTAGGACCAATAACTTTCAAAGTGGGCAATGCATTTAATTGAAGTTTCAGATACAATGTCCATTATTTCTGTGAAGGGAATTTAAGGATATATAGTCTTAGAGTTACTCTCGGTATATAGTATGTTTGTCTCTAAAAAACTTCAGTCTCTCCAAGTCCAAGACATCAGTACTCTTGTCCCATTGTCTCATCTTATTCTTACTAACATAATCAGAGTCTGACATTGCTATTAGCGTTAAATCTTGAAACAAAGTGCACAGCTGTTGTATTTTTTTCAAATATGGGCATTCCTCAAACTGTGTTAGACCCTCACTCAGGTAAAACCACAAATTAGGCTCTTACGCCATTAACAGCTTACTGAACAACATCAGACTGCGTTTCATGCATTGTGCCCACCATGATGTGAGGTCCAACTCCAGCCGTATGGCACTAATAGGTGTGGACTTTGGCAGTCCGAAACTGCCTTCCAGATCTTGCCTTCCAAAGAGTCCAGAAACTTTAGATTTTAAAAAACAATCAATTCACAATCATATAGAAACATTGCTGAAATTTTGAGTTTGTACAGTTCAATCAATGGTACAAGAGAGAACATACGCATTTTCCTCTTTGCTACTTTCTTTAGAGAAATACAGGACACCATTTTCTCCTTCATTTTGCCTTTTCGTTTTTTGACTAAGCCTTTAGTGCAGATCAGTAAACCAAGGTAACTTATAGTAGTTACCACGGTAACAGGTTGATTGTTTAGTCTACAAGGAAAAGGTCCAGTCTTTGCTTTTTTCATGAAGGACATAATGAACGATTTTGTGGGATTTATCTTTAGTTGATTTTCGTATGGATAAATGTCCACGCCCTCCAGGGTATGTTGTAACCCTGCCAGAGTGTAGTCTATCAACACAAAATCATCAGATCTTTCCATGTTGGAGCTAGACTCTTCCACCCTTGGCTTTTCTCGTAAATGTCTGCCATGTAAAGATTAAACAGTGTGGGCGCCGAAGTACAGCCCTGTCTCACTCCCTGGGTCACATTAATCACAGTTGACAATTCCCCTGATTGTTCAATCTTACTTTAACTTTCGTACCCGTGTACAATAACTGTATCATCTCCATAAGGCCACTATCTAGCTTCCACTTTCTTAGTTTTTGCCAAAGTCTATTTATATCGATATTATCAAAGGTTGCCTCTAAGTCGATAGCAGCAATGTAAAGTGATTTGCCACATAGTCCACCTATATATGAGCTACATGCACCTAAGGCAAGCACACTCATAATAGTCCCAACCCCATTTCCAAAGCCTGTTTGCAGAAGGCTAAGGATCCTATTAGACTCCGCCCAAGCAGTCAGCTCCCACAAGATTAGCTTAACAAAAACCCTTTCAGACAAATCTATCAGGGCAGTTGGGTGATAATTGGATGGTGAGGCTCTATCACCTCGCTTGAAAAATCGGTGCAATGACAGCACACTGCCAGGATTTAGAGAAGACACTAGTCTTAGCAAAATGTGTGAAGAGTCTAAGTAGAATGTCAGACAACAGTCCCAGATCATTTTTTATAGACACAGTTGGAGACCCTGTCTGGGCCACATGCTCTCTGTGGGATGTTTTTACCCATGCATCCGAGCCCTACCTCAAAAACTGTGCAGTACTGGCATTAAAAACATCATGATGGCCAGAGCTTCCCAGAAAATGCCCAGGGAAAGGCATGAAGAATAGGCTGCCACCCATTTTTGCCGATGTTATGGGCACAGAAGGACACTGCCAAAACCACCATTGGACTACCCACACCGTAGTCTGAAACCATTGGGAATGGCAATGGTGATTGCCAAAAGCAACCTAGAATTGTGGGGAATTCATTTTCTTAAATCCCAAAAATGGGTGCATTACCAGTACTCACCACTATCAGAAAGCCGGCGTTTTAAAACCACCAGACTTTGTGTAAAACTGAATAAATGAACCCAAAGCATGCCAAAGAAAGACTTACTGAGAGGTGGATACAATGTAAAGTTATATTCTGAAGTGACTTGAAGGTTTATAACAAGACTGGCTGAGCTGTGGATTTCAGCAGTTTAAGTAAATTTGGACTGAAAGACACTAAAAATCTAAATGTTTAAAAGAAATGAGTGACCTACTTTTGAGTGTCACATAGGTTGCAATTGTTTAAATGTCATAGTTTTAAACTTAGAATCAGCATTTTAGCTGCATATGTAAAAAATGGTTAGTTTATTTGAATGCAGAAAACTGGGTAACTAAAAGTGACATTAGCTGGGGCCTGGCTTAAGGAACTGAATTCTGCCCACCAGCTACCCCCGACAGGAGTTGAGACTTCCACAACAGCTGTGTTCCCAGGCCTACCTGCCTTTTGCTGTTCCCACCCAAAAGGGATATGACACTTCTCTGATTGAATTACCAAGGGACTGCTAGAGACTAAACATAGGACCCAGGCAGAGGGTTTATTGAAGTGGCCATAAATGGCTTCCTCTTGAACAATGGGCCTTCCAGGGCCCAGGCAGATGGTTTATTGCAGGGGTAATAAAAATGGCTTCCTCTTGGCAGAAACTGGGAGGGGGAGAAACTGGAGACAGAAACTGAGCTTGAAGAAAGTGGAAAGACTGGTTTCTGTACCATGTGACCTGAAAAGACACACCCCTGTAGCCAGAATATGGTCTTAGAAAAAGATGAATAACTCATAGTACGGACTTGTCATAATTATTTAAATGATACCATAATTCTTGTGATTTTTCTGCCCACATTTTAAGAGGTTTTTAGAACCGGTGGCATGATCTGGGGGCAAGCTAGCAGTTAAGAGGGTATTACTTAAAATGTATGCATGCTAAAAATCTGACACTTCATCAAGTAATGTCCATACTCCTTGCGCACATGTGTATAAATTTGGGGTAATGTCCGATATTACGAAACCAGTTAAAAAGTGCAAATGTTGCCATTTCTGAATGCAAGCTCCCAGGAAGAGCAGATTTGGACAGGGTATACCTCCTGTGATATGTGATGGGTGCATGTAATTTTAAACAAATGTGTACCTGTGCAAATATGTCTTTTGGGTCAAAATATAGATTGTGTGTAATTTGACAGGGGTGGGTTCTCTGTATCATAAACAGACCTCATCATGATGACACTTCATTTCATTCCCCCAATCAAGGGGAAGAGGATGAAGTGGCCAATGACAAGTGGAGAGGGGTAGAGCCTAGTGATGCTGCACACACACCCATTTTCAAAACACATAAAAGCAGACAGTCAGGACAGATAGGAACCTTCAAATCCATTTGCTGCGGGACGCTCTGCCGGGAAAATCCATACTTTACCTCCCTCAACCTTCAGAGAGCCAACATAGAGACTTCAATCTATCCACCTTCAGAGACCAAGACTTTACTTCAGAATTTGTAGCAGAGAGGTCAACTACAGGCTAAATCCCTCTTTAGCAGGCCTCAAATCATTGCCACTATTCACAGCCAGGCGAGTTGTTTGAATTCTTTGCAAGAACCCTTGCCATTTGCCAGAGAGCAGTGTTGTATCCAGAGAGAGACCAGCTGAACCGGAGACCGCTGTATCCGGACCCACAGACCTGATCAGAACCAGAGACCCAGACCAAACCAGCAGAGTAGAGCTGACCCAGACGCTGTGCGCAGAGACCGTCCGTGGCGAGTGAAGAAAACCTGACCAGATCCGTGGCGAGGCCCATTTATTTCAAAAATATATTGTGAGTACCTAGCAGAACTGTGTAGAACCAATCTCTTAGTTAAAATAATATAATTCAATCTATTTTAATCTAAGTAGAACTGCCTCCTAACTGTCACCGGTCATTTTCTAGTTGCTAGCTGTCACTTGTCTTTTTGAACTTCAAAATTTCAAATCTGAAAAACGACCTTTACCATATCGCTCATATCTCCGTGACCATTTGTCTTAGAGACTTGCAGTAACTTTCCTCTGAAAGCTGGGAATTTTGGCTTTTCAACGAACCTAGAACCTAGAACCGCATTCCTGCGCAAATTTTACCGCGATTTGAAAATTCCTTCACGTGTGAAAACAGCAGCTTCTTGCTAGAACTGTTAGAAAGTCGTTTGCAACCTGCCAATCATTCCTAGAACATTGCTAAAGTAAGCCTGAACTAATTTAAACCAAGTAATCCTCAACCTGAACCTCTAGAGGGAATTAAAGGCATTTTAGCATATTTTTCACTTCATTGCCAGCACATATAAAAGCAGTTTGGGCCTGTGTTTCAAACTTCTGTAGTCTAAGCTTGCTGGGGTGAACTGAATTACATTTGATTGCATTTCTGAGAACTGTGTGCTTTCCTTCCATTTCCTTGCATTGCATAAAAGGGGGGAGGGGATTGCCAGAGAAAAGTGATTACATTGTTTTGTTGAAATCATATTGAGTATTTTCTGTATTGCTACCACCTTATTCTTCTGTTCCTATTCACAAGTGTGCTAGTGCCAGACTATCCATTATTGATTACTGCTTAGATTCAGTGTGATATTCAATTATTAATTTATTATAAAGCGTGATATATATATATATTGTTTAAATTATCAAATAAACCTTTACACTTGCAAAACAGAACTACTTCTTGGCTCAGTGGGGTCAGGGGGATTCCAAGAGAGGGGTGTTATATAGGGGTAGTCATCCAGAACGCATGAACTGGACATAAAGATATATCAATAAGGGTTTCCATTCAGTATCCCAGACTAGGCATTGACTTAGCTGTAGTGTTGAATTGAATCCTCTTACATCTCGACATCTCTAGATCTCCTGTAGCCATTTCTATGTCTATTTGATCAAATTGGGGTTCCCACCCAGACCTCCTTTCATGGCTTTCTTCCAAAAGACTGACATTTCCAGATTTCGTATTACATTTTTTGTTCATGTACTCCACCCAGGCCCTTTCTGACACACAACAACTTTGTAGGCTGGTCTAAGGATCACCTATCCCAGTCAGAATTCTCAAAATAGCATGGGTATCTTTCATAGTAATCTTCTTAAACAGTACCTGATTCTTCTGAATATGCTTTTCAATTTTATGAAATTTTGAGCATCTACAATAAGACTGTCTTACTGGCTTTATTCGACTTTTACTGTCTGCCCTGCTTAAATTCGGATAAGGCCCCGTCAAAGCTTTGATACCTTTGTGCAGTTCTTTTTTCCTCTCATTCATCAGATTGTCAAATAATTGTATATGCCTATCAGGAATGAGTCCCCCCACCAATTTATCTTGCCCAGACCCAGTAGGTCCCAGTTTGCGCAATACCTGATGAAAGACATAGGGGACAGTGCAAATATTTTTAGTCGCATTTGGTAGGGAGACCCACCATGTTCTCAGATTCTTATTTTGTTCAGATTCTTAATTGGTGGAAGCCTGTTATTCTGTCCCTGTACAATAAGATTTCTGAGTCTGCCACACTCATCCACTCTCAGGAGGCCAACGTCCAGGACCATATGTAACATTGCACAGTCAATTCGACGAGTCCCAATTATTTCAAACATGCAAATATTAATTGACTCCACGTTCCCCACAAATAGATAATCAATAGTAGAAGCCCCCATCGGGGACTGCCAAGTAGGAACGTTCTTCCATTTTTCATTGAAGAGTACTTTTGTCTGTAGAAGGCCCCATCTGGCAAACAACAAAGAACAAGTTTTACCATAGGAGCTTCTCTTGGACCCGTCATTTGTTATAGGTACTAAGGCGATTCCTCAAATAATACAGCGTTTGCTACTGTACAACTACATTCACAATTAAAATAACCCCCACAACCACTGGACATCTTGGATGTAATTGGTGCCATTTCATCAGTATTTCATTGATCTCTATAATGAGAGAATCTAGCTTGGCACATATCGGATTAAAGTAGATATTCAAAATTTGTATGTGCATAGAGGGATCATTAATGGACTCAACATCCTCTGTTGCCATGGCTGCATCAGATATACACTGCCAATTCTGTACGGCACAATTCTGAGCTGCCCTTATCACCGCTTTGTTTGCTAGTTTCACATGTAACATAAAGCCATCAAATACTGGACAAGTAATCAGCCATGTCTCTTGCAACAAGACAAAGTAATATTTATTAAGCGTGTACTTTTTGCAGAAAAGAGTTATATCCTCGTGAGTTCCAACTGAGGACCGCCACCTTAGAAACTTGGCCTTGAGATTGGATTTCCATGGCGGGAATTTGTAAGCCTTTCCCGACCAAAGTATTATTTTCTCTGTTGGAATGCCTGCGATAGTTGTTTTCGTAGTGACAGGTTACTTCTAAGTTCCTTCGTTGCTCCAATCGCCACTTGTTATTTGCAGGCTTCATGTAGTAACTCTCAACGCCATTCACCAAATATCCTCTTGCTCTTGAAACACTAGATTTAACACAAGTTTTGAATGAAAATGAACAGCGCATTTCCCCATGCAAAGGTTGTCAAATAGATGCACAAATCTCAGGTTCCCAACTCTGGAACTGTGGATAGAAAGCTCAAAATCCTAGATCTATTTAACTGAAACCCACGTTCATCATCACGGATGGATTAAGGCAAATTCTGACATATGGAAACCTTAAATAAGGATTCATCCTCACCCCAGTCCTTTTCAAGTTATTTGTGTCAAACCTAAAAGTAGACATGGCTAAAGCCATGGCATTTCCACCAAGAATAAAAGGTCACCAAATTCAGTGGCTATTTTATGCAGCGATTTGGTGGTATTCGACCAAACCCCAATCGGACTGTAGAGGTCCCTGAAAGCTCATGAAAGTTACACTGAGCGTAACCATCCAAAAGTAAATATTAAAAATTCAAACATTATGGTGATTGCGGTCAAGTAATATAGAAAGAAAAATGAAATGTTCTCCTGAGTCCTTTCAAATTCAGAAATGACTAGAGTTGAGATTTAGGTTACAAGTTAAATAAGCCCTGAGGCGAAAGGGCGAGGTGATTCCTGTTTGGCTGTGGCGAGTGGACCTGCAGTTGAGAAGAAGGAGACAGAGAAGGCGAAGCCTCCCTGCTATCCACCATATTACCTGTTCACCCCCTCAAGGTGCGTGTGCCTTTAAGATTTGTCAGGTGACTGACTACTTAAGGCCGCCTTGGACGCCCTTGTGGCGTAAGCCCTGAGGCGAACGGGCGAGGTGATTCCTGTTTGGCTGTGGCGAGTGGCCGTGGCAAGGGAAGCTTTTCTTCAAAACTACAAACTCTTACAGTGCCTGACATGATTGCCGGCATTTCAACCCTTCTATCACCACGGACTCAAGCGCAAATCAAGCGTTGTGCCAGGAACGAAGATGCTATGGCACAAAGATCGAGACAATCTCAGGCTAGTCGATACTACTCCTGCGCCTCGGATCAAGAAGAAAGATCTATTCAGGTATTTGATTTAAATGCCCATATTACTACTGCTGGTGGCGCAAATCACACTACTGATCCCGAAACTGCTACTGAGATAAAAGTCTTTGATGAGACAAACATTGATGCATCATGCACAGATAACAATAACATTGTACTTACACCACGGATTGATGCTGTGCTTAGACCGAGTGCTTTGCCGCGGCTGTCGATGCCTGACTCTGGCAGCCAGGAGGGGCGGGGTGACTCCTTGATGAGTGGAGCTGTGCCGGCGTCCTTGTATGCCTTGGCCGCGTGGGCTGTCGAGCTCGTCGGCGAGTGCAGTGTACCCAGACCGGGGAGCAAGGGTGAGGTGGCTAACGCAGTTTCACCGCAGGTTGTTCTTCCGGGTTTGGGCTGTGAGGATACTGGGGGGCCTCTGGGGCTTGATGCCGTGCGGCAGCTCCTCCATGTGGCTGCTGTCTGTGATCCGCTGCCTTGAGACGACGCAACTGTATGGTGTTGAGGCTGTGCTTGCAGCTGCCGATGCGGTGAACGTCCCCGGGGACTCCGGACGCTCGAGCGGGGCAGCTGTGGTGCTGCCATTGCCGCTTGTGCCAGATCCATTGATCCCTGCTGTTCTCGGTGTTCAGTCTACTCCGGTGGAGGTGCTTGGTACTTCACCTTCATCGGATGACCGTATTCCTGCGTGTAAAGACGCACACGCTTTCTCAGATGCTGCCTCTTCAGTCCTTAGTTCTGCCATGATGCAGAACCCCGGATCGACAGCAGTAGGCAGTTCTGAGCGGAGAAATTCTTTGGAGGTGGTAAATAGGGTGCTAGAGAACCTGCTCCAAATAAACAAAGCACGTTCTCCAAAACACCTATCTGAACCTATTTTAGAAAATGAAGGTGGCACTAGAATATCCTTAAAGAGACATAATCATAATCTCTTGAATTCTAATGAGGATATCTGGCCAAGGGTCACATACAAACGCCCGAGGCTAAGTGAAGGGCATTAGATTCTTGAGCCGAATCAGACTTCTCCGTTGACAGTGCTTGACTCTCAAAAGCGAATTTCTAGTAATCGAAACATGCGTGTCTTAAATCAACACAATGCATTAAATACATCTGACTTGAGACCGAGTACTGCTTCAGTCTCAGATGATTCTTCAGCATCTGACTCTTCATTTGTGGATCGTCCTTTCCCAAAAGTAAGGAGGTCTAATATGGCCATGCCTCAACAAAAACAATTTACAAAAGACTTATCTCATAGCCTGCGGGCTCAAAAGCCTAGATGTGACCACATGCCATTTAATGAATTACAAGCTCTGTTAACCTCTTCAATGGTGCCATTCACAAAGCTATATGAGCCCATTAATGACAGCACTAAAGATTTAACAACCCTGGTAGCTCTAATGAACTCTAAATTAATACACCTGGAGGAATTGCAGTCAAGACAAAGTAACACGCAAGAAAAAGTAATTCACAAAATGATGATATTACTCTCATCTGTGAACGACCATAAAAGAAATGATGCCCTTGACAAAAAACTACTGGCAGAGGTTGCTAAAGAGGCTTTGGCGCTGTTTCGCCACAACCATCGGGCCGCATCTCCGACATCTCAAACTCCAGATGCAATGGTCCTAGTTCCTGATTCCCACGTTCCAATCTTAGCACTGGCAAACGACGCTCAGTCAACTTGCACTGATCAAGAAGAGGTCTTTGATGCCTCAAAACGTAATCCTGCTCTGCCGATTGCGGGAACAGCCTCAAATGATTCTATTGGAAGGGCCCGAAAATCAAAGGAAGGAAGAACTCTAAGTGCAGAAACTATTACTGGCAAGACGAAATCATAAGTCACCTGTGAGTCGCCTACGAACAGCGAAACCATTACTCTAGACGACATAGTCACTACTGTCCCGACTGGATTTGCGGCTGACACTTCCTTCAACAGTGCCTTTCTGCAGGCAAGAAGCACAGCTAACCTGGCCCAACTTAGTGTGCAAGTTGCATCATCTTCAACAGATCCGAATGTTGTAATAACATCTACCACTAAAGAAATGGCTGTTGAGACAACTCATCCTAAGACAGCCGATTTGTTTTCCATCTTTAATGGTGGCTCTCACCCTACTTCGTTAACAACAAAACCGATACAGCCTCAAAAACAACAAACAAAGAAATCTAAAAACCTTCCAGGGAGTAAGATGAATCGAGCTTGTGGGGCCCGAAAATTTTTACGGAACATTAAAGTGGTACAACTTGTAGAGAAAGTAAAAGCACCTATTATTGGTCTTCCTTTGAAGGGGCCTGAAAATAATACTCCAACGATTGTTCCACCACCTACATCAACAGAGAAGGAAGTCATCCAGATCGACGATGCCTTGCATGAAAGCTCGGAGGAATTGTTGGATCTATCTGTCTATAATGATTCAGATTGCGAGAACAGCGAGCAGCCGCTGGCCCGGTCTGTAGGGATGGCTGCATCAGATAGTCCAAAACTACATGAACCACCGAGAAAGGTTACACTCACTTTGCCAGTTGATAATGGAGCTGCGCTACCTAAGAAAAACGCGCTCACTTCCTCTGACGGGATGACTAACGCCAGAGATGTGATTAACAGTGAAAGAAGATGCTCAATTATTGTTGAAAACTCTACTGACGTGGCAAACAACACATTGCCGTTAAGTCCCGTGTTCCATACCCTACAAGAAAAAAGGGCTCTATCTAGGGCCAATCTAGAGGGAACCACCGTATCTATTATGAAGCCTGACCAACTGCCATCCGCTGGGGCAAGTGTTGGTCATGAGATGCATGACGGTAATGATTCAATGCCACCACTAAAATGCCCACCACACGGGCCCAAGGTCAAACAAATTACGGAGAGATTTGTCAAGTCCACTGCTACAACAAAATCTCAGAAAAACAAAACTCATGAAATCAATAGCCCTGTATCAAAGATCTTGATTGAGAGAATTGACTCTTGCGATAGTCTGATCTTGAATCGCACAAATGTTATAAAGCTGTTACACCATATTCCCCAATTACGAGCATTGAGCTCTCAGGACGTAAAAATTGTAGAGTTCCCTGATGAAAAACGGAACGACAAGGTGATCTTGCATCTAGCATCAAACATCATTGCAGGAGCTATCTTAGAGACTGCAGATGCCTTATTTTCATTGGGTTTTGAAGCTTACAGGTTCAACAAATCAACGCTGAAATATGTTACGGAATCAACGTCATCTGACCGACTCTCTCACACGAGAGAAGGAATGCCTGACTCAATTACTTAGAAGGAGCACTTTGATGACCCACATAACATCAAGAAGGTAGCCGACAAGCAAAATCTTGAGTCTCAGAAACCACATGGCATCTTAAAATTTGGGTTGCCGAAGGTCTCGTTTTCTGAAACTCATCTGGATGCTTTGAGTAGTAAGATGGACATTATTAGAATCACCATAAATGGAGGAATCAATTGTAAGACCACCGCAAACACTCCATCAAGCAGCCCGATGATTAAGGATCAAATGGATAATTGGAACTGGCTGGCAAAATCCTTAAAAACAGATTAAGTTAATGCCAGAGTGAGGAATCAAATCCATCCTGCACGTTCATATCATAGAACATGAGAGGATTTGTACATCTGCTTAATTCAAACTGGCTGCAAGGAATCCATGTAGCTTGCTTGCAAGAGACATGGATGATTACCTTACCTGTGGTCTCTGAATTTAATGGCGTCATCAATCCAGCCATTATACTAGAAAAGGGTCGTCCTATGGCAGGGTTGGTTACGCTTATTAGGAGATCATCGGGCTACCAATTTTTGAATTCGACAAACTTCTCCTCTTACATCCAGGTGTCTGAGATTGGGAAACACCATGACTTAAAGGCTTGCTTGGATCGCATACATATTATAAACATATATTGGAATCATGAGAGGGCGGGCTCGTATTCCTTTATAGATCAAATTTCAACAATTATTGACGACTTGATGGAAGCTACACGACCAATAAACTTAATAATCTGTGGTGACATTAACATAGTCTTCTTTAAACCATTAAAACCACAAAAAGAAAACATTGCAAAGGAATGGCTAGAAGAATTAAGAGCTTGTGACTTATCGATGCTAAATGGATGTACTCTTGGAGACATTCCACATGGTGCATCGTGGCATCGAGGCGACCTATCATCCACCATTGACTATATGTTTGCATCGGATGCCCTTCATTCCCGAGTCAAATCTTTAAAGGTGGTCCACATGCTTAATAGCGATCATGACATGTTAAAAATGGAGTTCGTAATTGCTAGTAATAAGCCTGGTTTAGAGTGGAAACCACAGGTTGAGGTGGAATCTAGTAGAATAAGATTGTGGTTGAACACAAATGAAGTGGTAAACTTATCAGAGCAATTTCACAGAGATGGTACAACAGTGGAATATACACCGCTGTTATCTGTGTTCAAATCAAAGAATTTAGGGCTAAAAAATGTGTCATTCAAAAATAGCCATTGTTTCGATTTAGAGGTGCTAAAGAGGAAGCGTCTAATGCGCTCGATAATCCGTAAAAACAAAATGCTTCCGATTAATGTAAGAATAGCGAAAAACAAGCTGGCGAAACAAAACTATAAAAACTGGTTAAAAGGTCACAGGCACCTATTGGTACAACAGGACGCAGAGAAGATGTTGACGTGCTTGAAAAACAAAAATAGTGGAGACTTCTGGCGTATTATTAACAATCTCGAAGCACCTCAAATGGCAATCCAAGCCTGCATGGTGAAAGAAGCTGAGTGGCAGTCACATTATGAGACTCTCTACAGTATACCGGACGTCACTCCAATTCTACCTACCCTACTGGAAGCATCGTGGGACACATATGCCCTCATTACAAGTCAGGCGGTGGACCATGGTGCTTTTAGCACCATGGTCCATGCCGGATTCCGCCATGGTGGATGGCGGAATTACCGCCCCATTCCAAGGTGAGTGGGGCGGTAATTCCCCATTCACCATTTGCCCTTCCCCATTCCCATTTTTGCCCCATAGGGCATAATGGGGATGGGGAAGGAGCTAATTACGGCACCGTACATTACGGTGCCGTAATTAGCACCAAGGTCGCTTAGCGCCTTGGACTTTAACTTCTGCAAAAAGCAGGCGTTAAAGTGTGAATCAGGCGTTAAGGGTTAACAGCGCCGACGGCGCCGTTAAACCCTTAACGCCTGACTCGTAATGAGGGCCATACTCTTCTAAAGAAGATATTATGGCCATTATAAAAAAAGCAAACAACTCCAGGGCCCCTGGACCAGACGGTCTAACAAACTTCACAATCAAACAACACCCTGAGATCTGGGCAGAGGTGTGTCTGGAGTTGTTTGACAGGATAAGAATACAACAGCAGACTCCGAGGACCTGGAAATCGGCTATAATTGTGCCCATCTTTAAGAAGGGAAACAGAGCCTGCCCTAAAAACTACCATCCGGTGGCACTGTTAGACGTTCTTGGTAAAATCTACGCTACAGTACTACAAAGGAAATTGATTGAATGGTCGATAAAGGCAAATAGGGTGGATATAAAACAAGCTGGGTTCGTCAAATACGTTGGATGTTCGTTGAACTTACTTATTCTGAACTTGTTGAAGATGGAGGCCATACGTACTAACACCAAAGTTTACCTTGCCTTCATCGTTTTTCCCACACATTTGACACCATCAACCGTGAAATGCTGTGGAACAAGTTGCGTCTATGGGGTTGTCCACCTGGCTTGGTAAATGCAATCAAAGATCTACACACAGACACATCTATTCGTATACGACTAGACCAAGCAGGAATGCTCTCCAACGAGATTAAGACGTTTAAGGGAGTGAAGCAGGGCTGCCCATTGGCCGCCTCTATTTTTAGCCTCTTCATATCTGACATTGGAGACGCCATAAATTCTGTTCGATCTTTTCCTCCCAAACTCCATATGTCGCACATTAGCTGGCTGTTATACGCAGACGATTTGATCATACTAGATATAACAGCGATCAGCCTACAAAGAAAGCTGGATGCACTACACAAATACATGAACACGAACCAATCAGAGATCAATACCTCTAAATGTGAAATCCTGGTGCTTAACAACTTGAAGTCTGTTCGAAACAGAACCAAAAGTAAAACCAAATGGAAGCTGGGTCACGAATTGATAGGCTTATCAAGCAGTGTGAAATATCTGGGCATGCGGATAAGCTCTAATATAAATGATGGCCCATGGATCATTGAAATTAGGAGGAAATGTCAGCAACTTGCCAACCAAGCGTTGATCATAAACAGAAAATTTGGAAGGTTTTCGCTCATTCCAGTTTGCAACTTTTATCAACAAAAGGTTTCTCCAATTCTCACGTACGGAACTGAAAATGCGCTGGGATGTGCCGACACCTTATGGGCTACACTAGAGAACATGTTTTGGACCAAAGCATTGAGTTTGCCAAAGGGGCTGTCCACGGCATGTATAAAATATGAATTGGCACTAACCTCACTGCATGGTAGAATTTGTTGGAACCTCTTGTCTTTATTTCATAAAACACAGAAACGCGAGAACATTCTGCAGTTTCAGATCCTACATGATATAGCTTCCGAGGGTCATACGATGGTAGCAATGTGGGCCAAACGCTGTGAAGTCCTACTCGTGGAATTCGACATTACCATGGAAACATTGCACGACAATCCGGATGCTGCAAAGTTAAAAATCTGGCATGCTGACTGGGCGGAGACATGCGCTCAAAGATCTGACAAGACCTTGGTGGCTGATGTACTGACTGAAGTAAGGACATTTAACTCCCTACAAAGGTACATAGTCCTGTTCCCGAGTGCAAAAGCAAGGAGAATGATCATGCTATTCAGACTGAACGCTTTCAAAACTAAAGAGCGGCTCAAAGAATGGGACCGTAACGGATCCCTAGATACAGCATGCAGGTTATGTGCATGTGAGGTGGAGACCCTTAAACATTTGGTATTGTTTTGTAGTAAATTGAGGGACGTGCGATCAATACATCTAGGCTCATGGGCCAAGGACCATCCTTCACTATGTGCTGATGAATGGTGGGAGGAAATGTTCCTCGGGATCGACATGAAGCTGATACTTCCACTCACATCTTTCCTAACTGTGATTGAGAATTTGTTGAAACCGACTTACCTCAATCTTAATGTCTGATTGTGAGAAAGATGTAATAGACAATTTGGGCTTTGGCAGGATTGGGCTTATTCATTGAATCTTGTGTAGGAATTGATGTTTGTAACAAAATTTTTTGAAGGTTTGTTTTTAAACCAATAAAAATATAAAATTAAAAAATAAAAAATAACAAAGCAAGTGAGGTTGTTTGGCCCAACGCATTAAGATCAAGGATGGAGTCACTAGTTATAAAAGGACTACTCATATTGGCAACATTTGGGAAATACACTTTACTTCCGGTGATTCAACATTACAAACCAAAAGGTCCCTATAATAACAATCAGGGCAGATATGCTCCTTTCTGTAATGCCTATAAATTGGAACTGACTCGAAGGGATTAGCTGGAAGAAAGTATTGGGACTACCTAACAGTGTCCCTATCCAAATCACTAGGTACGAGCTGGAAGCAGCACTAATCTTAAATCCCCAACAGATAAAAACAAAAATTTGAAGGACTGATTGGATTAGGACTTTGGATCAATCCACAATTTATAAAATGTTCAAAAACTTTAGGGATGAAGCAAATGCGCTGGATCACATACCACAATATTTGCAGAAATACCCAGACCTGAATTTTAGAAGTGCCTTTATGCAGATGTGCTTTAATTTTTTGCCCACACAGGAGGTTTTGGCCATTAGAGCAGCTTGGCCGGTTCAATAAAGATGCTGCAGATTGTGTATAAACCTGTATTACCTGGAAATCGTTAAGCATTGACTGGTAGATTGTAGAGATCTAGCAGAGATAAGAAGTTCCAGAATAGCTAAATATATAGTGCAGCATAGTTGGTTGGACCCAGATGATTGGCGGGCCATAATGTTTACTGGGAAATACCTAAGCCTCTCGATAACAATAATTGGTTTCTTGTCCAAAGTGCTGGAGAAGGATTTGATCTCAGTTAGTTTGATTCAAGGACTTAATAAGTCAATGAGTATTTGGAATGAGGGGGTTTAGGAATCAGGACTGGTGCATTTTAGTTATGTTTCATGCTGAGTTGATGTGTTTTTGTGGTTTAAGATTCAGATTCAATGATAAAAATTGTTTTACGGAAGAGTGTTTTTATTGAGGTATTCAAAGAGAAATGTGTTTTGTTTTGTTGTTGTATTTGATGAAGGTTTGCTTGCGCTAACCAACATCAAGAAAAAAAAGAAAATGGAAGAGATGAGCACTAACACTGTGAGCTTCCCCTGCATGCAAAGAATAGGTACAACTGAAGAATAAACTGCTTATCGCTTCCCTCAAACAGAACAGGCCAGCTTCAGTAGGAGCCGTTCAGGCTTCCCTCGCAGAAACAGAGAAGGCAAATCAGGACACCAGCAAACAAACCTTCATCACGTAGAACAGGTGGAGTTAATCCAGGCAAGGCAACGCAAGGGTAGAAGATACCCACACAGAACAGATAAGGAATGGGTCTCTGCAGTAAAAGCTCCTCTCACATAGCACAGGTGAACATGTCCTTCAGGAGTGCACATTCCCTAATATGGAAAGGATATGCCGTGGGCCTCAGTAGATAATTATTTCCTCACATCAAAAACAGGAATGACATGGGTCTCAACTGAACAGGATTAGTACAGATAAGGTCACAGTAATAGATGTTCCACTCTGCATCCCCACACGCAAGCTAGATGTGTATAGAATGGGAACAGCAAAGCCTCCCATCACAAAGAGCAGCACCCACATAGAACAGGAACAGTTAATTGCCTCTGCAGTACAAGTTCCTCAGAGATAGAACTAATATAGAATTGATAGTTACTAGTTCAAATAAGAAGGATCCATCTGCTTCCAGAATCAGAAAAACATCACATAGTAGGAAGTTAGTAAACCATAATTAGAAGGAATTAAGACCTAGAACAACAAATGGTGTGTGTACCAATTCCTAGCCACTATTCAGCTGGTTAATTTCCTGAAGCATATTGAAAAAGGTGATGTTAATATTAAAGGAGGATAAGTCACTCAATACGATTGTCATTGATCCTGCTCATTTGATCTCTTCTGTGTGTATTTTAATTTTAAAGACGTAGGCTTTGAGGTTTGATGGTAGAATTGTCTGATGACTAAAGTCTGCATTTACTGGAACTAGTTCTACCTAATGGTATGCCAGTGGTGTGATACGATAGCGCAGAGAGGTAAGTGCTCAATGCTAAAATCTACATTTAAACTCATAGGCACATGTTGCCTGTCCCAAGTTACAACTAGATCCTTCAGAGATCACTAAACTATTGACTGAGGTAATAATAATCACACTGCTTGGAGGTTGAAGGGACCGTGCATGAAGCACTACATAAAACAGTTAAATACCTATCTCGATTACCACTAAAGTAAGTGAGATTCAATTTCATTACAAATGCAACAATTACATTTTTGTTTCGTAATAGTGCTTGCGCTGATTGGAGAGTCAGGTTTGAATTGTTTAAGTGTAGGTTTGAAGATTTGAAAGAGGCTGTGACCACTATGATTGCTGACAACCACTTACCCTTGAGCAAGGGCCTTGATGCCTCTGACAAATTATAGTACCATTTACAACATTGAGTGATTGCATGATAAGGTTGTATGGACGTTTAAACTAGACATTTCATACTTATCCATACCCCAGATAAGGTTTTAAGATGGCAGTAATATAGACACTGTTTTAATAATTAGAGTGTAAATTATATTGTAGGAGTAAACATAATTTGCCTTAGCAAGAGTATAAATAGTATGTGAAAGGCAACCAGAACATTACTAAACGTGAAAATGAATAGAACACACCTAAAATAGTTGCATAGCAAAGATGTCTGTTTTCAAACTAGTAACCCATTTGTAAAAAACCTTTCCTCACACATTAATATGTATGAGCACACCACATAGATGCATCTTGATGCATCATGCGCCAGTAAGATATTTCAGCCAGTTGAGCGCTCGCTGCAATGTCCGAGTGATCTGCAGGTCGCTGGTTCAAATCCCGGTAAGGCCCACTCAGCCTTTCATCCTTCTGAAGATGAATGAGTAACAACTTTGTTTGAGTGATAATTGTATGCAAATATGTTCTATGTACAGTGCTTTGGTAAAATTCCTATATAAATAACACATCATTGTCATTACCATTAATGATAAATGCACACAACACCTGAACATTGAAAAATACTTTGAGAAGAATATGTTTTGAACACACCTTGTTACTGCGCCATAGTATAAGATAAAGTTCCAGAGTGCCGTTTCTTGTTAAACTAATTGGTTTTATTGGTGGCCCTTTTCATGATAACACGTGTTTCGGCATTATAAATTACTTTTTCAAATCAGGGCATATCTCTGTATCCTTTGCCGCTGGTCATAAGTGCATGATAGCCGAAAGTTTTGAATAATACCTGGCTAAATCTTGTCTGAAAATGATTACTTTCTCGTGTCCCGCGTCAGTTGAGAAATGTCCATTTCTGGTTTGTTCAAAACCTATTCTTCTACTTAGACAAACGGAGTAGGGGAACTCTTGGTCTCCGTTCTTTTGACACACCAATGCAACATTTTTGGAATTGCAATAAAATACTGGTTGCGGGGGTCGCATAGTGATATTACTGAAAGGTTCTCAGAGTTCTGTCTGAAAAATACTTTGGTGCGATGCAAGCAAGCTTTCACTAAAAAGCATAATTTGTTTGTTAAAAGAATACTTCCCAATTGTATGAGGTTTTCCATCTTATTACTACTATGATCCCAAATTGCAAGGAAAATAAATATGCATGCATTATGAAATGCATCATTTACATGAGCATCTACAGACCTAAAACACAGCAGAAATTGAACAAAAGAAACCATTCATCCTCTCACTGTGTGTTGTTTCTGACAGGCTTGGTGCATGCAGCACAGAGAAAAATGTCTGAACTGCTCCTACATGGCTTGCAATTTCATCCATGCAGATAAGACTCAAAAGAGGCATTCTGATTTCCATCAAGTCACATGCACTTTGCATTGCACTCTGTTACGTAAATGGTATGCATAGAAAGATACAAGGTGTCATAGTTACAAGATTCTAATACGTAAAAAGGCACAGTACAATGCTTATCTGGAGGCCTGTGGTTGGTCTGAGTGTCAATTGGGATTAGCCTTTGTTCAGTGTTGAAAAATCCACGTTTTGGGAGATTTCTGATATTGGAGAATTGTAGGGACATTCCAAGCCAATACCAGGATCGAGTTCCAGAGGTTGAGTGCGTGACAAGAGAAGAATTATATGGTGTCTAGTCAAATGGTCGACACAATTTGGTCAATAGGTCAAATGGTCGAATTCTTTTTTTAATTTATGTATATATTTTTTAGGTTTTCGTTTAGGAAACAAAAGGGTTTTTTAGCAAAAAAAGGGGGTTGGGGGGACCCCCCCAAAAAAAAAGAAATGTGGAAAAAAAAAATACATTCGACCATTTGACCTGTCGACCTTTTGGTGTCGACCATTTATCCTGTCGGCCATTTATATTCGACCAAATGACCTAGAACCGAATTATATATGGGTCCTCTTTTTGTGGATGAGTTGTGATTTGAGTGGTTCAGGGATTTGCTGTGCAAGGAGCGTTTGCCAGCAGATATGTGAAGCTTAGCTGCCAGGTACGCTGGTGTACTACTTTATAGATGGTACATGCAGTCTTGCACAGTATCCTGGCCTGGAGAGAAAGCCAATGTAGTTTGTGTAGGACAAGGGTGATTCACTCAAATTTCTATGCACCCTTAATTAGAAGTGCTGCAGCATGGTGGACAGCTGTTAGGGGAGCCAAGTGAGCAGCTCGATGTGCGAAACCACAAGGGCCTACGCATCCAGAAATGCTGTGGTGGGAAGAAGGGTTTGATATTGGGAAGGGTGACGATTTGGAGCCAGGCTATTTGGTTCTTCCTGGCTGCTGTCAATTGGGAAGCCTTGGGAGTTTTCTGAATCTGGCAATTGCGGATCAAATCATTCTAGGCGTATATCATTGAGCCATTGTCAGACAGGTTGTTGTTTAGCAGGGATACCGATGAGGATAATTTCTGTTTTGGAGGGGTTAAGTCTGAGTATAGAATGGAGTCAACCTCCAGGACTCTATGATGGCTAGTTAATCCCAGAGACAACTGATGTCCTGTTGTCTTTGCACTGTCATGTATAAATGAGTATTGTCTGCGTATTGGTGAATGGCTGTAGTAATATATAATATTAATAATGGTGGCTTCTGTGACTCTTGCCATCATTGTTTTTGAATTCCCAATGAGTTGATCCACAGGGTACAGTGGTAGACAGTTAAAGATGGAAATACCAAAATCTCAGGTAGCTGAATATGAGGGCTTCCCCCTTAGGGCTGGTTCAGCTGGTTGCACCACTCGCACAGCACACTGGGGGGACACAAACAGAGTGCACCACTTGGGCACAATTACAAAGGGCCCAATGGCAGCGGATGGTCAGAGACCACAACTCCCAGCACCTCTTTCAATCATCTGGAGACCAAGACACTCACAAGACTATTGAAGCCACACCCTCCTCAACAGCCGTGCCTTACGTTGTCTTCAGTTGTCTTCAGTTCATAAGCCTTACCTGTATCTTCAACGCGTTCTGCCCATCCACCACTCCAAATTCCGCTGAGAACTCGGGATAAGCCTTGGAACCTGAGTAATCAAGCGAAAAGGGCACTGTTAGGTCATACTTACCTGGGCACCTGCTTTTCTCTGCTCCAACCCTCAAACCACTTTTCATACTCATCTGCACAGCTGTTCTTTGCACAGTTTGCACTGTTTCAACACTCGAGGATTATTCACGGTTAGTTAACCCCTGCCTACCACCACGATTAGTGTGTGACTCGCTTCGCGCCTTACACCAGCATCTGTGTGGACGGGATCTCTTAACTGTTACTACAGATCCATGGCATTGCCTTTGGTATGACCCGGGAGACCTCCAAAAACAAAGAAATCTGGTTAACAAGCATTGGAAACCTTGCATTACTTTGAGAAAACAAGAAAAATCTTGTTATCCAGCATTGGATTACTGAAAGAACTGCAGAACTAGGAAACCTTGTGCACCTTGTCCCGGGAGGATAGCTCAGCGGCAGCGTGCGCGTCTTGGAAGCAAGACGACACGAAGCAACAACAGGTTCGATCCCCGGGTCCGCGCTTAGAAACCTCTGGGTGTTTAAGCGCGTTATAAATACGTAACTAAGATAACAAAAAATATACGCAACTAAGAAAAACAAACAATTCCTGTAACAGCGCCTCGATGCCTCCGGGCTGTGTGAGCGCTTTATAAATGTAAAATAAAAATAAGCATTGGGAGGACATGGAATAAAGCCTGTGAAGCAGCTGGTGGACCCATATTGTTGCTGCAAACAATAGCATTGGTGTGATAGCAGCATCCACAAGCCAACCCGAAGTATCTGGACTACAGACCGTCCTGCCAGTGCCTACTTCAACTGGTTGGAGGAGTTGGCAGACGTCAGACCCTACACCAGAGTTTCCAACTTCAGGTAAACAGCACAGCTTGAGAGGGCCCCGGGAGAACAGGAGGGAGATGGGGGGGTGCATAAGAACGAGAGATTGCATTAAGTTGTTCCTCCTGTCCACAGCATCCTGGGTGGGTGCTGTGATGAGTCAGAAATGAGAGTCTGATGCAAAGTTACCATGTATTGGCTTAAAGACTTTGATTTGAAAGTGAGTAGTTGAGAAAAGGCCTCTCTGAGCCCGCTCTATGAGGATTTTCCTACCTGTCCGTGTCAGGATGTCAAAAACAAAACTGTCCTGTGTCCAAAGTTCTATCCTGACTCTCACACTACAAACGTAGCTTTAAGGATAAAAGGGGATTTGTCTTTAACATTCTTTGGTTTGGAAAAAGTGTTCATAAAGGAAGGATACATAATTAAACAAAGGTTTCTTCAAGGATAAAGTTCTTGGACTCCGAGGTTAGCTCCCTTCCCCTGGATTCTTCTTTACTCCTTGAGATTTTCACATATCGTAGTTCTATGGGGCCTCTCTTGGCCAAATACAACACTTGTACAACAATCCTTTAGCTTCACAGTCTTTGGCCCTATTTTAGCCAAGTATAACACTTGCACAATAAATGTTTAACTTCACAACTTTGGTTTCTTTTCAAGAATAGTTCTTTGGGCCTCTCTTGACCAAATGCAACACTTGTACACAACACTGTTTGTCTACTTATAATCTTCAATTGTCTGGTATACCTCCCTGCCAGGACTTCTGTGTTGCACACTTGAATTTGCCTGGTGCACCCTCCTGCAAGGACTTTTGATTCACACACTTAAGGCTGCCTGGCGTACTCTCCAGCCAGGGCTTCTCTTTCACTCCACAGACTCGTGACTGCCTGCTATACTCCCCTGCCAGGACTTCGGCTCATTTGGGTTTCTCACCTACTCCCAAACTTGTCTGTATATAATATTCAATAATGTATCTTCCTGATATATTATCTTCCTCCTGCTTTCTTCTTATTGACACTGTGTACATTTTCAGATTTATAAATGGTTTATTTGCAAGTTAAATTCCTTTTTAGTATACCCATCTCTTTTCTCTCTCTCGGGTAAGTAACTTTCAGATATACATCTTCGGTGTGTTCGCCGATATGCCCCAGTGTCCACGTTGCTTTCTGGAGGTCTCACCGGCTTCTGCAGGCGTTCGTTCCTTCTCTTGCGGTTGGTAGGGAAGGATTCCTGCTTGCATCTCTCTTGCGGTCTTCTTTCCTTCGCTCGCCGAACTACTGCATTTTTCTCCCGATAAGTCTGCTATCCTTTTGGCTTCAGTAAGTGAACTGCTCTTCCCCTGCGTCTGTGAACACCCAGGAGTTTTTCACCTGCTCCTGGTGTTCCTGCAGCGCCTCTCAGTTCCACAGTTCCTCCTTTGCTTGGTGGCGAGCCGTTTGATTACACCACACTGGTTCTGGCTTCTCGACTCTCCGCTCTGTGCAGGAAGGGGGAACTCTCTCTTGCCAGTCGCCACAGCAGCTGCCCCTCATTCTGTGTTTGGGCTGCTTAAATTTCCCAGGCACAGGTGTGACCCGGGAAACACTGGAACACTCACTAGGTTTGCAGTCTCACCTGTTCCACATTACTCAATCCCTCCTCTTATTTATGTCAGTATTTGATTAATTCTGGGAACAGAAGTCCATTGTAAATGATTGAGTCATGGAACTTGCATGAGCATTTCCAAAAGATCTTGATGGCAAGACATCTTTAATAAACTGATAAGTGGAATTGAAAGAGGTGATTCTATCAGTTTGACGGCTGGTTCATAGTTTTAACTGAAGGGGTTTTCCTGTTCTTCATGGGAAAAGGAGTAGACACATTGCAATAAGCCATGATGGCCTTAGACATGGGAAGGTTGTTCTCAAAGGAAAATGGGGTATACCATGTCTCACCCAATGGAGTCATGACACCTCCCCGGAGGCCGTCTCCTCCCATGTGATCCTCCCTTATATTGCCGCCTCAAGGGTCAGGATCAGGTAACGGCTGCTGTCACCTGGCCAC
Organism: Ambystoma mexicanum; assembly: GCF_040938575.1. Taxonomy (NCBI): domain Eukaryota; kingdom Metazoa; phylum Chordata; class Amphibia; order Caudata; family Ambystomatidae; genus Ambystoma; species Ambystoma mexicanum. The sequence continues at coordinate 315,970,173 of NC_090923.1, forward strand.
ATGAGAGGAGGTTACAGCCGGGTGTTCGGTGATGACTCCACCAGATTCATCACAGTATACTGCGTCTGTCTCCTGGAGTGAGGGTATCAGCAAGACAGAGATCAAACCACACCAAAACCACATTCCCTTTGCTGGGACTTTCAGGGTTGTACATTATCCCAAACCTGGAAGACGTGGTGGAGGAGGTGGTGAGTCCACAGCGCTCTCGTTGGTTCCAGAACGTAAGACAAGCATGACACTGGACAAGGGGTGAGCATGTGCATTAGGTTTGCAATATGTTGTTTTTTGGATAGTTTATGGTGGAGGCAAGGCATCAATTTCACAGTTTTGATGGGGTGTATTATAAATCATAGAGGGCTTTGATGATTGGAATGTATACTCAGTAACACTGTTGTCTTTATGAAGATGTTTCAATGCATATCTGGTAGGTGACCATAGAGCCATGTTCCGTGGCCCACCATACCACTTTGCCATTTATGTTTGTGTGACACACGCAATGGGATAAATATAGGGTGCAGTTTCGCCAGAGGCAGCTGGAATGGGTAGGAGGAGCAGAGGAGTGGGGAACTCCAGAGAGGGTGGAAGTATAGTCGAGGGGACGGATCAGAGGTGGGATAAATGTTCTATGAAAAGTAATGTCTTCAGTTCCTTCCTATAGTGTAGGAGGGAGAGGGCAGTCTTATCCGTGTTGGTTACGTATTCCAGGGACAGGGTGCATGCTAGAAGAAGGCCTGTTTCATAGGGCCTCATTACGACCCTGGCGGAAATCGTGGCGCCAAATGCACCATGGAGCACGGCGGAAAGCTGCCGATAGCGCCATGGGGGTTGGCGGATTTACCGCCCCATTCCGACCTTGGCGGGGCGGTAAATCCCCATTCCCCATTTTACCCTTCCCCATTCCCATTTTTGCCCCATAGGGTATAATGGGAGTGGGGAAGGCGTTTATTAAGCCACCGTAAAATACGGTGGCGTAATTAACAACAAGGTCCCGTAGCGCCATGGATTTCTCCGCCCGGAAAAACCAGGCGGAAAACGCTCCATGGCGCTACGGGAACTCGTAGTAGGGCGGACGGGTCCGCCGCGAATACCGCTGGCGTAAACCCACTCCGCCAGGGTCGTAATGAGGCCCATAGTCTTTTACCTCTTGCAGTTCTTTTTCTTTCCAGCCTGGCAATGTCCTGATTTCTGGTTTTTATTCTGCCTCTGAAGATGTTTCTCGGGCAGGTAGAGCTCATCATCTACCAAGTCAATGAAAATCTGTTAATCTTGGGGATTCTTACTTGTCCTAGAATATATATGTAAGTGCTAAATAAAGTGCACAGTTAAGGTATGGCACCGGGCCTACAAACATAAAAAGATACTTATTCAGCTGTAGATAGTTATTTGTGAGATTATGCATTTTATGTCAAGACCTTGAAATGTCTGTATTGCCACATCGCATTACAGGTGGCCTCATTTTGCTAGTCTGCTTTAACCCATTTGTTAGCAGTGTGTCAGAAAATCACAGGAAAACTGGGCGTGGCCTATGCTTGTGTATTTTCATTGAAATTGGGAATTGTTTCAATTGTATTGTTCCATACTCTCAAATAAGTATTTCAAATCTAGAACTTAGTTTTATCAAACCTTTTTAAATGTCCAGGTTTAAAAGATAGTCAACATAGTTGTTATTTTGAGGAATGATTTCAAAGCAAGGTGAAATTGCATTACGAGTATCTGAAAATTGTGATAGTGCATATTCAATGGCAGCTCAGAAATATTGTCTAAAGTCAAGAAGAGTTCATTACCGCCGACTATTTATTTATTTATTTATTGTTCATATGTGTATCTTTTTATTGAAACCGTCTCTGCCTGGAGCGGATGTCAGAGCTGTCTTTATCACGTTTGATCAACTCGAGAAGTATCATAAACATGGTACTTGGTCATAACGGATAGCTGGAAACAACCTTGCCGTCAGGAGAACTCCAGACACTAATTTCATTTATCTTCTATCTCTGCGTGTATATTTAACAGTTTGGTTGCACCGAAATAAGTATTTTCATTCCTCATGAATGCACGAATTTAGAACACTGTTCCTATGCAAGTCCTGCTTCATAAGTTATCATATTGTGCTTGCGCTGTGTTTGTTTATTGAGGGTGGATTTATTTTTAAAAGTGCCATAGCACATTTCGAGCCTTGAACAGCCTTTGTTTTAAAGCAATGCTATTTCCATTCGTCTAATATGTCGTACCGTATTACTTTTGGTTCTAACATTATCCTCTTGACTTTAGTATTCAGTGTCACTTTTTCAAAGAATAGCAGTATTCCTATTGCGCACATTCCTTTGGCTTCCTAGTTGAACCACCCCCAGCAAGATAAAAACAAGTGTGTGCTATCTTTTCCACAAATACCCCTCTACAGGCTACACAGGTGTTAATCAAAATAAATCATTGGATCAATGCCAAGGAAGGATTTCTAGAACAGTAGCACAGTCATACAAACAATTCGCACCATTTAGGTTCCTGATGTGAGCCAGGTGTCACAACGGATCAATGTCAAGGAAGGCTGTCTACAACAACAGCACAGTTTAGGTTCCTGATATGAGCCAGGTCAGGGAAAGCTATATAAAACAGTAGCACAGTTAGGTTCCTGATATGAGCCAGATGTCGCAATGGATCAATGTCAAGGAAGGGCATTTAGAACAGCAGCATAGTCATACAAAATATTCTCACAGTTTAAATTCCAGATATGAGCAAGGTGTAGCAATGGAGAAATGCCAAGGAAGGCCTTCTAGAACAGTTGCACAGTTTAGGTTCCTGATATGAGCCAGGTCAAGGAAGGCTCTCTAGAACAGTAACCCAGTCATAAAAACAGTTCTCACAGTTTAGGTTCCTGATATGAGCGAGGTGTAGCAATGGATCAATGCCCTAATCTATTAGATCTTTTGGCGGCATTCAACACTGTTCACCACTCCACCCTGTTGTCCCGGCTCACAGCAGCTGGCCACTCTGGGGATTTCCTAGCCTGGTTTTCTTCCTTCTTGATGGACAGGAGTCAATGGGCCTCATTCCGAGGTGGGCATAAGGGGTTAACGGCGCCAGTGCATTACGAGGTCCTTTAACCAATTCCGCTAAGGGCGGCTGGTTTTACCGGTGGGAACCGCTAAAGGACCAGCAATCAAGGGTCTTTTGAATGCTTATGCAATCAAGGGCCTATTGAATAGCCCCCTAAAACTGTACTTAAGAAGTTGTTTGCCCCCACGAGCACTCAAAAAGGTTGCACTGTTCCAACTTCTAACAAGCTGGATTTTATTTGAACAGGAATTTCGTTACTAATTCACCCTTCTGATGAATGTTCGTTATTGATTTATTGAGAACAGAAACATGTTGAGACAATTATTCTTGGGACTGAAACTGAGATATCAAATTCGTTCTACATGTTAATAATTTGAGAAGTGCACACAATGAGAGTTAACCCTGATGCACACACCATTTCTTTAAAACGAATCATTAACTGAAGATTGATGAATTCCTATGAATTGTGGTTTTATGTATTTGTCATTTAATGTTATTGATTGTCACTTGATTTAATAATTTTTTAATGATGTTTCAAAATGAATGAAACTTTGTTATTATTTTTTTAAGTTAATTTGCCACATGATATCATCTTAACCAGTACAACCCGTGGCCTATATCTCTGTCTCATTTATAATTACTGAGATGCCATACTGCATGCATCAAGAAAATAAAAATGAGAACTGAAATCATTCATTATAGTTTATTCATATGCACCGTTTTATGTATATTCATAAAAGGTGATAGCAGAAAATGACCCAGAGTCTATCAAACTCTTCTGTTTCCCATGTCCTAAAATGAAAGATTTAGATTAATAAATACATACTAAATGCATTTATTTTAAGCCAGAAAGGCTTGAATTAATTATCTTAATTATCAATGCTGACATTGTGGCAAACCTTGAGCGGTAAACAGAAGAGACAAGCATTGGCAAAACCAATACATTTGATTTTCCAAATGTCGTATGGGGACTTCACAAACAAATTACAATTACAAAACCAAACCTTTTTGCTTTGCCAAAACTAATTTATTTTCTTTGGTAGACGTAGGTGAAATTAATAGATGTAATTACGGGTATTATCCTCAGACCAAACTACAATTCTTCTGAGGTGTGCGAGTGAGACAAGCAAGTTAATACACAAAAATCAAGTTTATAAAAAAATGTATGTGTGCCAACCCGCCTTCATGTCTTCTTGACATCCCTCCTTGGCTGGCCCACAACTTTGTATGTCACCTTACAGTGCATGGGCTCCTCACATGTCCCCATGAAGACTTCACTCACACTAAGAATCTATTAAATCCCATTTCAACACTAGAGCGTCAATGACATGGACATGCTTGTCCTACTGCCTACATAACAACAGTTCTCTGCAACCCCAGCATGACTCCAATGCAGTGTTCCAAGGGTAGCCTGATTTCACTGCTCCTGAGGCCATATCATGTCTAGTTGGCTGAGAGGCAATTGGGACAGGCATAGATTAGCAAGGGTAAGTACACAGAAGAAAATAGAACTAAGTTTATTTTCTTAATCTTCATTAGAAATGTAAGGGATTGCATCCAGAGCTAAAGGCACACAAAGGGATCCTGCAATCAACGTCTCTCATTCTTTGCGCTCTATTAGCCTCTGTTTGCCACTGGGTGCCACAAAGCATGCCTCACGCAAACAACCTCCAAATCAAACTCCAACACAGCACTCCACTGAAATCTCTAATCACATACACTTGCATTCTGCTCAACTGCAACGCTGCACCTTCACACACACACATGAAATCAATTAACTAATTTGGGCACACTCCCCAGACCCACCCTTTCTAACAGATATATGGCTCAAACCTCACCACAAGCCTATTATCCCTGACATGCTTTCCCCACACTATCTCATCCACCATAGAGGCCACCCACACAAAGATGGTGGTGACACTGCCATCATTTACAGAGACACACGTACACTTGGCAACCCCATACACCACTATAAACATCCTTTGATGTACTCTCTTTCACTTGCTCATCTGCAGGACACACACACCATATGTATCCACTACACTGTAGAGGAGCAACCTGATGGCTCTGCAGGAAGTCCCACCCCCCTACTACCTATATGTTGGGAGCCTGGAATTGTGCCATGTTTGACACCAGCAGTTGTGACTATTCCGTGGCGAATATTCGAGAAAAGGTATGCATTGAGAAAGCCATATAAAATGTATTCCCGAAGAAAAAACAATCTAATGGTTGAGCTCCCTGAAGGAATATGAAAATGAGAGAAAGAGAAGCTGGTGACATCACAAGGGACGAGCTTGATGCCCTGAAGAATGGTTGAAGAAGAAAATGCATGGATCATATAGAAACTGATGACGAAATTAAGAATCGAGTAACTTTAAAGTACGAAAGAAGATTGCACCTTTGAGAAGCACTGCAGAAAAAGCAAGCCACATACTTTCAAGACTTCGCAAATGGAGAAACAACCTGGATGGGAGAGCAAGACGCTTGTGCATCCTGCAGGTCGACAGGAAGAAATAGTCATGAAAGATTTGAAGAGAATTGAATGCCCTGATAAAACAGAGATAGCTGGATCGCCTGGATGTTAGGAGCATACTCAATTCTTGGTTTAAGGACAAGTAAAATCTAAGAAAGAATGGGAAGCAGGAATTATGTCCTGTGCAGCTAATCTACTGAAGTCAGAATAGGTGCAAGAAGTACAAAGAGTAAACGATTGGTGTTTGAAGTCATGGGTGAAACATGCCAAATTTCTGACATGGGTAGAAAATGAATCAGGTCCAATGATGGAGATTCCTTTGACAAAAGCACCATTGTGTTTCTGTAAAGTAAAAATAATTTGTGTGGGAGATAACAAAGGCTGCAAAACTACAGTGGTTGTCTCCAGAATGGGAGCAGTGACAGCTGTTCTAATGAATCAATATTGGGCTTGTGGGTCCAGGGCCTACATGAAGTTGCCCAAAGATTGGGGAGGAACGTGCTCCTCAGTGCTCATCCATGTTCCAGCATTAGTGATTCCTCAGAGTGACCTGAATATTGGAGAATTTCCAAAAGTAGATGCCCATTTGAGGAAGAGAAGAGAGCTTTCCTTTCTTAATTGAACCAGAAGAGAGAACTACTTCTTAGTAAAATCAATAGAAGCCATTGAATCTATCCCTTACAAGCACAGGTTTTTTAACCAGGCTGATTCAATATTTACATCTATCTTCATGCCAGGGATCCAGATGATGTCTAATGCTAAATGGTTTCGGATAACGAGATGGGAGCTTCTGCAGACAATTAACACCACCATAAAGGGATTCAATGCCATCAAGGAATAGCTGAGGGCCATACGACTGATGACCCTGCAGAACAGATATGTCCTTGACATGATCACTGCAATGGAAGGAGGAGTTTACGCCAGAATCGGGCCATCATGTTGCATGTTCATACCTTCTCATGATGACGAGAATGAAACCTTGACAGAGGCCATAACGTTGCTGACGAACCTGCACACCAAGATGGAAGACGAGACAGAGGACTTTACAGATGACAGCTGGTTTGCAACTATATTCTCATGGATTCCCATCCAGACAGCAACTCCATACCAAACAGTATCCATAGTCCACTCCTTACCATGACCTCACACACTCATCATCTACCCCACACACATAGCTAGCTACACCAACACCCTACTGTGTGCATCAAGTGTAAATCAAAAAAGAATGCCATCACCAAAGAAGCCCTGTGTGCAAACATTTAGGAGTGGGGGCAAAACACACAGACAGGTTCACCAGCATATCCACACACAGCAAAATGCTTTTATATATATATATTTCAGCAACATCCTCACCAGGGCAGGAACCTGTAGGATCCCCTTCCCCTACCCAGGGCTGAAGGAGCTGCAACATCCGGCCCACCGAGAGACCGCCTGAGCAGCAACTAAACTGCAGGATCAGCGTAACCCTAAGCGCTGTGAGACCTAGAGGCATATTGCGTGCCGACCTGATTTCGAGTGAATCTGCGAGGCTGGGCAGCTACCATTGTGCCTGAGCCCACGAGGTGCTGTTCGCTCTAATGCATCGTTTCCCTAAGATGGCTGCCGCATCTACGACCCATGTTTTGTTTATGAGCCGTTGCCTAGCAACAGTGCATTGCTTGGCTTTATAACCAATAGGACGGAACCGGAGGCGGAAGCCGGCCCGTCCAGACGAAGGCCCTCAAGAATAAGGCCATTACCTGTATGCGACCTGTCCACGGATGGGGGCACAATCCGTGAGTAGAATGTAGGTGACAAACACTTTACATTATCTAAACTGTGCCAATACATAAGATTCCCCTCCATATTGACTCATTATCAAAGGTATGACGCGTTAGTGCTTTACTGCTGAGCACTGCATCCTTGTGGTAATCTACTGTACTGTATTCGATGCAGCTCATTTGGTCACACCTGATACTGGTATCGAGCTACTGGAATTAGCCTTATAGATGCTAGCGTTGAATTTCAAACTAGCCTACCTGTTATTACAGCCGTAGTTACATGCCAACCAGCCTTTGTATACTAGGTGCTACACTTCTATCCTGACTTAATCTAGTCCGCAAGTTATTGAACTATACCAACTAGGCGCTTAACGTTCTACACTGCCACCTACTCTGTTACGGCAACACATTGTGACCTGCCGGCGGAATGTATATTGAGTGTCTACCCCGCTGCTTAGAACTGTTATGTGACCTTTGCATTATCTTTTGAATTCCTTCTGCATCGCTTGGTTATTTGCCTGCAGAATTTACATTGAGTGATTGCCCTGCTATGCTCACCATCTGCATTGCCTTCTGATGGTTATTTGCCTGCCAAAGGTTGAATTGCTATTTGCCTTTTGTATTGTTACTTGCCTGCAGACCGTACATTGTGTGATTGCCTTGCCCCCTAATACTGCTATGCTCACCATCTGCATTGCCGCTCCGAATTTGACATTGCATCGCACTCTTATCTGCCGGATGCATGTATACTGAGTGACTGATAACCTGCTGCCCACTCTCCCGCTAATATGCATCCCCAGAGTGCAGCATTCATCCACCGTCAACTTGCCTTTTGCCTCTTAATCAATCTTATAGCACATCTAGACTCAGCATCACCTTGCCTTAACACCCACACAGTAGCATTACCACAGAGCTACACACACGTCTTCCTGTAATCCTTTAGTACCACACAACACACATTTAACACGCACCCTACCGTGCACGAACAACGCCTCAGCGGTTCCTCTGATAACATACACCAGCAACTCCCTGCTCATTCAACCATAGACGTTCCGCTGGCTAACCCTTACCTCAACTATCCAGCTCTCTGGTTACAACAAGTTGCCAGGAAGCCCACACCTAACCAACCCTGCACTGTCTCATTGAGAAACTTGAGACTAGGGTCCAGACTACCTCACGTCTCCTACCACCGTTCTATCAGTGCCCAGTTAGCCAAACCATCTGACATTAAGCTTACAGCAGCCACCCAATACTATGCTCCCACCCCTCTATGGACACACCTTCATTGGACTCCACTCCTGACTCAAGTACCCTACTGTCCACTACGCAACCTTCAACAAGTATTAAAGCAGCACTGATCAATTCCAGGTCTCTCACTGCCCATGCCCTTGACATGGCTGACCTCATCACTACTCATGACCTGGACCTCATAGCCATCACTGAAACCTGGCTCCATGTGGCCTCAGAACCCCTGCTATCCCTGGCAATCCCTGAAGGCTACACTATCATCAGAAGTGACCGCAACACTGCTCAAACTAAAGGAGGAGGTATAGCTATTATTTACAAAACCACGTTAAATCTCTGTCTATCCACTTCTTGCCAATTCAAATCAGCAGAATCCCTCACAGCGAAGCTCACCATCTGCCCCAACCAGACCATCACTGCCCACATTATATACACCCCGGACCCTTATCCACCTTTACTGTGGATCTCGCCCACACGTTGTCTGAAAACACCAAGACTATTTCTCAAATCATCGTATTAGGCGATTTTAATTTAGGCCTCCTAGACCCCAACGATGCAGCTGCCCATGATGTCAATAGCCTACTACTTAACCTAGGCTTCACACAACGTGTTACCGCACCTACTCACACTAAGGGCAGAATCCTAGACTGCATAGCGGACCTTAACTGCAACGCTTATGTCAACTCCAACCTATCATTTACCTGGACCGACCATCACCTTATCACTTTCAGCATCCCCACTAAAACTACCCACTCCATTCCTAACATAGCATCTGCTACATCCACCAGGAACAAGCGCAACATAACTTGGGCCAAACTTATCCCACTCATCCTCCCTACCCTCAATGATCTTGCTTCCGCATGCTCGGATCCTACTGTCTTGGTAGACACTTACAATCAGACTATGCTAAAAGCACTTGATCTTATCGCTCCCTCCAAATTACGTAAACCTAAACCCAGGGCTCACCTTAACTCCTGGTTCACACCTCAGCTGAGAACCTTACGTAAGGAAAAAAGGACCCTTGAAACTCGCTGGAGAAGCCACCCTACAGAATCAAATAAAGCAAGTATGGCACTAGCTACGCTAAACTACAACAAAGCCATACCGTCTACTAAAAAAGAAACATATAATAACGTATTAAACATGCCCAATCCAACACCAAGGAGTTATTCTAAATCTTAAAGGAACTGGAATCCCCTGCCACTCCTCCAGACACCTGCTCCAAAGACAGCACTTGGTGTACAAACATCCAAAAGGCCCTCTTGCGTAAAATCACCATGCTCCAAACCAAGAGAGAAAAACAGCCTGCACTCTTTTATATCACAGCTTGCCCCCCAGGCTAACTACAAACCCAATACTGTATCCTTGCAACCATTCTGCTTCTCACCTCTCTCAACCTCTGAAGTTGAACACATCTTTAACAGCCTTAAGCCTTCTAATTGTCAGGGAGACTCTTGTCCTGCCACCATTATCAAGGAGGCCTCACATAACCTGGCGCCTTTCATTACTACACTCATAACTCCTCCTTCAGTACGGGGATCGTCCCTGACAACCTTGCCTGGGTTATTACTCTTCTGAAAAAACCAACCTTGGACGCCAACATTCCCGCCAATTACAGACCAATCTCCACTGTGCCATTTCTCTTAAAAAATCTTGATCGAGCGGCATACCTGCAGATCCAAGAATATCTAGAAACCAATAACCTCCTGGGTCTAAGGCAATCGGGCTTCCGCCCTCGCCATGGCACAGAAACTGAGCTTCTAGACCTAAAAACGCAAATTGAAGACTTAAAAGACAAGGGAAAATTGGCTCTCCTACTCTTATTAGACCTTTCCGCAGCATTTGACTTGGTTAATCATCAAATCATATGCCACCACCTCAAAACTTCTGCCAACTTCCCGGAGAAAGCTACAGCCTGGATTACTTCCTTCTTGGACAATAGATCCATGAGGGTATTTTCCCCCTCCGCCACAGCTGAACCTTCCCCTATCCATGTGGAGTCCCCCAAGGATCATGTGTGTCCTCGACACTCTAATTTGTCTTAACAAAACCTCTATTTTACATCTTGGACCGCATGGGCGTCATGTACACTAATTACGCTGACGACACCCAAATACCTATTCCTATCACAGGTGATCACAAAACTGACTCCCTAGCTATCAATGAAATTTATCAAGTCACCCAGGCTTGGATGGCACACCATGAACTGTGCTTAAACGACGAGAAGACTGAACTCCTCATCTTAGGTTCACCTCAAAAACTCAGTAAACTCGACTCTTCGTTCAAGTCCTTCACTATTGATGGTAATTCCATCAAAGTGGCCAAGGACACCAAGACACTAGATATTTACCTTGATTCCACCCTCTCCTTATCTAGACAAACCAATGCAGTCTCCTCAGCTGCATATTACACATGCAAGCTTATCACAGCCTGCCGCCCCTTTCTGTCTCCAGCCAACTGCACAACCCTAGCCAGGACTCTGGTCCTCTCCAAAATTGATTACTGCAATGCCATTTATTTGGGTACCAACCAATGCAATATCAGAAAACTTCAAATTATCCAAAACAACGCTATCATAGCGGCCCTTAACATCCCTAGGACCTCACACATCTCCGAATACAGACGGAGACTCTGCTGGCTTTCAGTTACCCAAAGATTCTCTCTTAAATTCCTGGCTCTTACTCACAAAAGTATCGCAAACCAAGCCCCCAGCTACTTATCCAACAGATTCACATCTCATTCAGCTGCGAGACCTCTCAGAAGTGCCCAATCTAACTACCTTGTCATCCCATGCTTCAACCTCCAAAAATCTGGAGGTCGCAGCTTCCATGTCCTCGCAGCTAAGTTGTGGAACACATTACCTAACCCACTCAGAGCTGAACCCTCTTTTCCTGCCTTCAAGCGTAATTCCAAAGCTTGGCTGTCCACCTACGACTAAGCTTGACCTTGACTGTAACAGTAATCATGGCATCATTGGCCTCTTGCATTATATCTTGCCTTGTATTTTGCTCAGCCTGTGCAACCTGCATTCCCTTGACTATGTAACATGTATATTTTGTATATTTCAATGTAAATACTTCTGACTGTAACCTGCCTGTAACTAAATAATGCGCCCAGTTGCCCTTGGGCCTTGTGCGCTATACAAATACATAAAATACAAATACAAATACAAATACAGATATATATATGGTTCATGGGTCACCCATAGTGTATATGTTTACTTGATTGCCATCTGACAGATCTGGCCTTTTTATCATCTATGCAACTGCAGGTACACTGTCATTCCGAGTGGGGTATTTCAAGTTTAATACACCATAGTGGTCTGGCCAAATCCGGTTATTACACTGCTTATAATGAACTGTGCATTTATATTTAGTATGTCCCTCATATTAATATATTTTTTTTTTGAGGATTCAGACTTAATTTTGGGACTATTATGGCCCACACAGTGTTTTACATCCTGGTCAGGACCACTTCTAACCTGCAACGAAATTGTTTATGCACTGTGCTTTTACTTCTCTGACTTTGCCTGTATTTTTAACCCTTTCTAATATGGCCGCTTTGTTTCCTCATGTTTTCCAAACAAATTGTTGCCATTGACATAGTTAAGGGACTGCACCTCAGAAGGGTATTTACCTTTGCTAATCTCGCTCCCCCTTACGTGATCAAGCGCTTAGTATAGCGCGAAACGCGTTGTTTGATGGCTGCTACCCCTAGGTGTCCTGCTGTTGTTTTGTTTTCTATGTGCTGCTTGTGTGTTGTGCATTCGGTTTTGCACGATGCATTTTTTAAATCTTTTTGTAAACATTAAAGCCACCAGTATTCTTTCTACTGTGTCCGTTGTGTTTTGTCCGACTTTTTTCTGAACCTGGCACTAGTTTTTGTGCCTGCGGGAGTGCGGTTCGCCTCTTCCTCCTTGTTTTGCAATCTTGTCCAACACGGAGCCTTCCGTGTTTGAACCTGCACCGGGACCGTCACCTTGTGCACGTCCTACTTTGATGCTTCGCTTGCTGAAGAGGATTGCTGCCGGTTGTGGCAGACCATACTGCCGATAGGACTCGGATCGAGTACACGCACGGGAAGACAACAACTGAAGCCACCTTACCGACCGGCGATTTCGTGTGTGCCGGAGGACACACGAGGGACCGTTGCAAGGTAAGAGTTTGTTTGCGGTTTGTTTTAACTTCCGTTCTGCCACACAAGTACTTACTGCATTCCTGATTCTAGCCCGCACCAGCCCTCAGGTCCTTTTGGTTACCGTCCTTACAATTACAAGGTGGTACTCCGCATTTTTTGGTTCTTTCTAGTCAAACTCTTCTATAATATTTACACTATTTCAGCCATAGTATGACAAGCACGCAGGACGCCTGGGTAGCAGCCCGGCTACTTCAAGCCAAGGATTTATTTTGTGAACAACAGGAATCTGTTGTTACATTGCCCACTGTTGGGGCTAATAAAAAGGCTAGCATTAATGTTAACAAGGAAGTGTCTTTACCGAGGTAGTATGAGAGACTCTGAAGAAGGGAAATAACTAAATGTTGGGAGGAGCATTCCCTTCAGATCTACCTGGACATTGAGAGAATACCACGAGGTTTACGCATCATGACGACTCCGTCTTTTGAGGACCAAGATCCATTGATGCTTGAGGAATGGGGTGCAGCGAGTAAAGGCTGCTCTGGCAAATTTTTGACAATTTTAGTAAAATATGCTAAATTGGATTGCGAACAAGCACTCAAAGAATTGGGTAAAGTAGAGTCTGATCTTACCAAAGTCCCTATAACAGAGGAAGGCAAATCTTTGCGTATAAAAATTGACAAAGCTTTAATTTCCTTTGAAGATGAAATCAAACAGCGTAAACACAGAACATTTCTCAGAGATAAAACAGACTATGAGATGGGTCGTGTGTTTACCTTTGCTAAACGCTTTGACTCTCTCTGCAAAACTAATGCTACACAGTCAACACCTGTCCAGTCTGGTGATCTGGCCGCGGCCACTTCTGAGTCAGATATCTCTGCATCTGAGACCGACAAGCCCATTCCTAAAATTAATTTTTTAGATGAAATGCGACTTTTATGTCAGGATGGAAAAAATCAAAAAAGAGGCAGAGGCCGTGGGAAGCCAAAAGGACGAGGAAGAGGACAGAAATCACAGGCAAAAAAGTCATCCGCCGAGGCCGACATGGGAACCGGTCCAAAGGCGCTGCAACAGGGCAGATCAACGCGCTCTGGGGCCAAAAACCAATCATAGACAATATGAAGATCTGTCAAATTATCAACCTGTCGTCCCATGTCCTTACCAAATCTCAGACTTCGCTTTTATCTTTGGGTCTTAATTTCTGTTCCACTGTGAATTATGATTACGCACAAGTACGCATAGACTTTGATAAGTTTATGCGTAAAATTAAGCTCAAGAAATTCTTTGCTAATACCACTGCCACTATAAAGCGTTCTGCATTACGTACCGGCGGCACTGATCTCTTAATTTCGGACATCCCTTCACTCATGGATCTGGCATGCCTCGATGATGACAAATATGATCCGATGAATGTTGACTTTTCTGATTTTGACATCAATCCCAATTGGGATACACGGACCAAGCTTAAAAACAAATCCAGATTCAACCCTCAATTTCCTGTTGGAGGCTGTGTCGAGGCTTTCCATGATTTGTGTATTGATGACCTCAGAAAACTTAGTCAAAAGACTGGCACAATTAAACAGAATCTTACAATTGCCCAACGACAAGCGATGAATGAACTTCAATTGTTATCCAATATTGTCATCAAACTGGCCGACAAAGGCTCCAATGTTGTTATCCAGGACAGAACGAAATATGTCATAGAGGCCAATCGACAATTACATGATCGCCAATGCTACACGAAACTGTTGAAAGATCCCTCGGAAGAAATCAGGACAGATTTGATTGCTCTATGTACTAGGTGGATGAATGAAGATCTATTGGAGGATGATCTGCTTAAATTCCTCACTCCAACATCTTATATCATACATAACATTTACTTCCTCCCTAAAACACACAAATGCCTTTCTAATCCCCTGGGTAGGCCTATTGTCACTTTATGTGGCTCACTATTGGAACACCTAGCCCAATTTATTGATGAAACACTTGTTCAATTTGTATCAGTGTTACCTTCCTACCTGAGGGATACTAAGGACTTTTTACAACACGTTACTAATACACCTTGGGAGGAAGGTTTACTTTTGGCCACTTTAGATGTAGTTTCTTTATACACATCTATTAGCCACACTATTGGTATTTCTGCATGTAAATATTTTTTGGACACCCGTTCTCTAAACTACCTTGGACACAGTACTATGATTCTGGACATGCTCTCACTCTGTTTACACAATGTTTTTCTTTTTGAGGGATGCTTCTATCGGCAAGTAAGGGGGACTGCGATGGGCAGTACTTTTGCACCACCCTATGCTAATCTCACAATGGGGTGGTGGGAGGCTACTTTCTTGTCTGATTTACTATTATCTTGTTTTCCGACACAGATTATTTCTTGGTGGCGGTATATAGATGACGTGTTTATCATTTGGAAGGGTACCGAAAGTGACTGGCTGCTATTTGTTAAAAGTATTAACAACAATCAAGTCAATCTTAGCTTCACCAAATGCCACAGTCGTTCAAAGATTGTGTATTTGAATGTGACTGTAATGATGGATGATTCAGGCATCAGCACAGCATTACATAAGAAACCAACCAATACTGGTCTACCACTCCATGCGAACAGCTGTCATCCAACACCTTGCAAAAAATCCATCCCTTACGGTGAATTTATTCGGTATCGCCGTAATTGTTCCAATGTTGCTTGTTTTGATCATCATTGTGCACAGACGGCAATGGATTTTTTGAAACAAGGATATCATAAAAGAACGATTGAAATGGCATATCTTCGAGCACGTGGAATGTCTAGGGACACATTACTGTATGACACCAGTCCCAAGGCTGCCATTAATGATGATCCTCGACTCATCATCACATTTGATACTGCCTCCAATGATATTCGTAAAATTGTGGAAAGGCATTGGCATGTTCTTACCTTGGATAATGACTTGAAGCCCATTTTGGGCAATCGACCCACCTTGACGTACAAACGAGTACCTTCTTTAAGGGACAAACTTGTGTCCAGTTTTTTACCTCCAGGGGGCAAGACTAAATGTTCTAATACCTGGCTTCCAGCTTCACATACGGGCTTTACCAAATGCATGAAGTGCAAAGCTTGTGCACATGCAATTGGCAAGAAATCTTTTGTGCATCCCATTGCACAAACACAGCAAATGATACGTCAATCCATTAATTGTGATACCACTTTCGTTGTTTATGTGCTCTCTTGCCCTTGTCTGCGTTGGTATGTTGGCAGTACTACATGCAAACTGAAACTCAGAATTCTACAACATTTGAGAGCCATTAAGAACTCTGATCCGACATACCCCATGGCAAAACATTTTAAATCTGAACATAACAATGATGTGAAAATGTTAACTTTTTTTGCTGTGGCGCATGTACCTCCTCATCCAAGGGGTACTGACCACATTTTGAAGCTGAGACAACTTGAAGCCAGATTTATTTTAGATCTTGACACCAAATACCCTAGGGGTCACAATGTAGACGAGGAGTTGTATACTTTTTTGGGTACTTAATTATTTGCTGTAGTCAATTTGCTATTTCTCTTGCCATTCTGTTTTGTTTTTCTTTGCTGGGGTTTTTCTGTTTTCCCAGTGAGACACTCTCTTAACTTTATGATTCCTGTCTTCACTTCTGTTGGTTTCATGCAGGTATTGACTTATTGACCCTTTTTTTTAAATTTCCTTTTCTGTACCTGCATGTCTTAGCTGATTATTTTGCATTATAGGGGGGGTACTTTATCTATAATATTTAGCTTATTCTGATGGCTCACATGCAGTCCTTTACACATCTATGGTTTTCCCTTTGTTTTTTGGAACTGTCTATTTTTCCTTTACTTTCATGATTGTGCTTGTCCAGCCGGTGGCCTGGTTTTAATTTGTCATGCTGCTTATAGCTTCTGGCTATGTGTGTCTTTTATATTTTCGATTGTTATTACCGCGTATGTACTTGCACTTTGACGGAATGGCTGCTAATTTTGCATTTTGCACAATTCATATTGTTGATGCACTTGCACTTTATCTGAATGGCTGCTATTCTGCCAGTT
This sequence comes from Ambystoma mexicanum, assembly GCF_040938575.1. NCBI lineage: Eukaryota > Metazoa > Chordata > Amphibia > Caudata > Ambystomatidae > Ambystoma > Ambystoma mexicanum. The sequence goes on from NC_090923.1 coordinate 315,986,893, forward strand.
TGCACAGTCAAACGTGTTGATGCATTTGCACTTTAAGACATCCTCTATTTTGAGGTGGGCTATACATATTCTTGTCTGGCTGTTCGTTTTGCTTTTTTGCACTGAACATAGACACTTCATGGTCCAGCTGCTATTTTTTGCACTTTGCACATAATAACTTGCCTTTTGTACAGCTATGCTGACATCTTTATTCTTGTTGGCTTAGCTCCAACTTTTGACCATTTTTTCCATCTTTACTTGGCTGGCTTGTTTTTATCATAATTTTACCTGATTGTTGGGACTAATATGACTTGTTTGTTTATCTAATGGGACAGATTGAACATTTGCGGGTTTTATTCTGTATTCTTAGGCCTTGGTATTATTGCTCATATATGCTGGTGATTCCCATGTGACGTGATTCCACTGCTGATGGTGATTGTTTCTCCACAGGGGGTTCATGGGTCACCCATAGTGTATATGTTTACTTGATTGCCATCTGACAGATCTGGCCGTTTTATCATCTATGCAACTGCAGGTACACTGTCAATCCGAGTGGGGTATTTCAAGTTTATTACACCATAGTGGTCTGGCCTAATCCGGTTATTACACTGCTTATAATGCACTGTGCATTTATATTTAGTATGTCCCTCATATTAATATTTTTATTTTTTTGAGGATTCGGACTTAATGTTGGGACTATTATGGCCCACACAGTGTTTTACATCCTGGTCAGGACCACTTCTAACCTGCAACGAAATTGTTTATGCACTGTGCTTTTACCTCTCTGACTTTACCTGTATTTTTAACCCTTTCTAATATGGCCGCTTTGTTTCCTCATGTTTTCCAAACAAATTGTTGCCATTGACATAGTTAAGGGACTGCACCTCAGAAGCTTATTTACCTTTGCTAATCTCGCTCTCCCTTACGTGACCGAGCGCTTAGTATTACGCGAAACGCGTTGTTTGCAGGCTGCTACCCCTAGGTGTCCTGCTGTTGTTTTGTTTTCTATGTGCTGCTTGTGTGTTGTGCATTCAGTTTTGCACGATGCATTTTTTAAATCTTTTTGTAAACATTAAAGACACCAGTATTCTTTCTACTGTGTCCGTTGTGTTTTTTCCAACTTTTTTCTGAACCTGGCACTAGTTTTTGTGCCTGCGGGAGTGCGGTTCGCCTCTTCCTCCTTGTTTTGCAAATATATATATATATATATATGGCCCTCTCATCTTGGGATGTAGACACGCTGCCTGACAGGAGGCCTCTTCTGTCAGGCAACGTGAACACGCTGACTGGAGAGGTCTATTTCCTGTCAGGAACCCTGTGTATGCTGCTGGCATAATAATGAGAGCCAGCGAGGTGAGTCTTCCGATGACCTGTGTCTACCATTATTCACCACTACATTTGGTGAGGAGTCCTTTGGCTCAGCTAAAAAGCAATAAAAAAAACAAGTGTAGCGGGGGACGTGCCCCTGCAGAGAGGCATGCAGCACAGTCCCTCATGCAAATAAAGCACACAGGGGACAGTGCTGCCTGTCACTCAGGCGAGGTGGCGGCTGTTAATGTTTATATATTAATATATGTGCTGGGTCTGTGGCCCACGACCAAGAATGACAGGAGGCACGTCAGGATGTAACTATATCTATCTTTATTCTAACACATCCCTTTACCTGCTCCACCCTTTCTGGTCCATCCACGTGACCTGACAGTCACTCCTTATAGGGGCTGACATCAACCCACACATATCTCCTTACGTCCGTCTCACATCTCTTTAATGAGTCTCTTTTGTGCTGTTGACAGTCCTCATTGACCGTCCCATGTCCATCAGCTCAGTTTCCTCCAGCTTGGCTCTCTTTCCTGGTGCTGTTTGCAGATCTACTTCTTCGCTTCCTTCACTTTGGACGAGGGCCTCTTGACCCGTATCTCTCTTGACTGCTCTGTTCTCCTCTTCCTCTTACTTTTGACGGATGAAATGTTTGAAGAATGACACATTCTTGGTCACTTCTCCATTCTCATTCTGCGCCATTATCATTGTCCCTCTTACTTACTTCACTTGCAGGCGTGTGTCTGCGAACTTCGCGTCTGTCTTTCTCTGGATCTTCTGTTTCACTATCACCTCAACACCATCTTTGTGCTATTTTTCTCTGGCCCCTCTCTTCCAGTCAGTCCACTCTCTTGCTTGTTGCCTTATTCTAGCGTCTGCTTTCTTTATCTCCTCAATCACCATCTCTGCTTCCGGTTCCACCCGAAGTAGTCTCTTTCTTGAACAATATACCACCATGAGTTTGGTAGGTGTTTTCCCTGTGGCCTCATGTGGTGTGTTTCTATTGTGTCTCAGCATTCTGCACAAGGCTTGTTGGACGTTCATGTCATCAATCTGGGCTTTCTGAATGGTTATTTTAATTGATTACATGAATCTCTCCGCCATGCCATTGGTCGGCGGCCAGAGAAGAGTAATCTTTTGATGTGTAAAGCCCATGTGCTTCGGGAATCTGTCAAATTTGTGGCCATTTAAAGGAGGACCATTGTCTGTCTTCACCGTGTACGGGATTTTCCATTCACTGAAAACTTCATCAATTACTCCCTCTAGCTGTGCAAATGCCGTCATGTGAGTCCACTTTACTAGCAGGAATTAGAAGTCACCTGACCCCATTGGTCCATAGAAGTCCATGGCTACTTGGTTCCACACCCTCTGCGGGATGGCAGTGTCTTGCAATGGGATTGGCGTATCGCACCTTGCTGTGCACTGACATGTCAGGCAACGATGAACCATGTCTTCCACCATGTCGTCAATGAAAGGGAACCAAGCATGTAGCCTGAGGAGTTTCTTTGTGTTCTGTACCCGTCTATGTCCCTCTTGGGTGGCATGGACAGTGTTTCTCCTCAGGGACTTGGGCAATATCAGCCGACATCCACACAGTAGTACTTGCTGATAGGACACTGCCAGTTCGGTGCAGATCTTTGCCAGTCTATCAATTTAATTTCCCACTTGTCTGATTCTGGGTGCTGCTCTAGTCTCCTCTTGAAATCTCTCCACCTGTTATCCTTTGTTAATTTGATCGCCATTGCAATGGAAGGATTATCAGCAGATGCCTTCCAGCATGAGCGCCGGTGGCAGCGCATTTGTAGTGATGCATCTGATGTGTTCAGCATCTCCTTTCCTGGGTCCCTTCCCCATCTTCTGAGGATAGCATGAAATTTGGTCAATATGGTTATTCCCCCCCACCCCACCCCGGCCAGTATACCATCACATAGTCATACTCTTGGAGTCTTATTGCCCATCTCTCTATGCATGGCAGCATTTTTGTTCTTGAATTGCCAAAGGGGGATAGCAGTGTCTGGTGATCCATCACCAGTGTAAATTACTTTCTGATGACAAAATGGTGGAAGTACTCACACAGCGCCCAAGTTCCCTTTCTCCGCTTGGGAGTATGCACCCTGAGTAGTGGACAGTACTTTGCTTTCAAACGCTACGATGAGGCTCAGCAATGAGCCTTCTGGGTCTCTCTGGTTCAAAATGGCCCTAAGGCCAACCAGGCTAGCATCAAAAACAGTTTCAGTGTCCCACATCAGATTGCAATAACCCTCGCATTTGCGTAACCTTTCTTGATCTCCTCGAATGCTTTCTGACAGTCTTCCGACCATGTGAACAGCACCTCTTTCTTTAGCAGTCGTCGGAGAGTTCCGTCGTTGTGGCGTAACCAGGCAGGTATCTGGCACAGTACCCTGACATTCTGTGGAAAGACCTCATTTCTGACACTTGAGTTGCCGGGACCAGGCCAAGGATTGTTTGGACTTTCTCTGGATCTGGTTTCGTGCCCTCGTCCAAGATCACATGCCCATAAAAGAGCAACTTTCTTTTGTTTATTTTACATTTTTCAAAGTTCAGTGTGAGACCCACCTCCTAGAGTGCGTCACAGACCTTGACAAGAGCCTGACGTGTTCTTCTTGAGAGATGCTATACACCAAGATGTTGTCACTATAGTTATAAGCGGTCCTAATCGGCAGCAACACCTATCTGATGGATTATTGGAAAATCACTGCCACCGAAAAGATGCCGAAATTCAGGTGTTTGTATCTTACAGGCCGTTGTGTGTAGCAAAGGTGGGGAAAGACTGAGATGAGGAGTGCAGCTCCAGCTGGTGATAACCTTGAATAAGGTTTTATTTAAAGAATCTCGTGGCTCTGTTGAGTTTCACTATCATATCCTCGATCTTGGGACATTCTCTTTGCATGGCTATGTTGACCACCCTCATTTCAATGCACATCCTAATGCACCCTCCTTCCTTGGGGAATACAACAGCTCTGTTAGCTCCTAAGACACAGCCTGCTGAAGGCAAAACCCCACCCTCCAGGGGTGTTAGGGAACAGGGCACACTTTCTCATGAATGTGGAGTTTAATAACAGTCCCTTTCAATTTCCCAAGTCCTTTGAAGAGGGCTGGTTATGTCTCTCACATCTGTTCTTTGGACATTGGTGCTCTTGTGATGTTGGCGATGATGCTATCAACCACTGGCTGGCCGGCACTCCACATCACAACTTCTGTGTCTTGGCACTGTATGTCAATGAGTCCTAGCGACTTTACCGTTTTGTAGCTCTGCAGACATCTACCTCCTGCCAGGCTCCTAAGTACATGTATTGTGGCAGAGGCCAAACACCCTCTTTGTGTCAATGTCTGTTGAAATTGTCCAAGAGATGGTAGGGGTGTGCAAGCTCACCATTGGGAAATTCTGGCCATGGACTTTGATAGCATTTGTCTGTTCCCCATTTGGAGGAATTTTTGCTCCCCCATAATGTTCACTGTTGCCCATGTGTCAATAAGGAAACAGTGTGCAACTGGTCCCATTTCTAGCAGTACCTTAGGGATATCCTCGTCTTCCTGGTCCCCCTTCATCAGGTTGACATATTGTGATGCTGGAAATGCCTTATGACGGGACAGGGTCTCCTGTCCTTGTCCTACTTCTTTCTGTGTGTTTTCTCTATGGTTTCTGCCACTGAGGTCCCGCCTGGACCTCTGGCAGTGCAGCTCTTCATTCTTATCTTTTGGTGAACATCACCCATGGGATAGCCATATGGCACCCATGGGTGGGGGTACACCCTTCTACCCCTTATGTGTGTGTTTTGGGCACCTGTGTGTGTCCCACATAGCAGGGTATGGGCTGGTGGCAGCTACATGCTGACTTGACAGTGGCTCTGAGTATCCTCCTTTTTGGGATCAGTGGATTCCTGTCAGAAGGCAAGATGGCCCCTGTTGCCTCTTGGTTTCTATTGCCTTTTGCCTAGTTTCCCAAAAACCTGGGAAGCCCTGACTCTGTCCCTTCCTCCTGAATTGCTGTTGGTTGGAAACACCATGGGCCTCATCACGAGCCTGGGGTAACCCTTAAATGCGGCAGTAGCACCATTACTGCATTTAAGGGTTCGCCAGATCATGGCCTTGGCGGATTTGCCCCCAGCTCTGAGCTGGGGGCAAATCCGCCGCAATTTTGCAGATTTACGGCACTATTTCCACCAGCGCTAATACTGCCGGCGGTCATAGCGTGAAAATTCCCCATTGGGCCCAATTGGGAATGGAGAATTCCCGAATGGGCTCAATGGGGAATGGGAATCAACCGGTCCACCAAACCCGTGATCCGGCACTAACAGCGCCAGGGGATTTAGCGGTAGGGCTAATAGCCCCGGCAGTAATACCGCTGGGGTTACCGCCCAAGTCGTGATGAGGCCCCATGTATGTTTCTGTTGTTCCCTTTCCCCCTGACTGGCTGGTGGGTGGAAATACCATATATTGCTCTTTCGGGCTGCTTCCTATCAGACTGACTGGAGCCTTCCCAGGCGTTGTGTGCTGTGGGTACACCCTAGAGGTGGGACCTGTGTGAATGGAGTCTGAAGTGAATGCACATTCTCTGTTGTGGGTGTCTGGTTTCTGTGTGTGTGACACAAAGAATGAGACAGTCCTGCCGGAAACTGACATGAATGCAGTAGAGTGTGTTGAAAGGCTGGGTACTTGCCCCATTCCACATCATTTGTTATGGGAGTAAAATGCCTGAATGCCTGTGAGCCTGATTGTTTGTCTGCCTGCATGAATGCCCTACTGTGGGATTGGCTGACCGAGTCTGGCTCAGGCGGAGTGAATGAGGGACAGATGTGTATATCTGCAGACCTCTCACTTACCAATTTGTTCAGCAGCTGAAGTTGAAGCTTAGCAAGAAGAACCCGCTCCTTGAAGCCCAGCTGGAATAGAAGTCTGCTGCTGCATTTCTTCAACAATCCGAAAGCTGTCGTGTCTCCCAAGGACTGATACTGAGAGGACCTGCAAAGGAGACCTCTACCCGAGCTACAAGGTACCTTCGTGAAAAACTGCTACTCTTCATCAAAGTATCCTGGAAGCAAGTCATGAATGCCTACCATCCCGAGAAGGGGTCTTCAAAGTCCAGAGGAGGAGTGCCAGACATCTCGAGCCAGAGAAGTTCATTGCTGTCGCCAGGGTCCGGAGGTGCATCTCGTGACTGCTGGAAGCCATTGCGATCTACCACCCAGAAGAGGGGGTGTCCTGGCATTGTGCTGCTGGAGACCCGGAGCTGCGAAAGTTCCAAACTGCCCAAGAACATTTGAAAGGACATTCTTGCAGTCACCACTGACCACTTTTTCCAGCCAGAGAGAGCCCAGAGTCGTTGGGTTGTGTCGTTGGGTGCTATGGAAGGTCCACCAGTGGGTTTAACACCACCAGATGCTATCAAAGTCATTCCGAGGGTCCAGATTGGGTGAGGGTCTGAGGTCCAGTCCAGTGGTCGAGTCCAGGTCACCAGAAGTCATCCAGAATGTCAGAAAATCATGATATTCCAAAACCCGACACCAAAAGTGACTCAAGCACCTGTCGCCACCAGAAATCATCAAAGGGTGCCAGGGGTCTTATCTTCATCCACCATGCCATTGTAGGGACCACAGCAAGTTTCTTCTTCACAGGACCTCTACAGTCTGAGAAATCGTCGACCAAAGGAGAGCACCACAAAGAGCCAAACTGCTGTCATTACGCAAGACTTTGGTTGCTTTTTATTCTTGGACTCAGCATCAGAGTGGCTCTTTCTTCCAAAGGGAGTCCATCCTTGGAGGGAATTGTTGAATAAAGCCAAAAAACTCTGCCACTTTGCTTGCCAAGGCACCAAAGGTAATGTGACGAGGAGGAGCATCTTCTAGCCTCAGGAGTCGTCCAGGGGTCACAGATTTGTCTTGGATCCTGTTCTCCTGCAGCCTCTCAGATACTTTGGGGTGGTAGAACCTTTTAAAGAAAGCACAAGGTTGTTGAACAATATTGGACTAGACTGTAAAAGACAACATAAGTTACTCCTTAACCTTTCTATTACAGGTTGCCCAGGTGGGGGGAACTACTTGTCTAGTCTAAAGAAAGCATTTTGCCACTGTTCATAATTAACCTGCCTTATATAGCGTGCCCATGTGAAGTGGCCTGTTATGCCTGGGAGACTCTGAGTGATCGACTGTGGACTGTTACGTTTGTGCTTTCCAACGCGTCAAGAAACTTGGCCACGTCCCCTTGATTGCGTTTGTTTGAAAAAGGGACGCCACGCGCCCATGTTAAGTGGCCTGAGAAGTGGCCTGTAATGCCTGGGAGACTCTGAGTGATCGACTGTGGACTGTTATGTTTGTGCTTTCCAACGCATCAAGAAACATGCAGCACTTGGAATACTGGACAATTAAGTACTTAAATCACTTGGGAACGTATATATTCCACTAACACGCTACTAGTCATTTGTTTTTTTAGTGGCCACGCCCCCTTGATTGCGTTTGTTTGAAACAGGGAGGCGCACGCACCCATGTGAAGTGGCCTGAGAAGTGGCCTGTTATGTATGTTAGGCTGGGGGCTGGTGCATGGTGCTGGTAAGAAGTGTTTTTTCTCTTTTCTTTATACCTCTAGCACTTACTGGAAGTTTAAAAATGCAATTATATATTGATGTGAGGCACAAGCATGCAACAGACAGAGTAAAAGAAATGTGTGTTTCCCTAGATGAAACTGTACAAGAGGGCGGAGCGACCTCTGACGGGCCCATGGGATCAGACCTCACCCTCAAGTACTTTAAGACGAGATAGCTGCACCTTGTGGAGGATGGGGTGCAGGATCGAAGTACAAGGTCTAACTAGTTCTACAAGAGATAGGACCCTACATTATTTGGTCCCTTGTGATTGGGTAGGTTGCACCCCTAGGCATAAATCTCCACTTTAATTAGCAGCATGCAGAATGTTCACCCAGATGCAGAGTGCCCCAAGATTCACCCGGTCTCCTTTCCATTAATCAGTACTTTAGGGCTATGTGTCAATTAGTTGGCTGAGGATGGCCTTGAAACTGTAGCCTCTTATCAGGAAAGGTTATGGCATCCTCGGGTTCAGGGTGACATCAGACGTTGGTACCTCTTCGCCCTTGGCTGGTCACGTGTCTGTTCACCGTGAATCTGATTCACCGATTCTTCAAAGCTGCCGCTCTCCTCCCCTCTTGGCGTTGACCTTGAATTCCCAAGCATGAGCTACTTCTTACTGAGTTTCGATTCCGCTCTTCCCTTCTGGCTTTGGCTGGAATATGAATCTTGGCCTGTTTTACCCCTTGCGGCCTGGGCTTAATTATGCTTTACAAAATGGAGTTGCACTTGTATAATGTGCTTCATTGAGGTAGATATATTATTAGCGCTTGCCGCTCTATTCTTCTACTAAGCATTGCAAGCAGTACCATTTCCTTGGCTTCTTGCGTTCCAAGCCTATTTAGAGGCATTTGTTAGTTGCATATTTTCATCTCACTTCATGGTTACGTTTCTTTATATATCAACACCGTTTCTTCTTACACGTCCATTACATCGTTATTCTTTGCATTTCGCCCTTGTGTGTCATCTTTCAATCGTCGTTTATGTTCATCTGTACGTCTGTCTGGGCTCTTATGTCGTCACCATTTGCCCTCCATTAAGGCTCGTTGGGTCTCTTCGGGGACATTCTGTAAGTAGTCTTCATTTCTTGTCAGCTGCTGCTACGGTTGTCTCAGTGGGTACCGAGCTACCCATGGTTGTCTGGTTATAGGCACTTCAACAGGTATTGCACTTCTGATGGGCACTGGGCAGAGGCCTAGAGCTGCTCTCTGTTGGTTCATTTGTTCCTCATACGTCACATACCTTGGCGAGTATGTCCCTGGTACCTCAAAATGGGGGGCTGGGGTGCAGGCCATGTCTGGGACCTCCTCTATACTCCCCCCGGTCGGTTCATCAACCACTTCTGCTTCTTCCTTTGGGTTCGTCTTACTTGGCTCTTCTGCATCTTGTTCATCGTCTTCTGGGTTTGTACATGATGGTGTGAACGTAGGTCTCTTTGGAGTCCATATTTTTCATTCCTTTCAGACTTCCTGCTGTTTTTACATGTTTGTCTTTGTTTCAGGTCATGAGCTGACGTTGTCCATTTGGGCTGCAATAGATCCACTTTCCTTCATACTTTCTTCGTTTTCTGGGATACACAAACTTTGTTACTTCTGGCGCAAATTCGCTGGCCTTCACACAGTCTCTTATTTCTTCATCAGTCAGGTCTCTGGGCTTCCATCCTGGTTCGACATCGACCATGATCTTCATTCCAATGGCTTTCTTCGCAGTTTTCTGGCACTGTGTGATGATTATCTTGATAAAACAGGATCCTAGCAGTATCATTACTAGTAAAGCTCCCAGAAACTTGAATATATCCGCCATCCATTGTGGGACCCATGAGAATGGTGTTCCAAACCACGTCATCATCCACTTCATCGGCTTTGTTGATCATCTGGTTCTTTAGGTTTGTCAGCATACTTATGGCTTCTGTTAAGGTTCCATTTTCTTCGTCATGCGAAGGTATAAATGTGCAACATGATTCTCCGATTTTTGCGCAAACACCTCCATCCATCGCTGTGATCATGTCAAGTACATATCTGTTCTGGAGGGTCATCAATCGGATTGCTCTTAGTTCTTCTTTGATCATGTTGAATCCTTTTATGGTGGTGTTGATGGTCTGCAATAACTCCCATCTGGTTATCTGCAACCATTTAGTATTTGCTCCAACTTGGATGTGTGGCAAGAGTATTGCTGTGAATACTGATGAGGAGAGGCTAAACAGCCTCTGTTCATATGGGATTGCATAAAATGTTTTTTCTGATTTGGCAGAAAAGTAATTCTCTCTCTTCATTCGGGATACCAGTTCCACAGACCTCCTCTTCCTTAGGTGAGCATCTGCTTTCGGGAAACTGTCAATACTCAGGTCACTTTTTGGGATCACTAGTGCAGGAATGTGGACGTTCACTATTTTGCGTATGCCTCCCCAGTTCTTCGGCAGTCTTATGTATGCCTTGGATCCACACACCCAGTAATGATCCATAATTACTGCGGTTCCATGTACCATTCCTGGAGCGTCGAAGACTCGTCTAGAGTTCTGATTCTTTCCCATCTCCCTTGTGCCATTGTTTTTGAAACAGAATTTTGGGTTTTCTAGTGGCACTATCTGCAGGGGTCCTCCCCTGTCTTCGACCCATGTGAGTAGTTTTGCAAGTTTTGGCCATAATGGCTTGCATCAGTTCCGCACTATGTTGATGGTAGGTTTGTATTGACCAATGACCACCCAGGTTCTGCAGACCACCACTCTTTTCTCCCATCCGTCTGGTGAAAGCACTGTCCCCCAAATCTGCATTTGGCCTCTGTTCTTCCAACTTTGAGCCTCCTCTGGAGTTTTTCCTTGGACATTTAGCTTCTGGTTCACTTCCCATCTAATTCCAGTCCCTTTTACTCCAGGGTTCTCGTACCTGATTACATGATTCTTAGTATGGGCTCTGTTTCTTGTCTTTATGTCCTGAACATAATCATCCTCGTCAGGGTCAGTTGCTTCAGTTGCCCATTTCAGGGAGGCATGAACTTAACTGGCCTTTGGTCTTGCACATTGCTATGTGTGACATAGAGTGTGCTGTCTGGACATCAATTTATACAGCCACAATGATCTTGGATTTTCCCATGCTGTACGGTAGAAGTGCACAGACGAAGCATTCTCCTTCTGATTTTCTTCTTCCGACCTCCTTCATGTGTTGGTACCAAATGTTGTTTCCTAGATGTGCTGTGTTGTCCAGGTAATTGTTTAGTTCATTGCTATCTTCGTGTGGGCTTCTCTTGATTCTTAGTGTCTTTTTGTAGTTAGCTATAACTACATCTCTAAACATGTCGGTGTGACTTTTCTTTGCTGGAGGACTCTCGGCATTCTGGTCAGTGAAGCAGGCTTCATTATCTGTATCGCTGTGGTAGGAGAAGGTTTTGCGGTTCTTTTCCTCTCTTCTTGTATTCTCTCATAGAGCACCTTCAACCACCATCTGTGTACCATCTGTCCAACGTATGGCTGCGTCTTGGGCCTGGTGTTTGTTTCTTGTGTTGGAACTGGCGTGCTTATCACTGCAGTCTCTGTGGTCCTGTTTTACAATTCTTCATGTAGTATCCTTGCTCTGGTTATAAACGAGAATAAATGATCTATCAGCATTTGTGTCTTTGCAGTGAATTCTCTTGTAGCTGCTTCTGTCTTCTTGAGGGCTTTTGCTATATCTTCTTTAGTTGGTCTTTCATTTGCTTCTTTTCGGTCACCTTTATTATTTTCAGAGACCAGTTGTTTGATAGGCAGTCTCGTACCCTCTGTTGTCTTTGTTCGAGGTTCTGTAGCCATTGACACTTGCCCTTGTTCCTGTGCATTCAGTGTGTGAGTGCGTGTAGTGGTCAGTGCTACATTTTCATTCATTCCGTGCTGACCCTGTCTCCAGCTTTTCTCTTCATTTGTTACCTCAAGTGTGTATGAATCTCTGCTAATTACATTCAATTTTAGTTTGTTCACTTTACCATCAGATTTTCTTGGAACCGGAATGACTATGTAGGGTCTGGGTACTTTCGTGGGATTCATACGTACATTATGTGGTGGGTGCACTGAAATTGGAACGCGTCGTGCACCAATAAAGAATGCAGTTCTGATTGTTAATGATAGAAAAACAATGATAATCACTATGCATATACATATAATCGAGCGGCATGAAAGTTGGTAGCATTTCCTTCCAAGGAAGCGGGCGCCCCTCTGTTTGCGGGAGGACAAGGTTACTGTTCTGGGCGCCATCTCAATCATATCAATTGTTAAAGTTCTATTCTTTTCATTTACTCCACTATTGTCTTTCAGAAAGTTTGTAACAGAAAGGCCCTCATTACAAGTCAGGCGGTGGACCATGGTGCTTTTAGCACCATGGTCCATGCCGGATTCCGCCATGGTGGATGGCGGAATTACCGCCCCATTCCAAGGTGAGTGGGGCGGTAATTCCCCATTCACCATTTGCCCTTCCCCATTCCCATTTTTGCCCCATAGGGCATAATGGGGATGGGGAAGGCGCTAATTACGGCACCGTAAATTACGGTGCCGTAATTAGCACCAAGGTCGCTTAGCCCCTTGGACTTTTAAAAAGCAGGCGTTAAAGTGTGAATCAGGCGTTTAGGGTTTAACAGCACCAACGCTCTTTACGGCGCCGTTAACCCCTTAACGCCTGACTTGTAATGAGGGCCAAAGTGTCTTGTGCTTCGTAAGTGTCCCCCCTCTTGCGGTGACAATTGTCTCTGGTTACGGGATGCAGTTCCCTTGCTAGACTATGGAAAAAGATCAGACTATCCCCTTTGGTGTGTCACATTTATTGAGCATATTCAAAATAGGTCAATTCCCAGTCCACCCGCTGAATTTGCTTCAGTCCTGAAGACATGCTGGGTTCTGTTCAATGTAAACAAAATGGAAAAATACCAATCAATTCAAATCAAAGTCAGAAAAATAAAAAATAAAAATAGAAATAAAAATAAACAGTGGAGTTCTCGTCTCTGCTCTCTCGATCTGTCCCTGGGCGGAAAGATGAAGAACTGTGTCTGTCTCCTGGATCTGTCCCTCGGCAGAAAGATGAAGAACATTGTCTCATTCTCCTGGATGTGTCCCTCTGCGGAAAGATGAAGAGCTGCCTTGGTTTCGATCTGTCCCTCGGTGGAAGGTTTCACTGGAATCTCCTTAGATACTCTCTTTGAAAGTTGGACAGCTCCACTTGGAGCATGATATCATGGAGGAGCGTTCCCATGTGTGCGACATTAGCTGGATCTCTGATGAAGGGGATGACGTCCACCTCGGCAGGTCTTCCCACCCTTTCTGGAAAGTCAGTGGGCCTCATTACACGGTAGGCGTTGGACCAAGATGCTATTAGCACCTTGGTCCATGCCAGTAAAATACCGGCACCACCTTAGAGGAAAGGGGAATTACCGCACTATTCCAAGGTTGGCGGGGTGGTAATTCTCCCTTCCCCCATTGCCCTTCCCCATTCCCATTTTTGCCCCATAAGGCATAATGGGAATGGGGAAGGTGCTAATTACGGTACTGCAAATTGCGGTAACGTAATTAGCACCCTGGTGCCTTTGCGGGTTGGTTTTTAACGCCTGCTAAAAAGCAGGCGTTAAAGTACCAACCCACAAAGGGACCTCGTAGTAAGGCGGTAAGGGTTAACGGTCACCGGTACCATTACCGGTGACCGTTAACCCTTACCGGCTTCCATGTAATGAGGCCCAGTGACTAGGCGGAACATGACATTGGGCCTCATTACACGGTAGGCGGTAGCCATGGTGCTATTAGCGCCATGGCTACCCCCTTGCCGCATTCCGGGTCCGTGTTCTGGGAACAGGGACTTACCGGGTCATTCCGACCCTGGAGGACCCGGTAAGTCCCCATTCCGGGAACCATTCCCCATTCCCATTTGAGCCCCCATAGGGCTCAATGGGAATGGGGAAGGAGCTAATAACGGTACCACAATTTGCGGTACCGTTATAAGCTCTGAAGTCCCTTAGCGGGTCCCTTCCGTAACGCCTGGTAAAACCAGGCGTTAGGGGAGGGACCCCCTAAGGGACCTCGTAGTAGGGTGGTAAGGGATTACCGCCAACGGTGCCCTTACCGGTGCCGGTAATCCCTTACCGCCTACCGTGTAATGAGACCCATTGTGAGCCAGTCGGCTGTCCTCGGGTGATAGGGATATTTGTCTTGCTTTGTTGGGTTCTGGATCACAGGCCTTTCTTTTTTTTTTGATTAAACACCACTTTTATTGGTTTTATTGCATAATACACACACAAAAAAAAAAAAAAAAAAACGATGAACCAGAAGGGGTCCAGCAACCAAAAACATCACAAAAGTACATAGGGCCTCATTCCGAGTACGGCGATAACCAATGGCGCTATTAACGCCTTGGTTGACGCCGTACCCGGACCGGCAGCGCCTTGGTGGATGGCGGAATTACCACCCCATTCCAAGGTTGGCGGGGCGGTAATTCCCCATTCACCAAGGCACTTCCCCATTCCCAAATGAGCCCCCATAGGGCTCAATGGGAATGGGGAAGATGCAAATAACGGTGACCGTTCATTACGGTCACCGTTATTGGCTTGGAGGCCCCTTTGCGCCCTCGACTTTAACACCTGCTCAAAGCAGGCGTTAAGGGCGAGGGCGCAAAGGGAACTCGGAGTATGGCGGTAAGGGATCACCGCCACCGGTCTCGTTACCGGTGGCCGCTATCCCTTACCGCCATACTCGGAATGAGGCCCATAAGGTCCAGAATTCAGCAACACAAGGTTATGTTAGCGATTACATGTACACTCTTACATTTCATTTACATTCCGGCCACAGGCCTGTGTTGTACAAAAGTCTTATTGGGCGTTCTCCCCCTTTTCCCAGATTTTCCCCGCTTTCCCAGGACAACCTCTGGCCGCATACACTCTTCGCTCCATCGCAATGCATGCGTCTATCCATTGTGCATGCTCAGGGGTTACACCCGAACCCCATAGCTTGGCAATGTTGCGTTTGATCAGTGCCGTGGTGGTTGCAAACAGTAGCTTGTCAGTGCGAGACATCTCACCCCCGTCCTTGACACCCAGCAACATCAATTTAGGATCTCTGGGCATGATCCGACCCAGTACCTTAGTAAGTGTGTCGCAGCAGTGTTGCCAGTATAGCGTGATGTGCGGGCAGTCCCATATGATGTGGAAAAAGGTGCCCTCTTCCTGGTGGCAGCGCAGGCAATTCGGGTCTGTGGTTTTACCCCATCGGTACAATGCTACCCTTGGATAGTAAAATCTATGCAGGATTTTGAGCTGGGCAAGGCGTAATCTGGCCGAAATGGCAGTTTCTCTCGGGTACATTAGGATCGTTATCCAGTCTTCAGGCAGTATCTCTCCCACATCCCTTTCCCACTTAGACTTTAGACTCGATAGCTCTGGTGTGGCAAATGAGGTGAGAACATTATACATCACCAAGGTGATTTTGGCATCTATGCTATCTAGGACCAGGTTCCTCTCTATAGGGTTGCAGTCTGCCATGTCACGCAGGTCAGGCAAGTGCCACTGTAGGGCATGACTTAATTGCGTATGTCGGTATCGGTCAGTAACAGGGAGGTTGAACTCATCCACCAACCCCTCAAATGGCACAATTCCCCCATCCCGAATCACATCCCCCACTTTTGTTATTTCCGCAGTTATCCAATTCCGCCATTTTGGGAGCCTGTCCAGCTCAGGGATATGTTTATTTGCCCACAATGGCTCTACCGGTGTGGTTTTCCCTTCCCAGTTTATATGTTTATGCGCCTCTGCCCAGATTAGTGCCCGGTAAGCAGCCATTGTTTTGGTGGTGTTGGTTTTAGTTTTCCGGTATAGGGACTTTAGTGGGGTTATGTTCGCTCCATCTAGGGTGTCGGATTTAATGTGAGGTAGCGAGGGATTGCCGTGTAATAGGTCGTTTATTACTGCCATCTGACTCGCCCAATAGTACGTCTGTATACGCGGCAATCCTATGCCTCCCTCCCAGATGGAACGCTGCAGGGTGTGGAGCGCTATTCTCGGGTGTCCATTGTTCCATAGGAGTTTCCGGAGGGTTCTGTCGATTCTGTGAAACTCTTGTGTGGGGATGTGTAACGGGGCATTTTGGAGGATGTACAGGAATCTAGGCAGTGCCATCATTTTAAATAGTGCTGCTCTCCCCAGCACGGTCAGTGGAAGGGCGTTCCAATGTTTGACGTCCTCTGCAAAGCGGTTTATGATTGGGTGGAGGTTTTTCTCTACGTAATCGTTTAAGTTTGTTGTTATCTGAACCCCTAGGTATCGAAATTGGTTAACTTCTACACGAAAGGGGCAATTCTGTATCCCTATGCTACCCATCTCTTTCAATGGAAACAGTATGGATTTCGACCAGTTTACCCTCAAACCACTAAAAGATTCGTATTCATTCAGTAAGCGTATTACTGTTGGGCAAGAGGTTATGGGGTCTGATAGATACAGGAGCAGGTCATCAGCATATAATGAGACCTTATCCTCCCAATCATCTGTCCACCGGAAACCCTTCCACATTTGTGATTCTCTTAACAGAATCGGCAATGGCTCTATGGCAAGCGCAAAAAGCATTGCAGACAGCCCTGTCGTGTCCCCTTGCCCAATCTAAATGGCTGCGAGAGCCACCCATTTACTCTGGTCATGGCCTCTGGGGACTTGTATAGCAGCTGCACCCATCCCAGGAATTGGTCACCGAAACCCATTCGATGCATTATTTCCCACAGTGCTGGCCAGTGCACCGAGTCGAAGGCTTTCTCAAAGTCTATTGTTAATAACGATAAGGGACCCTGCAGGAGGGAGGATTTTTCGAGTGCAGCGTGCAGTCTGTGTATATTCATACGCGTAGACCTATGGGGCATAAAGCCGCACTGGTCTGGATGTATCAGTGAAAGGATAACTTTCCGCAGTCGATTTGTTAATGCTTTCGCTAGGATCTTGGTTTCAGTGTTGATTAACGAGATCGGCCTGTACGAACTACATTTCTCTGGGGGCCTATCTGGTTTGGGGATCACTATTAAGGTTGCTCTCTGTAGATCTGGGGGGAGCTGTCCCTGCTCCCTCGAATGTGTGTAGATCTGCAGGAGATGTGGAAGTATCGCGCTTGATTCTATCCTTTTCCATGTCTCCAACGGGAAGCCGTTCGGCCCCGGTGTTTTCCCAGGGTGTAGTTGTGACATGGCCAACTCTAGCTCCTCTTCAGTAATGGTTGCCTCCAGTAGTTCTCTCTGTGCGCCCGTTAGGGTAGGGAGGATAATCCCATTTAATACGGAGAGGTTGGTGGGGGCTTCCGGTGACCCATAGAGTGTTGCATAGTAAGCTGCAAAACCTTCTGCAATATCCTGATCTGTCCACAGCGGTTCTGAATTATCGGGTTTGATCATCCAGACCTGCTTATGCCCTTCATATCTGTGCTCCAGCCAGGCTAACATTTTACCCGCCTTTTCTCCAGTCTCATATAATCTTGCACACATCATAGTGTGTGCCTGTTTAGCGTTGTCTAGGGCTACATTGTGCATTTATTTTTGTGCAAGGACCAGTGCTCGGTTAGTTTCAGGCAGGTCTCGCGCCAGGTGTGCGCGTTCTGCACGTTCCACCTGTTCTTCAGCCTCTTTTACTTTTTGTACTTGAGCTTTTTTGTGCACCGTTGTCCAGGAGATAATCTCTCCCCGCAACACCGGCTTATACGTTTCCCATAACAATCCTGGGTTATCAATTGACCCTGCGTTTAGTTCAAAGTAATTGGTTGTAGTTTCTTGAATGCGTTCTACAAGCTCCGGGAAGTCTAAGTAATAATTGTTAAGGCGCCATTAAGGTGGAGGGATTGGCCTTGTCGCTGATAGTTCTATAAGTAGGGGCGAGTGGTCAGAGATGCAACGCGGAAGTAGGGTGGCGTTAAGTACTCTATGCACCTCTGTGTTTGGTACGAAAAAGTAGTCAAGTCTAACAGGCCTTTCTTTTGACGTGAACAGTCTGTACACTTTCCTGCTGCGTGGATTGCGACCACGTAGTTGAGCTTGATCCACAGCTGGTTCAAATGTTTAGTGTTTCTTGGGTCTCTAATGAAGGTAAGTGTGTCCATAGTTCTCCTGACGAGTCCTGGGCATTCCTCTATGATGCGAAAGAAAACTGTGTATGTGAGTCCATCTATGATCACCTGTGGTGGAAGCATTTTGTGTCCTTATCACTGTATTCAGGTAATTCTGCAAAGGCTTCCGCGATGACAGTCAGCAGTTGCCGGATTACTTTCTTGTTGGCAGGATCTTGAACAAAGTCTGTGACACTGGTGGCTCTCCCTACAAGTGACGGATATGATATTGCCACTAACTGGAAGTAGGTGTCAAACTCTCATAAGGGACGAGGGTATCAATCCCCTCTCCTGAACCACAGAAGCCTAATGGATCGACCCTCCCACCGTGGTTGGCACGGGTACCTGAATATCAATGAATACAGGAACACCACGTGGCAGCCAATGGGGGGAAGAAGGAGTTAGGGAAAGGGGATGGATTGACAAAGGAAAGATAGGGAACAGAACATACACATAGCATAGCAACTAATAACAGCGATCTTAACACCCTGAATATATCCTCCTAGTCCTATCAACCCTACTCATAAACCCTACATGTCATAAGTTCCTACAAAGGGCTTGTGGAGAGTCAGCTTAATACCCCTGAACACAAAGAATAACTCACCTGACCTACACAAAACATAACAGAGAAGTGCCCGGAAGTGCCTGTTTCGCCTGTGGAGAGCCTGCTGTGCCTGCCGTGCTTGTGATCACCGTGTTTCCGTGGATTTTCATGTGGACTTTCATGGACTGATTTAAGCTTTTTCTGTTGCTAAGGGTGAGGCATTTAGTACCTGAATATCTGAATATGCATATATACTTTTCAAGTATACATTAAGTCCCCCAAATATTCATATATATCTCTTTTAGAGACAAGCCCCGCCCACAAACCCGGAAACGTTGACAAATAGGCACTGCCGCGCGCACCGAGAAGTGCCCGAAAGTGCCTGTTTCGCCTGGGGAGAGCCTGCTGTGCCTGCCGTGCTTGTGATCACTGTGTTTCTGTGGATTTTCATCTGGACTTTCATGGACTGATTTAAGCTTTTTATGTTGCTAAGGGTGAGGCATTTAGTACCTGAATATCTGAATATGCATATATACTTTTCAAGTATACATTAAGTCCCCTAAATATTCATATATATCTCTTTTAGAGACAAGCCCCGCCCATAAACCCGGAAACGTTGACAAATAGGCACTGCCGCACGCACCAGCGCGTGCGCACCGAGAAGTGCCCGGAAGTGCCTGTTTCGCCTGTTTGTCCTGCGGGTCCAGGGCTCGGGGCCACGAAATGCTGTTCGTGTAATTACGAGCATCGAGTGAGAGAGGTGAGAGAAGTTGTAATTGGTCTTCGTCATAGAGGTAGAACGAGAGGTATCGCGATTGAAATATCATTCTGTATCCCGGGCTCTGTCGAAGGGCTTGTTCACTTTGCCGCATAGTAGCAGGCGGCAAACAAAGTCCTGTGTCCTCTCTGGTGAATTTGTTGCTACAGTAGCACAAAGACGTGAACTTTGATAGTGATTTCCGATAGTAAGGGCTGTGTTACATGTCCATCACACGTCCATTAAATCCAGAAGTAAGCAAACTCCCTGTGGGTCGCCGCGGGACTGGAAAAGAAAGCCGTCAAGAAAGGGTTCAGCCGGGAATTTAATTGACTCTGAGGATTTTGCAAACCTTGGTGCTCTTGGTGCATTGCACCTTGTATTTGTTCCCCGGAAAGGTTTGAGTCCGGGAGAAATAAGGGCAGTGTGCTATTTCGATGTGAAGGACTTCAAACGTGTTGCATTCTACATTGGCACTAACTAAACATCATTTGTAATCTGTGGTGGCAGAAAGGTTTTGATTTTTGATTGTTAAATTCTGTTTGGTTGACATAGGTAAGGGAGACATTGTCAGTGTGGATTCTCAAATTTATGCACACAAAATTAAGCGGATACCTTCTAAATGACACAATTGGGCTAAAAGAAAACAACGGGAAGGTAAAAACTGAAAAAAAATAAAAACAAAAAAAAAACTGCCCCAGGGAGAGGGTGTTTCTGTACGGGGAGTATGGTGGGAACCCTAAGGAGTGGCACAATACCAACGCAGGGTGGGGCCCATAAAAAAGTGGAGAAGCAAAACACAAGAGGCAAATTGACGAGGCAAAATACAATCACTGCAAGTGGGTCTTTTGTATTTACACAGACAATAAATCCCTTAGTGATAAGTCCCCTCCCCACTAAAATGAATGATGAAGATAGTAGGGATGCTCTGGGGGTGGTTGAGATGGACAAATGGGAACTAACTGGTATAGACTTTCTGCTGCTAACAAATGTAGTTAGTGATCGGATAATGGCACAAATGGAATCATTCAAGAAGACAGACCTCCTTGAACAGACAGCGCAGAAAAGTTTCTTAAGCATGCAAGAAATACCGGTAAGACCGTCGGTACTAAATATGGATGATTCCGTGCCCTCCACACTTCAGCCGGACAGGTCCCTCCTGGCCCCAGCAGTAAGTACGGAGTTAGACAGAAGGGTCAGGCTGTCTACTGGCCCTTCCACTCCTGCGAGGGCTAGGGGAGATGGACTTGAAAATGTACACCTACACAAATCCACTATTGGAATAATGGACGAGTACGAGATTTTAAAAAAATATGACCATTATGAAAACAAAATGGGTGAAACAATGGCCATTTTTGTAGGTGGGGAAATGGGCGATGGCAAGTCAACTGCAAACAAATGCTCTAGCCCGACCAACTCTGTTCCCACTAGGAGTCAAGAGACTGAGGAACTGATGTATACCCAGCCCAGCAAGGAACTAGAAGGGGGTGAAATCATGTCAGAAATTGAGTCTTTTCCGGTCCTAACCAGGATACTCAACCTCCTGGATGAGGGGCACGAAAAGACTCATGGAGAGATACAGGAGTTAAGATACATGATGGTAGAGTGTACAGAAAAAATGAGAAGGCTGGAGGGATTTCTACATGCCTTAAATATGAGTAAAAAAGAAATGTCTACAAACCCCCCTAAGAGTAATAAGATAATGCTTAATAAAGGCTCCCAAACAGAAAAAGAACCTTGCGAGAATGAATGTAATGGGAAAATAATTAAGGAAGAGGCTAATGAATTGAAAAGAATGATACTAATTAACTAAGATAAAATTAAAACTGTGGAGCAACAAGGCAAGAGGCTGCGGGGGAAAACAGAAATTAATACAGCAATGACCACAGAGCAGAAGTAAGAAAAATGCTGGATAGTCCATCAGCACTACTGAAGGTGATGGAGGATGAGGATGCTCAAATGCAAGTACAAAATCAGGAAAATGGAGGTGATCAGAATCAGGAAGAAGAGACACCGTATGTGTATGCCGTTTCATGCAGAGAAAAGAAAATGAGAGCAAGGGCCCTGAAGAGAAGAGCCAAGAGTGAGAAGGGGAGTACTGCAATGGAGTCTAAAAAATCAAAAAATCAACCTTCTCCTAAAATGAAAAATACCTCCTCTAACATTAAAGATATATGTAGCCTATCAGTAGAGGGAGGCCAACTAGACTTCACCCAGTTAAATGAAGAAAGCAAAATAGCTTTGGAGGTGAAGGAAATGCGGGATAAACAAGATTCTTTCAGGAAGAATGGAATGGGCACTACTCTGGGTACCCACTCGGAGAATAACAGTAAGGAATATGGAGAAGCCACAAATACACTATCAGAAGCTATTAAATGATAAAGAGAAAATGAGCAAAGCTAATTCTAAAAATAAAGGGTCCAAGGCAAATAAAAAAAATGATAATAAAAAAATAGAAAAGAAACAGAACAGAAGTAAAGTCGAAATTATTAAGGAGGAAAGGAGCATTCAGCAATTTTTTGGTGTAAAAAATAAGCAAAAGCCTATAGCAGACAGAGTCCCTGATAAGGTGGAAAAAGCAGAAGAAGTCAAAATACCCAGTAAGGCAGTAGATAGCCAAAAAGATCTTATTAGCACTAAACAGTCTGAGGAGACGAAATCAGCGGGAGAGCATGGTAGTGAGGATACAAATAGTAGTGAGCTGCAAATGACACCTAGTGAAGATATTAAAAAATTGGTACAAGAGGCTCTTATCAAAATTCTGCAGAAACCCTCTACGTTGGGATCTACTCCTCCATCTGGACCATCGTCATTTGCTCATAAAGGTTTTGAGAGACAACAGCAGAGATTTGTTTCGCAAGGAGTTGTGGAAGAAAATAAAAATCAGGAGGAGCAGGGTCACAGGGCCCAAATGAATGAAGCTGGTCCTGATACACGAGAGATCGTACAGAAACAAGGGACGGTTCTGATAAACACACAGGAAGGTGGGAGGGACCGGGGAGCGGAATGTAAGGACGGGGGGCCAATAGTAAATAAATCTAGAAATGAGCCTAAGGATTTTGAAGACCGGATTAGGGAGATAGCCGAAATGTGGAACATAAAGCAGGGCCATGAACAAGGCAGGGAGTACAATTGTGATAAGGAAGGGAAAAGTGACAACGAGAGGGAAGAATAGGGAGAGGGAAACTAGTAGAAACTCAAGGATAGAGGAGCAAGAGCAAACTCTATATAGTGCTTGGCCAGAAGATCAAAGAGAATGGAGAGAGCCGAAATTTGTGGATGACCCTAGTGTCATATTAAATTTCATGCTCACAATAGGAGGTCCCTCCTCATTACACAGAGGACGGATACTCTCCCTGTTCAATGAGATACCCCAGCTCTCCCTAATTACATTAAGTGATATTAAGCTCATTGATTACATACACCCTACACGATATGATTGTGTTAGGATTGTGTTCTACTCAAGAACCACATATGAACTGGCACTTACGGAAGGAGTGGCACTTCAACGATTTGGGTACGACATAGTAGACTTCAGTCAGGGCTCTGGGAAAAAACAGGGAAGAGAGATGGGAGGATATCCCAGTGAGACGCAAGGGAGGAAAAATCGAGAAGAAGAAAGAAGCTCGACAGTACAGACTCATTTAAATGAGATGGCTGAGTTAAGGCGGCTTGCACTGACTCTGCAAGAATCAATCTCCAAAATTCAAGGCATGAAAGATTCGACCTAGAGTATGGCAAAACTCAGCTTCCTAGCATGGAATTCTAGGGGATCGCGAGCCTTGCTATACTCTTATGATACATGTTCGGTGCTCTCTACCTATTCTGTCCTATGTATACAAGACACGTGGGCGGTTACCCCAATAGTATTAGATGGTTTTACTGTATTTCAGGAACTAACACAGAAAAAGCTAAAGGGGAGACATTCAGGGGGTCTCTTAATTGCTTTGAAGAACAATATTGACTTTAAAACCTTAACATTTTTTAATATAAGTAAAGGATATATAGCCACCCTCGTTAAAATACGTTGCAGGAAGCAACCCATACTCCTCTTAGTTTTAAATATATACTGGCAACCTGAAGGTGATCTAAAGGCATTTATTAATGCCATATACACTGTAATACAAGAATGTCAGGATATAAATGAGGAATTACACATAATCATGTGTGGGGATTATAATTCTGAAATATGCTTGGACGAAGGTAGAAATGAGTACACGTCTGGTCGTAAAATTGGTGAAAGAGTTGACTCACGGAAATGTCAACAGGGGGACATATGGACCGTCTTCCTGGGAGGTTGGGGCCGGCAAGGAGTAAATGACTTAATGGAAGACTCAATGGACAAAACAACATGGTCTAATGGTAAATGGGCATCCACTATAGATTATATCTTTGTTAGTACCAATATTTTTAATCTTGCCCAGGATTTTGCTTTGATTAGTACAAAGGAGAGTGATCATAAAATGTTAATAATGACATTGTGGGTAGACACGTATGAGGGGGGTGAGAAATACTATAACATAAGAGTGGAAACGAATACCAATTTGAACAGAATCTCCTGGCATAAAACGAACATCGAGAAAGTAAATGTACTATTCCAGGCAGATTTTGAAAATAATGTGTATGCCCAAAAAAAAAAAAAAAGTACTGTCACAACTCCTTTGGATATTACATCGAATCTGTAATCAGAGATAAAGCAGGAATCAAATATAAGGTAAAAAGTACGGGAGGGCACAAGCATGCATACTCTGTCGAAATGAGAACACTTAAGCAGGGAAGAAATCGTGAAGTCTCTGGTTTTCGTAGGCATTGTGCAAGCCCTCCTACAATGGAGGAAGTCGAGGAACTTCACGAAATAAAAAATAAATGGAAATCGAAGTTAAGATGTATGCGCGCAAAGCTCCTTCAGGGAGAGGCAGAGGGTATACTAAGAGCGTTGTACGATGTAAATACCCGTAGATTCTGGGCACTGGTTCACAATGGAGGGCAAGCTCAAACAAAAGTTCTGACAACTTGTGTTAATGCGGAGAAGTGGGAAGGACACTTTAGTAGCCTGTAACCTCCACCAACTGTGGTATGGGTCCCGTTACCAGAGACTGAAGATGCCACATGGAATATTCCCTTTTGTGTTAAAGATATTGAATATATCATTGTGAAAAGCTCTCCATCCAGGGCCCCCGGGCCAAACTTGCTCTGCAACAAGGTTATGAAAGAGAAAGCTAACTTATGGGCCAAAATGCTATTTTTTCTTTTTAAAGACATCATAAAGAAACATCTAATTCCAAATAGCTGGAGAATGTCTTACATAGTCCCAATTTATAAGAAAGGGGACAGGGCTTTACCAACTAGCTATAGGCCAATAGCCCTTTTGAATGTTGACTCCAAAATATTTGCAAGCCTAGTTTTAGAGCGTATTCTGAACTTGATGGATCTGTGTAATATTCTGTCGCCCTTTCAGTTTGGCTTTAGAAGGAACTGATGCAGGAGGTCTTTTAATAAATATTATGCAAAGAGTGGCATGGACCCCCGGAAATCTTCCTATCTATTTGGCGTCAATTGATTTAACATCTGCTTTCGATTTAGTCGATAGATCAATATTGTGGACAAAATTAACACACCTTGGGATGCCTGATTCTCTATTGTCAATTGTATACAACATGCACCAGGACTCTAGAATTAAGATCCGATTTAGTATGGAAGGAAATTTGTCCCAAGAAATAAGGGTTAAAAATGGACTTAGGCAGGGCTGCATATATGCGCCATCTTTATTCAATTTATACTTCTCCGATATAGAAGAGATTTTAAAAAAATTGGTTGTAAATTCACCTAAAGTGGAGGGAACTAAGATCCAGTGGACTGCCTATGCAGATAACGTGACTCTCTATGATCACACCCCAATAGGCCTCCAACGACTCTTAACTGCTTTTAAAGAATACATTATCAAAAATGCACTAAAAATTAATTATTCAAAAACAGCGATTGTTTGTTTGTCAAATAAGAAAAAACAAAAAATGAACACTCTATTTCTAAATCATGAAAAATTACCGACAAGGAACGTAATAAGATATCTAGGCTACCCAGTTTTTGGAAACAAGAACAAGGCAAACTTTAGGGCTTTATTGGAATCGAAAATCACTCCTACGGTTTCTCAACTATGTAAAGTTGATGGAAAATATGGTAAATTCTCTTCATTGCCCTGTATTCGCCTGTATAAAAACAGAATAGTGCCTCAACTGTGCCATGGACTAGAACTTGCAACGTTATGGTGCCGGATGGAAGTAACTGCATTTGAATCCAAAATCGTAAAAACGATGGTACGTTGCTTGCCAAAATGCATGCCTTTGGTAGCATTAAGATATGAGCTTGGCTTGCATTCGATTAGAAGTACCACAGAATGGCGCAGAATGGCCCTATTCAGGAAGCTGTTAATTAGCAAAGATACCACTCTATATGATATAATGGGCAGAGGCATTAGGAGTGGCGCTCCTACATCAAAGTACCTCAGGGACATGTTGGAAGAAGCAAATGAAATTCTGGACAAACTAGGGATCCATAGAGATACACTTATTACGAATCCAATGAAAATAAAAAAACTCTTGCTTCATTCCGATTGGAATTCAATTGTCCAAGAGGTTAAGATGACTCATTTATATAACCATATGGTCTCGGAATATAAACAAATGGGGGAGCTTGCACCATATCTATTAAATTTTCCCGATAAAACCTGGAGACATGAGTATATGAGATTTCGTTTCAATGTGCTAGGTACGGGACAAATAGTAGATATTAGAAGTGGTCAGAGTGAGGGATATTCCTTTTGTAGATTTTGTAAACAAAAGGAAAATCTGGAGACCTTGGAGCATCTACTGACCAGGTGTAACAGACTTAGGAACTAACGTATTAGTCACTTTAGCATGTATGTACCAAATACAGAATGTGTTCATTTAGATCTTTTGTGGCTCGATATGTTACACGGTACAAGAATCAAACTACAGATTGCCGTAGTCAGCTTCTTAAAGAACTATTGTTGTCTTTAAATAAAGGGTAAATGGTGTATTCTACAGGGCAAGCGATCAAGCATTTAGTGCAATTTTTATGAATGGAAAGTATCAGGATATGTTATAAGGGACATTCAGAATTTGGGTAAACGAATTTTATCTTTTTTTCTTTTAACTGTACAGTGTTGTAAACACTGAATCATAGGTGGGAAATATGAATTTCGTATGGAGGAAAATATGTTATGTAAAACTTGTATTAATTATGCTGTTTTTAAACCACAAAGAAATCATTTGTAATAGTGACTATGTAACTATAAACAAGTAAAATAAAAAATAAAAAAATAACATGGCAGTAGCAGAAAGGCACACACTAGGGAATTCCCTGTTATGAAGTAGACATACACATGGCCCGTATGGGCAAGCAAAAGCACATACACAAGTCACGTATGGGCAAGCAAAAAGCACAACACATGTCCCGTATGGGCAAGCAAAAAGCACAAACACATAGAGAACACAAAGAAAGTCCATTAAACTGCTCGTGGCTTACAGAACCTCATTGTTCCGTTTTTCCCCGCAACCAACAGTTGTATATACTGATGCGGGAGCAATAATCTGTGCACATATTTTCATGTTAAACATTAACCATTAGTATTTTGTTGTGTTCTGATGCAAGCCGAGTTAACTAACGCCTGCAAGAGCGTTTGACTTGCCACACTGTTAAATGGAAACCCCCACTTAACTGAATGCTCAGATGCCTTCTGAGAAAGTCCGAGCCTGAAGTGAAAAGTGAACTCCGTCTGCTGGCCTTTGTTCACCGCCGCGGCCTGAGTTATAGCAATGTTCCCCAACACCTAATAAGACATACGAGAGTGGGAGAGGTACTTAGCTTTATGCTCAGACGCCTCCGAAGGCCGCCCGAGCCAGATGAAACAATGCCCGATGTTGCCTGACCGCCTTGCGACACCACAGCGGTCCAGGCAATTCAAAAACCCAGCCTTTGCTCCGCTCCGTGGGACAGCTGCTTCAATTGAGATCCTGCCGCTTCTGCCTCCTAGGCCGCCTCCGCCCGTGTTCCATGACCGTAATCAACTGCACCGGAGCGCTGGCGGTTGAAGACTATAAGCCTCCGCCCTGATTGCTTACAGCTGTGTGGCGTGTAGGCTGAACTACAATCTGTTCCCATGCTTCCTGGGAAATGTAGTCTTTCTCCTCCTACTGCCTGCTCCACGCCCTTGCATATCCAAACCCTTCATTCTGACAGTAGGTGAGTACATCCCATGTGAGATTTCTGCTGGGAGATACCATGAATTCTGCGAAACAAAGTCTTGGTGTTGGTTGCTTTGGGCCACTGTTTTATGCTCTTAAATGAAAAGTCTTTGCTCACAGTCTATCAGAGTCTTGTTTTCCAACAATGCTCAAGTATGGCTTGATTCAAAAGTTCGTATTATCAGTGTGTTGTGGCTTAGATGTGCAATTCTCTTCTTCACCCTGCAACTATGCTGCACAGAGTGTCCATTTTAATCCCTTACCCCCTTTTCGTTCTTCTTCACCCTGCAGCTATGATGCACAGAGTGTCCGTATTATATCTTTATTCCCCTTTTTTTGGTGGAAATGTCCAGTCTTTTAAGCCACAACTTGCAGAGGAGTTCCTTTTCTTGGCTTTTGCTGCTCATGCATCCTTCTTCCTCGTCATGTATCTTGTCTGCACGTGCTGAGGTTCTTCCCCGATGTCTGTGATTTCTTTGCGGTGGGGTGCAGCTAGAGGGATCTCTCCAATATAGGGTTTAATGTCATTCAGGAAGACCCATGCTCTCCTGCCCTGCAATTTAACGGCTGACGGAGTGTAGTCCTCTACGATAAAGGGGCCGTTGAATCTTGGCTCATCCCACTTTTTTCTCGTGTGGTTTTTTACCAACACGGCATCTCCAGGGAAGATGAGAGGCGCACATAGACCTTGAACTGCATCTGTTTCTGCATCTCCTGCTGTGTTTTGTGCTGCGCTGCACCCTTTTCATTGTTGCTGTAGTTGGGCTGAAACAATAGTAAGGCTTGATGTCATGCACTTCAGGTATTCCTGCAGCTCGGTTCCCAAGATCTCTCGGGTTGCCTGGGCATCACATCTAGCTCTATCTCGTGGGGTAAAGGGGGTGTTCATTCTCCTTCCTGTAGCTATCTTGTGCGGCGTAAGATGATGGTCGGAGCCTGGTTGGTTCCGAAGAGCATACAATGGCAGTGGTAGACAGTGCAGCCATCCCCTCTTTAGAGTAAGCTTCAACTTGGCTATCCTTTCCTTTAACAAGGCATTGAGCCTCTCCCAAATACCATTACCTTCCGGATCATACGCCGATGAGAACTTTGCTTTATACCAAGCAGCAAGCTAATCTGCTCAAAGACTGAGTTTACAAAATGAGCCCGATTGTCTGACCTCATCACCTCACACACCCCCATCTAGGGAACACTTCACTCACCTGGAATTTGGCAGCACAGGTTGTGTCTGGGTGTGTACA
Source organism: Ambystoma mexicanum (assembly GCF_040938575.1). Classification (NCBI taxonomy): domain Eukaryota; kingdom Metazoa; phylum Chordata; class Amphibia; order Caudata; family Ambystomatidae; genus Ambystoma; species Ambystoma mexicanum. The sequence goes on from NC_090923.1 coordinate 316,015,662, forward strand.
GGGTCCTGCTTCTATCCATCTAGAGAATGGACACACCACTACAATTAAGTACCTGTACCCGTTACACACTTGAATCATGTCGACATAATCGATATGTAAGTGCTGAAAAGGCCCATTTGGCCGGGGGATGACTCCTCTCACTACTTTTAATGTGTGCCCAGCGGTGAATTGCTGGTTAATTATGCAGTTCACCATAAAGAATGCGACATGCTCTGCTAAATTCGGTATAAACCAGTCTTCTGCGAGCGTTGCAGCTAGATTTTCTTTTGTCATGTGAAATGGGTAATGTAACTGTTCCAATGTTATTTTTAGTAGGGGTACAGGCATTACTGGTTTACCAGTGCTGTTTTGCCACCACAATCCGTCAGAGGGGTTTAAAGAACACCCTTGACACTTCCACTAGTTCTTTTTGTCCTGCGGTGCCTCCCCTTGAAGCTCCATCACTTGAGTCTGCCCCATATTACTATAGGCCTTTGGTGTGGCTCGAGCTACCATCATTCGTTCATGGGTGCGTGGCACTTCTACTTCCATGATCGTCTCATTTTTAGACACCATATGCTTGGCCTCCGTGTCTGCTGCATGGTTTCTGAGTGACACAAAATCTGTCCCCTTAGTGTGGGCGGCGCATTTCACGACCGCTACGCCCACTGGGAGCTGTAGTGCCTTTATCAGCCTGTCCAATAAGGCTGCATGTTGCACTGGCGTGCCGTCTTCTCGGAGGTAGCCCCTCCTTTTCCAGCGTTCCAGTCCTGCGTGCACTGTGGACGTCACGTAGGGCGGAGTCACTGTACACCGTTACTTCCTGGTCTGCATGATTCTCAACTCAATGGCGAGTATCAATGCCAATAGCTCTGCAGCCTGTGCTGAATACTGAGATGATATTTGTGCACTGACGAATACTTGAAATTCTCTATTTGCTATATGTTTTATTACGGCCATGCCTGTATATCTTTGTCTGTCTTCTTGGTTGATTCTCGAAGAACCATCAATGAAAACGATCTCACCACCCGCCAGGGAATTCTCTTTCACCCTGGGGATATCGTCATAGAATTCTTCATAATTTGCACCGTCATGTATCGACTCTCCTTCAGTGACTGGCTCAGCTATGAACATAGCTTGGTTTACTGTTTTACATCAAACTATCTTGATCAATGGATTAGATATGATCACCTCATAGGCAGGGGCCCTTCGAGATGTCAATGTACCCTTTGGTTTCTCTAATATGGCAAATAATGAGTGCTCAACTTATAAAGTCATGGAGCATCCCATCACAATAGTTGTCGCCTTCTGCATAGCGAACGCTGCTGCAGCTAAGCTTTGTTCGCATGGGAACTGGCCTCTCATTTCTGGGTCCAGATTCCCACTGTAATACGCCAGGGTTTGTACCCCAACGAGGTTCTTTGGGCAAATACTGCCATCATAACGTTGCCATTCGTGTGTGAGAACAGGTAGAATTTCTCTGCATAATTAGGAATCCCGAGAACTGGAGCCGTACAAATCGCTCTCTTGAGTTCTGTAAACCCCTTTTCCATTGTCTCAGTCCATTCAATGTTTCCCTTTGTCGCCTGGGCCTTTTTAGGGCCTGGAGCAAGGGCTTGGTATACAAGCTGTAATCGAAGACCCATGCTCTAACATAATTGCACAGGCCTAAGAAGCTCTGCATTTGCTTTATCGTGAGTGGCTGAGCCGTGTTCATGATAGCTTCAGCCCTTTCTGGGGTTACCTTTTTCCCTTCATGTGAGATTAGCTGGCCTATGTACAGCACCTCTTGTTGACAGTATTGTAGCTTTTCCTTGTCAACCTTATATCCTTTCTCAGCCAGTATAGTCAGTAGCTGGATAGGATCGCGCCTGCATTGCTCTTCAGTGGTGCTGCAGATCAGAATGTCCTCCACATACTGCAGAACAATACTGTCTACTGCAATATTGCTTAGGTCCATTTGCAGGACTCTGTTAAAGATGGACGGGGATTCACAATACCTCTGTGGCAACTTTGTGCTTTTCAGATTTGTCTGAAAGTAAATGACGTAAGATCTTGTGAGTCACGGTGCAACGGGATTGAGAAAAAAGCATTTTTCAAGTCAATCACCGTGAAATATTTTGCCTCGATTGGTATGTTACACAGGATCGTAGATGGATTGGGACTAGAGGGAACTCGGCTTCGACAATATCGTTTAATGCTCTTAAATCTTGGATTAAACGCCAAGACCCTCCTTTTGATTTCTTGACAGGATAGATCACCGTGTTACAGGGTGACTCTGACGTCACTAGGATGCCTTGGTCCATCATGGCGGCGATTGTCTTCGTAATCCCTTCATCCGCTTCTCTGGACATGGGATATTGTTGCGCTCTTAGTAAAATTGCTCCTGGTTTCAGTTTAAATTTCACTTCTCCTACCCCTTTTCAGGAGGCTTACGTCATAGGGTCCTGTAGTCCATACTGTGACAGGCACCTGGGCCATATCGTCATCAAAGTATGCGGGACGGATCAGCGCCAACATCATTCTCTGTGGCACTTCTCGTTTGATCATTTTGACCCAGAATATGAGACTTACTTCTACCCTCGTCTCATCTAAGTCAGGGTGTTCTTCGAACAGATCGTCATTGGTGACGTCAGTCACTCAATACCCTTCTTCAATGGCGATAATCGCACACCATTGTCAGCCTTCATCATTGTATCCTTCGACCAATGCTACTTTCCCTCGTACTGCTGCAATATGTATCATCAAGGGAAATACTGTCCCCCTTCTTCATGCAGAGGTATTCTATCTGCAAGGCCTGGCAATCCCGCCATAAGCACACGCATGCCATATACAAAGACTTCTGGTTCTAATGGTATAGCTCTCATGGCTATGCATCCAGAGTATGCTCTGATCATTTTGCACACGTTTGAATAGTGCATTCCTGGAGTGGAGCATACTATGCTGTCCTCCGTGAACGAGATTGTCATATTCAACTTTGTCATTAAGTCTCGACCCAAAATGTTTACTGGGATCTGACATGAATACAATAAAGGCACATTCATCCGTAAAGAGAACTCTGCTGTGAGCTCCTGTAAAGCTCGGACTATCTATGGCCTGGCCGGACAAGGGGACAAGGAAAACTTGCCTTCTCATATGCACGAGCGAGTTGCACCTCTTTCCTCCTATGATAACATTCACCCTTGGTTCCCTGTTAGGGTCTGGTGTCACTGATAGGATAGAGCACATCAGAGTTCCCAGTGAGCTGTCCTAGTTCATATATAAGTTCGGTCCACTGTACGCTTGTGGATTTTCTCCATTCCCAGGGTTGCCTCCCCTTCCGGAGTTTGCGCCCTGAGACATTTGCGGTGGTGCCTGTTGGGATTGCCCTTGTGACGGGTTCCCTATGTTCAAGGGTTAAACCCCTTGCTGTGCACCTTGCTGCAAGCCTGGTGCTTGCTGCTGCACTGTGTGATTTTGTGCAATGCCCTGTTGGGGGATTGCAGGTGGATTCACCGTACCTGCTCCCATTCCTTGACCATTTTGCCACATGCCTTGGCTTCTGCACGAACGCGCCACATGCCCTGTCATACCACACAGCCAACATACTGGCAGTGGGTGGGCTATCTGTCCATTTGACATATCTGGATTGCCCATCTGTACGATTTGAAAGCCTCCTTGGTTTCTCTGGAAACATCCCTGATTACTTTGAAATCCTCTTCCTCTAAATCCCCTTCCCCTCAGGTAGAATCCCACTTTACCCTGGTTCTGTTGCGGTTTAGCCACCTGTTGTACATCTGTTTCAGCTGGGCTTATCAGCATGGCTCCTTCGAGAGCATACTTTGATAATTTCTTTTGCACGAGCTTCGCTTCCTCACCCTTACGGGTTGCTTCTTTTTTCCGATTCTTTTCTTGCAACAATCTACAGTAATGTGCAATAGTCAACTGTATTTCAGCCCAAGGTTTAACCTCCACTCCTACCAACTTCTTTAGCTGTTTCTGCACCGGTTCAGGTAACCCTTGGCACAATATATGGTAGAATACAGGGATAGATTTCGTCCAAGATTCATGCGTTTCGAGCACCCACGCGTCTTGGAAATTCTGGCTATAAACCAACAGATCTTGTGACTCCTTTATTTTTTGAGTCATTATAGCTCCCATATCGGAGTGTCTGGGTACAGCACTCGTAGCGCTTTCCACACTGCTGCTCTACAGTTATTAAATGGTGCTCCGTCATGGGTAGTGTTAATTATGGTTACCCCAGGGTACCCTGCCCGTTTCCACACATCGTCTGCCCTTTCACCAAGTATGGCGATTAGGAGGCCCTTAATGTCCACTATAGCTAACGTGACACCCCCTGTCATTTTTTCTAACTCATGTATCCACTTCCCGGCTCCCGATGTCAGCATTGGAAGCTTGTTTTTCAGGTTCTCTCGATCCATGTGTTGCCATGGAATATATTGTGGTCTTACTCCTCCTTTTTCTAGCAGCGGAAATTGTAATGCGCAGTCTTCCTTCTCTTTGCCCATGGCTCTCCTGTCTATCGCCGGGGTAACATTCCCGCATCACTGTCTACCTAGCCATGTCCTCAATCTGTATACATAAGCAGGGGGCTGACACCCCCCTCTGACCGTGGGGTGTCTCACATGTTGGTCAGGCTGCATGGCAGACTCTGATGTCCTAGGTACTGATTCGCTAGCGTCTGACCATCGTACCCCTTTGTCCCTTGGGAGCCGCTTTTCGCGCCGTCTCCCTCCCTTCTTCATTTGTCTCATCCTCCGTTTCCCATCCGGAGTTGGATATTGATTGTTCCGAATTCGCACAACTCCTTGCATCTTCGTGGTTCTTACTAATTTCTAGCCTGTCTAGGGGCAGTCTCCTGCTCCCACTACTTCGGTGACATCCTCTGTGTCATATAGCTGAGTGTTTTCCAAACGCTTGTCTTCCCTTCCCCGTGGGATGTCGGCTCCAACCCCATTTCATCATATATTTTATCGATTGTTTCCCCGATGCTTCTGGTGTCAAAGTCATATTCGATATTTGTCCCACTCGTGCCTGGTACTGAGTCATACACAGGAAAGAATTCTTCAATATTGTCCCATTCTACAACAGGATTGGGTTTTTCAACTTCCCGCTCCAAATATTCAAGATCGCGTGCCCTCTATCTACGCTTATGTTCTATATCATCGTCAACTTCCTTGCGCTTCCTTGCTTCTTCTCTAGTCTAATCTTCCCTTCTCCTTTCATTTCCACGTTCATTTGCCCTTCTAACTCCCTCATCCTTTCGCCTCTTTATCCTTTTCTCATGTACTCTTTGCTCTTCTTCCAAACTTTGCTGATTCTGTCTGTACTGGTCATAGGCTGCCTTCTGTTTGCGAATAAGCTGTTTTTCTTGCTCTTCGCGATATAGCTGTTCTCGCCTCAGCCTATCTTTCTTTCTTATTCTCTTGTCCCTTATTTCCTTTTCCTTTTCCCTTCTCTATGCCTCATCAGACCTATCTCTCGGTCTCACATCATCACTTCCTTTATCATCAAGTTTCAACAATATCTGTCCTCCCATCCATTCATCTTTTGCGAAGGCTATCTCATCAGTTCTGTCTTCACTTCCTTTCCATTTCTTTCCCTCTCTCTCTTTATCGAGAGGTGCAGTAATCTGTGCCTGGTCCTTCCTTTCATCATCGCGTCTCTCGTTGTCCCTCATGACTGTGGAGGTAACATTAATTTCCTGATCCTCCCTTTATTGTCGTGACTACTGTACACAGGCGACTCATTTGCGGGGTTACTATATCCCGTAGCTGCCTTTAGCTCTCTTAGTGGGTAGACTCCCTCTGACTTACTTCCCTTGATTTCTGGCTCAGGCGGGGCTGGTGGCACGGTAGGCGTCTCACCCCCTCTGACCCCCCTCCGTGCATACGTTTAATATCCAGTCTACGGGTGGCTCTTGCTACTTCGGCTGCTCGAGCATTTTTCCAAAGTTCTAGAACCGCAAGACGTTTCTCTAGTTTTTTACCTGTATATGTGGCCTGTAGATAAGTTGTCATATGCTGTAAACCAGCTTTAGATAGGGACCCGTTCTGTGGCCACGGCATAAACATCTTGTGGGCGGTACCCTTAGCCCACTTGGTGCTATATTTCTTGAGCTTAGGTGCATGTTTAGGCAACTGCTTACATAAGTGGGCAAGTGGGGTAATCTCCTCCATGTTTGAACTCTGTTACCAACAATACTTTCATGCAATTTCACCACCCCCAACAATATGAGCGAGCACCAAATACTGCAAGCTCCAAACCAATCTTTCCCGCAAAAAATGTAATATCATCACTTTACTCAGGAACATCAATCTGTGTGCGATTCCCTCTACATTACGGAATCGCGTAAAACCCAAAACTTTGTTTCAAACTATCAATGATACACAATTCTTTACATGTGGCATACAACAGAACATGTACAATAGACACTTGACAGACTAGACAGACACCAGCTGGACACATATATCTCTGCCTTCTAATCAATACCCCGACATGGGGTGTAAACGAACCCCCTTAACCATGTATTTAAACGTGGTCGTATCCTAATCGTCCCCTATTCAGTGGGCTCCGAGTTTACGTTTCTTCTGACTGCTATATTAAATTCAGGAACAAGGCAAATCCTCTCATTTTTATCTCAGGTGTCCTCCCTGGTATCCTCTGTTTTTCTTTCGGGTGTCTACCCGGTACCCCTCTGTTTTCTCTTGGGTGTCTATCCCGGTAACCTCTGTTTTCTCTCGGGTGTCTATCCTGGTAACCTCTGTTTTCTCTCGGGTGTCTACCCCGGTAACCTCTGTTTTCTCTCGGGTGTCTATCCCAGTAACCTATGTTTTCTCAATTATACTTGAGTCATTACCCCCTTATATATATACAGTCTTCTCTACTTCTATTTTGTTTTTTTCTGCCACCCTCCGTTACCTTTCCCTTCCTTGTTCTAATGCCTATAAGACGTTTGCCAAAGTATTGAATTTTTCGGTTCACTCACCGCTCGCATGGTTCCTCTCTCGATCTTCGGGATCACCGCCCCTCCTTTACTGCCTCCTTCGGTCTTTTCGTCTGATCGGCTGCCCGTAGAAATGAGAAGGGTTATGCTCTGTAAGGCAGGTTCCTTCAGACCCACTGCAGTTTTTGATGGACTTACACTATTATTGTCCACGGGAAGCTTCTCAGTCTACTCAGCTGAATGGCGAAGGACTCGTGATATTGCCGAAGACCTAGAGTTACTACGTGTCAACAGTCAATAGGTGTCTTATCAATAATTAATCAATAGTTAATGGTCAAAACCATCCCCACCGCTACCAAGTGTACAAGAGGGTGGAGCGACCTCTGGCGGGCCCATGGGATCAGAGCTCACCCTCAAGTACTTTAAGACGAGATAGCTGCACCTTGTGGAGGATGTGGTGCAGGATTCTCCTACTCCAACACAAATCAATAAGGACAACTCAATGGTTTGGCAAAGGGAAGTCCGTTTGATGACAAGTACAAAAAACGGGGAAACAAATGGAAATCAGCAGTGTTGCGATCAGCTGTCTCGCTTCAACTCCCACAATTTTCATTCAAACAGTAACAGTTATACCCAAAATTCGTCATCATTGACGTGTAACACTCATAAATTTGTCATGCAATTCTATTGGTCAGAAAAGGTAACGTAAGTATAGGTGCTATATCTGTATATGGTAACAGAGCGTGAGGATTGGATAACTCTCATCAGGTGGGCGTCTATGCCCATCCCTCTACATCACTCGTGATAGACTTCACTACAAGTACGACATCTAATTGGTTCTACAAGCTATAGGACCCTAGATTATTTGGTCCCTTGTGATTGGGTAGATTACACCCCTAGGCATAAATCTCCACTTTAATTAGCAGCATGCAGAATGGACACCCAGATGCGGAGTGCCCCAAGATTCACCCTGCCTCCCTTCCATCAATCAGTACTTTAGGGCTATGTGTCAATTAGTTGGCTGAGGATGGCCTCGAAACTGTAGCTTCTTATCAGGAAAAGTTATGGAATCCTCGGGTTCTGGGTGACATCAGACGTTCGTACCTCTTCGCCCTTGGCTGGTCACGTGTCTGTTCACCGTGAATCTGCTTCGTTTTCCTTCTTTTCATGTATTTAATTCTTCCTTAGCCTCGCCACCTGCCTGGGGCCTCTTTATCTCGACCTTCTGTGGCTGGCTGCTATACTCTGAAGTTTCGATTCATCGAAGATCCCGCTCTCCTCCCCTCTTGGAGTTGACCTCAAATTCCCAAGCATGAGCTACTTCTTACTGAGTTTCGATTCCGCTCTTCTATTCTGGCTTTGGCTGGAATATGAATCTTGGCCTGTTTTACCCCTTGCGGCCTGGGCTTAATTCTGCTTTACAAAATGGATTTGCACTTGTATAATGTGCTTCATTGAGGTAGATATATAATTGGCGCTTGCCGCTCTATTCTTCTACTAAGCATTGCAAGCAGTACCGTTTCCTTGGCTTCTTGCATTCCAAGCCTATTTAAAGGCATTTGTTAGTTGCATATTTTCATCTCACTTCATAGTTACGTTTCTTTATATATCAACATCGTTTCTTCTTACACGTCCATTAAATCGTTATTCTTTGCATTTTGCCCTTGTGTGTCATCTTTCGATCGTCGTTTATGTTCATCTGTACGTCTGTCTGGGCTCTTATGTCGTCACCATTTGCCCTCCATTAAGGCTCTTTGGGTCTCTTCGGGGACAGTCTGTAAGTAGTCTTCATTTCGTGTCAGCTGCTGGTACGGTTGTCTCAGTGGGTACCGAGCTGCCCATGGTTGTCTGGTTATAGGCACTTCAACAGGTACTGCACTTCTGATGGGCACTGGGCAGAGGCCTAGAGCTGCTCTCTGTTGGTTCATTTGTTCCTCATACGTCACATACCTTGGCGAGTATGTCACTGGTACCTCAAAATGGGGGGCTGGGGTGGAGGCCATGTCTGGGACCTCCTCTACAAAACAGAGGTTTGAAAAATCAAGCATAATTAGGAATGATACAGTTACCCAGCCCGCTGGCGTGAAAACGAGGCGAATGAGTTATTTAGAAGCGGCAGAGATGCCGCCACAAGCGGCTAATGATACAGACGAGGAATTGCTTAAATGTGCACAATGTTGTTCTTTACAATCTATAGGCAATATAAATTGTGAGGATGTAGGTAACGCGGTTATTGTTTTGGAATCCTCTCAATCTCTATTTTGCGATGACCACCCAACTGATATTCCTAGCAAAGACAGGGCGGGGGAGGCGAAAAGTGATTTGGATAATGTTTGTAATCTGTCGCTATCATTTTTGAATACTCCACCAATATTTGGCACAGGCGAGATCTTGTTGTTATGCTTATCACAGCATCTTGAAAATAGGGATCATAATGATGAAATTGGTAAATTGAGCACGATTCAGGAGCAACCATATGAAGCTGGTTGCGACATAATGGCTAATAATGGGATGTTTGAAGAATTGCACAAACAGACAAGGTTGCTGAATGAAATTGTTCTGGTTTTGACTGCAATGCCTGATATATGTTGTGAAACCTGGTTGCGAATGACGGAAGTGAAGGTACAGCCTAATAACAACTTAGATATGCAGGGAAATGTTTCCCAAAGTATTCATGAGGAATTAAAAGGCAACGGAGCGGTACCAGATGGCGCTGCCAAAATGAACTCGGATGCAGCTGCGGTGGTGCCAATTAAAGGCATTATGCCCCAAAGTGATGATAGAAAAGTATCCTGTGTTGAGAAAAAAGCTGAAATACCTGATTTCATAATTAAAGTGTCGAGAAAAAAAAGAAAAAAGACAAAGAGAAAGAATGCTCAGGCGCATGCTCAGGTGCAAAAAGCCCTTAATACTTCCTCTAGGAAATTCCTAAGGGACCCTAACATAAGGGAGGGAGAAAAGCATGTAATGGTGAACGATGAGGTTATCTTTGTGAATGAGGCATTAGGTATTAATCATGAGAGCCTTAAGGTAGATCAGATAAAGAATAAGGCGTCTCATTGTACCTATATAGAAGGCCCGAATACACTATCTGAGGCTATGAAAAATAAAGAAATGTCTGGAAGAATAGACAAAAATCTGAAATCTATAGAATTAGGAATGAAAAATATTTTTGATTTATTTAAAAATCCAAATGCCACTATGAACTTAGATAGTCCTGTATCAGATGTACCAATAAAGGCTTCGAAGGTGTCATGTTGGAGTGCTAACACTCAAGCTCCCCTAAAAAGGTACAATGATTGTGGCAAAGATATTGCGGGTGTGAACAGTGAGATGAATGTTGTTGGACAGAATGAAGAGAGGTTGAGAAATAATAAAATTAATGATTCTAAGGAATATCCGGAATTAAATAGAAAGGAGCAGAGTAAGGGTGAAGGTGGGCAACGCACCAGTAATATCATGAAGGGGGAAACCAATACAGTGTTAAAGGTGTCAATTGAACTGGAAGGGAAGGAAGTGAGGCAAGAGAAAACATGATTGAAGAAAGAAAAGAAGGGAATAGTCAGAATTTTAAATCAGATTTAGATATTAGAGGAGATACTAAGCAAGAAAAAGTATTCTCCTGAAAAAAGATGACTGGGACGGTAGAGAATGGTGTAAGAGGAACTGATATAACAAGGAATGAATCTATGATTGATGAGAGAAGAAATAGCATAAGGAATGCAGAGTATATGTGTGGAGAAGGATTCGGAAGAAATATATGCGATCAAAATGCCAATGAAAATACTAGAAAACTTGAAACTCAGCCATATTTAAGAAAAACGATATATCCGCAAGAGCATAGTCTAATCATGTGTAATATATACAAAGAAGACAAATATCAACCGTTAAATAGACCATTTATTTTGAGTATCTTTTCTGAGATTCCAGAATTAAAGCTGATCTCGAAGGCAGATATTAAATTGGTTTACTTTATACACATGTGTAGGTGATACCTGCTCCTTTGGTGAGAGCTCTGATCCTGAAAGAAGTTGCCACAATGCAGAAAAAAGGCTTTAATATCTATGAGTTCCATCAGAAAATGGAGAAAGAAGGATCTGGGCCCTACCCAAGTGCTACTAGGAATGTGCAATCTAAAGAGAGGCATCAGCCTTTTGTCATCCGCCGACATGTTTGGCGATTCCTTCCGCGTGGGCGGCTTCAATGCGGAAGACGGAACTGATTGTGCTACTACGTTTCCTCTAAACGTCTGGTATGGGTCTAGTGGTTTTCAAGATGGCGACCGCTGGAAGGTACTTAGCCGTATCTCTCCCAGCGGTCATCGCGTTGCAAATCCTTGCTTGGCTCCTTAGCTCTCTTTGGGTTTAGATGCTAGTGCTCTCTCTCCACAGTCCCTCTCAGCCGTTTCTCTCTCTACGGTCTGCTATTCTAGCGTTCCATTTTCTATCTTTCTCAGTCCCGTTGCTGGCTCCTCTTACCTCCGGCTGTGTCTCTTTCTTTTTCCCTGCTCGGCGCCCCTCCGCCGCGGCGAACTTTTTTCTCCACCTTCCTGTCGTCCTCTCTGGACTTGGCTCTGTGAGTATCCCTGCATCTTTTCAGTGCTCTGTGGGCTCTGGTCCATTTGTTCGGCTGCTCCAGCTTACTTCCTCCAACACACCTACTTCCTGGAATTCGATTATCAACAGCTTCTGGGTCCAGCGCCGACTTCTGGCATTGTTACTCGGCTCAACAACTCCCCAGAAGGGTTTTTTCTGCCTTTTTTTGGCTTTTTCCATTCTGCATGGCCTGATCACGGGAAAGGAGCTGCAGGACTGCTTACTCTAATAGCATTCACTGTGACTTCCTTCCGTGGCAAGCAATTCTCACACAAAAGAGAGAAAGATTATCTGGCCCATCAACATCTACGCTGTGAAGACTTCGAATCAGGTGAGGAGAGTGGGGAAGAAAGAGGGTTGGAGGAGACTCAAGAACAGTTCACCTTCTGATATTCATGGAGTTGACACCGGTTTGATAAAAGACATGCATGAGTGGCGAGAGTTAGCAATGTCACCGAAAGAATCCATATCTCAATTAAAGACTATGGGAAAGCCCCTTTAGTACAAGGGTGAGCTAGGGTCTGCTATCATGGAATATCAGGGGATGGTCTCACCTCGTTTCCGACAAAACATTATGCAATTCTGTGCAGAATTATGATTTTAAATTCTTGCAGGAAACTGATCCCTTTTATGGGATGGGTATGAGACTATATGCATAAAAGCAAAGGTGGGCAATAAGGGTCACCCGAAGAGAGGAGTTGTGATTGCCATAAAAAAAGATAATAAAGTGAAAAGAATTTCAGATGTTCAATTAGAGGACTCAATTCTGATTGTATCATTGGAGCTAGAGGCTGATGAAGGTGTGATTGATGTTATACTGATAAACATTTATTGGAATGCTTTAGCTAAATCTGATTAGGATTTAGAAGAGGTTATGCTGAAGATAGACAACATAGTGGGTGAATGGAAGGATCATAAAACTGGAGGTGTAATTATTATGGCCGGTGATTTAAACACAGATTGCCAATTAGATGAAAGTGAAATGTTAACTCCATCGATGGAGGAGGGGGACAGTGATCCTTTGGAGAAAAGTAAAAAGAACCGTGGAAATTTATGGTTAAGATATGCAGAGAGCTGGGGCCTTGAAATTATGCATAATATGATCTCCACTTGGAATGCCAGATGTCTAGAGTCTATAATTGACTATATTTCTGTAAGTACGTCTGTATTACTAAGGATGGGCAACCTTGTTGTTTCTAAGGCTGAATCAAGTGATCACTCTGTGCTATCTTGCATACTACCCTTGTGGAAAAAAAAGGTACAATGAATGATTGTGCTGTTTATAGTATGAATATAGAGGTCAATGTTAGAGGTTCTAGGATAAAATGGAATCCTGGCAAAGATTCGAAAAGTTTAACAATTTGGTGTTAACTGTCTATGATGCTCAGACCTATGAGATCAAAATTAAGTCATGTGCTATAGGCAAATATGATATGGTTATTGAAAAAGTGTTAGTGGAATATTGTATGCCTGGTAGGATGAAAGAAGCTATGTATAAAGATCACAAGCATAACTATGATATTGAAATTAAAAAGCAGAAAAATGCCAGGAATAGACAAATTTGTGATTTACAAAAAACTCTCCAGAATGGCGATGTACATAGAAATAAGGTCAAACAATGCAAACAGTATTACAGGAATTGGATAAAGAATCATCAAATATTCAAACAGCAAAATGACGCTGAACTTATGTTTCAATCAATGAGGAGTTCTACGACAACATCCTTTTGGGCTCTGATAAATAGCACAGAGAAAACCTAAACCCAGATGGTAATGAACCCAATAGCTTCTGAGGATTGGAGAACATTTTTTGAAAACCTATATAGGGAATTGAACTCTGAGGCTATAAAATGGGATACCATTCTCCACAAAAACTGGGCCCTAGATGTGTCTCCAACAAATATTCAGAGATACATAATAAAAGCTAAAGCTTCAAACACCCTATGACCAACTAACCTTTGATTTATGACGTTAAAAAACAATAAAGTGTTATGGGCAATATACTTCATATTTTATTTGTCGATGTATTACACAAAGAGAAGCTACCGAAATCATGGCTATTATCTTATGTTATACCTATATTCAAGAAAGGAAATCGATTGTGTCCTAGGAATTATCGACCAATCTCCTTAATGAACGATGAGGCCAAAATCTTTTCCTCCATAGTTTTGGATAAATTGGATTGAAGACAATAGCTTACTGGATATAAGACAGATCGGTTTTAGGAAAGGTATAAGTACAGACGCAGCTGGTATGCTATTGATGCAATTGCAAGGTGTTCCCAGATCCCAGAATTAAAGTAGGGGACCGTTATATATTGCATCAATGGACCTTTCTGCTGCCTTTGATAGGGTAGATAGGCCGTTACTCTGGAGGAGATTGATGGAGTTGGGTATTGACAATGATTTGCTAAATATTCTGGTTAGCTTATATTCAGATACCAGGATATGTGTAAGAATGAATAATGTAGGCTTAATGTCATCTGAAAAAAATGTTCCCAATGGCTTGAAACAGGGCTGTGCATTGGCTGCTATTTTATTCAATCTATATGTATCTTCAGCAGACCTAGAGCTAGATGGGAAAGGTTTGGCTCCACCGAAAATAGGAAAAATGCACTTTCAATGGTGCGCTTATGTGGACGACTTTTTGTTGTTTGAGACATCCAAAATAGGGCTGCAAAGACTAATAGGTCCCTTTGAGGACTTTATTATGACATTGAAACTCAAAATAAATGCAGAAAAAACATCTATTATAAATATAGGGAGAAGCACTAAGGTCTCATAGGGCTAATCATGGTATTGTGAAGGAATTAAAATCAAATCACAGAAAACTCTGAAGTATCTTGGCTTTGTATTTTCAAATATACCAACAAATAGCTTTATAAAAGAACTGTCTAAAACAAAAAGCTTTGGATTCAGCCAAGCAGTTAGTAGTAGAGTTAGGATAGTAGAAAGGAAATATGGAAATATACCCTACTTCCCTGTTTAGAATTCTATTCTAAAAAAGAAAAATACCTAGAATAATTTATGGTATAGAATTTGTCCCTGATGCTCTATCACATTATCTAAAGGTAGTAGAAGGAATGATGTGAAGGAATGTCCTTTTCTTTTTACCCAAATGCCTACCATTTGAAGCAGTAAAATATGATCTTGGCTTATATTCACTTGAAAGTTACATGAAGTGGAAAAAGGTGGGTTTACAGAGGAAATGCACGATAAGTGATTTCAATTTGCTAAGATGATTAATGATGACATAGGAAATTTCTCAAGGGAATTTAAGGCATCGGTTGAAAAATCTATGTGCAATCTCGGACTATCGCTAAATGTGTTGATAGAGAAGGAGCTGAAAATAAAAAAGATACTAAAAGCCTTTGATTGGCTTGAGAATAATGCTTATTTAATAAATACTAAATTATATATGAACGCTGTATCATTTTGGAAATGGGAGCCGAAAGCGGAACCATATTTACTTAAATACCCTTCTCTTATGATCTGAAACTGCACGATGAGATTTCAAACTAATGTGTTAAATACTTAAGAAATACGAAATGTACGGTTTCCTGATGTAGAGGAATTTAAATACTGGCACATTGTATGGTACAAGGTGAAAATGAAACATTATATCATCTATTAGTAAAATGTCCGAAACCTATGGGGAAGTGACGGGAATATTTTGAACAGTTTGTTACAGATACATCATCTGTAAATACTGAATTGCTGTGGTATGAAATGCTACATGGGAAATCAATGTTGAAATCAATGGTGCTAAAAATAAGACTCCTTTAGACGATGAGACACCAGAAGATTCTGAAACTCCGACAGGAGAAGCAACCAATACACACCCGTCGGCTTTTTTGGAACAAATACGCTGTTTCAAAAAAGGCAACCGGCAAGCTGCACTCGCCGCACTGGAAAAAATTCGATTTCAAGTACCACTCACAACAAGTATTTCGAGCCCAGGCCCAAGCATAGGGGCACAAGGGGTGGTAAACCCAACAGGAGGAAACGTTCCACCACCTCAGCGAAGAGTAAACAGGGCATCTTATCAGCAGAATCTGAGGAATCAGAACAGATAAACCTAATTTGTAACTTGCGAAGTTTTTCACTCTCCCCATGCAAATGTGCAGTACTCAATAAAGGACTTTCCTTTGCCCCATCTGGATACAATGAGTATGTATGGATTCAAATCGACCTTTTCAAGTTTATTCGTAAACTTAAACTTAAAAAATATTTTGCAACCCAAGTGAATTACTACAAGACCAAACCCACCATACCCAGTCCTTCAGACATCACACTGCAAATGATGCTTAAGACACACGTATTGTTGTCTCTTAATGAATGTGAACAAAATCCAATGATGAATGTAAGTGATCTTATGAAAGAATTAGATATACAACAACAAAATTAAAGAACTATCCAATAAATCCAAATTTGGACCAATTTTTCCGAAAGACAACATAATTGATACGTTTCATCAGGCTGTAATCAATGACATCCATTGCATAGAGGATATTTCTAAAAGCAAAAAATGCAACAGTCAGAAACATAACTTATCGTCTTCAGAACAATTAGCATTACGCAATTTAGTGGCCATGGATTCGCTAATCATTAAGGAAGCAGACAAAGGGGGCAATGTAGTGATCATGGATAAAAAGGATTATATTAGCATAGGATTAGAACATCTTAATTCTCCAGGCTGTTATGAGCAACTTTTAGCCAATCCTTTGCCCCACCTTCGGAACACAGTTTGTACATTACTGTGCAACTGGCACTCACGTGGCCTTCTTACAGATGTGGAAAAACATTTTCCTCTTGTAAATGGTCCCATCATGCCCACCGCATATTTTCTGCCCAAGATACACAAGCAATTCACACATATACCTGAAGGGAGACCAATCTTAAGTGGGGTCGGTGACATCATGGAACCCATTTCCATTTATATCAATGAATGTTTAGCACCCTTAGTGACCACGATACCGACTTTTTTGCGAGATACAATGCACATACTTCAAATTTTGTCAGAATTACAAGTAAATCCTGGGATGTTGTTGGTAACGCTTGACGTTAAAGCTTTGTACACTTCGATCAATCATGATAAAGCAATTGCAAGTGTTGATTACATCTATCGCAAACATTCTGCATCCTTTTTTGAACACATTGTTATGGTCAAAGAAATGTTGTCTTGTGCATTATGCAACAATTGTTTCTTGTTTAACAATTGCTATTACAAGCAGAGAATTTGTGTAGCCATGGGGGTTAGCTACGCCCCGGCACTCGCCAACATTTTCATGCACCATAACGAGGAGCAATTTGCATTTGTTGACAATCCTTTTGTTCAATTTATCCATGTTTGGAAACGTTATATAGACAATGTGATTTTGGTTTCGACGGATACAGTGGACTGCCTTAATGAGTTTGTAAATTACTTGAATAACAATGATTGGGGCATACAATTTACACATGAATACAGCAGCACTAGCATCAATTTTCTAGATCTTGTAATCAGTTTGGTGGACAATAGCATTGTAACAAAAACGTTTCGTAAGGCAACCTTAGTCAATGCAATTTTACATGCTTCAAGTTGCCATAAAAAAATCAGTTATCACAAATATACCAAAAGGGGAATTTATCAGAGCCCGCAGAAACTGTTCAAATGATAGTGACTTTTCAGATGAATGTACATTTTTATGCCAGAAATTCAAAGCAAGAGGTTATGACCAATGCATGGTGAACAAAGCAGAACATACTGTGCAAAGCATGAAGAGGGTGGATTTACTCACTCCTAAAATCAGATCAAACTCTACTCATACCAATAAATTAAAACTTATTACACGGTACAACACAGATAGTTCTAACTTGTATAAAATTGTCCGATGCCATTGGCATTTAATTCAGCTAGATCATGAGATAACACCCTGGTTGGATCCCTCACCTAATTTTATCTACAGCAAAGCAAGCAATCTCAAAAATATTTTATCTCCGTCATTCATGTCCAACCAGCAATCCACTATACCTTGGCTCAGCCAGAGAAGCAACCATGGTTTTCACAGGTGTGGAAGATGCTCAATGTGTTGTCCGCATTAGAGACCTCTCAAATAGATGTTGGTAAACTTGGAACTTTCAAAGTGAATTCTTTCATTAATTGCAACACAAAATGTTGTGTGTACTGCATTATGTGCATATGTGGCAAGCACTACATTGGCAGTACTATTAGGCCTCTTAAGATTAGGATACGCGAGCATCTATCCACCATTTCCAACCAGGTTTCCAAATATCCACTTGCCATGCATTGGCAAAAAATCCATCAATTGGACAACAAGTCACAGATCAAATTTGCTGGCATGGCAAAAGTAACTTTACCACAACGTGGTGTCAATCTCACCCTTAAATTGAGACAATTGGAAGCACAGTTAATTTGTCAATATCGAACTGTGTCTGATGGACTCAATAGCGACCATGAACTTTCTGTGTTTCTCTGAAGTCATGCTGAATAAATACATTATACCAGTATGGGGTTCCATATATTGTTAGTATACATTATGTAAAGGATTGTCTTGTGCACCCAACACTGGTCACCTTTATTGTCTGTTTGGATTAGCATCCACTTTATCTAACCCATGGCACAACAAATTTAGCCTCAATTTAACGGCATGGATGTAACACTCGTATGGGGGGACATCAGGGTTTTTTCAACACACGCTAAGTAACTTTTACCCCCAATTGGTTTTTCATAACACTCCTCACAGCTTAACTGCTTTCCTTTCTCAAATGGTTCAATCCTTTTTGTCCTGTGTGTCTGCAAGTGCTAGCAAATTAATGGTGCTCTCACTGCGGCACCCTTTTTTGTACTTAGCTCAGCATAAAAGCAACTGTGCAGAGCTTTTTCGCTAGCTAACCAGCTCCCATTATTCTTGCCAATCCCTAGGACTTACTGTCTAAGGCTTGTAACACTAAGTATATTCTTTCGAGTATTCACTCTTTTAGAATAGTTTGTCATTCAGTACATGCATCAGCACTATTATTGTAAACTGATCATTCATTCTTATTTATTTGAAATATGCATGCTCTCCATGTATTCTTGTTGTTGGGCACACACCCAACATGGCCGCCTTGATACTATGTACGCTTCCGGCTCCAAAGTGGAGCTCACGGCATACGACAAATGTAAAGCAGCAGCCCAGCCAACACGTGCGAGGCTCCTATTACATTCAGTGCGGGCGGAGACGCCGGTAAGCTTAGGTCATTCGCGCAGACCCCTTTGGACTTGCTTAGTCCTGGGAGCATGCGCATGTGACCGTCTCGCCGTTGCGAGGACTAATTACTTTTACTAATTAGGCCTTTTCTTCTCTGTCTCCCTTCAACTTTGTTTCGCGTGTGATGCTGGTTGCTATGGACATCTTCACCCATTGTTATTGAATTGACCACGGCTAGTTTCACTACGCAAATGCAGTTATATAGGTATGTAAACTGTACTGCATTAATCACGCACAGCATAATGTAATTTCAATGGTGTGTAACATAGACGTTTTCTGCTTACAGTGGAGCCCGGAATTGAATTCTATACATCAGTATTCATACAACTACATAGGTAAGGAATTCTGGTTATTCGCCATCACCTTCTGGATATAATTAGGCACAATTCTCATAAACCTTTCAACATTGTTTTCATTCGATTAAGTTTTTTAGTGCCAGATCTAGTTTCAATCATCTCAAGGTAAAACAAACCTTTTATTTTAGTATTATTATTTAGTAGCAGGACACATGTGTGACCAGTTTTGAGATTACAGGACAGTTCTTATCACTGATTATTGTCTTCTCTTTTTGTTTTTCTTTCCATGTATGGCACTTGCATTTATTTTTCAATCAAATTTAATGACCACTCAGTTCAATATCCTTTTATGGAATTTTATAATAATGCCATGTCATGGTCTTGGACTTTATTTAATTTGCGCAATTAATACTGTCTATTTGCAAATTGTGTAGGGCTATTATGTTGTTTTAAAACACCACCCCTATGTCCCAATTGTGTTTTTAGTTTGGATGGTTAATTCATATTGGTTTGTTCCAATTTATTAATGTCAAACATGTATATATAATTTAAATAAACTTGCAGCCTTGGAAGAAGAGCATTCTAGCTCGAAACATGTGTCGCTGTCTTGATATGCATTAAAAATGCTTAATTGAGCACTTTAAATTGTGTTTCTGTGCGCAGTTAATGGAAGCAAACCAACCCTCATCATAGTCTTTTGCGTAGACATCTTTGGCAGGGTGTCCACAACTTGCTCCCACCTGCAGCCTCTTAACAAACCTAATTCATTGTCAGGGTGGCAAACCTTAACTGTCCTCTTCTGCCAAATACTCGTTTCTTTTGCTAAAAATAAGAACAATTGCCTTTTTTTTAAATGTATGCAGTCTGGAATAGGAATAGTGATGTGGACCGTATACCAAATTTAGTGCAGGTTTTGGAGCACAGAAACTGTATACAGGTTGTAAATAGATGATGAATGTACTGAAATGATATATTTATATTCACATAGTTATGATTTTAAATGAAAGAAGGATTTTAGATGTGTAGAAAGGAAGGAAAATTGTAAGAATCATTATACATATATAATGTGATATTGGTAAAAGTGTAAAGGTTTGAATAAACCAAGACAAACAATAATAAAAAATTTAAAAAATTAACCTGCCTTTCTTTCATATTCTATGCTGGTAACACCTTATTTAAGAATTCACCTGCCATTTACAACTGTCTGCAGTTAGTGCAGTTATTACTGAATCTAAGTTGTGTGTGGTACCACATAGAGTGTATATATTTTCCTTTCTTTGAATAAGTCTTTCCAAGTACAAAGTGTTATTATTTATATGTGTACATATTGCTGAAGAATATTTTATATAAAGCTGTGTTATCACCTAACATAGTGTGTGGACATTCCTTTGTGGGGGCTTTGGGTAAACACTGTACTTAGGAACCTGCCTGCATCACCTCCTGAAAGCTTAAGCCTGGCTGCTCGTCCATAGCTACCAAATTGAGACCCTTGCTGGGGTTTTTCTGTGCTTTTACCCTACCAGATAGGGGTCAGAAGTACAGATACCCTCTCCAGTCTTTACACATATTCGTCTGTCAACTCATAGTAAAACTCCTGCTGCTCATCCGCATAGTCTGGGTAGTACTCAAGCTAATCTCATACGGATCACCATATTCCACATATTGGTGTTAGAACTCCTCGTATGCTACTGCCTCGTAGTCTGGGCCATGATCTAGCACCCTGATAAATCTCCACAGCATCTGCAAAAAAGATCTTGGAGCTCTCTATATCGGAGCCTCGGAGGTGGCGTTAACTCTTGGTTGCTGTGCGGCTTGACGCTCGCGTATGTTCTTTTCTCTAATCCTTTCTGCCTGTGTAGGCGTGCTGACGTAGGTAACGATAACGGTCTAGCGGCTTCCTGTGATATGAAGCGGAGAAGCCGAGATCGCATGGAGCTCCTCCGCAAGATCCCCCTGCATTTTTGGGTACTCCAGCTGCCTCATAGCCGGCTTGGGCGTACTTTAAGGTAACCCGACTGGTTATCTGTCAGGCCGCTATAAAGGACAGCACAATGCAGTGTGCTCTGATGCAGTAAGCGTGTCTCTTGATTGCAGGCACCGGTATGATAGCCCCTCCTCTTGAGGGAGGTGCAGCCTGCTGGTCATATTTTTTCTTCGGTTCCTTATTGACTATTTCCCGATTTTGAGTTTCCCTGGTCGATAGTATGGCCCCTAATAAGATGGTGGGTGTCTGCAGCTTACTGATTGAGAACCAGGAGCTTATTGACCTTTCCCTTGGGGCCATGTCGCTTGCAAGACTGGCGGATGTGGGCTTAGAGGGCTTAGTGGCATCCCCACCTTTGACCAACAGAGATCGTGTCTCAGAGGTCCTGGCACTCAGTTCTAGCAGAAGACTGAGATTGAAAGGTAGACACTTTGGCTCAGAGGTGATTAAAGTTGTGCATCCTGCCTCCCCTCGCAAATGCTTAATTCAGGAATGGGGCAGCCCATCATTGAAGACTGGACTTACAGGACTTGTAGACCAAGAGAGCATACAAAATTCTGGTATTATTGACTCCAAAGCACCAGTCCCGCCCCCACTGTGTCTCCATTCCTGGAAGGGTTTGAGAAATATGCTGGTAGGAACCTGATTCACTTAATTCCAACACCCCCTGCTTTACAGGGGGGGCTTGGCAAATTTATTTCAATCTGAACATACTGATCACTCTCAATGGCCCGCTCTTATGACTAGTATTGCCAATGAGCTACTTCTTTTCCTTTGACCTCGGTTTATTGGCAGATTCATTAAATGGCTGGGTGTTGGATTTACGTCCGCCTAGAGTGGACGATGCATCACAGACAGACAGGCTTTATAATCCAGCAGCCCGGTCACAGGTACATAATGCCTTTCAAGTCAATATACAAAGGGAGAAGATAGACAAAGCTCTACAAACCGACTCCTGCAGTGAGGAGTATCTGGTGACTTCTGGACCAACATTGACCAGCAATGAGAGGGCATATACCCCTAATGTAGACTTTAAAGAAGTAACACATGAAGTACCTCTACGCCCCCTGGTAATCTACCTGAAGGCTGGCCATAAAGAGGTTAATAAACATACAGCAGAGAAGGCCAAATTTAAGATGGTTCGCTCGCGGAATTTACAACTAAGAAAGTCACAGATGCCAAAAATAAACAACACAAGCACTCATGACTTTATTAAGTTCCACAGAAATTTCACTATTACCAACATTCGGAATATTGAAGGAAAAGACTCTAGAGAAGCACTGTGGAACAAAGTTCTTGCGGGGCTATGTCAGAGAACAGGACCAGGGGTGGTTAGATTGTCTGATTTAAAGATCCTTCGTAGGATGGACCTGAGGGGCTGGTGCTTGCAACCAAATAGTGACTGTGTCCTGGTTGGTTGTGGGGTCAGTACTCTACCTGCTTTCCTAAGAAGATGTAAATATCTCCCCAGAGGGTCCTCGAATTGCAACCTGATTCTTTGAGATATATTGCTTTAGGGAGTATCTCCTTGGACTTTTCCACCATCCTTAAATTGCTGTTATTGGATCCTTGTTTATTTATCCTTTTATGGCTGTGTTCTATATAACCTTGCTGACTATTTTTTGTTATATGTTACCTTGTTTGTATTTATGTTGTTTGTACTGTATGAGCCCTCAAGCCTCCGGGTTATTGGTGTGCAATATAAATGAAATCAAGTGAAAAGTAAAGTAAAGTAAAGTCTGTTTGGAGGCACTCATTGTTCGTCTGCACATGCTCGGGTGCTGCAGTCTTAACGACGAGAATGGCCTGCCCTCATGGCAAACTGTGAACAAGTCCTTCCATTCCACATTTGGAACCATGCCTGATTTATCGCAGGGCATGTCCAAGTATGCAGGAATGCAAACCCGCACCTCAAACACATTCTTTGTGGCCTTGCTAGCTGTCCGCTCTGTTGGTATGGGAGTCACAGGGGCCATCTCGAGGGTGTTGGACCTCCCACGGCCCATTTGTCCAGCTCTCCTGCGGTGCCAAGAGCTGCTATAAACTTCTCTTTCATCCTTGGCGTATCAATGGCGCTGCCTGCACAGTAACGCGCTCGTGTATTTTGGCTAGCTCCTATCAGTTTCGTCAGTAGTTGCTTCCTGAACGCGGATGATGTGCAACCCTCTATCACTCGAAGTCTGATTGCTTCATTGTCTGAGAAATTGGCGAATGGGCAATGCACCAGCTTCTGTTTTAAACTGATGATGAAGTCATCGACCAATACATGAGGCAATTGAGAGCATTGGTTGAACACATATCTCTCATAGACACAATTCGGTTTCGATAATCAGTTTTGTGTTCAATGTGTCCATCAGCAATTTGTAAGATGTCCTCTCAACTGCGGAAATTGTCTTGATAATCCCTTTTCCCTCTTACCCAGCCAGGTGTGGGAAAATGTCAGCTATGGCTGGTGACTTCTTCTCCAACAGCACGGATAAAGTCAGTGAATTTCTGTACCAATTCTGCCCACTGGGGCCCTTTGATATGTTGGGGTTGTAGTTGGAAGGGGCTAGGCTTCTGTAAGAATGTTGTGTGTGTGCTTGATCCCAGACTTGCATACTGATCAACTGCTTCGTTCTCCATCATACTGTGAACACAGGGATTCTGCTGACTTGTCAATGGGACCACACTTTCTCCTTCTTCCTCTTTTCTTCTGTCACCCTTCTATCTTCTCAGTATGTAGCACTGAGGCGCTATCTAGGCCCCTTCCACCTAGTACTGCTGCCCCTTTACTGTTCATTTCCCTTTTTAGTTGGCAGTGTATACGGATCTACAAGGATGTGTGTAGGCTGGTAGGCCAGGTCGCTGCGACATCTTGCTGATGGATGGGGATGGCTGCAATGTATGAGCCAGGATCACTCCTGTGTGCCTTGTCAGCCTCGGCGGTTGCTGGTTGGCCCAACAAAGTCCTCAGAGCCTGTGAGGAAGGAACGGGGCACGATGGGATAAGCAAATTGCTTTACCTCCCTTCCGGGGTTTGGAGTGGAAGGCAGCGGTGCGACCAGTTTCACTTCTTATTTATATTTCTTTTCTTTCAACTGTCATGCTCATGAGCACGTGTG
The DNA here is from genome assembly GCF_040938575.1 of Ambystoma mexicanum. Taxonomy (NCBI): domain Eukaryota; kingdom Metazoa; phylum Chordata; class Amphibia; order Caudata; family Ambystomatidae; genus Ambystoma; species Ambystoma mexicanum. Next base: position 316,039,817 of record NC_090923.1, read on the forward strand.
GGCGGTCAAGCTTGCCCTGGGACACAGATCCAGTGAAGTCTCCGACCCCCTGGGAGGTGTCACGGGACACAAGAGTAGCGGGTGGTGTGGCTGTGGAGTGCAGCTGGCCGGTTCACTGTTGTTCCGCTGGACAGTGGAGGACAGTAACCTTTGGTGGGCTGAGTGCCGCATGTAATGACCCAGGATGCTGTGGAATAAGTGACAAGGCTGCGGATGGTAGCGCTCAAAGGCCCGCAGACAAGGGAAGTGCAGCGGATGCTGGACCACAACGTGGTCCGTAAATCTTGTTGCCAGTTGTTATTTATATATATATATATATATATATACATATATATATATGTGCTGGGCCAGAAAAGGATGACAGGAGGCACGTCTGGATGTAACTATAGCTCTCTTTATTCTATCTCCAACTTGTGCCTTCTCCTGCTCCACCCTTTCCGATCCATCCACGTGACCCGGCAGTCAATCCATCTTAAAGGGGCTTCCGTCAACCCATAACAGTGGCCTACCGCTCAGGTGGTGGGGTGGCACTCCCACCCATCGTGGCAGGCCGCCACTGTATTCAATACCAAAATAAGCATACATAATGCAAAAGGCAATAACCGAGCTTCAGGAAAAATGTTATACCAACAACATTTTTACTTTCCTAGCTTAAAGGGTATAGTTTAACAAGACTGCCAGACCACAGAGGTTCTTTTGGCTCTCTAGATTTAATAGGAGCATCAATACCTCTTTACGACTTCTACAATTTCCCTTATGAAAGGTAAGTGCCCGTCCTTGTCTTCTAATACCACATACAAAACACAAGAAAATGTTCCCTGTTCTCGACCTTTGTCCGCTCACAAACACATAATACTGATTTGTCTTTCTATCCTTGCCAAGTGGACATAGTCTGCAAAATATTCAGCTGGTACCTGTGAAGTCTAGTTATTAACAACCTGTGTGTCAAATTGGGAATATTTCTAGATGTGACATCTTGCAAGATGTGTTCATAACTTTGGCATACCTGCTATGCAAACAGCAGGGACAAATTTGCATAAAGGGGAGCTACGCCTGCAAAGATTACATGAAGGTTAAGAAACAGCCAATCAAGAATCAGGATTTCACTGGGAAAGGGGAATCGTTTATTGGGGAGACAAAAAACAATCATGCTAATTGTAATTGGTTATTTATAACACGCTTAATACCCAAAGGTTTCTTAGCATGGACCGGGGATCGAACCTGTGTTGCTCTGTGTCGTCTTGCTTCCTAGGTGAGCATGTTTCCCCTGAGCTATCCACCCGAGACAATCATCCACCCTTTCAAAAAGCACAAGGACCCGCAGTAAGTACCACAGATTGGACTAGCATTATAGAGGCAAAGACCAGAGAAGAAGAGTCTAACAGAGAACCAGGCTTTGGGAGAACCCAGAGAACAAATCACAAGGGAGAACATTAGAAGTAACAAAGGACTAAAACCTATATTCTGAAAGAGAATTCCAGAAAAGGAGAAAGAAACAAGAATGTGCTGAGGCCTATATCTTAGAAACCGACAGAGACCAGACCAGGGAAGCGTAATAGAATGCCAAGAACCTGAAGAGCACTATTTTTCAGGCACTGACAGAGACCAGAACTGGATAAGGAGAAGTGAATGTCAAGAAATGGTTGTGATCTATACCTCAGACCCCAGACCCAGAGAAGAGGAAGAGAATGTCAAGAAGTTAGAGATTCCTATATTGCTTTTTTGGACAGAGGCCTGAAACTGATACAGGGAAAACCTAATGATGGCTATTTCAGAAACTGGGAGGAGGCCAGACATTCAAGGAAACCAGAGAACACCCTGGCCTAAGAGCGTGAACTATGGCTGGTAGGTTATAAAGCACTGGCAGACTGAAAACCCGACACAAGGATGAAGAAGTATTTGCTAGTGTGTTCAAAGTAATATCATCATCATCAGCCTGGAAGAATGATTAGGAGTTAGAGGACGTTAATATCTGGGCTTGAACCAACTCTAAAGCAAGGAAGCGGGGTTATTGCCATTAGGAAAAATTCAAGAGCATACTGGATGCCATAGTCTAGATAGTGATAACAGAAAGTGAGCTGGGCACTAAAACCCTGAAACTGCGAGTAATGCCAAGAAATGGCTGTATAATGCCTGAGACTATGGAATCAAGAATGTGGGATGCAAGGAATTAGCTAGTAGTAGGGAAGGCACATGTTCCCATAGATAGTGTCTTGCACTATGTTGAGTTAGTTCAAAGGAGGACTACTTTGCAGATATAACCTGATAAAATACTCCAGGCAACAAAGTAGGCACCATGCAGAAAACAAAGACATTTATTAAAACCCCACAGCTGGGAGAAGTAATTAAAAAACAGCCCTGCAAGTTTGATATGGTTGAAGAAGTTCTCAGCCCTGCCCACTGCTAACACAACTTTTTATACAAGAAGACATTGGGCCTCATACAATGTTGCCAGTCCGGAAACAAAGGTGCCGGTAAGCTCACTTTCACCCTTGTTTCTGGACTGGGAATCTACTTGTTTGCCTGCCCCTGTGCCTGACAGGTCTGACAAGTCTGAACCTGCCGGACGCAGCAGTCATGGTAGGCAAACCCTTCACAGAAGCACCAGCACCATTAGAAACGGTGCCGCTGCTTCCGTGTCCCCATTCCCATTGAGTCCCATTGGACTCTATGGGAATGGGGACTTGCAATTTACCGGTGTTGACTTCCTGGGCTGCCGGACTAGTAATGAGCTGGTGGCACTGGGAAGTCAGGTGTCAGTAAATTATTACAAGTCCGGCTGCAATCCGCCGGTAGCACCATCAGGGTTACTGCCGGACACATAGTGAGGCCCATTCATTACATTTTGGAGCAGGTCAACAAGCTGATTGGTTCAACTATCCTTAGTCCCCAAACATTGGTGTATCCTATTGGCTAACATATTTCAAAACCCATACCATCCACTTCTGACATCACACCCTGAAATATCCCTCCCCTCAATGACATCACCATGTGCTGACCAGCAGAAAACTCTTAGTTATGCTTTGGCAGGCAAATATACAAAATAGCTGCAGTTACAAGATTTCACTGGATTCTGTTTGCTTGAATATAACATGAGACACGGACTAGAACATCGCTCCATTGCTCCCTAATTGGTTCCCTGTCTCCCCCTATCTTTTAACTTACATCATGCCGAGTCTAGTTAAAAACACTCTGCAAAGCACTGCTGAGATTTGTATTTTCAGCTATTTAATTCTTATTTTGCCATTACATTTTAATGTAAGAGCCTGTGCACCTGGATTCTGGGCGAAACCCTCCTCGCATTTCAACCTTGAGGTTTAGCATTGAAAATTCTTTTGTGCTCATTGAGCCTTTCTGATTTGCATGTGTTTTTGTGAATTCAGCCTTGTTGAGTTTTCTGAGGCCTGGAAGTCCTTGCTTATTTTGAGCTGTGGTGCCTATTTTAAAGAAGATGGCTGCCTAATCATGATTTCTTTAACGTCTGATGAGTTCTATGTTAGTTCTTCATGTATAAATGGATGCAGTTAAAATTCTTCATATATAAGCGCAAATATTTGACCTAGTGTTCATGTTCTTCATGTTGAGTGCATATTTTCTTCATGTCTAGTGCATGTGCACTTTGTGGTTACAAAACCCTATTTGCATATGTGCTAAAAGTCCCTGCACACAAATGCTCTAAGGAATAAAAACAAAACCTAATTATTGCGACACAGGTGACTATTATTTACTATCACTGTGCTCTCACACCCCTATATATCTATGTCTTGGAATTACATCTTGGATACTGCATTCACCTCTCTTCATTAGCCTATGCTGCAACCTTTAGTATTAGTAGCTACTATAATTTCTATAGTAATCCCCCCTGCCCCAATAGGCATTATCCTCACCCATTTTTGTAAATAATAAAAACCTGTTGAACCATATCCATGACTACTCTGTTCTATTAATCTTTTCGTTACACTCAAATTCACCATTTAGAACTAGGACGATATCTAGTCAAGTGTATAACTTGCATTCTCGGCTCAAATCCTGTGTTCCACAGATAACCAAAGTGTGATATTGGGCAAATCATTTAAGCTCACTGTCCTTATCTTCTAAAACTTTGAGTCCTTGTTAGCGATTCAATTCTCAGTATGTGCTATTTAAATACATAAACTCACTCATGGTTTTCTAGACTATAGTGTAGCACTGACAAAGCCAGCACGTGTTCCGCTGTAGCATCTTATTCACAATATAAAGAAAAATGTGTTGTTTCCATATGTGTGGGTTACTCTGAGAATGTTAGTTTCATTTCCAGTTATTGATTCATAGCAATTGAGACCAGGAAGATTAAAACAAATAGATCAAGTAGCAGCAATAAATGCTTTAGTGAAGCTAATTCAAGGAGAGTGCACCTTGCATATGCATGAGAATACAAACGTTAAGTCTATCCTTTACTTATCCCAAATCTGCTTTGTAATTACCCCTTGCTTACTGAAACATTTCCTTTTTATTCTGAAACACACTTCCATGTGTACTATCCTAAAGAAACCATCTCTTGACTCTTCGCTGCCTTCTAGTTGTCTTCCTATATCTCTTCTTCCCTTCCTTTCTAAAATGTTGTAATGTGTTGTTAACAACCAAGTCTCTGCCTACATAAATCACTCCGCTCTTCTTCTTCTTGATCAGTCGAGTTTCTGCCCTCTTCATTTGATGGAGACCGCTCTTCTCTCTTCTGTCTGCAATTCCCTACTTTCGACCGCTATGCAAAATAATCGTGTCTTCTCTTTTTTATTGACTTGTTTGCAGCCTTTGATACAGTCAATCATGCTATTTGACTTTGTTCTCTTTCATACCTTGGTTTTCAGGGTTGTGTAATTGATTGGTTTCGTTCCTACCTAACCAATCCCATGTATTCTGTTTCTTTGGGCGGGCAATCTTCATTGGTTGTCACTCTTCCTTTTGGTGTTCCCCATAGCCCTGTTCTTGGCCCTTTCCTCTTCTCTTTATAAACAACTGCTCTTGCTTATATTATTTCTTCCATCTCTTCCATCTGTATGCAGACGATTCCCAAATCTATCTTTTTTACTATGACACTTCTCTCGATCTGCCTGACTTTCATCTATTCAATCTTGGATGTCTGATCATTACCTTCATCTCAATCCATCCAAGATTGAAGTGCTATTCTTCCGTGCTACTACCATAGCTCTACCCTTCATCTCGTTTCTTCCTTCTTCTCTTCCTATTTCTTCTACAGCGCATAATCTCTGTATCACTTTTTACCCCACTTTATCTTTTACTTGCCATATCGCCTCAGTGGCTCGTTCCTGCCATTTTCATCTTTAAAACAATCGACGTGCCTGTCCTTTTCTTTCTTTCCCCAGCACTAAAATCCTTGTCTCCTCTCTTATCTTCTCTCAAATTCTACTTATCCGCACTTCTGCTCGGCCTTCCTGCATATTAGTTAGTCCCATACCCAGGTTCCTTTGAATCTTGGCTGTTATTTAATGGGCACTCAACCATCTGCAACAACAAAAAATGATTATGCATCAGCTCCTTAAGGGAGAGGAGGGAGGGAGGGTAGTTATGTTGCCTTAACACTTAACATGTCCGGAAGCACAATTGTGTACATAGCAGTTCAGAGGCATAGATGAACTGTAGAACATGTTTAAACGTGCATTTGCTTTTGCTTACATTAATATATACAATCTAGTAAACTAACAAAATATTAAAATATTCCAGTGGTGGATTACTTTCTCAGAAAAGTTGGATTCCTAGACAAAACACATATTATCTCATTTGATGTTGGGCTAAATAACAGTAGTTTGAACAGTCGTTGTCATTGCTCCTAAATTGCACCAGATTCAGTAATGCAGAGTGCTCTGCTGCTGGCAGGCTGCCAAAATTCCAGGCATTGTGGCATCTACTCTACGAGATGCTCATTTTATAGATGACCCACTGTAGGGAAGTATGTGGTTTTTGAGTAGAAAAAAGTGGTTCTTCTGATCCAAATGATATGATATGTTATTTGTAATGCACTTAATACCCAGAGGTTTCTAAGCGCGGACCCGGGATCGAACATGTGGTGCTCTGTTTCGTCTTGCTTCCAAGGCAAGCACATTGCCCCTGAGCTATCTGCCCGATAATGCTAAGTTAATTAGAAGACAAATAATAGGAGGGACGGGGTCAAGATAAAGATAGGACTACAATTTGGTCCTGAATTGACAGGTGTATGAGATAAATTTCTAAGGAGTGTGTGCCATCATTTTAAAATGAACATTAAAAATACTGCTTTAGTCGAATATTATGGATTGGAAGCCTATTTGGACCATTTCTTCTCAACTTCAATAGCTCAACTCTCTCCTAAAAAATGTCCGCTGCTATAACACAGCTTTCGCTAAGATCCACTCGATCTGCGTAATGGAGCAGTGAGTTGCCACCTGGGACCCTTTCCTGTATTAGCTTCAAGAGCTCTGGCAGAGAGCTAAAGCTTCCTATTGCAAGACCTAATAAATGGAAGCGAATGAGTGTGTTCTATTCAAACACATTTTCCAAAAGGGATGTTATACATTACTTGCTTACATTTTTTTTTAAAAGCCTTTCCCATCCGTTTTACCTGAGAAAATAGAAAGGAAGGACTATTGTTGGGAGAATTATGGTGCATATGTGACATTTAAAATGTATGCTTTGTGGGTAGGAATTTGTCTAAATGAGGACATACATAGCAAATAGGACGGGATACCTGCACATCATTTTCAGTTGTCAAACCACTCTACAAGTTCACTTAAGACAAACCTTGCTAAACTCTAGGTTAATTATTTTTGTATCTGTTTTTCAGGTAATCCCCTTTTTTCCTGGATGTCAGAATTACTGCCAAAGGCATCAAAAGCTGGTTGACTGCATTCGTGTTAAAGGTAAATAGCCTTATTGTTCTAAAATCTGCTAATCACAATTCATCTGCCTTTGGTAATTGCTGCAACAAATTAAAACCAAAAACTGATAGATGGAATGCAGGTGTCGCATTAATCATCATCGCTGTTATTGCTCTAGGCGACATTCAATACAATGGGCCTCATTACGAGGTTGGAGGTAACCATGCCGCAATTTGCAGCTTGGTTACCTCCTTACTGCATACCGGGTCCGGGTTCCTCAAATGAGGACTTACCGGGCCATTCCAACCTTGGAGGACCCGGTAATTCCTCATTCGAGGAACCCGCACCCGGTACATCCCATTCCCATTGGAGCCCCCATAAGGCTCAATGGGAATCGGGGAGCCCGTTGTTAGCTCCCTGGTCTCCTCGCGGGACCTGCTAAGGACGCCCTTTGCGGGTCCCGCGAGGAGACCTTGTAATAGGGCGGTAAGGGGTTAACAGCAGCGGCACCATTACCGGCGCCGTTAACCCTTACCGCCCACTTCGTAATGAGGCTCAATATGTTTAGGCCATCTGTGCCTTCCAGAAGCGGATAAGCCATATGCAAGTCAGTCGATATTACCGCAAAAAGGAGAAGTCTAGCCCTGACTAATAGGCCAGATTTCCTTTGTGCTGTCTGCAACAAAGTCCAATCCAGCTAAGTTTCAACCTTTTAGGGCCTACGCAGTTAGGTTATACGTGTTTCCCTATGGCACAGTGAGTGAAGGACCCCCGGCTGGGCATACCCTCTCTCACTTAGAGAGACAAATTAAAACCTTAAATAGTAAAAACCCATGGCATTGGTCATAGCCCAGTTCAGAAGGGAAATAGCCATCTGCAAATTAGCCGTGGTCCGGCGTGATGCACTATGCCACATTCCCTCTTGATAGAAACACAAGCAGCTCCAGACATATTTGGGCCTTTTTGGCCTCATCAAAGAGGTGCAACATGGTGCATTGGCCTGGAAAAGGGACTGTTTATACCTTTGAAATGAGTATATCAAATCGGGCTCCTTGTATCGAAACCATTCGCTGCCAGAGGGGTCTTTAGTTCCACAAGAGATAAAAAGTGCAGGTAATTCCTGCTTGTGTAAAGCTGTATGAGTTTCCTTTTTAAATTCTTTATTTACAGTTTATGTACAAAAGTAATACACCTCCAAAAACATTCTCAAAAAAGTCAGTTACAGAAATAATGTGTATTAATGCAAGAAACAGCAAATACATATAAAGCATGAACCAAAAAATAAAAAATAAAAAAATAAAAATTAAGCTGAAGTCAATAAACATCATTACATTTTCCACAGATCTCGGGGGTCATTACGAGGTTGGAGGTAGCCATGGTGCAATTAGCGCCATGGGTAACCCCTTACTGCATACTGAATGGGGAATTACCGGGCCATTCCAACCTTGGAGGACCCGGTATTTCCCCATTCAGGGAACCCATCCCCATTCCCATTCGAGCCCCCATAGGGCTTAATGGGAATGGGGACCATGCTAACAACGGGCCCGTTTATAGCGGGCCCGTTGTTAGCATGCTGGTCCTTTAGCGGCTCCCACTAAGGGCGCCTGGTAAAACCAGCCGCCGTTAGCGGGACCCGCTAAAGGACCTCGTAATGCGGTGGTGAGGGGTTAATGGCACCGGCACCTTTACCGGCGCCGTTAACCCCTTACCGCCAAACTTGTAATGACCCGCTTGTCAAAAGAGGTCAGCTGTTTTTTCCGCATATCGATCACCCTTTCAACCTTAGCCAGTTTGAACATCTCCTCAATCCAATCGTCTTCTGAAGGAGCTATTTTAGTTTTCCAACCTCGAAGAACCAGGCGATTGCCCACTATAGCACTCCTGAACAACCAGTTCTTTTGAGCAGCGCTCAGTTCATTTAACTCAATATCAAATCCTAATATCAAAGTGTTGAAATCCAAATCAAGACTCACATCCAAAATTTGTATTCATGCTTCACATACTTCTGCCCACAATCCGGAAACTCGCCCACAACTCCACAACATGTGTTCCAACGTGGCAACATCTTGCACACAGCACCAACATTCATCTGTATTAGACATGCCTCTTTTTTTCAATCTTTCGGGACACCAATAAACTCGATTTAATATTTTAATATGAGTTTCTACAGACAGATGTGAGAGCCAAAATGGGAATTCATACATTTCTTTTATTTAACGCCTGTTGTAACTGCCTATTAATTCTCTGTAAAGCGCTGCCAGGCTAGTTTCATTACCAATCTGGATTACAAACTTCACATGTCTTTAATGGGTGGGACTGATCCCACCCATTAAAGGCTGGATGCCAGCTGCTATCATGCTGGGACAGGACAGGGCATGTTCTACAGCATGGAAATTCTAGGCATGCACATAGGGTGTCAACATTAGCAGAGCAATCAGGGTCACCCCATTGGCTCTACAACAGAAGATAATCTGACTGGAAGAGAGGGGCACCAAAATGTACATGAGTTTGCATAAATCCAAGCTCTGGCCTTGTAACTGTGTTAAGGAGTGCCGCTGGCTACTACTTCTCAATGGTGGGATTAGCAGAGAAGTCTTTTTTGAATCAGTCTGGCTAAGGAAGAGCAATATAAATAAAGCAATCCTGGCTTTTGGACCATCGCTCAGGCCCATCGTCCACATTATTTCATTAAATCATTTCCACCCAAAGGAGTGCTATCTGAACCTCCCATGAAGACTGTGAAGCAACCGTTCCTCGTTAATTTGCAGCGCAGCTGGGAGAGGCTGCATCAGGCCCACCGGAGACGGATTTGATAGTTATTTATTTCTATTTATTGGAGTTTTATATAGCGACGACCGTGCTGTATAAGCACAGCCCATTCACACCACCTTCAAGGCAAAGGCAACAAGAAACCTGATCTTAACAGGCTCTGGAAACTTTAAGTTTGGGTAAATGCAAGGGAGGTAGGGAGGTAGAATGGGAAAGGTAAGTGCTAGACAAAGTGCTGGCATGTCAGAAGGGAAACAGTGGAGATGTACAATAAGAACCATAGAGAATAAAGCACCCACATATCAGTGGTCAGGAATCTAGCAAAATGATATCCTGAAGAGGAAGATATTGAGTCTTTTAAAGAATTGCATCGGGTTCTCCGCCTCTCTGAGGGTTACCTGAAGATCATTCCTATGCCAGTAGTCTCTGTCTGCATTCAGGGGTCTGTCTCCCAGATTCATTTTCCTTAATTTCAAATAATAAGTGACCTACCAGCAGCCAATGTCAGGCGCAAAGGTGGTAGGTATTTATGTATTCTCTGTTTTAGGTACACCAACCACTTATTTCAATAACCCCTATGTCTGATGGGGAGAACTTTGAATCTGATGGACATTTTGACAGGGAGCCAGTGCAGAGAGAGGAGATCAGGTCAGAGATTAACCCAAGGTTTCAGGCTCAGAAAGGGCCTAGCTGCTTTATTCTGTACAGTTTGAGGTTGTTGAGTGAGGGCATTATGGAGACCAAACAGGACCCAATCACAATAATTGATGGGTGTGAAAACCATAGAAGAAGTGAACTAGGTTCTCAAAAGTGTTCAAAAGTGGGGAGCATGCATCACAAGAAAGGAGATGAAAAATGGACTACCTCGTGAGGTCATGTTTCTGGAGAGCAAAGAAAGAAATGTTCAATTGTGAAACCCATTAGAAAGGAAGAGAACAGGGATTGGAGATGTTGAAGTAGACAAGCGATTAGTGTATGTTCAGAACATAGAGGCAGAGGCAGTTGCCAATCACCTAACCCTGGATTTTGAGGTGACAATCTGTATCGACTTCAAAATATCAGGACAGCTGTGCAGGTTAAAAGCAATTTGCTTATTATCTGCATTTGAAAGATATTAGCAAACAGTATGACGAGATCAGCAAGTAGTTTATGGTGCACAATGACGAGGTACAGGGAAATACTTGTAGGACTCCATAGAATTGAGTGACAGGTTTTCATATAAAAGGATCAGACCATACTTGGGGCTTCCTGGCTGCCAGGAGGAAAGTGCCCAGGTTATGCGTGTTCTTTGACTCATTAGAAAATACGCTCCACTGAATGGCCAATCCAAATGCTTGGCCTACGGGGCCGGGAGTTTCTGTGTGGATTAATCTTGCAGTGCAGCAGCCGTTTGCAAAGGTTTGGGTGAGTGGAGCAGGGTGAACACCGCTGGGCAAGGAAGTGGTTTCGTGACTGAGTCCACTCCATTACTCTATTGGTGTGCCGCACAAGAGGAAAGAGGATGCACAGCACCTACAAAGTATGGAGATCTGGGACCCACATCCTGCACCTGTGGTGTGTGACCATTGTGCTTGAATGGTTCCTAAAATATAAACACGGCCTGGCAACATTCAGGCTTTCCCCCAGTCATCAGCTGGACGCAAGTATGCATTTGGTTCACACACACCATTTGACCGTGCATCTAGTGTAGAATATTTTGGCAGCACTGAGGTGAGGATGTGGCTTTAGGCGTCTCTGCAACGGTGCACTGTTACACTCAGTCATTTATTTTCATGTCATGCATTGAAATATTCCATACCACCTCTCTTTTTCTATCATTCTTCACAGTTCTGTTTGATTTCCCATAGTAGCGTAGCTGGCAATGTGCAAATGGAATTGATGTCCCAGCAATGCCATTGTTTACCATTACTGATGGCTCAATCTACTTTAAACCAGACAACTGAGCATTGAATTGCTTGTGAGTAAAACAGAAAACAACTAAACCTCAAATTATGATGTTTAAAGCAAGGTTGTTTTTGTACATTGACAAGACAATATTAGCACCTAGGAGTGGCTGAGCATCCAAGACGCTTGTCTTGATGGCTGGCGTTACCCACTGGTACATGACGGCATCCGGAGCAGCATGGCTGGCTGCTCAGCCTCTCGTTTCTGTCTCCTTGCCACCTATGGATTCCCCACATCTAACGTCACACCACACCACCCTTTCCTACTCATGCCTGTGTAGCCCCTTGCCCGAATAGGGCACGGCGATGTGGGATTAAATATATATTTAACAACTACAGGGGAGAAAATAGGACTAATATACGGACACCTTGGGATGTTTAGACAATGTTTAGTCAGTGTCTATATGTGTGCTTACTGCGTTGCTTACTTACCGTTATTTCAGCGGTGGAATGTACCACAAGTCAAGGGGACCCATAGAATCCTGGACGTAAAGGGACAATGGAGAGGTCACCCCTTAGGTGACCAGGATAGTGAACCGGCCTTTCCTCACTGAACGAAGCAAGCATAACGCTCAGAGTTCTACATTAAAAGTCTGTGGCATAAAGACTGTTCGAAAATGGCAGTTGCAGGAGAGGAAGGAGCAGGCACTTCTTCCACCCCAGTTTCACTACCATTGTTTGCAGCTCTTACTGACTCCCTCCTAACTCAAGCACACACAACGGCTGTCCTCTTGACTCCCTTCCTTCTTCTTTCCTTTAAAATACCCTCAACTAATTTCCTATTTAACCTGTCTTCTCAACATTTTTCTCACAATCTCATGCTTCGAGTCCTCTTTCAAGAATGCAATGGTTGGCCCTAATTAAAAAGCCCACCCTTGACCTCACTCGTCCTGGAAATTTCCACCAGATATTCCTGGTGTTTCTAAACCTTTTAGTGCGTGCTGTTTATCCCCAAGTCTCTTCTTTTTTAAATCCGCATAATCACTTCTCTCTCACAACTGAGACGGCATCTATCTATCTGTCTGTCTGTCTGTCTGTCTGTCTGTCTGTCTATCTATCTATCTATCTATCTGTCTGTCTGTCTGTCTGTCTGTCTGTCTGTCTGTCTATCTATCTATCTATCTATCTATCTATCTATCTATCTATCTATCTATCTATCTATCACATTGTTGTATAGCGCCACTCGCCTCAGGGCACTCACAGATGGACAGGGACAAACACATACAACAGAAAAGTGTTGCACAGAGCAACAGAAAACTGGACCAGAAGTGGTCCATCCAGGCTTATTTTGAACTGATAACATCAGATCAATTTTGAATCAAAGAGATACGTTTTTGAACGTTTTCTGAAATGTTGCGTGGAAACACACCCCTTAATGTCCAGAGGGAGCGAGTTCCAAAGAGACGGGGCCCAGGCATTGAAACTCGCTCCATCCAGCTTTTCCAGGACAACATGAGTTTGTTCCAGTAGTATCTTGTTGTTTGAACGTAGTGTCCGAAGAGAGGAGGATCTTTTCACTCTGGAGAAAAGGTAGCTAGGTGCTCCATCCTTCAGGCATTTATACACTATGACAGCACCTTTAAATTGAATGTGTTGCTCATCTTGGAGCCAGAGTAGTTTTCTGCGATAGTCCGAGCCGTGAGAACGGCGGTCAAGACCACAGATAGCTCAAACTGCTCCATTTTGTAGGACTTGAAGTTTCTTAATGTTGCCTTTGGAGGTCCCCAAGAGAAGGCTATTGCAGTAGTCCAGTTTTGTTTTGACTATGGCCGCCGCAATTAAAGCCCTATTAGACTCAGATAAATAGGGGGGGATCTGCCACAGCAGGTGGACATGATATGAACACGATGATTTCAGATGGGAAACATGCTTTTGAAAGGAAAGGTGGGAGTCAAAATAGACCACCAATGTCTTTACTCTATCTGACACTGGAATAGAATTCCCATTTATCACAAAGCTTTTGTATTTTGAGTCTGGATCCTTCAGTTTGCGGGGTGTTCCAAGAATGAGGGCCCTCATTACAACACCGGCGCTAAACCATGGCGTTATTAGTAACATGGTTGGTGCCGGAGTTGTAACGGGTCCGCCATGGTTCAATGGGGAATTACCACTCCATTCCAAGGTTGGCGGGGCGGTAATTCCCCATTGAACCATGGCCCTTCCCCATTCCCATTTTTGCCCCACAGAGCTCTATGGGAATGGGGAAGGCGCTAAGTACGGTACCGCAAATTGCGGTACCGTACTTAGCACCAAGGTCCCTTTGCAGGTCCCTACTTTAACGGGTGGCCTAGACCAGCCGGTCAGGTAGGGTCCCGCAAAGGGACCTCGTAGTAAGGCGCTAAGTGTTTAACGGTGCCGCAGCCTTTTACGGCACCGTTAAACACTTAGCGCCAGGGTCGTAATGAGGAGTGCCATGGAGTTTAAGGCCATCCATTTCTGGATTGCCCTGAAGACTTTGTTTACCTTTTCTACATCTTCCTTGTAGACACCAGATAGCTTGAATATGATCTAGGTGTCATCGGCGAAGTTAGCGAATTTCAATCCCAGGGACTGTAAAAGCTCGCATAGACATTTAACATGAATGTTAAATAACAGAGGGGATAAACAAGATTCCTGGGGGACACCACATGTTAAAGGTGTCTTCTGTGACTGGGCGTCACCACTAGCTACATATGCCATTGGCTTTTGAGCCAAGATATTGCCATTTCCCTACATGTTCTAGTCTGGTAGTAGGTCATGGTCGACCAGGTCAAATGCACATGATAAGTCTAAAAGGAGCAGCAAGCCCATGTCTCCATCCTCAATAATTTCAAAGATATTTGTTTTCAAATCTAGGAAATCTGTTTTAGTTCAGTGATTTACCCGAAAACCTGATTGGTCACTTGCCAAGATGTTTTCTGTGTCTGCAAAGGCCTGGTACTGGCAACATGCCACCTTATCAATTATTTTCAAGATGAAAGGTACGTTCGTTATTAGTTGCCAGGAACCAGCGGCTCAAGACTTTCCTTTTTCAGAAGCGGTGTATCTACATATATAATACACTCCCTTCTGCCCGTCATGATAAAGTCTCCTCTATCCTGATTCTCCGTGACCTATCTGCAGCCTTTGATGCAGTCAGTCACTCTTTCCTTTTCTTGCCTCACTCAGATTATCTGGTTCTATCCTGTAATGGTTGTGTCCCTATCTTTAAAATCAAACTTATTTTGTTTCTTGGGATGGACACATCTTGTCTCCTACTTTATGGTGTCCCTCAAATCTCAGTGACTGTTCCCCTGTTCGCCCTGTACACTATTCATCACTTGGCTCTTATCACATCATATAATCTATCATGTCACTATTGTGTTGGCAACACTTTAATCTTTTTTTTTTCCTTCCTTTGCTGACTCCCTTCGCTCCCTACCTGCTTTTTGGCCATCTAACATTGTATGTCACTATCTTCACCTCAATCCCACCAAGACAGAAGTCCTATTCTTCTACCTCTCTTCCCACTCCTCTGCGCCCATCAGCTCTCTCCTTTTCTCCGTCTTCGCTCTTCCTATCTTCCTTGGCTCACAACACAGCTGTTACTTTTGGCTCATCTCTATCCTTTTCTTTGCAGATTTCAAGCACTGCTCAAACGTGCCACTTCTTCCTCCTTAATATCCAATGTGCTTGTTCATTCTTATCATTTTAGGTCAGCAAACTCCTCCTTCTATTACTTTACTTCTAATAACGAGCCAGATAGCCCAAAGGTCTGAAGGTGCACTGAAAAGACGCAACAAGACACACAACCACAAAGCAGGGGGTTAATGAAGAACCGTCTCTAATCTACACCTCGATTGAAAAGTAATGTCTTCATTGTCTTCCTGAAAGAAACCATGCTGGAAATTGCTTTAATAAATAAAGGGAGCTCAATCCAAATCTGAGGGGCCCGGCAGCCAAAACTGGTACCACCAAATCTCTTAAGATTATACCTGGGAATGAATAGATAGTGAAGATTGTTGGACCGAAGGGTCCTTCTAATGGCGGCCTCCTTAAGGCACTCAGAAAGGTAGTTCGGCGCCAAGACATGCAGACATTTGTAAGTCATAGTAGCCACTTTATGGTGAATTCTATGTCTCACCAGCAACCAGTACAATTCACGCCTGGCAATTGATACATGCTGTTGCTTCCTGAGACCAGCCAAAGCCCTGACTGCACCATTATGAATAACCTGTATTTTATTAACATTAGCAGTAGACATGCCATCCATAAGAATATTGCATTAGTCATGCTTTGAAATCATAAGAGCAGCCGCTATGGAGGCTCTGTTTTTAACAGCAAGGTAAGGATGTATTTGCCAATGAAGGTTATTCAGACACGTGCAAAATTATCGTAACTGAGCTACGTGCTTATTAAAAGAGAGATTGGAATCAAAAGAGCCTCCCAAAGTCTTAACATGGGGCGAAACTTGAATGGGACATCCAGCTATGGTAAAAAGATCCAGTTTTTATAGCCTGGGGGAGGAACCCAATATTAGTAACTCTTACTTGCCAGATAATTCAAAGTCTTCCATGATTGGATGGCAGAATAGATGTTATTGATGTTTATGGAGTCAAGATGGCAATCTCCATACAGTTCCAGCAAGACCTGGGTGTCATTGGCATAGTTTGTGGACTGTACCCCCATGCTATTGTGCCAATCGGCCTCTAATCACCTTAAAACAAAGCATACCCACCACTTAAAAAGCAAGTGCATGTTTGAACGTAAACCAAGTTTATTGTACAATAGGATGGTAGGGGCTAGATGGTTCTATACAGTCAAACTAACCTGAGTCTCTCTGAACCACACGTTGACCCATTATATAAATGCAACAGTTAAAGAACTACCATATATTTTATTACAAATGACCCCTTACATATGATTGGTCAAAACCTGTACAAAGGAAATCCATTCTTTCTACAATTCCCCCGTTCTCACTGGTCACAGTTATTTAAACTACCATCTTCAGCTCATGTGTACAACACAACCCTTTTTAGGATTTGTCCATGTTAGGTCATGACATCAACACACAGTTACAGCAAAAATTGTCAACAATGCACTACTATATTAGAATATTCAATTTATGGTATCTGTCTAGTATGTTCTGTGATTTCAACAAATTGAACATGAAGCTTAAGGTGCAGGGGAGAAAATCCACTCCTGCCACACGGACCGTACTAATATGCAGTACCTAAGAGTAAATTCCCAAAGATGTAGGAACTCTCATCCCTTGCAGACTATGAAGGGCCAGATATCCACCAAAACATTACTGTATATTTTGTATATATTTGCTACAAAGACATTTCCAGATTGTCTTGATAAGGTACATTTTTAAACAAACTTTCTTCAAGAAAAAGAATTTCACAATGTTCTTTTATCTTCACAGATTCTGGTTTAATGGTAAACCCAAAGCATTTCGAGATATAACACTCTTCGTCAGGGGGACTATACTGTGAAGATTGCTGCAATTTAACAAAAGAGAGCACCAATGAAAACACTTGAAAATACTATCTTAAAATACATATCAATATTTTACATTTTCTGAATCACCTTAAGCTCGATAAGTAACATTTTAAATAATAAATCCAGAAATCTTCTGGTTGTGTGTATGCTCTATAGCCAATATCTGAGGATCTCCCAACTGGTGTGACCATTGATCTTGGAAAAAAAGGGTAAAAAGAAATTTGACCTATGTATCTATTTCTAAATGTGTGGGTCCCAAACTAAGCGGGGACCTTTGTTAATAAAATTAAGTAAAAAGAAGAAAAATAAATGTATAAACTGTGCCTTACTACTATAGGGATAGTGTCCAAAATTGTGCTGTATAATGCTGCCATATGCATAACATCATCCTTCTAAGGAACAATTCCAAATCTCTGAAAAGGGAACTAAAGGTCCTCATTACAAGTTTGGCGGTAAGTGGTAAATTTGGCAGTAAAACTGTTACTGCCAAATTTACCACTGTGCCTAATTACAGGTTTGGGCATGGAGTGGAGGATTTGCTTCCAGGAAAACCCTGGAGGTAAATCCTCCAACTCACCGCCGAAAAAATCAGCAGAATCTGTGAAATTACTGCAGCGGAAATTCTGCCATGGTAACTCTGCCAAAAAAGCCCCATTCAGTCCAATGGACTCTAATGAATGGGGACTTAAATCGCCACCACCACTTGTAATCTGGCGGGAAATTCCACCATACCAAGTGGCGGTAACAGTAATTCATTTGGCGGTATCCAAGCAAATTTACCGCCGCGATACCGTCCAACTCATTATGAGGCTCAATGTCTCCCAAGTCGCATTCTTAGTATGAAACTGTCCTAGTTAACCATCATTATGCCTTTGGTATCTTACCATATTACATCCATGGGATGTGAAGTAGTCAGGTAGAATATACTTTGTATGGAGTATTGCTTTTAATACACAGATTAGAGTACCTATGAGTAATCTGCATGTGGTGAAGATTAAGAATTCTGTACTAAGAAAGTTTGTATTGTAATCTCCTACTAAAAGACATAAACTGTCCTATCTTGATCAGTAAAGATGCTAATAGTAGAGGGTAAGTGGCTAAGTCAGCTCAATAGGTCTTCTAAAAGTTATTGCCATTCACTTACCAAGAAGTAGATAGCTGTGGAGCCTCTTGTTCCACAGTGGATTTTCAGATACAACAGCAAACAAATTTGCAGAGCCAAAATGGCAGCCATTGTATATAACATGCGCATGACGCGATGACGTCATTGCGCACGTTACCGTGACTCACTGTCATTGTTTACATGATCTTTTACTGTGAAGATGGCTTTGTCTCAAAAATAATAGTAGGTGATGTAAAATGTAAAAAGTTACATAAGTCCCGTGGGATGCCCCAATGTTTGAAGGCATTAGAGGTGTTATTCATATAAAAATGGGGGGGAGGGTTGTAAAAAATGTATATATATGAAATATATAATAGTGTAGCTCAGCATGAGTGTCTGTTATAGAATAACAGAGTGCACCCAATAACAGAGCGCTACCTGATTTCTCATAGTCCAAACGGTAGTAGATGCCTGATACCCCCAATGATGGATATGTTTATGGTGCAGAAAATAGAACAGGGTTACCATACGTTGTGTATTAGGTATCATAGGCTGATAAGTGCATATGTGTTAGGGATCCTTTATGTCCCTGTGACCTGTGCTAAAGTATGTTTTTCTTATGTGACTCTACTGAGATGTCACTAAGGAAATGTATATATTAATGTGGATGGCCTCCCAGTATGTAGAGGTTTCCTTGTTAGGCTGTGACCTATGTCTCCCCCTGTAAAATATAGAGATTATAATTGGTCAGTGACAATACTGGGATGTCACTTAAGGAGTTGTAAATGGGTATAGTTAGAAATATCAGAATCGGAAGAAATGACGAATAAAAGGTTCTGACCTATCAAAAAGGTCATAAATGCATGCCACCAAAGGTTTGAACACCAAAAGTTTGAACCTTTGGTGGCATGATTTTAGATAGATAAAGAAGAAAAAAAAAGATTGTGGGGCTGCGGGGGTGTCCCCCGCAACACCCTGCTCACCATACTATACAGTATAGTGAGTGAGTGAGGGTTGCAGAGGGCACCCCTGCAGCACACCCGAAAAAAAGAAAACAGGGGCTGAAGGGGTGTCCCCCGCAACACCCCGCTCACTATACTACAGAGTATTGTGAGCAGGGGTTGCGGGGGGGGGGGGGGAGAAACCCTGCAGCTGTCCAAAAAAGAAAAAAAAGAAAAGGACCCTGCAGCGCCGGTTCCCAATTACGGAAGTGAAAGTGAACCGGTACCACAGGGACACAGCGCGTCTTAAAATGTAAGTAAGATGTGAGTTGGGGTATGTTGGGTGTGTGGGTGGGGGTGTGTTGGGGGTGTGGTTGTGTTGTGGGTGTGGGTGGGGGTGTGGGTTTGTAGGGGTTTTAAATGTATGTTTGCATGGGAAATGTACAAACCTTTTGTGGTGCATACATTTCTCATGCAAACCTTTCCGTCACTGACTTTTCCGTGACGGAAAAATCACATAGATACGGAAAGTCTGCATACAAACTAGGACCAATGTCATCTCAATACCATTCAGGGTGCTCCTAGAGAGGGCACCATCTAATTATATTAATATTTTAGAGACTCTGATATATGGAAAACATCTGCCCAGTATTTTTCGTCTGCAATTCCATTCTAGTGATATCACCATTAGGTGAATGAGCAAGCTTATAGTGTCACGTAGTATATGAAAGGCAGTTCCAGGTGAAATGTACATTCAGTCAACTTCCATCAATATGTCTAACAGCAGTACATGGCTTGACCACTACATTAAATTAGTGCACCTCCATCTGTGAATCTTAAGACATTGCATGCCTAATCACGAATGCATACAATTATCTACTATTGTAAAGATGTAAGCACAAGCTTGTCTCCCAAGCGGTTAATGTGTGTATGCAGTTTAAACATGACTGTGTACCCAAAGTCAATGGTTAGTTCTCATCCAAACTCTAGTAATGGTACTATCCAGAACTTCTGATGGGTTGCCTCGTTTTTTAAATCTGTCAAACATCAGATTGTTTTGATTCTGCAGTGTGGTTGTGTTTAAATATATCTCTTTAGCCTCAGGAACTGGCTGTAAGGGAGACTTTCTTTTAGATTGTAGAGGAGCAGGTAGAAACTTTCTCACTAGTTCCCGCCCCCAATTACAGATGGATTGAGCTGATTTAGCCACTTACCACTACTGTTAATAGCTTTACTGATCAAGATAGGACAGTTTATGTCTTTTGGGAAGAGATTACAATACAAACTTTTTGAGTACAGAATTCTTAATCCTCACCACATGCAGATGGTTTTGGACCATTAGCAGACATAGGTGAGATTTATTTTAGTGCATAACGGCAGTATGCATATAGCATCACACATTATATTGCTCTTATTGCTGAATATAAGAGAACGTTTCAACCTGTTCTCACCCCTCGAAACCCTAATCTGTGTTTTAAGAGGAATACACCATACAGAGTATATTCAACCTGACTACTTCACATCCCAAGGGTGTAATATGGTAAGACACCAAAGGCATAATGATGCTTAACAAGGACAGTTTCATCCTAAGACTGTCACTTAGGAGACATTATTTCCCTTTTCAGAGATTTGGAATTGTACCTTAGAAGAATGATGAATACATATGCCAGCATTATACAGCGTCATTTTGGACACTATCAGTATAGTGGTAAGGCACAGTTCATACATTTATTTGTTCTTCGTTTGACTTAATTTTATGAACAAAGGTTCCCGCCTAGGTTGGGACCAAAACATTTGGAAATAGATACATAGGTCAAATAGCTTTTTACCCTTTTTTCTCAAGATCAATGGTCACACCAGTTGGGAAATACTCGGATATTGGATATAGACCATACAGACAACCAGAAGATTTCTGGATTTTTTAATTAGAAGGTGACTGCTCAAGCTTAAGGTGATTTCGAAAATGTGAAATATTGATATGTTTCTTAAGATAGTATTTTCAAGTGTTTTCATTGGTGCTCTCTTTTGTTAAATTGCAGCAATTTTCACAGTAAAGTACCCCTGATAAAGTATTATATCTCGAAATGTGTTGGGTTTCCCAACAAACCAGAATCTGTGAAGATTAACTAACATTGAGAAATTCTTTTTCTTGAAGAATGTTAGTTTAAATATTTACCATATCAAGACAATCTGAAAATGTGTTCATATCATATGTTTAAATATATGCAATATATACAGTAATGTTTTGGCTGATATTTGGTCCTTGAAAGTGTGCAGGAGATGAGAGTTCCCTCCTCTTAGAGAGTGTGGTCTTTGGTATACTATCACACAATTACACATTTACATATAAACATAATTCATTACAAGTCCCTGCTGGCCTGAGACATCCAAACCCCCCAGACATAATTGCACATGGTTTGCAAGATTACTTCAACAATATGGGGAGGGTCTTCAATATACTCTAATCTAAACGACGACCAATTCAACACGCATAGCCTCCGGTCACATCCTGAGAAAACAATTGAAACCCATGAAGTATCCATCAACTCTGGCCTCAGGCGTCCCTTCACGCCAGGTTTATTGCTGGTCAGAAAGTAAATGGCCAGATCCCCATAACAATAAATAACAAGCTCCCATGAACGTAAAAGATTGCATCTTTCTTCTGTGATACTGTGGAGACTTAAAAGTCCTCGGCCTGGCCTGTTGGATGACCATCTGCTTAATGTTGCAGTTACTCATTACCTTCCCTTTGGCCTACAAACCCTACAAAACAGTTTTTTCCTAGTCACTCAGAATTCACCTCGCAAACCATGACTGCAGAGCTTAACCAATTTATGAAAAGAGCACACTACATATAGATTTGTAAATTCCCAATGTTTGTATATCAGTGCATACATGTTTAATAACTACTGTGTCTTCTTCACAGTGGGTTCTTCATGCCAAATCCCCTTCCTTGCATGCTCATTATGAAGTTCATTGTTGCCCATTTTCTAGGCACTTCGTGGCACACCTTACCTAGATTGTGTTCATGTTTAATAGGCGATTTTGACATTTTATCTTACTGCGTGCATGCAAATGTAAAAAGTATCAACTTTAACACAAAGTAACACTTAAAGTAACACATCCCATTCTCATTAACTATGCTAGATACATATAAAATTGCACCTTTGCGCCAACTACACCGCTCCCCGAGTCACAAATACAGCACGCACAATGTGAACCCCTCTTTCTCATTGGGACCTTTCCTGACCACCCCAACATTCCCCCTTAAATTAATACTAATAAACCAAATTCTTGTTCTTTAAAACCATCTTCTCAGGGAAAAAACCTACAATCATCTCTCTCATTGGTCCCAATATTGGCCTATTCCTCCGCTGAACAACCATAACCCATGGTGACACTACCATTTCCTCAACCTACCTACTGCTCTGCACAATCATCCCAACTAGGTGGAGGACACAAAACAGCTTCAGTCTGAGTACCAATGTGATATGAAATGGTATAGGTGCTATCTTTTGGACAGGGTCGCAGTCATCATGGCAGCCGCTTTCGGTACCTGGGCAGAACACTATTGTCAGAGCATTTGGCAAGAACAGAAGATAACAAGGAAAACGAAAAAAATAACCATTAAGATGTTGACGGCTAGTCTCATCCAAAATGGCACCTAAATAAAGGGTCATTTGCGTTTTCTGCCTGGTTCTCCATGACCTCCCTAAGCTTGTGCAAAGTGGCAATAGACTGAGTCAGGGTCCCATTCTCTGAATCATTAGGAGGCACAAACATGCAATAAACCTGGCGTGAAGGGACGCCTGAGGCCAGAGTTGATGGATACTTCATGGGTTTCAATTGTTTTCTCAGGATGTGACCGTTTGCTGCAGCTTGGACGCCAGGTGCCAGGGCGGAAGAAAACAATATTTCCTTACGACTAAACAAATGGTACTGTTCCAGGATGTCCATCATATCCGAAGATGCCACCTAAAGGTAGCTGGACCACTTGGTCCCTCGCAACAGTCCATCCTTTCCATGATCAGACAGGGTTATTGTGGTGTTCATGTATGATGATACATGGGGTGCAAGGGGCACAGGGGACAAAGGGGGCACGGATGTGGCTTTGAGCATCGTGCAGGAGAGGATTAAATGTTCCTCAGGAATAACAAGGACAAGCACATCTAAGGTGGTGTAACTGCACAAACCTCGCCAGGCTGGAGGTATCTGCCTGTAGTCAAAAAATTATTGAGAAGTGCAGCTGTACCTCAAACCAGATCAGTGATGTGAAGCGTCCAGCTACAGTTCCTATTTGTGCCAGCTGGCACCATGCCATCGCCCTTAAAACCCTAAAATATTTCTGCCACAAATTTCCACACTCTTGATTTACAAGTTCCACCCCTTCTTCTGAGAATCCCTTCATCCCTCCAGCCTTACAACTCTTCATCCCTTGCTCCCATTGGTTATTGATGATAATAGCCCCTTTCCAGCTCCACTGCACTGCATACACTGAACATTCTTCTACTCTTTACGCTCTGTTACTGAACATTCTTCGTCAACTGGTAAAATAGATGCTGTGACTGATTGCCCATGAAAGTGCCCTCGGATCCTGCACAAAGCTAGGTGCACTGGACACAGAGTGCCTCGCTAGCTTTATTTCATCTGGGATAAACACATTAGGGACACCAGAAGCATGGGGGATGAGAGAGCAAATGTAGCAACATCCTACAGATATCTTTCTCCCAACTCTCCTCATATAAGTATACTATACATGATATACTATACATTATCTGCTGAAAAACCCTGTGCATTTACTATTGAGTCTACATTTACATTGCACTCACTGTCCAGGAAATCAGCGTCAACATTCCTTTGTGACCTCAATAATGTGTCATCAAATTCTATGATACTAGATTTATTTAAACAATTCACATCCATACTGTTGGCCATCTTTGAACATGATGACAAGAGAAACAAGAAAGACATAGAACCAATCATTCTAATATACATTATAAATCCAACGTTTTCTCCTCATCCTTGAAAAAAGAATTCCTGATTTTTATTTGCTCCCCCGTTTTTCATTGGAATGAACTGCAAATCGCTAGGGCACACTTAACGTTGAGCCTGCTCTTGTGCTGGTGGAGGGGCACAGGTACCCCTTTGTACGTCGCTGATATGCAGTGGGAGTTGCAAAAAGCATGCAGTGAGGCCCATGGAAATGCTGCTCATTCCAGCATTGCACAAATGTACGAAGGAAGGTCAGGTCCCCAAGGAGCAATGGTTGCTTGTGCAGATCATTGGATTCATTGCCGCTTCCTCTTGTAGGCTGTTGGTGAGAAGACACAACCTGTGAAGATATCATTCTGACACTTTTGGTTAAGGCCCTAAGGTACTCGCTAAACTTCTCACCCAGGACCTCTGCTCACTTATGTGCATCTGATGCCGTGCAGGCAAATGAGAACAGTGTGTATGTAACCTATGCCCCATCACGATCTCATGAGGGCTACGGTGGTGCTCTTTCCATTGCTGATTCCTCCACTAAACTAAAACCAATGGCAAAAAAATATAACCACTTTTTACCTAAATCACTAGACATTTTGAGCAACTGTACCCTAGGAAACTGCATTTAAGCGCTCCATGAATCCTTTGGCCTGTGGGTGGTACACAGCACACAAACTGTCCTTGATTCCCAAGAGCAAAGTCATTTCTAAGAGCAAGGCATTAAAAAAGTGGGTTTGTCGGACTTCAGGACCACACAAATTCTCCAATGTGGAAATACCTCCTCATCTGAAATTTTGCTGCAGGCATCAGGGTGTATGAAGGGACCAACCTCAAGCCATCGGGAAAATGGGCAAACTATGACTATAAAATACCGGTAGTTATTACATTTACCAATCATATAACAAAAATCAATATGGAGTTCCTGAAATGGCCTAGAGGGTCTCGGCAAAACTCCCCTTACTAACCACATGGTGTTTCCAGGATTGAATTCCCTATAAACTATTCAGTTTCCTATAAATCTACTTACCTGTTCCTGTAGGTTTTGTATGAACCATTCCTCCTGCTGCAATTTGTCACCGAGAAGTGTGCACCAGGTAATGTAGTTGCTCTGGAGCCACAGGAAGCAATTGTACAGGCATTTCTGCCTTCCCCACAAGCCTCTTTCTCCAAAGCAAATCTGTGGGCGAGAGGGCACATCCTCTCTTTGCAAAAGCTTCTGTTCCTTTTAGGCACTTTTCCCTGCATTTCTATAATTTGAAGCAACGGGACTGCAGTCTATCGAGCTGGCAACTGTACCTCCTAGGTTCTATTTTCTGGACATTTGGCAATGGCAAATATGCAGCTTCTTTTGCTGCCCTGTCTGCGGCATCATTTGCAAGTGCTATTAAGTTAATAAAATTAGTATGCAAAGTTGTATATTGTTGAGAAGAAAAGAGGGTCTTCCCTCTGTCCTAGGCGATAACGAATGAGAAATAAACACTAAGAGAGCACATCCAGGGAGAAGAGGGCTTGGGGAGCTCATAGAGGAGGGTGTGTGATCACCTATGTCATATATTACAAGCTATATGGTAGATTCAGGTGTGAACGCCATCTTGGTAAGCGCCAGCCATCGTAGAATTTAGGCCCAAGCGCGGCGAACAACATTTTGTTTGTTAGTATTAGACCCCTTGAATGAGCTTGAACACCACCCCCACCCTAGCCAGGTTTCAGAGATCCACAGCATCCTCCATTGTCCAGAAAGTAACAGGCCCTTGTGCCCTGGAAAGAATGCATCCAGCAAGGTGATGAGAAAGGAGCAGAGCGCCTCTTGGCAGTATCATCCCACAGAACAGATAGCAAGGCCCTCCTACCCCAACAATCCCCACATGAGAAATACAGCTTTGCCATGTTTTCATCCCATGACCTCTGCCACATCACCATACAAACCCAGACCGCCAACCATAAAATCCTTACAACCCTTGATCGATCACTAAGATCAAAAGGCAAGGCTATTGAGCCTTCAGAAATGGGTCATGTGATTTGTGCAGTGAAGTGCAGGGTGAATCAAAATTATAGCCTAAAACTAAGGTGGAGGACCTTGGGAGTTGCTGATCTGTCTGGGAGCGAGTGAAGCATGTGAGTTAGTGTGACCTTGGCTCTCCCCCTCAAGCCCATCCCTGTATCTGCCAGGTGCTTGTTAAAATGATAAAATAACATTGTGTTAGTAGCCAATACATTTTTAGGCAAACTTCACCTCGGATGATGATCCCAGCAGCGCCCACATGGATGGAGATAGACAGATGAAGATGGACCAATGGCCAGGCATCCCATGTTGAGCAGGCCCTACATGGATAGAGCTCATCCAGTTAGGATTGTAGAATTGTTCTATATACAATTACATCATCGAGACATTGTTTGTGCTTATAATGTGTTGCACGTGCCTATGGAACGCAGAACGTTTGGTGCCAGCAGAGTTCTTTGCTGATTCACTTCTATTTTGTAAAAATAAATACTTGTTATCCTTGCAAGTGTGTCTTGGGCCTTTTTCCCTAGATGGCTTTATTTTCTCTGGTGTGACTGTGCAGGGGCATGCCTTCACTACCTCGGTGGACAGGGTTAGCGCTACAATTAATTTTATAGCAGCACAGCATGCCAGACAGGGGTCCCGTCAGATCTCCTAAACCCTCTTCCCTGCCACCTTGATAAGCCTGAATGCACTGTGGGGGTTACATATGCAGAGGTAAAATAAATAGCGACTTCCTCCCCCTTACTCATTTCTAGCACCTGTATAAGTGCCACTAGTTCCACCACTTGCACGGAGTAATGCAAAGGCAACCATTTCTTCAGTCTAACCTGGTACTCCCTTTCCACAAGGCCCACAACGGCTGTACCGTATGCCTCTCACAAGTGTCCAGGTTGATTATTGAAGACCCATCAACAAAAAGTACCTCACCTCCCTCCAAACTATCCCCCTTAACATTCAACCTCTCTTCCTCCTCTACCTCATATGTTGTACAACCATGGGATTTGCCATCAGGTTTCATTGGCCGGGCTACAAGTGTCACTGGATTGACTAGGTGATACCGTACAGGTTATATGGATGTATTAGATAACCTCATGCCCCAAAACTCTTTGGGTAGTCAAAGTCAACTTGGATTTTTCCAAGATCGCAAGGACCACATGCTCCATGTACAATGTCACTGGGAAACCCATAGTAATGGTTGAAGACTTTTGAAACAAAAAAGCTGCTGCCGCCCAAGCTTGTTCACATGGGAACTGTCCCTGGATCACTGGATCACTGGATCTAGGAGTCTGCTGTAGTATGCTAAAGATTTATGGCCTTGTGATGTTTGCTGGGCCAGGACGACTGTCATTACTTGCCCGTTCGAGTGAGAAAACAGATAAAATGTGTTTTTTTAGTTGGGGTTTACAAAACCAATGAATTGCTCATCGCTGCCTTCAGTTTCCGAAAGCAGGTCACCATTTCTTCATATCCGTCACCTTCTTGCACTTCCTTACGTTGCTGCAGTAACGGCCTCACATAACTAGAGTAGCCAAAGATCCACGATCTACAATTGTTACAGAGTCCCAAAAACTACTGCCTTTGTCTCACCAGACCAGTTGAGGCGCATTTTGAACTGCAGTGGCTCTCTCTGGCATTACCTTCCTTCCTGCGGGCGATATCACTCGCCCCAAATATACTACCTCTGTCTGTCTGGCAGAACTGCAATGTTTATTTGTCCACTGTATACCCCTTCTCCGCAAGCAGGGTAAGGAACATTATTGAATCTCCTCAACACTGCTCTTCTGAAGTGCTACAGACTAGCAAATCATTTACTGTACTGGACACATGTAAATTCTCCAAATCCATTTGAACCACCCTGTTGACAACACTCTGAGATTCAAAATACCCCTGGGGCAACCTTGTGTGCTTGAATTTCTGACCACAATACGTAAATGCTGTGAGGTACTGAGAATCAGGGTGTAAGGGGACCGAGAAAAATGCATTCTTTAAATCAATCACTGTGAAGTGGGTCGACCCTAAAGACATATTACAGAGAATAGTAGCAGGATTCAGTACCACCGGGAATTCTGCCTCAACAATATTATTGAGGGTGCGCAAATCCTGGACCTTTCTCCAACTGGACCCCATCACTTTCTTCACAGGGTAGATTGCTGTGTTAAATGGGGACACAATAGGTTGTATAATGCCTTGCTTCAACAATGCCATAATGGTCTCATAAATCCCTTGATCTACCTCTCTAGACATGGGGTACTGCTTAACCCATGGTAATATCGCAACAGGTTTCAATTTCATCCACACTGCTCCAACATTCTTTAACAACCCCACATCATGCTGATTGCTGGTCCACAGATGGCCCGGCACTTTTTCAAAATCCTCCTTCCAATGTGGCAGTGTATTTCTAATGATGAGCTTGGTCTGTGGTACTTCCCTTTGCTCTATCCCTATCTGGCAAGGCACCCCAGTCTCAAAAACCATCTCTCCTGTGTCTTCAATGTCTTTGAACAATTGCTCGTCAGACGCATCCCTTAGCGATAAGGTTGAACCGATGCTCAAAACAGTGTGCCACTCTCCGCCTGCCTCATCGGTGCCTGAGAGAACCATTCCGTTCTTCTTGATAACTACTGCTTCTAGGAGAATTGAAACAATGGTGCCTGGTGTTACCTCCTACGGCACATTAGCCCGAAACAAAAATTCCATCGGTTCCCGCCATGTCTGATCTCTGATTCCCTGGACCCAACTCAACAAAACCATTACCCCATAGAGAAACAAAGTTGAATACCCCCCTTATCATGCTGTCACTACAGTATGCATGCAAACGCACTGCTGCTCTTACTGGATACAAACCTGGAGTCGAGCATACTATACCTTCCTCTGTGAAAGCAATCAACATGTGGAGTCGACTGAGATGATCTCTGCCCAAGAGATTCACTGGGGTATCTGTGAAATACAACAAAGGATACAACAAAAGAGCAGTTACATTTTGTGCGCCTACCTTAGTACATAGATCTTCAGTGTCAGGACAGGGTAGCCCTAGGGAGTCCCTGTTTGTCCATTGTTTTGCCTGACAAGCGGAACTCACCTTCCTGGATGAAAGATTTTAGCCCCTGTATCGACCATGAATTAAAATGTTCAGCCACCTACCTGCACACCTATTGGGGTTCCTCTTCTGGATCAGTGGTAATAAACAGGACTGGACACATCAGAGATCCCTGTGGGCTGTCCTAATCTTGATAAATATTAGCACTGGGTAGCGAGAATAGATTTCCTCAAAAAAGACTTGCTCCCGTGTAATGAGTTACTGTTCTTTGGGGTAAAGGATGTTCTTCCTATGTCTGTACTGGTGCCTGTGCTGGCATGGTTGGTTGATACACATAGGTCTGTGCAGCCCAAGTGGATAGGTTCATAGCCTCATGGCCAGTCAGGGATTGCATTTAAAATACTGTGGCCTGCTCTGGCAGACTCGTGCCATGTGCCCCATCCTTCTGCACTACCAACACTGGATCCCATATAACCCTCCATAGTAATTTCTCATTAGCCTGTTAAACCGGGGCCCCATTCCTCCAAACCCGCCAAAATGACTCATTTCTTTGTGATGAGCCTCCCGTACCCCTCAGAAACCCTCTCATTTGTCTTGGACTGTGAGCATACTTTTACATCAACCCTTGTGTCATACCTGCTTCACTATGTCCCTGTGGTCCCAATTGTCCTTGCTGTCCCTTCCTGGAGCTGGTAATCACTACTCCTTCCAAGCACATTTCTGCTAACATTTTCTGGACAAGCTTGGCCTCCGCCTTTTGTGCCTGTTCTATACTCTCCTTTTCCTTCTCTTGCCTCCTTTTACAAAAATGTACAATATGGGCCAGAATTTCTGGCCAACTCTTGTCCTCCATCCCTACTACTTTATATAGATTGTGCTGGACTTCCTTAGGAAGACCCTTCTTTAGCATTTGGCAGACAATTGCCACATTCTTATCCTATGCTTCTCCTGTCTCTGCCCTACAGGTCTTGTAAAATAACTAGATGTGTGCGGAAGGATCATCATCTAAGTTCATTGTTTTGGCTAGAATAGAATTTATATCGGGCATATCGGGATACATATTCTGTAGGGCCCCCATACATGCGCCCTGTAGTTATTAAATGCAGCTCCATCATGAGTATTTGTATCTAACTGAACTCCCGGATACCCCACTCGCCTCCAAAGCTTGTCTGACTATTCCCCCATTAGAGCCGTGAATAAGCTTTTCATAACCCCATGTCCAACATAACACCAGTAGTGCATTTTTCAAATGCATGTATCCACTTCCTCACCCCTGCAGTGACCGAAGGGAGTGTCTACATCAAATTATTCCAGTCCATGTGTGACCACGGGACATATTACTCCTTTTCCTGACCCTTCTGGAGCCAAGGGAATTGAGTTAAACCCACTTTTACTGGGGCTTCCCCCATCTCTCTCCTACTACTTACTACGGTCATGCAAGTACCACAGCATGTCCTAGACCCCATGGTGTACTCTCTATCGCTGCTACTGGAGCTTGTACTGTGAAGGGTGTGAGCTTGTTCCTGGAATCAAACAAATGCAAAATGACATCCTTTGCTGCCGTTTCTGGTCGCCTTACATGTGCGCAGAGCAAGGCCCACGGATGACCCCTCTACGCCTTCTTGGGTGCAAATCTTTTCTCAGGTGGGCCCATCAGTCAAGGTGACATTACCTTTCTCGAACCCTCAGTGCAAAATATGTTTACTGGTGGAAAAACCCAACTCAGTATTGATCCAAGTCACTCACCCCTCTCCCATTTCGATGCCCAGCAGCAATTTGGGAGGCGATTCTCTGGAATGCACCTTATCAGTGGCTAGGTCAGCATGTCCTTTTGGCTTTGTTTTCTCATGTAAACAAGTACCTTTTTATAGTAAATGGTAAAGCCGCTCTTGCGAAAGCAGAGTGTTTCAGGCAAAGCTGAATACATGTATTGTGATTAACCCCTAGTGAGCATCTTTGTGCTTTTCTGTTTAAATGTAGCTTACTAAAATAGGCACTGAAGCACTACTAAGTCACCATGTAAAGAAGCATAGTCTAAGATTGCCAGCATTCAGTACAGTCCTCGAAAAACCATTCAGCCCTATTAACTCAATACAGCAGACTAAAAGATCTAATAGGTAGTGTGGTTAGCGAAGCAAGTTTATGTGCCTTCCTTCCTCTACGTCCTTTGTCTGTCTATTCACCTCTTCCTGCTATTCACTTCTCTGCTGTTGTAACAGCACTACCTTTTCTTTCGCTAGCCTCAGTGCTCCTTCCAATTTGTTCGGTTCCTGTGTCTCTACTGCCATTCGCAGACTATCGGGCCTCATTACGAGTTTGGAGGGAGCCATGGTCCAACATTGGAGGACCCGGTAATTCCTCCTTGAAGGAACCATTCCCCATTCCCATTTGAGCCCCCATAGGGCTCAATGGGAATGGGGAGGAAGGTAGTAACGGGCACATTATAAATGGCCCGTTATTACCTCCCTCTTCCCCTTGCGGGACCGGGAAAGGACGTCTGGTTTTACCAGACGTTTGTTCCAAGTCCCGCAAAGGGAACCTTGTAATCAGCGCTCCCGTAATGAAGGGGCCCGGTCCCGTACCGGCCCCCTTCATTACGGGAGCGCAAGGGTTATAATGAGGCCCAGAGTCTCCACTTTTTCACTCATCCTCAACCCTTCATCTACTCTTCAGGCTGGTGGTCTCACTCTCTCTTGTTTCTCCACCCTTAATCTGTCTGCTAACCTAGCAGTTACGGGAGTTATTCCCTTTCCGCTCTCCATTCTCAACCTTGTTACAGCCATAACCATTGAAGGAGTTACCCTTCCACTTGCCTCAATATCCCATTTTCTATAAATCATAGCTAATGGAGGCATTACCTGTGGCCGTATCGCAACCACTGGAGTGGCCACTGATGAAAATGGAGGTTCGAACTCAGTGTCTGTATACCCTTCTCTGGGTGATAAAGGATAGCACCCATATGAGGATGGTGCGGAAGGAATTACTGAACCATCCTTTTTTGGCCCTGCCTCTGAGAATTTAACATTATGGGCCTTCCCGCCTTTCTCATACATCCTCCATAGCTCTAAGATGTTTAACTGCTTCTCTAATTTTGAACTCTTGTGCTTTATAGTTAAAAAAGTATGCATGTTTTCCAATATCCCCTTATCATAGGTCCCCTCAGTTGGCCAAGAATTGAGCATTCACCCTTAGTTTCCTGCAGCCATTCCCGGTGTTACTTTAAAATCTTCACCTTGTAGCCAGGAAGTAGCTGATACAGATGATTCAGTGGAGTCTCCATACTGCACCCCAATTTAACCAAAACAATTTCAAGCAAAAAATAACACTGAAGCCAAACCTGTAGCACATATTTTCCACCCGAGGAACCCCTTTTTTTCCCCTTCACGGGTTCTTAGTTTTGCTGTAGCACCTTCAAGTGTCTTTTGTGCTAGATGGAATTACAATAATACATCTTAGACCAAATAATTGGACAGACTTAAAGAGTATGGCAAAGTGCTACTTTATTCTCAGTTTAATAAAGTAGGGCCAACTGGCAGACATCGGACTGATGCTTGCACACTCACAACCAAGTTTGATTACATGGAGGTCGTATGCCTCAATATGCTTCATATATGACATCATTCTACATGGCAAAGTCCAAAACCTATTGAGGGAAGGGATTGGTGAAGGGAACATACCTACTTATAGAATATATAAGGATCAGTGCTTCATTGGCTACCCCTTGTCTTAGGGCACGCCTTAAACTACCCCTAAATACACATAGCACTGATAACAACGATCAAAACATCAGTGGATTGGCTCCTGCAACTTTGTATGTTAGGTTATCCCCCAACCCAACTGATCGGTTGGTATTCGATCCCAACCTTGGACTGTTAGCTCCTTAGCAGCATGTACTCCCCATTTTCCCAATTAGTCATCAGTAGACCATCAGCCAAAGTCTTTCGTTTGTAGTTGACCTTGTTGCTGCTCACTGTTCTGGAACATTCAAGGGTGTGTGAGCACACCACTATCTTAGCTTAAGGCTCTAATAAATAGCCTTTGTTTTCGGCTTTTGAGTGACGTGTGAAAAGACGACGAATGTGTCAATTTCAGCCTTCCATTTACTGCTATTTGATTTAATTATGCAAGGTGTAGTTGCTCCTATTGGCTCCTAGAGACTTGCTCACTTTATCTCATATGAACTTTATACACTTTTAATTGACGAGCAGCTTATCTCTCACATATGTTTTTGCCTTCTATCTATAAAGATGGAAGAAGAGCTTATCCATGTACTCCCTTTGTGCCCTGCACTTATCCCCCAAAATAGCATCTTCGCTCTGGGCCAACCTTGACTTATCATTGGGTCTGCTCACGTGGCTGTCTTTCCGTGTCTCCTGATTCTTACAGCCTTGGCCTGTCTCTGAGGTAGCTTTGGCAGGTAAAATATTGAGAATGTCTGATGAATTTTTCTTCAGGCCAGAAATCCCCATGGACGATGAGAAAGGGCAGATTATTCCCTTGGAATTAGAAGCATCAGTGATCAGAGGGGAAAGAGTGATGCTTCATGGGACAGATGATGAAAGAAGGGGATGGAGAACAGTGATAGCCCTCAGTGAAGGATCTAGGTTGACATATGAAGAACTGTTTAGAGATGACTATTCTGATGATGAACTGGTGTTTTTTTTATGAGTATCACTTATTGGATTAACGTAAAGAAGATAGAAATACTGCAGAGAATGGCATTGGTAAACAAAAGACTGCATTTCAAGACAACTTCGAGAAAGTGCCCGAGATTTTCTGGACTAAGAGCCCATATGATGTAGGTTTATTAAAAGCAAGGGGTCAGTTAAAATTGAATTGAAACAAGGAGCTCTTTTATTACAAGCAAAGTAATACCCCCTGTCTAGAGTGGCGGATGAAGGTATATTTGCGAGCATTTCCTCTTTAATGAAGCAAGGCATATTGGTGCCATCAGATTCATCATGTAACATGGCTGTGCACCCTTTGACGGGGCGGGGAGATTTATCCAGGACCTTTGCCTCCTAAATAATATAGTTGAATCTGAGTTTCCTTTAGTTCCAAATCCTGCAAGGTTACTGTGTAACATTCTGTCTGCATATTTCACAGTTTTTGATTTAAAAAAATGCATTCTTCTTGATTCCCCTTCATGGACTCACAAGATTTGACTACCTTTTTGTATAGAACGATCCGCCTGAAACATACTTGTTTGCATCAGGGGGATTGTGAGTCCAGATCCCTTTTTACAGAGTCTTCCAGATGGACTTCAGTAATGTCCAACTCAAATGTACAAGTATGTGGATGATATTTTGGTGTGTAGTGAGTACGGAAAGAAGGTGCAGAGAAGACTCAGTTAAACTCATGAATATATTCTCAGAGAAAGGATACAAGATAGATAAGGAGAAATTACAATATTGTCAAGAAGAAGTCTTGTATATAGGACAGTTCATCTCTCACGAAGGGAAAAAGTGGCAGATCAGAAGCAATCATGAAAACTGTAGTACCTAAAGCAGTGAGGGAAATGCAACAGTTTCTAGGCTTGGTAAATGCAGGGTGGCTGAGAGTAAATGAAGTGCTTCTGGTACAACCTCTGACAAACTGGCCTGTCGCCTTGTCCAAAGGCAATACCAGCTCTCTATTCGCACCAAGAAGAGAGCTCACCTCCAAGCCCGCGTCTCTGCGGCATCCAACAACTCGGCTGAACTCTGCAAGGAACTGGCCAATCCTGCCACAGTCTCTACCTCCCCTCTCCCTTCCCAAGCCCTCTGCACGGCTCTGGTTTCTAATTTCATCTCTAAAACTCAGGACATCCTGTCCTCTCTCTCCTCCTCTCCCCTTCCTCCCTCCGTGCCCTGCTCTTCCTCTGGCCATTCTTTGGCCACCTCTCCTCCCTACTTCTCTGCCTTTCCCCCATTCTCCCTGACGAGGTTTCCAGACAAGTCCGATCTACGAAAGTCTTGTCAAAACAGGTTCACCTCTGCTCCTCCAAAACCATCAAGGACCACATCAACTCCCTAGCTCCTGCCCTGGCTGACTTCTGAAATCCTTCCCTCGCCACTGGAGTATTCCCCTCCCCCCTGAAGCACTCCCTTATGCACCCTCTTCTTAAGAAACCCTCTGCCGGCCCGTCTTGCCCGGCCAACTATCGCCCAATTTCCATCACTCCTTTCCTTGGCAAACTCCTGGAAAAGCTGGCCATCTCCCATCTTAATCTTCACACTGAATCTGTTGGTTGCCTCCATGACCATCAGTCTGTCTTGAGAGCTGCCAGAAGCATGGAAACTGCTCTCCTGAACATCTGTGAAGACCTGCTCTTCAACCTTGACTCCAACACCCCCTGTGTCCTCATCTTACTTGATCGCTCTTCTGCCTTTGATACGGTCAACCATGCCATCCTGCTCAATCATCTCTGTGATGACCTGGGGATCACTGTTCAGGCCCTGGCATGGCTGACTTCTTTCCTCTCTGATCGACCCTCCCAGGTTCAACTTAGGTCCTTACTCTCCTCTATCTCTATCTCTACCTGTGGTGTTCCCCTGGGGTCTAACCTCCCTCCCTGGCTGTTCAACCAATACCTGCCACTTCTTGCCCACTGCATTGCTGCGCTCTGCCCCAACTTCCAGTGCTATGCGGATGACACTCAGCTCATTTTGAGGCTACCCTCAGCCACCTCTTCTCCCTCTCTCATCTCTGACTGCCTGTCCGCCATCCAGGAGTGGTGTGCTGCCAATGATCTCTGCCTTAATGCCAGTAAGACTGAGATTCTCCTCATTGACACACCCACTCCCTCTTTTCCTGTCACTCTCTGGCCGGGCTCTCTTGGCCCTCTTCCTGCTCCCACCTGTGAGGCTAAAAACCTTGGGGTCATCTTCGACTCCACACTCTCCTTCTCTCCTCACATCTCTGACATCTCTAAGAAGTCACAGTACCAGCTGCACCTCGTTAGAGGTATTCTTCCTTTACTCTCCTTCCCCCAGAGGCTCACTGTCTCCAGAGCTCTGGTACTCTCTAGGCTGGACTATTGCAAGAGCCTCTTTCTAAATCTGCCTGACTCTACTCTCGCCCTCTACAACTTATCCAGAACAGGACTGTGAGACTTGTCCTTGGCCTGAAGCCCAGGGATAGTATCTCTCCAGGACTGAAATCTCTGCACTGGCT
This sequence comes from Ambystoma mexicanum, assembly GCF_040938575.1. Classification (NCBI taxonomy): domain Eukaryota; kingdom Metazoa; phylum Chordata; class Amphibia; order Caudata; family Ambystomatidae; genus Ambystoma; species Ambystoma mexicanum. The sequence continues at coordinate 316,076,069 of NC_090923.1, forward strand.
CCCAGTGGCTGTGAGGATTAAGTTCAAAACTCTCTGCATTGTCCACAAGGCCTTCTGGGGCCTTGGGCCTCAATACCTTGAACTCTCTCTTCCTCAATATCTTCCTTCTCGAGCTCTTTGCTCATCCGCCTCCAACTCCATCAGGGTCAGTCGCTTCTCCAAGCAACGAGTTGGTGGTAGATCTCTCTCTTCAGCTTGGGCCTCCCTCTGGAACAGCCTCCCTGCCTCACTGAAACTTGAGGAGAACCATCTCTGGTTCCGGCAGCACCACAAAACCTTTCTCTTTGCTTCTGGTTTTTCTCCTCCTCTCCCTTGCTGAATCCCTTGACTGGTTACCTGGCCACCATCTGTTCTCGGGCCAAGGACCCCTCCAGTCGGACACACGCACGGCCTTCCTGGCAATCCCCTGCACTTGTGATGTCTCTGTATCCCTACAGTCCCACTACCAGCACTTGACACCGGATGCCTGCACTTACCCTTGCACTTGCCACCAGCTCGCCGTACTTTACTTATTGTTATTATTATTATCCCATGTATGGCACTCCCCCCCTTGCACTTTCCCCTTCCCCTTCCCATGCACTTGCGCAATCTGAATGACACCTGGCCTAGTAGGATCGCTGTAAGTCTTCCCTCTGTTCCCTCTCCCTTGCCTCGTCGTGCCTTGAAACACTTGTGTAAAGGCGCGTTATAAATGGCATATCATATCAAATGCAATTATTGCAGGGCTTGGGATTTCGATTACAGCACATGCATTCAACCACTTTTAAAAGGACTTAAAGAAGCCGATGTAGATAAGAGCACAATAACATGGACAGATGAGATGACGAAGGTTTTGAGGAATTCAAAAAAGCAATCAGTACAGCCCCTATGTTGGGGATCCTTAATTATAGTGAAGAATTTTGTTTATTCTCTGATTCAAATGGAGTTATGACAGCAATTCTTACGCAGAAGACAACATTAGGACACAGACATAACTCACTGGTATATTACAGTGGGATTTCAGATCCAATAATGAAAGGACACTGCCCCTGTGAGCAGCATTTAGCTGCTGCTGCTGCATTTGCACTTGAAAAAGCTTCAAGTATAACGATGAGGTGTTCAGTAACGTTATTTGTAGAGCATGAATTATTTGCAATTTTAGAGAAACACAAAAGTACATTGACTACAAAGAGCATCGGGGTACAAGGTGTGGTTAAAATTGTTGGATGTAAGGCAGTGAATCCAGCAATGCTTAACCACTAGGAGAGGATGAACATGTGCATGATTGTGCAACCTATACTGAGAATGATCATTCTTCAAAAATAGACCAAACAACTGGGGATAGGCCTACAGGATTAGGTGAATTTGAGGTTGAATTTGAGGTTGTCTTCATATTATTCAGCAAACGCTGCAGAATAAGTGGTACTAATCGAATCGTTGTAGAGCTTTGAGGATGAGGAAGGGATAGAGTACTATGACTCCGCCTATGTGACGTCAACTGTGAACACAGGTCTGTCACACTGGAAAAGGAGGCGCTTCCCTCATGCTTATGGCACTCCAGTGCAACTAGCGTCCCTATTGAATAGGCTTGTCGAAACATTGAGTCTCCCACTGACCCTAGCAATCAGCCATTCTAAATGAGCACATTTAATTTCCTGCAGAAACGAAGTCACAGACATAGAGGGCAAAAAATCTGCCTATTATCCACACATCTAGTTTAGAGAAAGAAGATATTAAACAAATGACTGGATGATGCATGTTGGTAAACGAGGGCTTTAACATGCTGTCTATTGTTCAGTTAGTTGTTCAGGCAATTGAAGTACAATGTCAAGCCCTACAAGAAGAACAAGGTTTATGGAGAAAACAAGGGTGTTCTGTATCCCCCACTGAGGCATTTTGGAGGTTGGATGGAAAGCCAGTTATGCATCTAGCATTATTGAGAGTGATGCTGGAGCACCTTCACTACCCAGCACATACAACTTGAGAGAGTTTAGCTGCAACTATTGCAGTAGAGTGGTTCTCACCTAATCTCCTGGAACATTTGGCACAGTTCATTGTAAATGCATTGTGTGTCAGAAATGTACTGCAGGAGTCACTTTGCGAACAGTACGAGGAGCAATTACTAAACCCAATGGCCCATTTCAACATTTACATATAGATTATGTAGATATGCTACAGATATGTAATGTCTATAGATATATGTTGGTTCTAGTATGTCCTTTTTCTAGATGGATAGAGGCAGGTCCGTGTACACACCCTGATGCCTCGTGCGCTGCCAAATTTCTGGTACCTGAGGTGTTCCCCAGGTGGGGGGTGTGCAAAGTGTTCAAACTTTTTGAAGAGATAATACTTCTGTTAGGTATAAACCTGCAAACCTGCTTATCACCCACAGGCCAATGGTATATGTGACAGATTAAACAGACTCCTCAAAGAGACGACAGACAAATTCAAGATCCCTTTTTAAAAAAGGGGTAGTTGCATTGTCTGCCCCTTGCTTTGTTTGCATTAAGAAACCAGCCTCGTTCGGATCACCCTCTAACTCCTCATGAGTTGATGACTGCCCATTGTATGAGAACACCATTGATTCCTCCAACTAGGGTAAGAACTGATTCCCACGATGTAGGGAGGGTGTTACATGACGAGATGCATGATTATTTAACAAAAATGATTGCATGTGTTTCTACCATGTCTCAACAGTTCAAGAACATAAGGGAGGGCCAAAAGGAAGCAACAAAAACAATCAAGTGCACAAAACAGAAGATTTGCTAAAAGCCTCAAGGTTGTACCCAGGAGACCAGGTGCTAATGCGCAAATTCATACGCACCTGGAGTACACCTCACTTTGTGGGTCCTCATGAATTAGACGAAGCAAGCTTCACTGCCGTGAAATTGAGGGGGCAAAGAGCATGGCTACATCAACACAACGTCAAACCATATGACGGCGAAACATCAGCCCCTCCCGAAGACATCCCAAGAGAAGCAAGACAAGTAGTTCCACGTATGCAGACCTGCCAAATGGCAAGAAATGAGAATAATGAGAAAGAAGGGCACACAAGCACTATAGATTAGGGTTCAATGTTTTACAAAATTAACTAAAGATCATTGGTTTCCAGATTTTACAAGGAGAAAATAGACTTGCAGCTATCTTGAAAGATTCCCTTTAGACAGGATTCAAGAGACAATGAGAGAAGAGTCCACACCTTGAAGAAAAAAGAATATTGACTATTGTTTAGGATACCCATCATCACACTAGTATACACATTCTTAGCTGTTATTTTTTCCTATATACTGCAGACTTATCCAGCTTTAGTTTGAAGAGGAATACACATTATTACATTTTTGGAGGACCCAAAGCACAACTGTATTGTCTCGAGAGTGATAATTGCAATAATACTCAATTTTTTGATATAGAAGTGAATAAAAAGGAGATAACAAATGTACATATTAAAGTAAACACAAGATGGAGAAGCTTCAACATTTGGAGATTCATTGCCATCCAAACAAATGATTAGGTTTTCATGTGATATTGTTCCAATGTATCGGGATATTGCACTCTGAAGCGCTCGCCATACGTCTGCTCTGCAATTATTAAATGGCGTTCCATCATGTGTCGTGTTTTGCACAGTCACACTAGCATATCATGCTTGCTTACAAATGTCGGCAGCTCTCTCCCCTAAAATACAGTCCTTTTATATCACCTGTAGCCAACATAATTCCTGATGGCATCCTTTCTAATTCATAAATCCATTTTCCTGCACTGAAAGTTCAACTCAGCAATTTACACGTTAAATTATTTTTATCCATCTGCGGCCATGGTATATATTGTTGCCATCCTCCCCCTTCTCTAATAATGGGAATCTTGATTCATAATCATATTTACCTACACTTCCTGTCTTCATAGCAGAGCTAGCCTCGCCCATTTGTTTCCTTCCTGGTAATGATCTTAACCCACTTGCATATGCCAGCATGTGCCCCCTGTATTGTGCGATCGTGCTGGTGGTCAACATAGGGTGTTGATTCTGGTGTCCTTTGTTTAGGGTCCTCTAAATCTGAACATTTTATCTGTTTTTCTGCACTTGATTCTTGTCTTTGCGCCCTTTTCGTTCTCCTCCCTTTCTTCGTCTGACATCATTATACCCCAGCTTGTGTGACTATGGTCTCCTTCCATACCGTCGAGGTTTAATCTGTTCAAAGACAATATTCCATACTTATCTGTTATGATGTCACCTAATCTACCTTCGGTTCCCTTTAATAGAGATCCTTATATATTCTCTTGTGTTTCTTACCTTCCTCTGTCCCTCATTTGCCTATATTGCTTCCCAAGCCAATGCTCTATGTCCTCTGTATCCTGCCCACAAGCCCATGTTGATCGCAGCATTCCTTGCAGCTCCCGACGGGGCTGTTGTGACCCTCTCTCCTCCTCCAATCATTCTTGTGCATCAATTGCGACTATGCTCCTATGGCATGAATATTCTATTTGTCTTTTAACAACCTGCTCTTATTCATTTCTTCTTCTCTTCTCCTTATCTCCCTCAATTCATCTTCCTCTCCCCTTCATTGCAACCTTCGTACTTTCATTCTGTAGGCTTCTATCTCTTCCCGTTTCTTCTTTTCTAGCCTCTCCTTCTCTTTTCTTGCCTAATGTCTTCTTCGTTCTTCCCTTCGCTTGTACTCTTTGTCACTCTGTTCTTTATATGCTCTTTCTTCTTCTTCTCTTTCTTTTTCCGCTCTTCTCTCTCCTCTCTTTCTCGAACCCCATCAATGCCCTTATTGTCTTGCTTAAGAAATATTTGTTATCCCATCCATTCATTCTGTACTATCATTATTTCCTTAACTCAATCTTTAATTTCTTTCTGTTTTCCTGCTTTTCCTCTATTTATTTATTTATTTATTTATTTGTTTATATAGCGTTAAAGCCCACGGGCATCAGAACGCTTACATATAGACAGGACAACAAAGAATGAAGACGGGACTAGGCGGAAGAGACCTGGATTAATTCAACGTGGTACAGTGTGTTTCCAGGATTTACTTAAAAAGTAAGGTTTTCAGTTTTTTCCTGAAGATGAGATAGTTAGGTTCAAGTTTTAGTGAAGTGGGTAGGTCATTCCATTTACCGATGACTATTGTCGGGAAAGCCTTGCCGAGACCATGTTGTTTTTTAGTGGTAATGGTTTGTAAATTGCCTATATTTGATGATCTGAGGCTTCTGGATGGTTTGTACCATTTAAACTGTTTCATAAGGTAGGCCGGGGCTGTGCCATAAAGACAACGATGTACTATGGTGAGAGACTTGAAAGAGATTCTCTCCTCCATAGCCAACCAGTGGAGGGCTTTCCTTTCTCCGGAGATGTGTTCTCTCCATGATTTTCCAGTGATCGTTCTGATGGCGTTGTTTTGGATGGTTTGGCATCTTTTCAGGCACTTGCTGTTGGCTCCCAAGAGTAGGGAGTTTCCGTAGTCCAATCTGGATAATATAGTGGCCCTAGCAATGATGGTGCTGTTCTTTTGGTCTAACAGTGGCCTGATCTTTTTAAGGAGGATTTGGTGGTACTGGCAGTTTTTTTTAAGGTAGCTTGTGTGTGCTTCAGCGCCAAAAGAAGCTTGAAGATACACACCTAGGGTCTTTACTTTTGCTGATATTGGAATCTGGATGTTTTTGATGGTGAATGAGTTAAAGGCAGGGCTCAATTTTTTTCTGGCTTGTGGGGATCCGAAGATCATGAGCTCAGTCTTAGAGCCATTTAAGCACATCCAGTTTTCTTTCATCCAGTGTTCGATGGTATTGTAAAGGATATTAAGTTTATCGTTGTCTATTTGATGGTTTCCACTGAGTTCAAATACCAGTTGGGTATCGTCAGCGAAGTTGGTAAAAAATATGCCCATCTGGGATAACATGGTGCAAAGGCATCGCATGTAGAGGTTAAAAAGTAATGGGGAGAAGCTGGCTCCCTGAGGGACCCCGCAGTCGACTAGCTTAGCGCTAGATGTTTTATCTCCCCAAACAATCTTAGATTGTCTGTTTTGTAGAAAAGAGGCGATCCACTCAATGGCTTCCTTTGAGCAATTGCCTGATTTTTCAAGGGCCTCGCGGAGTTTGACATGATCTAGCAAATCAAATGCTGCCGAAAGGTCCAGCAGTATCAGCAGCCCCGACTTGCCTCTGTCCAAAATGGAAAGCATTTCAGTTTGGAGGTCCAATAGTGTTGACTCGGTGCTATGACTGGATCTGAACCCAGATTGTTGTGGGTGAAGTAGATTGTTTTCATCAATATAGCTTTGAAGTTGGTCAGTGGCTATTTTATCCATAATTTTCAGCAAAAAATTGCAATTTGTGATGGGCCTGAGATTGGCAGGGTCCTGTTGGTTAAGGTCTGGTTTTTTTGGTAAGGGAGTGACCGTAACTGTTTTGATGGTGTTGGCTACAGTATGGTCTCTAAATGAGGCATTTACCATTCTTGTGAAGAAGGGACAAAAGATATCGGGGTTTTCGAGAATGAGCTTAGGGGGAAGAACGTTTTCTGAACACGAGGTACACCTCATGGTGGATAGCGTTTTCTTCATTGTGTCGACTGTGATGGGTCGAAATTGAAATTTAGGGGCTTCTGTCTCGATGTTATGTTCTATAGAGAGAGTCTTAGCTGAAGTATTTGTAGTCTGGCAGTTAATGATGGTTTCTCTGGCTTTGGTTATTTTGTTTTGGAAGGCAGTCTGGACATTCTCACAATCTGTGTCCGTTGGTTGGAATGGTGGTGTGAGATCCTTATATATCTTTATTCATCTATCTTGTCTGTCCTTCCTCTCATCACGCTGTTTACTTCCATTGCATGTTGATATATCTTTGTGTTCTCTGCACTTGCTCTCTTCCACATTATCCTCACTACTCTAAGCGGGGGGTGCATACGTTGAATTAACATATGCCGCTGCAGCGTTTAATTCCTTCTTCTCTTCAGGAGGGGAAAGGGGAGCTAAAGGCGTTTTAACTTTCCTTTATGCTGATTGAAAATCCACTCCCCATAGGCTGGATCTTCCCTCTCTGCCTCTTCCCTCTCACTCTGGTACATTTTCCAAAGCTCTAAAATGGATATTGTTTTCTGCAACTTTTCCCCCTCATTTGTGCCATGCAAGTATGTCGTCATAAACCGCATTACATATTTTGACAGTGAACCCACCTGACGCGACGGCATAAGTGTCTTATTGGTCATTCCTCTGACCCATTCCGAATGATATGTCCTTATTTCGCTGCATAGCTCTCTAATGTCCTAGATACATGTAAAAAGGTGTATCCTCTCCATGATGACAGATCAGTTTTGATCGTCGATACTTAACCGTTCTTTTATTTGATTCTTTATTTTATTACATATACCACGCCGATCAATTGGCGCAAGGCACCATCAGCACTGTTTATAATCCCAGTCGGGATATATTTTAACTGCTCACTTTATTTTTTTAAATCTATGTGATTATTTTGTTTCCTCCTTCATTTACACTTTCTATCAATTTTTATTAAATAATTTTTATATTATTAGTATATTAAGAGTCTCTTATTTACTTATATATTACTTTCCTTTAGGGTTTCCCTTTCTGACTGACATCAAACTCTTGGTCAACATTTTTCACTAATCTCATTAATATTTTACTATCGTTTGATATTCATCAGTCTAGACACAACAAAATATTTATATTGACAATGTTATAACCCCACATATGTGCACTTTAAAAATCTTTTTACTGCATAGGCCTTTCTTTACTATGTTAGTAAATGTATCCCATTTCTGTTTCACTCCGATCTGGAGTTTGATACGCACTCTTCTGCAGTTATTGCCTCAGGAATCTTTAATAACTTAGTGCATTCTCTTCTGCCTCCTTGGGATCAGGAATCGAGCCATATATTTCTCTTTATAAGTTCCCCAAAAAATCCCATACATTTTTACACTTATTATTAACACCACAATTCCTCCCCCCTTTTATGCCATTTTCTTTGTTCTACTTACATCCATGACTCAGTTCAAGTCCTCCGGCCTTGACTCTCCCTCAACCGACCAGTTTGCCTTTCATCCATGTGGCGCCTGCGGGGACCGGACATGAATTTCATCAAAGAGGGGCAGGTCAACCAATTCCTCTTTACATGGGTCTCTGCGTGCCGCTGTGCACAAGAACCTCTGCGGCCGTCTGGCTAATGGCAGGAAAAGCCAAGCATCCAGGGGTCTGGATCTGGCCTAGGTCGACTAGACCGTAACCATACGCACCACTACCAAATGTGCTCTAGTACCTTGAAGCGTCTTTTGTGCTAGATGGAATTACAATAATAGATCTTAGACCAATTAATTGGACAGACTCAAAAAGTATGGCAAAGTACTACTTCATTCTCAGTTTAGTAAAGTGGGGCCAACTGGCAGACATCAGACTGATGCTTGCACACTCACAACCAGGTTTGATTACATAGAGGTTGTATACCTCAATATAGGTCACCTATGATGTCATTCTATGTGGCAAAGTACAAAACCTATTGAGGGAAGGCATTGGTGAAGGGAACTTATTTACATATAGAATATATAAGGATCTGTGCTTCATTGGCTAACCCTTGTCTGTAAGGCACGCTTTAAACTACCTCTAAACACATATATTATTGCTTATAGCGAACAAAACATCAGTGGATTGGCTCCTGCAACTTTGTATGTTAGGTTGTCCCCCCACCGCACTAATTGGTTGGCATTCTATCCCAACCATGGACTTTTAGCTCCTTAGCTGCATGTACATGAAACGAAACCTAGGTGTTTAAATCCCCTCAGACTACACCCCATTTTCCCAATTAGTCTATCATCTGTCATCAGTAGGACATCAGCCAAAGTATTTTGTTTCTAGTTTACCTTGTTGCTGCTCACTGTTCTGGAACATTCAAGGGAGTGTGAGCACACCACTATCTTAGCGTAAGGCTCTAATGAATAGCCTTTTTTTTCGGCTTCTGAGTCAGGTGTGAAAAGACTTTGTCAATTTCAGCCTTGAATTTACTGCTATTTGATTTAATTATGTAAGGTGCTGTTGCTCTTCGTAGCCTCTAGAGACTTGCTCACTCTATCTCATATGAATGTTATACACTTTTAATTGACCAGCAGTTTGCCTCTCACATATGTTTTCATGTTCTTCCATCTGGAAAGAATGTTCCACATTCAGAGCTTATCCATGTATTCCCTTTGTGCTTCATGCTTATCTTCGCTTTGGGCTAACCTCGATTTACCATTGGGTCTGCTCACGGGGCTGACTTTCCGCGTCTCCTGATTCTTACAGCCTTGACTTGTCTTTGAGGTAGCTTGGTTAAATTCCTTTCATCCATTTTCCTAATATGGCCGTCCTTGCCACATTATATATTCCTCTATAGCAAGCTTCTATACGTTGTCTTTCTACCTTGCGTTACTGCATATTTACAGTTATTGGTCAGTGAGTTACTTAATTTTCTTTAGATCCATGATTACTTTCGTTTTAGATTTCTATTACTCTCGGTGCTTCAGTTATATTGTTACTTAATATTTCCATATCGTTTCAACATAGGTTAATATATCTTCTTAATGACATCACTTTGTCCTTGTCAGATTTTATTTTAACGTTGCCCTTACTACGCAGACCAAACGAATAGACACCAAAGTTAAACAGGTAGCACAACCTACCCTCACGAGGAGCAAACGGAACATAACTATGGATAAATGTATGCCTCTTCTATTACCTACCTTAAACGCTTCATCAGAATCATCTAACCCTGCGGAGCTGGTTGAATTATACAACTCCACAATGACCCGTGCTCTAGACACTATTACGCCACTTAAAATGCAAAAAGGCTAGCCGAAAGCCCACCTTAACATTTGGTTTACCCCTCAGTTAAAAGTTATGCGTGCAGAATAAAGAAAACTAGAAGTCCTATGGAGAAACTCTCTCCTCTAAAGATAATAAACTCAACTTGAGCAAAATATCTTGCAAATACAAAGCTGAAATCATACGAACCAAAAGAGAAACATATAATGAAAGGATTGATAATGCCATCTACAGTACCGAGAAGCTTTTTCTGATCCTAAGGGAATTGGAATCCCCTATAGCCCCTGAAGATCCTTGCCCCAAGGACAAAGCATGGGGCACAGACATACAAAATGCTCTATCTAATAAAATTGCTACTCTCCAAAATAAAATTGCAGCCAAAAGACTGACCATCCCTAATCTAGATTCACACCGGGAACCTGAAGAACTCCACAGAAATTGCCCCCCCCAAATTCAAATTCTCACAAGTCTCTACCACAGAGGTAGAAAAAATTATCGCATCACTGAAGCCCTCAAGATGCCATGGCGATACCTGCCCTACCTAAATAATTAAAGAAGCTGCCAGAGACCTGGCCCCATTTATTACCAAATTAATAAATGCTTCATTTCGCACTTGCAGAGTCCCTACGAATCTTAAGGACACCTGGGTCCTACCACTATCACTTGACCCAACTATTCCTACTAATTATAGGCCCATTACAACGGTCCCATTCCTCCTCAAAATCTTACAAGGGGCTGCATATTTCCAGATCCAGCAATTCCTCAAGACTAATAATCTCCTAGGTCTAAGACAATCAGACTTTAGACTACTCCATGGCACTGAGACAGCACTCATTGACCTGGAAATGCAAATTGACTTACTCAAGGACAAAAGACAATGTGCTCTGCTCCTTCTACTAGACCTTTCGGTCGCCTTCGATCTGGTGGACCACAACATTCTTTGCAAACACTTATCTTCTGCAGATAACTTCTCTCACGAAGCCTCTGACTGGATTCAATCCTTTCTTAACAACAGGTCAATGAGGGTTTTTTCCTCAGTCGGCAGCCGCTGACCCCTCACCAATTACATGTGGAGTCCCTCAGGGCTCATGCGTGCCCCCTACAATGTAGAACATATTCACCAAGCCATTATTTTAAAAAACTGGACCAAGTGGCTATCCATTGAGGACAGGATTCAATTCAAAATAGTTTCCATCACCTACAAATGTATAAATAAGGTTGCCCCACAATACCTCCAAGAAGAAATCATCAGAAAATTGTCCTCTCTACCCACCAAGGCTGCTCAGTCCTACTGCATTACAGTTCCCAAATTCAACCTGAAAAGAGCAGGTGGGAACAGTTTCCCGGTAAAAGCCACCCAATACTGGAATGCCCTCCCTTTGCACCCATGTAGCGACCAGACCTTCCAAAGTTTCAGGAAGAAACACAAAAACCTGGCTTATCTCTAACGACATCTGAATGTGACCTTGTCACTCTGTAAATCCCCTCCTTGTACTATTTTTGTACTTTACCTTACTTGAAATCTTCCTGTAATGTAAATTGTAATATCTCTCCTATAATTACCCTGTACTGTATATAAAAACTGCATATTCTTGCTGCGCCCAGATACCTTCGGGGGGCAGCGCATTACAAATAAATACACACACGTCCATCCATGATGTTCACAGATGCATTCTGATATCTTGGCAGGTGACATCCTTCCATGTAGCTTTCTTCCATGTCACATCCTTCCACACTTTCAGTGCCAGGGTATATTCTGCATGGCTGCCTGAGTGCATAACGCCTCTCATACACTCGATGCAGTATAGGAACTATACAGGGGGTCCCATTTATGACTTTTCTTCAACTGGTCCAATATGACTGTGATGAGGGGGTGGGAACTGGCGAGAAAATGTTTACCTGATCCTCTACAGTCTTCCCCCACAATCTTTCACCTTGCTCACTTTCACCCCAATCACCTCACTTAGCTATTTACTTTAATTATACTATATTAATTATAATTCACTCTTACACAAAAGACAGCATCTTTATCCAAAACACTCATGCTGGCCAAAATCTCAGAGATATCTCCTTCACTCGAGCACAGAAGGAGCCCAATGTTTTCCACCACAACACACCACTGCTCTCACTCTCTTCATGACTAGTACAGTATTTTTTACTACAACACCAAAATTCCCTGACTACAGGAAGATTGCCTTCACTGCTTCTACTAACCAAGTAAAGCGAGGGGAGGGCTCCGTCTGCACAGTCAATACAAAATGAAGGGTGCCACGGGTATACTTCAGGAAGGTATCTACAAGTGGTCCTACCATAAAATGCCACCTCACACCTAGGTGAGGGCTTCAGCCAACCAGACAAGCAAACTGAAGGGTATCAGGTCAACCCTCACAATGGACGCGCTGATGGGGATACCACCTCACACCTCTAAAATAACAAACTAGGTAAAAATATATACAATGGGCTTATAGGGCAAAACAGTTCACTCACTCTTTGAAAGCATTCACCTTTACAATCCCCGTAAACCTCAGCTAACTCCACACATTGACTCTGATTCTTCCCTTACCAAAACCCTTGAATCAAAGAAACAACCCTCATTTTCCCCTATTTCATCCTGGCTTTATCCTCTAAAAGTGCACTCATGTGGACCAGAAGCGCACCAAAGTGGTGCTCCTACAATTCATCCTGCACAGCTGGACCACAATACCACACCTACGGGGAACAAACAGGCCACTAACCAATATGTTGCCTCTGTAAACCTCTCTATTTTCACTGTCCACGGAAGACTGGTCCCTGCAGAGTAACGTTGCAGTAGAGTTATGCGGTCAGAAAACCCTCAACGTTTGGGAAAACCTGGGCTCCTACGTGGCTCACCAAATGTGCAGATGGGCCTCTAATCACTGTAACCCAAAGCAGGCCCACCACTTAGAAGCAAGTGCACGTTTGTACGTAAAGCAAGTTTAGTATACAATTGACTGGGAGGGGCTAGATGGTTCTAGAGAGTCAAACTAACCCGAGTCTCCCTGAACCAGACAAGTTGACACATTATATACATGTTTGAAACAGTTAAAACACTCCCATATATTTCATTACAAACCTCCCCCCACATGATTAGTCAAACCCTGTACAAAAGAAATCCAATCTTTCTCCAACCCCCTGTTCTCATTGGTCACAGTTATCTTAACTTCAGCTCATGTGTTCAACACACCACCTTTTAGGATTTGTCCGTGGTAGGTCATGCAATCATCACACAGTTACACATTCACATATAAACATTACAAGTCCTAGCTGGCATGAGAAGTTATAACCCCGGACATAATTGCACATTGTTTGCAAGAGTACTTCAGCAATATGGGGAGAGGAAAATAAATGGGTTCCCTTTGAACTAGCAATAACATTCTCACCCACCCCGACTTGTCGGAACACTCTGATCTAAATGACTACCAATTCAACACAAATGGCCTCTGGTCACATCCTGAGAAAACAGTTGAAACCCATTACGTATTGATCAACTCTGGCCTAAGGCGTCTCTTCACCCTAGGTTTATTGCTGGTCATAAAGTAAATGGCTGAATCCCCCTGAACAATAAATAACCAGCTCCCATGCACTTAAAAGATTGCATCTTCCTTCTGCGATACTGCCTAGCCATGAAAAACCCAGGTCGACCTGTTGGGTGACCATCTGCTCAATGTCACAGTTACTCATTACCTTTCCCTTCGGCCTCCAAACCCTGCAAAACCAGCTTTTCCCAGTCACTCAGAATCCACTTAGCAAACCCTGACTGCAGTGTTTAACCAATTTATAAACAGAGCACAGTGCATATAGATTTGTAAGTTCCCCATGTATGTTTATCAGTGCATGCAGGTTTAATAACTACTGTGTCTTCTTCACAATGGGTTCTTCATGACAAATCCCCTTCCTCGCATGGGCATTATGAAGCTCCTCATTGGCCAGCTTCTAGGCACTTAGTGGCACATCATACACAGATTGTAGTCATATTTCATTGGCGATTTTGACATTTTATCTTGCTTTGCCCGTGCAAATCTAAATGTATCAATTTAAACACAAAATAACACTTAAAATAACACATATCATTCTCATTAACTATGCTAGATACATATAAAATTGCAACATTGTGCCAACTTCACCACCCCCCAGCAAAACTCGGCACATGCAACATGAACCCCTCTTTCTCATTGGGATCTTTCCTGACCCTCCCACCATTATCAAGCAAGTCAAATAGAGGTCTAGTATACATGTTGAAAAGGATGGGGACAGGCAAGAGCCCTGAAGGACACCACAGGTCAGCTGGAATAGTGAGGCCTTAAAATCTCCAACTGCCACCCTGGCCCTACGAGGTTCTAAAAAATAATGGATCCAGTCTGCTGCAGATTGAGAGCAACTACCCAGCTCAATCAATCTCTTCACAAGCAGCTGATGATCAACTAAGTAAAAAGCTGTGGAGAGGGCCAGTAGCATAAGAAGTGCTACGTGCCCTTGATCGATGATGGAAGTGATATTAGATTTTAAATCAATGAGCGCTGTCTCAGTACCAAAGCCCGTATGAAAGCCTGATTGCAGATCTCCTAACATGTTATTATTATTATTATCTTTATTGTTTTTGGTTTATACAAACCTTTACAAAATAAATTCTTTTCATAGTACAATCGAATAGTGAAAATAGTTTACATAAAAATACATCATAAAAAAGAAGAAAACACAATACATTACACTACACTTTTTAAAACACATTTGCCTAATACAATACCGAACCAGTAATTGATTAAACAGCTAAAAACGGACAATTCATATTAAAATACCTAGAGCCTAGTACTTCTCAATATACATAATAATTGTACCAGATAAGTGAGACATTATTAATAAACTATGACTTCAACTCATTGTTTCTTAAAAGCTTCCTGAGTATTTAGACATTTAGATAGTCTTCATGTTAATTCACAGATAATTCTCAAAAATTCATTAATACGTATTTTTAAAACCGTCGAGTTACCATGAAGCATTTCAAACCACAAGTTGCATCTATTTACATTCGATATATCATGGACAAACATTGCAAAGTATTCTATTCTTTGTTTCAGTAAGGCAGGACAAACCAGCAACAAATGCATTAATGATTCATTAACCCTGGTGCCAGCACAATGTCTGCAGGATTTCTTAACCTCATACCTGCACCTTATGTTCTGAATTTCATGAGTATTTAGAACATTAAAACGAAATCTCATGAATTGATTTCTGTATGCTCTGGATGGATATTTTTCTAGATATTTCTCAGGATAAGATTTCCATTTCCAGAATGATATAGCTTGTGAATATATCGGGGAGTTTAAGATTATCACATTGTTCTCCAACCAGTCTGAGGCTTTTAGTAATTCTTTCACTTTAAGAGGATTCCTTTTTAGATTTTCTATTGTAAGGCCTAAATCGCTTAGAATTTTCACACAGTCTTTTTTTAACTCACAGATGAAAACTCCAAGCAAGTCAGCACCCATGAAGTAATACAGTGTGTTATCTTCAGACATCATATACTTTCGTAGTAAAGATAATTTTTTCCAATGTACTGTACACTTTAAAGACGACAGACATAACTCATAACGTAGGAGTTCCATAGGCACACATTTCGGTAGATATCTTAAAACCCTTCGCCATACTTGTGCTTCAACTGTTTTCAAATAAGCTACCAATTCTTCAGAGTAAAACTCAAGACCGTATGTCAATCGAGGAATGGCTTTTGACCGATAAAACAGAATACAAGGCATCATTGTAAACCTCCCATATCTTCTCTCCACAGCTGATATCTGGTTGGCAATAGCAGAGGCTTTTATGCCAAGATGTCTTTTTATAAACCCCAACGAATGAGGAGATGTGTATATATAGCCCAGGTATTTTAGCATTGATTTGTTTTTTAATTTTAGACCACCACACATAATCGAAAAAGAGTCTTCTTTTATATTTTTCACACCAGTGTAAAATATTATTGTTTTATTTGGGTTTATCAGTAGCTTTCTATTCAAGATGAATTTCTCAAATGCTACAATCAACCTTTGCAAACCCACCTTAGTCCCGTCAAACAACAAAAAGTCATCCGCATAAGCTAACCAATTTATTCTTATTTTGCCCAATTTAGGTGAGACTAAACCACTATCATCTAGAAAGCTCCCTGCTTTTGAGACGTAAAGATTGAACAGTGTTGCTGCCAATCTGCAGCCTTGTTTTAGACCATTATGGGTAGAAATTTGATCAGATAGTAGGCCACTGTTGTTAAGTCTCACTCTAAGCACAGTATTCGAGTAAAGAGCTATTATAACATCTAGCAGGTTTTTTTCAATGCCAAGATCAAGTAAAGTTGTCCATAGGGTTTTTCTATCGACCATGTCGAAAGCCATGGATAAGTCCATGGATGCTAAATATAATGACGGCTTGTCTTTTATTCTAGCCATACTCAACAGATTTGCTACGATTGATCTGCCCAAGTCTGTACCCATCCCTTCTCTGAAACCTATTTGTTTTATATCTAATATGTTCTTATTTTTTATCCATAGATTTAACTCATCCAAAACAATTGCTGCAAAAATCTTAGCTTCTACATCTGTTAACATAATTGGCCGATAATTCAAGGGACTTAGGCGGTTACCCTTTTTGTATATCAATATTACATATGACAACTTCCAGGATTTAGGAATTTTCCTCTCGTGTATAATGGATCTAAACATACAGTTCAATAAACCTGCCCATAATGTTACATTGTTTTTCAGTGTAATGTAGGAAAGATTGTTAGGACCGGGGGTGCATGTAGACTTAACTTTATTTATGTGCCTGGAGATGTTATTTAATGATATGTTCAGCGACCATAACCGGTCATTAATATATTGTATTGAGAATTGGGAATCTGATTGTTGGTACAACTTCTCAAAATGGTCTACCCAGATATGCCCAGCAATCGGATTTGTTGTCAGTTGTCGCTGAGACACTTCAGTTCCATTGATTATAGACCATATATCCCTAGAGTTGCCATAATCTATGGCATTAATCATCGCTTCCCCGTCCTTTTGTGCCATGTTTGCTCTGTGAGACAGTAACCAGTTTTTATATTTCTGTTTGATCTGTTTTGTTTTACAGATCAATTCTGTCTGATTTGGTGTTTCCTTTTTAGCTATACGTAGTTCTTTTCTTAACAAAGCCTTCCTATTTCGTACTTCAATATCAAATACATGTAAACATTTGTTATTGGGTATCTGTGAAGTTGATTTTATGATATTGCCTTTTGCCAGCATATATGCTACATATGTTTTAAAACAATCTCCTGAATAAGTTGCAATTCTCAATTGGCGAAGATAAGTAGTCATGTAACATCAGGGTATTTAACTTGGTTATGTTTTCAGGGGTCCATTTTACCTTAGTACCAGCAACATTAACTGTGATGTTCCCCATATTTTGCACTACATCTATATTTGCCTTCCTCCATGGTAAAACTGTAGATAGCATTGCATGATCACTTTCCAGCAGACAAGTCACCTTTAGTGAACAAAAGTAATCTTGAAAATTATTACTTACAAAGATATAGTCCAATATGGAGCTAAGGCCCCGTGCTTGCCATGTTGGAGTGGTATTAAATAAAGGATGCATTCCCCAACTATACATAAAAAACACCCACATACTACCTCTATATATTTTATTACGGGCCCCCAAGGCCTCCAAATCTGTGGATGCGAGAATCCAGGTTGCATCATCATATTCCATGCTGCAATCTGCATTCAAATCTCCTGCAAGCAACAAGGCACTACCCATGTTTGAATCCAACCAATCATGCAGTATTTGATTAAGCATTGCGAATAGCTTTAGGAGCTCTGTGTTTGTATGAGTGGCGGTATTCCAGTATACATTTAACAACATTATGCAGACATTGCCATTATCTGTAGCTAATCTAAAAGTACCAACAATTGCACAATCCATGACCTGCTGTTCAGAAACCATCTTTATATTAGTCTCTGATCGATAACCCAGTACAAGGCCACCACTAGGACGGCCATGCGGACCTTTAGATGCCTTCAAATTAATTGTACCATAGCCATCCCATAATAAATTGCCTGTGGCCCAGGTCTCTTGCAACAAGACAAAATCAAAACATTTTAACATTTCAACAATTTTTGCATTAGCAGTCAGATGTGAGCATCCCCTAGTATTCCATGATGCAAGGTTAAAAGCTGTATCTATGCTAAAGTGGATCCTTCATTGTTTTCAGCTTATCTATGGATTCCCTGAGAGATAGGGCTAACCATCTCCATTCTTGAATATCAGATAGTTAGCTTCCGTCATTACCTGCTTATCACCTTCTTTATCGATGGAACATCTAACCTCTTGTGTATAAGTGCCTTGATTAGATGGATGTTTCATGTAGCCATCATTTGAACCCAAATTTCCGTCAATATTATATGACTCCTGAAATTCCATCACGTCAAATCCTCTTTTTTGAAGAGCACCCGCTTCTTTCAATATAAGTGTTCTGACCAGAGGAGAATTGATTATTAATCTAACATAGTCATATCTCTCTTCGTGGATAAAATCTACAAGTTGTATGTCTGAGGAGGTTATTAGGCGTAATTCATCAATGTCATTAAATAAACTTAGAATGTACTGCCTATTTAGGGACCAAGGTCCCCCATCATCAAAGACATAATAAAGCACCAGACTTGGTTCATTTGGATACACAGGACGCCTTAGGTTGCGGGTCTCGTTTCTCTTGTTGCTATTATGGTCAGATTCTAGAAATTGATAGCGTTCCTGTCTGCCTTGAAACGACCCTATACCTATGTTTTTACTTGAAACTGCATCAGGCAACCAGTTGTTTCTGCTTACGCCACTTTCCATAGTGGGATTATCACGTTTGCCTGCAGAAGGATCCGCTAAACTTGGGTAGAGTTTTTTTACTTCGCTTAGCTTGTGATTCAGAATATCTTCCACAATGCTACTAACTGCTTCCCTAGACAAATTAGGGTATTCAGTAGTGCCTATATTCTGATTCACATTTTTGTCAATTTTTGATGTTATATTTTCAACATTTTTTTATTTGGGGAGACTCAAGAGTTTTATCTTTTACAATGAGTTCGGGATACTTGTTCTCATGCAGGCCCTCTTTAGGATTACCACGTGAGGTGACCCCACCACCCCTGTTGTCAATTTGTTGAGCCACTATAATTTCTTTAGCTTGTGCTACTGGGGATATGGAACAAGCGGTGGGGGTATAATCCATGATTGTGGGAGTATTTGGTCTAGATAAGGCATTCGGGTTCTTGAAGATATCAAAAATATCTTGAACCCCCCCTTTCTAGGGCACGGAGATTGCTATCAATCCTTTCAGAAGTAACTTTATTTTTAAGTACCGCTGATAGCATAGAGGTGCCTTCTGTATACTCTGATTTGTCTGGATTTGGTGTGGCGACCGATGGTAGGGCTGCCAATTTAATTGATGATACTGGAGGGGTTGGTTCTACTGTATTATTATCAACCCCCACCTTGTTGATGTTATTATTATCTTTCTTATCTAGCCAAGCCTCACGTATATCAAGAGTTCTCATAAATTTACGAGATGTGGTGAGGCTAGCCTTCGCTTGTTTTGCCTGTTTTTTTCTATTTTTTTTCTCCTTTTTTTTCGAAATGTTTTCAATAAAAGCATCATTATCGTCATCACTTATAGTAGTTACACCTTCAACAACAGTGGTGGGATCATTTAGACCTGATTTTACAATGTTAGTCTCTAACACAACAGGAGCCAGTCCCTGCAAGGTCTTTAGTGGAGTTACATTTGTGGCCAACTCTTTTATCTTTGTAATACCACTATTGTCTGAATGCTTTTTCATGCGGTTGGGCTCAATACCGTAATTTATGATCATTTGTGTAAGCATTTCAGGTAAAGCTGTAAAAGCCAACACCATCTCATTTAGCAGTCTAGAATGAGTCTTTAATTCAGATAGAACCAGTGCTTGAGTCTCTATACAACATGTCCCCGGGGCCACGGCTGAATTTCCATTATTTATTTCCAATACTGAGGTAGTGTCGTAGCTTAAATCCTGAACCAAGTGTTGTGATACATCCAACATTGAGGTTACTCCAATGCTAAAAATTGGGGGAGTATCAGCATAATTTGGGCTCTCATTCATTCTGTTTTTTTTACTGTTGGGTTCAGTTTCCCTATTTACGTCAGCATCAGTGATTAAGCCCTCCTCAGCAAATAGGGATTGCGAACTTTCTGAAAGTTGAACATCATTGATTGATGCCTTTGGGCTAATTGTAAGTTTTTGTTCCATAGAGCATGATTGCGCGCAATCCACCATTTCCCTTTCGGAGTTAGTTAAATCAGAAGCAGATAGGGCCATTGCACGGGCAGTACTCAATCTGGTGGCCATATAGGGCACAGACACGCTGGAGGAGCAAAACTTTATTTTTGCAGATTTTTTTTCAGCTACTTTAGCAGATTTTTTTGGGCTCATGACTCATTATACTATATCTAAGATGAGACTTCGACCATATTTTCAGAAGATGAAGGCTATAACAAATACCATAGGATAACAGAGCAGTGTGGGATTACCAAGAAATCCAGAGAAATGGACTATCACCCCACAGCCTTACCAGACCAAATAAACACATCGAGCCACTTCCAAGGCCACTTCTCAAAGCACCCTCTGTGAGAGAAGAGGATCGTATACCTGTAATCATGTTATACATACATGCGCGCGGTTGGGATAGAGTAGCCAAAGATGAAGGCAAGCACTCACAACGCAGCTCGCTGCGAGCAGCGAACAGCCGAACAACCACTTACAGAGCCACTTGCTCTGAGCGCGCGCGCATGAGCGCGCGGACACCACTTCTTATTGAATTCTGGGAAAGTGGGAGGGGCCAATCTAAAAGATTAAATAAAAAGATCAAATTAGGCTCTATAATTCATGTAAAGTCCTTATAATTATATTAGGTAGTCCACAAGTCACAGTTCCTTTAGCACAGCTCCTTTAGCAAAGCGAGCGGCAAGCTCTCTAGCGTACCAGTAGAATCTTCTTAGGTTTCACGAGTAGAATGCCCAGCCGAACAGCCACTTACAGAGCCACTTGCTCTGAGCGCGCGCGCATGAGCGCGCGGACACCACTTCTTATTGAATTCTGGGAAAGTGGGAGGGGCCAATCAGTAGAATCTTCTTAGGTTTCACGAGTAGAATGCCCAGCCGAACAGCCACTTACAGAGCCACTTGCTCTGAGCGCGCGCGCATGAGCGCGCGGACACCACTTCTTATTGAATTCTGGGAAACATGTTATTAGCTTCAATGAAGCCCTAAAGTTGGCTATATGCTATTTTGTCTAAAGCTTTCAGCAAAAAAGGAGCATTAGTAATTGCCCGATAATTCCCAGATATTGCTGGATCCAAATTGTCCTTTTTTAACAATTGAGTAATCTAGGCCCCCCTGATAAATGACGGGACTAGAAACTCAGAGAAGGAAGACTTTTTAATCCTGATAATCCAGGTAATCAACGCCTCTGAGCCCTTGATTATAAACGAGCAACATAAAACCCCAATACACAAAGTAGTTTTCATGCCTTTTAGAGTATGTATAACTTAACCCTTGGATACCTGGTGAAAGAAGAAGAGGGGTGAATCTGAAACCGGGACAGATTCTATGGCTGTCATCCAGTGATAAAGACAAAGGCGCGCACCCAAGCAAGTCCCTTGAAGTCCCGCTTGGCCGCTAGACGCTGTTGCTCCTGTTGTTCCTGACTTCTCCTATATGGATTGAACTTTGGCATTTTACAAGCTTGGACTACATTGACCATAAGGTGAACAATGGTGAACATTGGATACGTCTATATTTAGGGCTTTAGCGCTTAATATTAGCACTAAATACGTGTTTTTTCTTGTTACTTAGGCTTTGCAACCACCATCTTGTAGGAGGGACTATAAAAACCTGCACGCCTGCGCGGTGCGCGCGCCCACCCAGGCAAGTCCCTTGAAGTCCCGCTTGGCCGCTTAGCTGCGCGGATGCGGCGCTGAGGCCCGGGTCTTTTCCGTTAGTTGATAGTAAACACAAAGGTGATGTTTGAGGTTTTTGGAATTATTGTGATATTATAAGTGTGATTCAGTGAGTAACTTCTGCTGTATACGTCCTCTTTCGTTTTAACTTTTTAATTTTGTCACAAATCAGGCTAATCAGGGTTAAGTAATTATTGGCATTGTATTGTATCATTAACCATGAGTATGCTCCCTTACACGTTAAAATCTAACATGCTTAATGCAGTCAAAACTATAGGCACACCCTTGTCCTCAGATGTAATAGGTGTAAAGGCAAGTGCAAAAAACAAACAAAAAAGAGTGTCTACAAGTAAATCTATTACACTCACACCGCAAGTAATGGCGCAGACATCAACCAAAGATATAAGACAGTTCTGTACGCCATCACAGACAGAGTCTCCAGCTGTCGTCTCAACTGTTGCTCAAATCAATTCTAACACAATGACACCAACGAACCATCAAGCAGGCCAAGAACAAGATGTACATACGTTACAAAGGCCGATTTCAGCAGCTGTTCCAAGCACTGCTCAAACTAATACTGCAAAAAACAACTCCAACGAATCATCAAGCAGTCATAGATCAGGCAGTTCAACGAAAACAAACAGAATCTTCAGTGCTCGTTTTTAGTGCCGTACAGATCATCCCTGCTGAAACTACTTTAACAATTCTCCAAGCAGTGCAACCAGTGCAAGACCAAGAACCACAACCGGTCTCTGATACCACCATGCTTCAGGCTCTTAAAAAAGCAGAAAAAGATGTGGTTACACGTCCACAACTGGATCAAATTAAAGAAATCTCAGACAATGAACAAAATGAATAAGTGTTTTCAAAAAATTCGATTCATGTAACCCCATGCGGCCCGATTTCCTTACCGTGCTCTACATCAATAGATAATCGTGAACGCTGCTCAATGGACTCATCCATCTCTCTCGCAGCTTCATACATTTTGCCGACTCCTCGACATCAAGCCTCCTCCAGAGAACCACAAACAACAACGTCCAAGAATGGTTTGATAGAAATCACCCTGGTAGCAGTCAATTCTACAATTCAATCATTACTCAAACTTTTTGAAACTCTTGAATTGAAAATAAACCAGCAATCAGAAAAAATTGATCAAATAACCATTTGGATGAAAAATCATCCTCATCAGAAACTGCTAGTTCCACGAGAGCCATCAATCGAAAACAAAGAACACACTTATACCCCTAGTGTGATGACTTCAACAACAGCACCTTCAACACCAACCCACCCTTTACCTGCCATCGATCATATCATCCGGCCAATTGGAAGTAACACTCCACCCAGAATTGATCCTCATGCGTCGTGGATAAGCGTTGAAAATGATCAAACGCCGAAGTCGCAGCAGCCTCAAAAGGTGACTTATGACATTTTCACCAAACGTCCGCAAGCTAAAGGTAAAGCAAGAAATTTAATGACAAAACCGGATCAACTGAGGAATAAATCTAGTAAAGGCAGTCATCTGCATTCCGACACCCCCATGATCGATCTAACAAAAGGCAGTCACAAAACTGGAGAACAATCAAGGATGAATGTTCAACCTACACAAACGCGAGTTAATATGGAAGAAATGGAAAAACTTCCATCTGCTTCTAGTAGTCACTCGCCTTTGAATCAATTAATCACAGTGTTAGAGGCAAATACAGCTGAACACCATGATGGAAACAATCTACAGTGTGGTATAGAGATTTCTATGCTAACCTCCAACTCTGCTCCTCCTCAACAAGCTCAATTGTCAAAAAACTCAAATGAGCAGTTAGACCCGATCCAAAAAGCTGTTGATGCATTTTTCTCTCAAAGAGCAGCCGAGTGGAAGGCTGCTTCTCTGTCTAAACAGGATGGCACAAATAACTTGCCGGTTAACTTTCAAGGAACAAATTCAAGTGTCATTCAATTGCAACAGAATCATCAAGATGTTTCAATAAAAGAGAACCAAAACAGCATACCCTTACCTCGTGTCACAACAAAGGAAAAAAGACTGTCTCACGACCCTAATGAGCAGAATGATTCTATCAAGAAATCATAAACTCTTATCTATCACAACACATTCAAGATCTAAATCTTTTTTCGCGACAGAGAACAGTTGAAGATATAGCCCCACACTTTTATAGTGAGTGTCTAACAAATGACTTTGCAGCCCGACAAAAAATGGCTCTAGCTGCAAAAGATTTACAGCAAAAAACCTTGACGAAAGAAGTTAACTTCCAACCCAGAAAAGAAGCGATCACTTCTAAACACAAGAATATCGAACATAAGAAAAACAAGTTTGCCAACTACCACACATTGATACTAAAATGTCGTGAGGCGCTGCATCAGAAATATGATCTCTCCAGGACAAGTGTCCTAAATATCTTCAATGATATTCCAGAACTTGAAGACATAACGTCAGCTGATATCGATCAAGTTGAATTTATTTGTGACGTAAATCTATCAATAGTACGTCTGTGGATGAAATCTGGTCTGGTCATGAACACCTTATGGAGAGCGAAGATGAATCTCTTCCGAATGGGCTTTCTATTAGCCCAAGATCCGGAACGGAAGCAACATGAGTCAGCCTTGGAGACTCACTCAACCGAAATACCCTGCATTCCTGAATGTCAATGTGCATTTTGCATGGTAGAACAAACAAAACATACAGGAAATCAAAATCAATATCGAGCATAACCATTATTGCAAAATTTTGATGACAAATTAAAGACAACAAACATTCTAATTCTTGCAAGTTGGAATACTAGAGGTCACAATGGGAACAGAATGAAAATCTAATTGAAGCAGACATAGTGGTCCTTCAGGAGAGCTGGATGACTGTCCCTCCTTTATGGGATAATCATGATATCGCCATTATTCCAGCAATTGCGGCGCAGAAAGGCCGCCCCATGTCAGGCCTACTAGTCGCAGTTAAAGTTAGTGCTGGCCTAAAGTTAGTGCTGTGGGCCTGCCCAAATAATTACACCCAACTTGTAAGAATTTCAGTTGGTGCACAAGATCTCGCGCTTATCAATGTTTATAGAAATCCTGCTGCAATAAAAGACAGCATCTTCTACAAGGACCTTGCTATGTTATTTGAGCTAATAGCTAGAACTAACGGAATTACAGCCATCATTTTGGCGGGAGATCTTAATCTTGACTGTCTTATTAATTCACATTGAAAGAAATCGCAAGAAATTAACAAATGGAACAGCTTCATGAAATACACCAGCATGAGAATGGCCAATGGGTCACTACCAGGAGACATTCCAGCACAAGTGACCTGGCAGAGGGGAATCTCGAAGAGTACCATCGATTATATCTTCACTTCTGAATCCCTATTTATGACGGCAATAAGCTTTAAAATTACCATACAATCATCAAGTGATCACCATATGCTTAAGCTCACCTGGCCTAGAATTACTTCTGTCCACAAACAAGAAAGACATTGGATGCCTCAAGGATTAAGTGTTAACAATGCCAAATCCCGTTTTAAGTGGACAGCGACTAAATTAGTAGCCCTAAACAACACACTGAATGCGCAATCGAGAATATACCATTCTGGATCTTACCTCGATGCATTAGCAATATACCGAAATCTATATATTCCAACTTCGAAGAAACATATACACTCTTTTGACCTAGCTATGCAACAGGCAAAAGAACTACACCGGAAAGAACTCAGAGCTGCTAATCAACTCCCATTACTTGAGAAGATTCAAGCTCGAAAAGGTATTAAATCTCGATTTCGAAATTGGTCTAGAGAGGACAAAGCTAAACTATTTCAACAAGATGGTGAAGCATTCCTAATGGCCACCCTTAATAAAAATGCTCCCCAACTTTTAAATGAAAAACCATCACTTGATCAATTCCACATTCAACTAAATGGTGTCTCGGAGAGTCAGTGGATAACACACTTCTCGGCTCTTTATGTAGACAAAAGTTTTGATGTATTTCTTTATGAGACACAACTGATCCAACCATGGACTTTAGAATGCTCAACGACTATTATAGAAGAACTTATACGTAGCTCATCATCTTTGCGTGCTGCAGGACCTGATGGTATCACCAATTTTATGTTAAAACAACATCCAAAGCAGTGGGCCTGCATACTTAATACCATCTTCCAACGCATCCTCAGATCACAGAAAATACCAAATTCTTGGCGAACGTCACTTATAGTCCCTATATTTAAAAAGGGTGACCGTGGTACTCCTTCCAACTATCGGCCAATAGCTCTGTTAGACTCTCCAGGCAAAATCTTCACTCGTCTAGTCCTTCGTGATTTCAACCAATGGGCTCAAGCCAATAATCACCGAGATCGAAATCAGACTGGATTTGTCGCCGTTTTGGGAACAGCAGTTAACCTATTAACACTTAATGCCCTTAAAGAACAAGCATATAACACAAAATCTTCCCTTTACTTTGCATTTATCGATTTAAACGCTGCTTTTGATTCAGTTTCGCGAGTGAAGCTAATTGAAAAATTACGTAAATCAGATTACCCACCCAGTTTGATTGACATCATATACACGTTACACTCTTCAACCTCCATATGAGTAAGACTAACGAACATGGGGATGCTTTCTGCGATAATTGAAACATCACGGGGACTGAAGCAGGGTTGTATCCTTGCTTCAGCCCTGTCAAATTTTTTCATCCACGATGTGAGAGAGATTTTTCTTGATCTAACATCAGACTCTCTGAAAATGAATTCGACCATAATTCAAGCATTGTGGTATGCAGAGGATTTAGTCCTTGTGTCTAAGACCCCGACTGGGCTACAGAAGTTGTTATCGGCACTTAGCATTTATTTTGATAAAAATGAACTTACGATTAATGTTAATAAGTCACAGATAGTTGCTGAAATGCCCAAAGCTACTGTTAGAAACAGATTTGAGTGGAGGGTTAAAGAAATCACCCTTGATATTGTACCCAGTTACAAATACCTTGGTCTACCATTTGAAGGAAAACATTCTGGAACTTTACAATTAGACATGCTGCGAAGTAAACTCACATCAGCCATATCGCAAACAAAAATCATTCTCTATAGATATGGCAAATTTTCCAGCTACCCAGCGCTCCATTTTTGGCTACAGAAAATAATGCCATCGTTATTATATGGATTAGAAGCGAGAGATATAATTTCGACTGTTTGCCTAGATAGACTAGAAGCCAATTTTTGGAGACAGATTCTAAAGGTTCCTCAATCCACTGCTGCTCCTGTGCTGAGATACGAGCTGGGTCTCACTTCATTAAGTGCCAAATATTACTGGCAGTTGTGTACTTTGCTTCGCAAATGTCTGGTTATTTTTAATGAAACATCTATCCTTGCTGTGCTGTCATCTTATATTTTTACATCAACTCATATGTTTGTTGTGAAGTGGACTGAATATGTGTACACAATTATGACTCTAGCGGGTGTCAATCTAGAAACATTGATTAGGAATCTTGTAAGAGCAAAAAAATATATATCTTCGAGACTGGATTGACACCCCCGCAGCATGCTTACATTACAAATATATGAATAATGTATATCATGTCGAAAAGAAATTGGGGGCCGCTGAAGCATATTTGTACAAAGCCCCATCCCCACAAACACGTATGGCAATCACAAGGATGCGCTTAAACCTATGGCATACGAGAGAGGTTTTGTGTCATCGTAAGCAAATAAGTAAAACTGAAAATGTTCACAGATTCTGCACTAATCAAACAACAAAAGAAACCTTAGAACATCTGGTTATCGAATGCCCAGCATTATCCCATTTGAGATCCAAATATTATGGTACACATATGTTGGTGGTAGAATGTGTTCCACCCGAGCTCAGATGGTCTTTTTCAATTAATTCTGCAAAGATGAGCCTAAAGATTGCATCGGTTAACTTTCTCAATGCGTTAGCCTTGACTCAATTAAATATTTTACATTGAATGAAGTATTCTACATTGTTAATGGTTTAGTTAAACTTTACCTATGTTGCAATATATTTTGATATGCGTTTTCTAAATGTTAATCTAAGTTGAGTGACCATGGGTTTTCCTTTTTAATGTTGTCATTTAAGGTTAAGTTTGCTTCAAAATTAGTTTTTACCTGTATAGATAACTTAAATTTAAATGTTTCTTTTTTTTTTTGTAGAAGATTGTGCAAAATAGATATTAACTTCTTTTCATTCTGTAACATAGGATTTTTTAGAAAAACAATGTAAATGTAGGAATTTTCTTGAAAAAATTGAAAAAAGTAGATTGAATTCAGCTAAGTTTCAATAAAAAAAAAAGGCAAAGGACAAGTGTTTAGGAATACTTGACGAGCTACGATGTTAGAGGCTTTTTTGATAAGCTCGTCTTGGATAGTTTGGCACCAAGCATCACTTTTTTCAATCATAGGGCGCTTGTTGTTTCCTTCTAACTCTCAAAGGATAATGAACAGCTCCAGCGAACTGGATTTAGCTTCCATTATTCTGTTATTGTAGTTTTATTGCTTGGCAGACAGAATACCTGTTTCTATTCTGCTGCATCCATTTTATATTCAAGGACAGATTCAGAGCATGGATGTTTGCCTCATTTGCGTTCTTTGGCACTTTTTTTATTGCCTAGGGAAATCAATTTACTGTCAAAACCAGGTGTTCTTTTTTAAAATCTTTTTTTGATGCGTTTAGGTGTAAATGGAGCAAGAGTATCGATAGCTTTAGTTATTATCTGCTGATACTGTAGCACAAGGCTCTTCACGTTTACAGGTGTGTCAGATGTATCAGATGGGTATATGAATATAGATGCTAAAACTTGAGTGGGTAACCTTGCTTAAGGTCCTGGTCATCTTCAACATTTCCATAGGGGAGGACACTGAGATGTTGCACCCTGAGAGACTGAGCGAAAAGGACACAGTATGATGGTCGACCAGGGACATGGGGTAACTTCAAGATGGGAAGTCTCGATGTTGTGGCCAGCAAGTAATCAAAAAGTGTTACCCTCATGATGGATGGCAACATGGACTTCCTGTTTAAAACCCAATCTATCAAGAGAATTAAGTAAGGAAGATGCATCTTTGTCATGAGGATTGTCATCCCATAGATTTAAATCACAAAGAAACAGCCTGTGAGCTGGTTTTAAATGTTTTATGACAAAGGGAAAGACATTTCTCATCACAAAAGGGCATTTTGGATGGAGGACGATATAACACTAGAAAACTAATGGCAGTCGTAGAATTTAACGTAAGTTTTATCAGTATGGATTCACAAGTGAATCGGGATGATAACTCAGGGACAAAGTGCTCGTCTTGGAAGCAGGATGGCGCAGAGCAAAACAGGTTCGATCCCTGGGTCTGCCCTTAGAAACCTCTGGGTATTAAGCGCATTATAAATAACCCATTACAATTACAATTATCCGGTGCAGATGTGTTAGAAAGATACAGTTTGAGAGAATCCTTATAGATTACAGCAACCCCACCACCTCTTGCTGAGACTCGGTCGGCTCTCAGAGAATTATATTCAGTGGAAGTTGCCAGGGTGACAGAGTGAGTAGCTGCATCGTGAAGCCAAGTCTCTGTAATGACCAACAATAGAATACTCAACCAGGTTCTCTGCTAATTCAAGTGCATGTTGCACCAGGGAACACGTATTTATCAAAGCAAGTTTTTGTCTATAGAAGCCCTTATAGGAGGACACCTTTAAAGAGCTAGAAACATAAATAGCAAATAAAAGTGTATCCATTACTAAGACATTATTATCAACATCATGTGTTATATTGCTCATCTTCTCTCAGATGGGCTATTACTCTGCTTCTTATCCCGCTTCACTGAGTTTACAACTCTGCTTTTCACCCTCTGTTTTCCTCTGCCTTCCTCTGCCTGGCTGTTCTATCACTCCTTCTTTCCTATCTATCTCATTTCGACTCTTTTACTCCTATCTTTCCCACTTTCTATCTTATCATACACATATGCATGCACAGCCTCTCTCCACTCTATCTTTCTTCACTCGTCTCCTTCTACTCTCCCTCATGCCCCTACTGCTCACAATTGCAATTTCTTCTTACTGTCCTTGAGCCACCCTGTGTTTCATCCTGCTTCTGTTTATTTTCCCACTTAACTCCAAAGCATTGGAACTCTTCCTTTAATTATCCACTCATCTCTTTCTCTTCACTTGTTCCGTACTCAGATTAAAACCTATCTTCATTCTGTTCTTTCCAGTGATACATTAGTCTTGTTTTCTGCTGTTTAACTTATCCTTTTCATTATTGTTTAATTTTCTGTACCACTGGCTGATCTTTGTAAAGCACTTTGGAGAAAGCACCCAATACATCTAAATAAATATTAATACAAACAGAGCAGCTCAATGGGAGAGCTGCTGTCTTGGGCAACCCCACCAGGATAAAGGAGAGTTTGGAGCGGGGTTCTTTCAGGTTTCATGGGCGCAGGGAAAGGACTGCTTCACCTATGTGGCCCGGGGAGAAAATGGAGAACTGGGCAGCATCAGCATTCAGGGGGGAAAACCCAGTATCCTACCCCTGGGTCCGGTGGGATAGGCACTGAAGAGCCAGTGTCATGCGCAACAGATGATATGATGGGTTATTTATAACGCGCTCAATACCCAGAAGTTTTTAATCGCGGACCTGAAGTTCAAACCTGTGGTGCTCTATGTCGCCTTGCTTCCAAGGTTAGCACATTGCCCCTGAGCTATCCTCCCAAGACAATGAACGCCTGCACTGCATTTGCCAGGTGCCACCTTACAAGGGAACGGCTGGTGGTAGGCATCCCCCTACTCTGGTGACAGAAGGGATGAGCATGGTGTGAGGACAGCCGGCTGGAGAAGAATGGAACTGACGCACCAGCATGGAGGATCTACAGAGAATGGTCGACAAGTTTTGGTGGAGGGCTAGGCAATGACAAGAACTAAAGTGTAACAGTCAGGACAGATGGCAGCTGCGCCAGTGTAAGTACATTAGGACGGGCCTGCCCAATGATGGAGCCCTCCAGGCATGTGATGTGGAAAGGTGGCATGTTCAGCCCATGGGAGGGGAGCATTCCTTTGCCTAAACTTGGGTAAAACGGGTTGAAGCGCCACCATGGAGGAAACCTGAGAAGCATGCAGTCCCTGTTTTGGAGAGAAGCTATAAAGCCGTGGTTGCCACCTGCAGAAGAGTGGGGTTGGAGGACTTGTGGCAATGGTTAATACTGTCAAACACAGTAAGAATCAGTACTGACTTGAATTCATTATGAGTGTGCATGCAATTTAAATGTAAGGCATTATTGCTGTCCTTTATGTATAGTGCCATTTCTGTATTATGTTTAAGGTATGCTGGCCCCATTATCAGTTTGTTTGGCGATATTATTTGAGGTTATAAGATGAACTTTAGGACGTGATCCACGCAATGGTATGGGAATTGGCTTGTTCCGAGGCAGGCTTGAGGGATAGGGGTTTCTTTGAGCTACGCCTACGTCGCTGATGAGGGGCAACCATCGATGGGTTGTGGTTAGTGAAAAGGGCACTGCTCTGGATGCTCCCCTCAGGGAGCCTTCTTAGTGAATACATGACGGTGGGGTGGGCAGGCTAGGCAGAGACTCAAAAGCTGGAGAGGTGCAAAGGGAAATCTGAACATGAACATGTGTGTATCTAGGATTCTGACACGTGTCTGGTTATTGTTTCAAATAGAGTCCCCCTCCGGGCCAAATTCATACTTTTGTGACATGTGTACCGTAAGACTCTTAGGGCCTCACGAGTAGGTGGGTAGGCCATAAATCAATCACGAGTTGGGCGGAAAGGTGGAGATTTACCTCCATTTTTTAGCTGGAGGTAAAAATCTCCACTTTCTGCCTGTTTTCGTCAGCGATATTACCGCTAGCGCTATTACCTGCTAATAGCGTCGAAAACCCAATAGAGTCCTATGGACTTTTCAGAAAATGGGGATTTACAGCCTTACCACTACTCAGTATCTGGTGCAAATTGTGCCAGACCGAGGAGTGGTAACCCTATTTACGTTGGCGTTATCCTGCACAATAGCGTCCGGGATACCGTCAAGGCTGTGATAGAGTCAGTCATTATTGGAAATTCGGGAGATTGCCCATCACATGCTTTCTATTGCAGGTTGCTCTACCTGTGCCTATCTGTTACACCTGGCCTGGAGAGGGATGTTGGCATACAATGCAATGGTCTGTCCCTGACATGGTAGCAAAGGCCAGCCACTAGGCCAGGCCCAAAAATATCCTGGGCTGCATACACACTTTACATTACATTACATTACATGATATTTATATAGCGGTCTATGGGCCTGTAGGCATAAAGGTGCTAACAGAAGTACAAGACATACAACAGATGAGGACACCTATACTAGTCTAACAAATCCTATCTAGAAGTATATGCAATGATCCTATCTAGAAGGATATGCAATGACCTATCGCCAGAGCCAACCTTTGAGCGCACAACCAGCGTGTAAATTGGCTGCTTTTTTGTGAGGGACGTCAGGGCACATTTCTCTGCTCTGCATGACACATACTTTCACTGAAAAAGGCCCTTAAAACCCAGAATATCTTGCCAGGATGCTAATAGCAATAATGAGTCTGGAGGGCCATATTAAAAAGCCAACTGCCCTCATTAAAGGCCATCACTTTGCTCTGGCCTATTAACTTGTCAACTAATCGTAACCACCAGGTACTTACTGCCTGTCAATATTATCATTACATGTACGTGTGGCCTGACCTATTTGGAAGGTGTACGACTATGTGTTATGCACCCTTTTTGTTGACTCCGTATATCAGTACTCTCTCCTAAAGTTTCACAGGCCAATCATAGAAATGTGGGATCCATAAACCTGGAAAACACTTGATAGTTAACCTCTTCTCCCCTATCGAGTGTATTATACCGTAAATATTATAGGTGATGCACTGTAGTGGCATTAGGGCATACATCCCTGGATCTCCCTTCCTAATCTCTATGCAATAACCATGTTACAATAAAACGTTGTTATGAGTAATGAATATTCTTGTTTAAAGTCATCTGCTTCAGTCAAATGTTGTCGTGGTCAAATGTCTCCCTGTTTTGTGGTAATGGTATATGCCAAATATGGTAGATCGTTGTTAAGTTATATCAAGCTTATATGTCTACTCTCCTTGCCTATTTATTGAATGCAATGATCTGAATAAAAAAAAGGTCTCATGTATGCATTTCTCTGTTTCTTTTAGATTCTCGGCCAACAGAATTAGTTGCCAGAACCAAAATTCTCATCATTCTGTTTACTTTGTTATTCACGGTGTGTGGGCTTGCTGTGGCAGTGTTCTGCATTTGGAAACATGGTAAGAACTCTCCTAGTTTGTGTAACAAATTAAGATGCTGACATTGTTATCATATGGTTAGCACAAATGATTAGCTTGTGTACCACAAAAGAATCAGTTTCCATGCTTGCATGAAAGACAAGCATTGGCAAAGCTCGGATTTTCTTTTATTGTGATTTGATATGCTTTTTTTGGCAAAGGCCTTGTATGACTCAAAATGAGGCTTCTTGGCACTTAAAGACGTGTGCAAACAATGTGACATATGATCATAAATAACGCAATTAAAAGATATAGAGTACAAGCTAGCATAGATAAGTAACCCAATGATATAGAAACGTGATTAGGGTAAATTAGTCTTCAATGTGCTTGGATGTAAATTAGTACGGTCTTTACATGGAGTTGGGAAAACCGCAGTGATAGTTACGTAGAGCCTAACCCTAGACCCTTATGTTAAAAAAATCTCAACAAGATAACTATGGCCCTGCGCCAGCCAAATTTGTCTAAATAAAACTCAATCACTTCAAATGGGTTTATAATTCTTTATATTTGTATTTAGATTTATTGTATTTATATAGCACCTTAATCCAAAGCGCTTTAAAGTTTAACACGAATACAACAAAACATGGAACAGTAGAAGCAATAACAATAAACATGAATCAAACCAAAAAACAGTATGTAGAACAATTTTCTTATGAGAAGGAGGAGGAGAGAAGGGGGATGGTGAAGGAAGGATGAGAGAGAGAGAGTAGGGAGTAAAGTGAGTAGTAGGAAGAGATGTCATAGGAAAGAAGGGGGAAGATGAATAGAACTATGGTGGGGTACTAGAGAGAGAGAGAGAGAAAGGGTAAAAAGGGGGAATAGGGTGTCACGGAGGGGAATGAAGGAGTGATTTCAAGGAGGAACGGAAGGAAGAATAGGTAGGAATGGAGCAGATAGAAATAGGCAGGGAGTTCCAGTGTAAAGGGGCATGGAGCTGAAACGAGCGGAACTGAGAAGAGGCACAAGGGGGTGAGGGGACAGAAAGTAAGAAGAATATTGTTCAACAGTTTATCAAAACCTCAATATTCGAATTGAGCAAATTATAAACATTACATTATCTGGTTACACTTTGTGAAATCATAACAAAATATACCCTTTTCAATAAGATAACATACATTTAGAATTCAAAACAATCTCAGTCTACCAAATTATAATTGTTGATAGTCAGTCAGTCAACATACTTTTATTCAACATAAAAAATAAAATCTTCAAGTCAATACATAAAAGTCAAGTATTCCATAAAAATCCTCATGGTTCACAGGAGTATTTTGGCGATCCATTTTTGGCGACAATAAAAAAACTTTAAGTTAAATCAACTTTAAAATAGACCCAAGGAGGAAAGCCCAGCTTGCCGCCTCTACCTATACGGTGGTTACAGTTACATTAATGGAGTAATTTAATTAGCTTCCTTATTTAGCAACCACGCTCTGTAAGTATATCTGGCCACTGCAAAGACTACAAGTTGCTGGGCACTTTGTCTTAGGTATCTCATTGCTGATTTTGGTTTCTCTTATTCCAGCTTCTCTCAGCACAGTTTTTAAGTAGACTTGTCTCAGATATTTCGTTTTTTCACATATCAACATGAAGTGTGTCATTGTTTCTGCTTCGCCCCCACACAACACACATTATCAGAATTTCCGTTTGGCCGTGAAGCTTGGCACTTGGAGAGTCCCCAATCTTACTTGCATGTAAAGGGATTGTTCATAAGGGGGTGAACAAATCTTGGTAACATTTCCTGCCCAGGGTCACAAGCTCGAGATATGCCAGGTCCAGTTTTAACTCTCTTGCGCTAACCATCAATTCATCCCTTGCTTTTCCAATTGTGCGTAACCTTTGCTCGTTTCTGGTGCCATAAATTACCAGCATCTAGTTCCTGGAAAATCTTTTTTATGTGGAGAACCCACTCCAGGGGTTTCCCTCCCTCCATAGACATTGCATGGTTCAGAGCTTCTCTATATATTTCCACAGACCCTCTTGATTCCAGAGTCTAAGCCAGAAAAGGACTGGACTCAATGAAGCAAGGGAAGCCACTGGAGTGACCTCTAACTCCAGGAGTAACAATATGGAGGGAATAATTTTTGGTAAAAGGATGAGTTTTTTCAAAAATGTAACCTCATTAGTGGACATTTTTTCCAGGTTGCCATGCCCCCACAATTCAGCCCCATACAGGGCGCCAGCACTGCCTGTTTCCCATATAGATCTAGCGCCGGCGAAATTGCACAACGCTCATGCCTTGCATGAAATGCAACTATGGAACCCCCATATCTGTCAAGGGTGATTGCAGAACGCTTCACTTGGGCAACCCAGCCCTCTATCTCTTGGAAGCAGATCCCCTGATAGTCGAAATCTTTTACCTGCTCTATTTGATTTCCCTTCACCCCTAATTTTAGTGGCCTGATTTTTGCAAACCTGGGCCTGAACACCATTGATTTTGTCTTGTCTGTGTTCAGGTGCAACTCTAATTCATCACACTTTTGCACAAACAGAGCCAGAGATTTTGCCAGCTCTTGCAGCGTTGTAGCCAGAATGACCATGTCAGCGGCATAAAATAGGGCAGGGATTTTATCCTTATCTATTTTGGGGCAGTCCTGCCATTCCAAGAGCAGAGCATCTATTATTTCCTGAATGGATAAGTTGAATAGGATGGGAGCCATAGGGCAGCCCTGTCGCACCCCCCCTGAGGACATCAAAATCCTCAGTCGTTTCCCATCCTAACCCGTACCGGACTGTGGCTTTATTTTCTGTGTAAAGAAGAAATGGACCGTGGCTTTGCGTAGGGATAGTATCTTCAAAGGTTTTCCCCAGGAGACAGAGTCAAAAGCTGTCCTCAGGTTGCGGAACACAGCATACAGTTTCATGCGCTTCAGCAGCGTATATTTTTGAATAAGAATATACAATAAAAAACCGTGCTGTTTTTCCGGATGCCTGCCTCCAGATCGCTGATAACCTTATTGTTGTCGGCCCAAAGCTGCAATTTCTTCAGGATAATTTTCCCAAACAATTTGCCGGCGCTATCCAGAAGGGATATTGGTCGGTAATTGGCCGAGGTTTGCATCCCGCCTTTTTTGGAGATGGGAATTATAGTGGCCCTATGCCAAGACTCTGGGATCATAC
Organism: Ambystoma mexicanum; assembly: GCF_040938575.1. NCBI lineage: Eukaryota > Metazoa > Chordata > Amphibia > Caudata > Ambystomatidae > Ambystoma > Ambystoma mexicanum. The sequence goes on from NC_090923.1 coordinate 316,112,312, forward strand.
CCTTCCTGATTACTGCATTAAATACCTGACACAGAACCGGGTCCCAGATACCCACTTTTTCCTTAAATAGATCTGCAGGAATAAGGTTTGGACCAGCAGCTTTGACCTCTTTTTGGGTAGTGATTGCCTCAACTACATCCTCTAGTGTCATACTCACAACACTGTTACCCGAGTAATCGACTTCCTTAGACAACACTTCTGATTCACCAATGTAGCCAATGTCCACCTGACCACCATAAAGGATCTCAAAGTGAGTAGGTGGCTAAAGAGCCAGGCAGTAGGACGTGATTCGTGTGGCACCTGCTGATCTGAAAATGATTCTGCCCTGAAAAGGAGGTGAAAAAGAGCGTCTGCGCATGTTAACCCATTACAGCTTCAATGAAGGTGGTGTTTACAACTGGGCTCAGTTTGAACACTGGAAGTGTGACAGGAGCGGAGAACCGGCTGGCTGAAGCCCAAGACCTAACGTGCAGAGAGGAACAAAAGATGGTGGCGCCAGGAAGACATTAGCCTCCGTGGATGCAAAACACCACAACACAGCATTGCGCCTGTGAGGGATAAACAGATTGTGAACAGCCTGGTGAGGACCCACCCAGGACGATATCTGGGTCGGATTTTGTCAGCTTATGCTGCAAATATGTGCCTTGGGTCATGTGGCCGCTGAGTTGCTAGAGACAAAGGAACCCATGGAGTGAGGAGCCTCAACGTAGACACTTGTGATTGCGAATAATGGTGAAGCTTTGGTACGATAACATGAGGGACGAGTGGACATCTCGTTCGTCCGGGGTTTCACACAGCACAAAAGCGCTGACTATAATTGACTAGGAAGCTGAAACACATCCGTAGAGGAATGTAAACAGAGCCGTGCTGGCGAAATACTGCACTTCAAAGACGAAGTGCCCGCTGCACACTTATGACGGAGGGCGAGCAATGAATAGTATTAGCCCCAATCACTAATGACTGTCCAAGCGGCAATCAAGGGTGCAGTTGCTACCTAGGACATAAGGGACACGGCTCGTGTGTTGTGGCCTAAATAGATGACAGGACGCTGTAGGGTTTCTAACAGTCTTTATTGACTGGCAACAGGTGGAGAGGTTCTAAGGCGGCCTGATGGCGCGGGGCGCTTACTCACTGTTCTATGCGACCAAGTCCTGTGCTTCCCCAGTTGCTTCACTGTGGATGGGTTGTTCTCACCGGTGGCACGCTGTAAACTCCTAGGGCCCCCATGAAGCCTCCAGTGGCTGTGGTGTTATGCCCTAGGAGCTGTGGTGAGAGTTCTGCAACTCACTCTCCTTCTCATGTAGTCAGGAGCAGTGCTCCTGCACGACCGCTTCAGCTGGCAGGGTCGCCAACTCTCTCGCGGGAATGTTTTCCCGCGGAGCGTGGGCTCGCGAGATCCCGTCTCACGAGATCTCGCGAGAACACGCTCCCGCGATCACGTGATGTCCCCACACACCTCCTCTGCTGGAAAAAAGAATGGGAGGTCACTCCATGATGAAGTCCGCATATTTCCTGGGTTTCCTTCTCTCTCTCTGGGTCCTGCCAGGATCCGGGTATGGAGTGGGATCGATGAAGTGTCCTTGGGAGGGTGCTGGTGATTCGGGTTCTCTTTGTCCAGCTCCTTGCTGTGATCCCCTGGGTGTAGTTGGGGGAAGGGAGCTTGCGAAGTCGTTGTGATGGTGCGGCTCTATGATGTCTCCACTTGGGAGGTGATGGTTCTCGTATGGCTCTTGGCAGACTTGATCTCCTCCAGTGTCTCCTGGCGAGTGTACAGTGTCTTCTTTCCTGCGGTACATGGCTACCCTCTCTAGATTCCATCTCCTGCCATCGCTGGTGCAGATGTGGTTTGTCCCTCTCTCCATGACTTCTATGGGACTGCTGTATCTGGAACCTGTGGAGGTGTCCTTGTGGGGAAGTCGTATCTTCACCAGATCCCCTTTGTTGACTTGTGTGTGTGGAGCGGCTCGGCGCACATCCCCCTGTGCTTTCATTGCTTCTTTGTTGCGCTGCATGCGGCACGTTACGTCAACCATGTCAACGTCTTCGTCGGCCCTCACTTGCTGAAGCCATGGTGGTACCAGTGAGGATGCCGCCCTTCTCCCCCTCAGCAGATGGAACGGTGAAACACCTGTGACGGTATTGGGGGTGAGACGGTGGGCCGCTACAGCTTCTTTGACCGTCTTGTATGGGTCTAGGCCTGAGGCGTGAGCCAGTTGCAGCGCCCCTTTGATGAAGCGGTTGGCCCGCTTGACTAGGCCATTTGCCTGTGGGTGATATAGGCTTGCTCTTCGCTGTTTGATGTTGTTGAGCTTGAGAAATTTTTCCATTTCTCTGGAGACTAGTTGGACTCCGTTGTCCGTGACGAGTTCTTCGGGCAGGTCCTCCCGCTGGAATATGGCGGTGAGTGTTTCAATGACTGTTCCCGTGGTGATGTCCGGGGTGAAGTCAGCTTCCACCCATTTGGAAAAATAGTCGACCAAGACTATCCCGTATCTGTGCTCTGGGGGCATGTTGTCCAGCGGCCCTATGAAATCCAGCCCCAGTTTTCGCCACACCCCTTTGGGGACTTCGGTGGGCAGCATGGGGGCTTGCCTCACGGCTAGGCGCTTGTCGCTGTTGGAGCATTCGTGGCACCTATCGACCATCTGCCGAACGTCCTGGTCCATACCTGGCCACCAGTATGCGTCGCGTATCCTTCTTCTGGTCATGTTGCACCCTAAATGGCCCGAGTGTGCTCTGCACAGTATGACTTTGTGGATTCCGCTGGGTGGGATGATTTGATCACCTCTGAGAATGAGACCGTTCATGGCGGTGATTTCCTCGTTCACCTTCCAGTAGGGACGAAGGCCTTCGGGGATCGCTCTCTCGTTGGGCCATCCATTTCGAACCCAGGTGCTTACGTGCATTAGAGCGTAGTCCTGCTCGAACTCTTCCTGCCAGTGGCGCTCGCTCATTTCCATGTACTCGACGTTCCTCAGGTCGCCGATGGACGCAACGACACATTCGTCTTCCAGGAATGTGGTGCCGGGGGCGCTTTGGTTGAGGAGCCTGGACATGCAGTCCGCTTGTGCGTTTTTCCAGCCCGCAATGTGTTGTATCTCATAGGTATATTCTTGGAGCTTCGCGGCGATCCTGGCCAGTCTGGGGGTGGCCGTCTTGGTGCCGCCTTGGCTCAGCATGTGAATTAGGGGCTTGTGATCGGTGATCAACTTGAATCTTGTCCCCCATACGTATGATCTGAAGTAGTCGACGGCCCAAGCGCATGCCAACATCTCTTTCTCTACCGTAGAGTAATTCTTCTCGGATGAGGATAATGCCTTGGATGCAAACGCCACAATGTTCTCCGTGTCGCCCTTTTTCTGGGTCAAGGTGGCCCCTAGACCGTATTCGCTGGCGTCAGTGGTGATGTGGGTGGCCCATTCAGGGTTGTATGGTTTAAGGCACGGCGCGTGTAGAATCCTATTCTTGATTTCGCCGAAAGCCTCATCTTGTTCTGGGCCCCAAGAGTACGCTGCCCCCTTCTTCAGGAGCTCCCTCATGGGAGACGTGGTCTCAGAGAACCTGGGGACGAATTTGGCATAGTACTCAGCTAGGCCTAAGAATGAGCATAGTTCCTCTTTGGACATCGGCGCCGGTGCCTCGGTAATGGCCTCCATGAGGTTCCTCTTGGGGCTTACCCCATCACTCGAGATGCAGTACCCAAGATACTCTACTTTGTTCACCCTGAGGACACACTTTTCATGGCGTAGGTGAATGCCTTCCTCCTGAAGTCTGCTTAGGACTGACTTGAGTGCTTTGTCATGGGTCTCGTTGTCCTTGGCGTATACCAGAATGTCGTCTTGGAAGAATGAGACATTGGTGAGGCCTTTCAGTAGGGAGTTCATCATCCTCTGGAATGCGGATGCTGCGGACGATAACCCGAAAGGCATGCGGGTGTATTGGAAGGTGCCAAAAGGAGTGATGAACGCCGTCAGGGGGCGGGAGGACTTGTGTAGGGGAATCTGGTGATAGGCATCACGCATGTCCAGCTTCGAGAAAATGGCCGCCTCTTTTATCATGAGGACGATCTCATTGATGCTGGGGAGTGGGGAGCTATCCGTGATCACCTCCAAGTTCAGGCTTCTCAGGTCGATACAGATCCTGAGGTCGTTGCTGGACTTTTTCTTTACTAGTACTACCGGACTCAGCCACTCCGAGGATTCCACGGTTTCGATGGTTCCTTCTTCGACCATCTTCCTCAGGTGGGCGTCCAAAGCTAGTCTTGCGGTGGCAGGTACTGCCCTTACTTTGTGCTTGACTGGAGTGGCGTTGAGTTTCAGCCGAATTTTGTGGACGAAGTTTTTCACTTTTCCCGGTTTCTCGGAAAACAGGCTTGGAAAGATCTCCTTGTAGTTTTGCGCTGCTCCTGACGAGATCATGAGCACCTGTTCCGGAGTGCTGGGATCTAGTTTCATGCTGAGTTTGTGTTGGTCATCCCACCCCAGCACGGCTGGACCTTTGGGAGAAAAATACACTTTGGTGGTGGTAGACCTCCCCTTGAAATCGATACGGGCCTTGATTTAGCCCAACAGGTCGACCGTTGCCCCTCCAAACACGGTGGGTTTTTGCCTGGTTGATCTAATCTCCACTTTTTCTTGTCCCATCATCTCCTTGTACGTGTTGATGGGCAGAATGGTGAGGTCGGACCCCGAATCAGCCATGACGCGCGTTTCCATTCCGTCCACTTTAATGGTGCAGTGGGGCTTTTCTCTTCTGGCATGGGGGGCATTGACCATGACAACCATGGGTCTGTCCTGCAGTTCATCCTCATCGGTTGAGGTGCAGTCACCGTCAACACGGGACACAGTTTTCTCCCGCCACATGCATGCTGGAGCCACGTGGCCAATGCGTCCGCACTTGGAGCACACCTTATTCCTGGCGGGACAGTCGCGGTCGTTCGCCATGTGCTTGAGGCTGGTGCATCTGTAGCATTTCGGTGCCTCCTTTTTCCTGGGACCTTTGTCTTTGGGGCCGTCGCGGGATTGCTTGTCTCTGCGACCTCTCCATTGTAGCGCCGCCATTTCGGGCACGGGCAGGTGACTTCCCGCCTCCTTGCGTCTGCTGGAGGTTTCTTCCTCCGCCCTGGCAATCTGGATGGCTTTATCGAGGGTTACCTCCTTTTCTTGGATGAGCTTGTCCTGTACTTTCCTAGAGTTGGTGTGGACAACGAGCATGTCGCAGATGACCTGTTCTGCATTTTCTCCGAAGGCGCAAAGAGAAGCGAGTTCCCTCATCCTGGTGATGTAGTCATCCACGGATTCGCTCCCTTCCTGTTTGCGAGTGTAGAATCTCAACCTGTGCAGTACAATGTTCTCCTTGTTGGTGAACCTCTTCATGATGCGACGAGTGGCTTCTTTGTAAACATCGTCGTCTTCGGCGTCATCGTCGGCCGCAGGTATTTCTTTAAGGCCGGCAAAGATACGCTGACCTTCAACCCCTAGCGCATTCAACAGCATCGCCCTCTTCCTGATGGGGGCATATTGCGTGTCGCCCACCGCTTCCAAGTAGGTGGAAAAAAGGGGTTCCCATTGCATCCACGGAATCGCCGGTGTCCCTGGCAAGGGGAGAAACGCAGGGGGTGGTGTGGCACCTTGCATGGTGGGTCCATGGGACTTCAGGTATCCTCGTCGCCAGTTATGTTGTGGCCTAAATAGATGACAGGATGCTGTAGGGTTTCTAACAGTCTTTATTGACTGGCAACAGGTGGAGAGGTTCTAAGGCGGCCTGTTGGCGCGCGACGCTTACTCACTGTTCAATGCGACCAAGTCCTGTGCTTCCCCAGTTGCTTCACTGTGGATGGGTTGTGCTCACCGGTGGCACGCTGTAAACTCCTAGGGCCCCCATGAAGCCTCCAGTGGCTGTGGTGTTGTGCCCTAGGAGCTGTGGTGAGAGTTCTGCAACTCACTCTCCTTCTCATGTAGTCAGGAGCAGTGCTCCTGCACGACCGCTTCAGCTGGCAGGGTCGCCAACTCTCTCGCGGGAACGTTTTCCCGCGGAGCGTGGGCTCGCGAGATCCCGTCTCGCGAGATCTCACGAGAACACGCTCCCGCGATCACGTGATGTCCCCACATCGTGTTATCCCTCATCCAGGCGGATAAAGCATAGCGCTGCAGAAGAACCCATGCTGGATGGGGAAGAAGACTGCCAGTGATATCAACCAAGCCACATCAATGGCTCTGACAGAATGCAGGAAACAGTGAGTAAGCTGCAAAGTTAATCCTAAGGTAAACGGGTCGCACGGAGGAGGCAGCTGCACAGTAGTGATCTACTGCTGGGTGCAGTGCCAAAGGAAGCTGTGCACATGAAAATGCATGCATGCGCACTTTGGTGACATGTTGTTTTGGTAAAGAATCACACATACGTGATCTGAGGCCGTAACTTTAATAAAAGCACGGGAGCATACAGACCAATTCTAATGACAGTGTGACTTTGGTGCGAAGTGAGGAACGTGAAACATGCAAAGGGAAAATCAAGCAGAATTCTACATGCATGGTGTGACCCTGGCGTGAAGTGAGGAATGGCATGTGCATAGGGGGCAAATCAAGCTGGAAAGGCAAGCGGGCCACTGCACACAGTCTCAGTGGAAGGCACAAGACACCTATGCGTGCAAAGGAAGTGAGGACTTGCAACGCTACCTCCCACCTGAGTGCACATAAGTCAAGGCTTGAGTGCTGCCAAGTGGGGTGCCCAGGAGAAATTGGAGGCCACACTGAGGGAATAAGTGAACCATCAAGAACAGCAGACACTATAAGGGGCGGAGTGATTATAACACGCACCAACATTCCTGGACATCGATATATTACCAAACAAGTCACAGCTGTGGGTGGTCTCTCACCATTAGGACAGGATTTATGGTAGAAGACTAGTACAGTGCACTGCCAGCACACTTGACATGCTGGAAAGACCAAACGAATAAGGGCAAGGGGAAGCTGACCCACCCAGGAGGGGTGGTCAGCAAGCAGCACAGTGACACGAACTGGAGGAGTGCTCACGACGGATCGATCATAGGAGCGCTAAATCCACCAAAGCAACAGGCCATGGCATCCAAGAACCAAAAAGGTAAGGGGAAGCACTGCCCAGGCGACCTCAACACCACAAGGAGATGACATGATGCCCGCTCCCGGGGAGCCGGTTCAAGCCCTGCGTCCCCGTAAGCGGACATCCAGTCCCCAAGGAAGGACCCAGCAAACCCATATAGGGGCCCTTTGGACAGTCTCATAAAAGACATCAGTCCTGGCGCCATAGGCACCAGGCTCATTATGAGAGTGCTTGGGTGTACTTACCTGATGCAGACCATGCTGCAGGATCCCGGCCTCCTTGAGGCCTGAAAGGAACTACTTTACCTGTGGGACTAATTTACCATCCGGGCGTGGTCGGGGAAGGATACATACCTGATTGGAGGAAGGATACATACCTGGAACTTCTTCCAAGGCTATTTAAACCCCATCCGAACAGCCACACGTGCTTCGCGTTGTTCTGCATCTAGCAGCTGGACGCTCACCGTGTCTGCTCCTGCATCCTGACTTCTGCCACGCCTGCCAGCATCCTGGATCACCTGCAAAGGAAGAGAAGAAGAGAACAGAAGAAGGAAAAGTCCTTACCTGCTAAATCCGCATCCCGGAGACATCTCGCCGCCAATCCTGAAAAGGAAGACTTTTATTTAAAAGCTCATCGCGTCGATCGCTGCAGCGCTACATTCCACTCACCTTTACAGGGCGCCTCCATGTTCAGCAGCGATCATCCGGATTCGCAGTCACGCCCCAGCGCCTAGGGAGAAAAAAGACAAGAACAAAAGGTGAGAGAGAGAAGGGAATAAGGAAAGCTAAATCTCCATGTAAAGACTTACCTGTTGATTCATTCCCTCTTCATTTCGGGTCCGCGCCGCATCCTGGCATTGCCGGACCCCGGCCCCTAAGGGGAAAAAGAGACATTAGCGTTAATGAGCGAATGAAAAGACATTACCAAAAAACGCTCATTAAAGACTTACCTGATTTCTACAAGGATTTCACCTCTCATCTCGGGTCAGTGCCTGTTCCCCGGCATTCCGTACCCCGGCCCCTATGGGGAAAAAGACACTAGCATTAGTACATTAATGCATGGACACAAGGGGAACCTCTTATCAAAAGGCTTACCTGGAAGCCAAGCAAGTTTGGTTCTCACCAATCCGAAAATCCAGTGAAGTAACTGGATACCAACGTGCCCCTGCATCAGAAGCAGGATGGAGAGCTCGTCCTTCCAAACCCTAAGGTGGGAATCACAGAAAGGTTTCGAGGAGGGTGAGAGGGGAAAGTGGGAGGCCGATTGCATTACCCCGCAGACAGTTAATCCCCTATTTTCGCCTACAGAAGGATACTTCTGCGAGCCAGACAAGCCAGATTTGGGGGCCTGGTCCAGTCCGTCTTCCGAACCCTGCGCATCACCTTAGAAGAGGTCACAGCAGTGCGAACCAGGCCAGCGCCTCCGTGGGAGTCAGGTGAGCGTTACAGAACGCGAAGCCTTCCTACAAATTCCCACCCAGGCGCTATGGAAAGTTCTGAGGCTGATCAGTTGGCCCAATTACTGGGGGAATTACGGGCCGAAGTACATGCCGCTCGTCAAGAGACTAATGCCCTCAGGAGGGAATTAATAATATCAAAGGAAAGAACTGATGACCTGGCCAGACAGCTTTTGCAAGGTCAAGCTGGGCAAACTCCTCTACCCGGTTCCGGAGGGAACCCCGCTCCTGTGGTTTCCAGTAACCCTGTGCAGATTAATCTACCTGGAAACATGCCGCTGGCCTCACCCGAACGCTTTGCTGGGGACCCCAAACGATTCGCCGTATTCATGAATCAGTGTCGTTTGCACTTCCTATGCAGACCTGGGGCCTTCCCTAATGATCAGACCAAGGTAGCCTTTGTATTGTCATATCTCAGCGGCTGCGCTGCCGATTGGTCAGTTCCACTGGTTACTCAAGATGACCCGATTCTCCGTGATTTTCAAGGGTTTCAAGCAAGCATGGAAAGGTTATTTGCTCGACACTCTCAGGGGCAGGCTCTGGATGACAAACTTCTATCCCTGCGACAGGGCAATCAGGACCTCCTATCCTATATTGCATTCTTTAATAGACTAATTGTGGAAACGGGATGGCCAGAGGATAAAAGAGTCACGTTGTTTTATCGAGGCCTACGCGGAGAACTTAAAGATGTCTTGACCCAAGTTGTAAATCCACCCCAAGAATGCACCAAGTATATAGACTTAGTGGTCCAATTGGATCACAGACTTCAAAACAGAAAAGCATATCGGTCCAGGTTTGAGACCCGGGTGTTGGTCAAGACCCATGCTAACCCCAAGGGAGTTGATGTCTCTGAGCCTATGCAAATTGGAGGGGTTAAAGGACCCTTAACTCAAAAGGAACGTGAAAGGAGGCGGCAGTTAAAATTATGTCTTTATTGTGGGAATTCTGGACACTTTCTACGAGATTGCCCGGCAAGACCGCCCCAAAAGGCGGTAGGAGCCGCTGATAAAAACCATGAAGACTCTGTTTCGGGAAACGACTCCGCCCGACAAGCGTAGGGGTCCGCTTGCCGAGCTTGAAAACTAACTCTCAGACCTCGCATTTCATTGTGCCAATGGTTCTCGTAGATCCAGAACAGCCTAAGCAGTTGCATGCAATAAAGGCATACATCGATAGCGGGGCTATTGGAAACTATGTGGATCGTGAATTGGTCTCTAGGATTAACCTCCCTCTCCGTCCTAAAACCAGCAAAGATGTCATCACCACAGTCTATGGAACTGAAATTGCCTCTGGACCGGTAACACATTCCACTACTGAGATGACTCTTATTGGTCCCGACGGCCATCGGGAGGGTGTTGTGTTTGATGCAATCAAGGCTCCACAGTTTCAGGTTATTCTTGGAATCCCTTGGTTAGAGACACATAATCCTCGAATTGATTGGCGAGCTAAGAGAATAACCTTCCCGGATTGTACACAAACCCGCTACCTAGAAAACCTGAAGATTAATCTAGCATCTGTAACCTCTGCCTCCATGCAACTACCTCCGGAATACCAAGACTTTCAGGACATCTTCCAAAAGTAACAGGCCAACACGTTACCTCCTCACAGATCGTACGATTGCCAAATCGATCTGGTGCCCGGTGCACAACCCCCTTGTAGCAGGATTTATGCCCTTACCGAACCTGAGAACCTGCATTTGAGACAATATTTGGATCAATACCTAGCTAATGGTTTTATTCGCCCGTCAAAGTCCCCGGCATCCTCTGCTTTGTTCTTTGTGCCCAAAAAAGAAGGTGACCTTAGAACTTGTATCGATTACCGCGCATTGAACCAGATAACGGTTAAAAACCGTTATCCTCTGCCTCTGATCCCTGAACTCCTTGACCAGGTGAAGGACGCTTGCATATACACCAAGTTAGATCTCCGGGGGGCTTATCATCTGGTACGAGTTAAAGAAGGCGACGAATGGAAAACTGCCTTCCGTACTAATTACGGATTATTCGAGTACCAGGTGATGCCTTTCGGATTGTGTAACGCGCCGGCTGCCTTCCAATACTTCATGAATGATGTCCTTCGGGAACTCATCGATGTTTGTGTAGTCGTATATATCGATGACATTCTGGTGTACTCCTCTTCGGAATCTGATCACAGAAAACATGTCAGGGCAGTACTTGAAAAACTGCGCCAACACAAACTATTCGCTAAATTGGAGAAATGTGTTTTCCATACCACAGAAGTCGAGTTTCTAAGTTTCATCCTGACACCCAAAGGGGTCTGAATGGACTCAAGAAAAGTGGATGCCATCCTCAAATGGCCATCACCTAGCTCTGTAAAAGGGGTTCAAAGCATGCTCGGCTTTGCCAATTTCTATCGCAGGTTTATCCCGGAATTTTCACGTGTGGTACAACCCATTACTATACTCTTGAGGAAAAATAAACGTTTTGAATGGTCTGATGAAGCCGAGCAGGCCTTTCAGGATTTAAAAGCTAAGTTTACCTCCGCACCTATATTGAAACACCCGCGTCCAGATCTCCCTTATGTCGTCGAGACTGACGCATCCAGCCTAGCCATAGGAGCTGCATGCATCCTGGCATTTCCGGACCCCGGCCCCTAAGGGGAAAAAGAGACATTAGCGTTAATGAGCGAATGAAAAGACATTACCAAAAAAACGCTCATTAAAGACTTACCTGATTTCTACAAGGATTTCACCTCTCATCTCGGGTCGGTGCCTGTTCCCCGGCATTCCGTACCCCGGCCCCTATGGGGAAAAAGACACTAGCATTAGTACATTAATGCATGGACACAAGGGGAACCCCTTATCAAAAGGCTTACCTGGAAGCCAAGCAAGTTTGGTTCTCACCAATCCGAAAATCCAGTGAAGTAACTGGATACCAACGCGCCCCTGCATCAGAAGCAGGATGGAGAGCTCATCCTTCCAAACCCTAAGGTGAGACGCTACGGGGAATCACAGAAAGGTTTCGAGGAGGGTGAGAGGGGAAAGTGGGAGGCCGATTGCATTACCCCGCAGACAGTTAATCCCCTATTTTCGCCTACAGAAGGATACTTCTGTGAGCCAGACAAGCCAGATTTGGGGGCCCGGTCCAGTCTGTCTTCCGAACCCTTTGCATCACCTTAGAAGAGGTCACAGCAGCGCGAACCAGGCCAGCGCCTCCGTGGGAGTCAGGTGAGCGTTACAGGAGAGCAGATGCATGGGTATCGTGACCAGCAAATCCTGAAGGCCATTTCTGCCTTCAAGGTGGCTCTGCAACCTAAAATAGACACCATCAGCATAGATGTGAACCTACTGAGGCAGGACGTGTGGTCACTAGCCGAACGCACAGGAACCCTTGAAAAAGAATTAGCAGTGAACACAAGTGGCTTGAAAGACACCTCAGCGGAAGCTAAGGTACAGCAGCAGGTACGCAATGCTGAGGACAGAATGGAAGACACGGAAGGAAGAGCCAGGCGCAATAATGTAAGGATTATTGGGCTCCCGGAAGGTGAAGAAGGAGCAAACCTGACTAACTTTATAGAGAGCTTGCTGCTGCAGGAAATAGGCCAGAGGGCTCTCACTCAAGGCTTCACCGTCGAAAGGGTGCATAGGTCATTGAAACCGCTGCCTGGAGCCCGGCCACGGACAATCATAGCTCAGATACTTAACTATAAAGATTGAGAAAGAAACCTAGAACACTTCCGTAAAGATGGGACAATCCAAGAGGCATCTGCCACCATCACTGCATACCTGAACTACACCCTACAAGTGCATAAACAGAGGATGAACTACATATCAGTAAAAAAAGGAGGCTACGATTAGTCAACCTTAGGTACATACTGCTGTATCCCGCTAAAGAGAAAATAATAAACAATGGACGTGCATTTTCTTTAACAATCCTGAAGAAGCACATCAATGGATGGACAGGGAGAACATGCCAACCGGAGAAGACGCCCGTGCGTGCAGCGAAGAACACGCTTGCTGAGGATAGGTATAGCAGCAATATGGTGGCAAACAACCAAGACCACGAAAAGATGTGGAAGCCTCAGGAGCACATTCCAACAACTGCAAGGGCCAGCATCTTAGAGGCCATTTAAGATCGCACTGCGATGAAATGTCCTACACATTCGAATACTAGCAGTTACGGATCCACTTCCTACGCCCCACCACCAGGACAAGAACCTGAGGTGGGGGCAAGAAGTGGGGATGCCTGAGCACAAGTTATTGAGCTGGGCAATTGTTGGGGGTGGGTTGGTTGGGGTGTTGGGATAGTTAGTTGGGAATTAGCCTATAGTTCCACACATGTATAGTACACTTGTGCATTAGACAACCAGGGATTGTTAGAGCATTAGGATGAGATGGGGAACTTAAAATAGCATCCTGGAATGTCAGGGGCCTCAATAGCTATATCAAACGTAATAGGATTATGACATATTTAAAACGTCAAAAAATTGACATAGCAGTCCATCAAGAAACACATCTCAGGAGAGAGAAACAAAGTGCCCTCGCCAATAAATGGAGAGGCCTAATGCTTGGCTTGCCATATTCAGTATATTCACGAGGGGTACTATAAGGATAGTGCCCACAGTGCCATTGAGGGTGCTTGAGACTGTTCAGGATAAAGAGGGCAGGATGTTTGTAATGCGCGGCAGCGTGGAACATAAAGAATTGTGCATTGTCAATACATATGCGCCAAACCAGGAGACAGCAGCCTATTTCTGCACGTTATACCCACAAAAAAGCTCCCACAAGGACGTTACGTTGATTTGGGGAAGAGACTTTAACTGCACACTTAATTCTGCGCTAGACAGATCTAATGACAAATTCATACACCCTGCCCCTTCAGCAAAAGCCCTGAATACGCTGTTGCAGGCATTCAAACTGTCAGACATATGGCGGTCCTTACATCTGCTGACCCATGGATACTCGCATTAGACTTTCTCCCAACAACTATACACTAGATTGGATTATTTCTTCACTGTTGGGGAAACTCTGGGAGAATTGAAAGTGGCAGAATATAAAGTGTGAGTGTTATCAGATCATGCCCCTCTAGTGGTTGTATGGAGCGCTCCCCAACGCCCCCGCCCCGAGGGCATGCATCCCAACATGGAGGCTTAGAAGCGATTATCTGGTGGATGGAGCATGTCGGGAACACCTGCAATTGGGAGTTGAAGACTATTTTGCACATAATACAGGTAGCGTTGAATCCGCTAGCACAGTATGGAGGCCTTCAAAGTGGTGACTAGAGGGACGGCAGTTGCTAAAGCAAAGGGGATCCAAGCCACCATAGAAAGGGGCTTACATAAAGCAGAAGATAAATTAGAAGCCATGAATGGTTCTGGAAAGTTGTCTAAAGAACAGGCTAAGGAAGCTGTCAGACTGCAGCAGGAGTGCCTAGAGCACTGGAATAGATTGGGCATGTTGAGTTATAAGAAATATGTGGAAAGGCAGCATGCTGAAGGGGATAAACCGGGACACCTACTGGCCTGATTTTATTAAAGCGAATCCAGGCGAGATATAATACGAGCAATAGTAGCAGAGAATGTAGTGGTTTGCGAGACAAAGGAAGACATAAATTAATGTTTTTATGATTATTACAAGATGTTATACGTGGAAACATCAGAGTCCAATGCAGCAGGTATAGATGAAGCACTGGCACTGATAGAGTTTCCAAAATTGTATGCTGAGGCTGCAGACAGGTTGGATCCCCCCATCACCACAGAGGAGTTAGAATATACTATGCAAGTGTTACCGACAGGTAAGACTCCAGGGCCTGATGCACTGCTGAGTGAATTTTATGTATTTTTATTTATTTATTTGTATTTGTAAAGCACACTAACAGCTCTCGGGCATCGAGGTGCTTTTGCAGAGATTGTCTTATTTGCACATATTTGTCTTAGTTACGCAGGTGTGATTAGCTCTTGGTTACATTGAGCTTGAAAACAATGTTGCCTTAGTTACATGTGGAGATATTGGCACAGGAGAAATGCATTAGCTGTTGGTTACAGAAATCAGCAGTCAAGCAAGAGGAGCGTATCTGAACAGCAGGTTTTTGATTAGTTTCTTGAATGCTAGGTGAGATTCAGTGTTCCTAGCTTGTGGAGGGAGGGCATTCCAGTGTGTTGCTGCCAGTACTGGAAAGCTGGATCCTCCTGCTCACGCTCTCTTGGTTTTGGTAATGGATATCCTGTTAGCATAGGCTGTTCTGGTGGGTCTTGTGGGTACTTGCTTGACAACCCTTTGCACCAGGAATAGGGGTGCCCGGTTGTGAAAACATTTGTGTGTTATGGTGAGGGCTTTAAAGGCTATCCTCTCTTTGATGGGGAGCCAATGAACTTGATTTCTTGTGTCAGAAATGTGTTCCCTTTTGGAGATGCCAGTGGCTGCCCTAAGGGCATTATTCTGAACTGTCTGTAGTTTGGAGAGGTTTTTATTGGAGGTCCTAAAGAAGAGGGCATTACAATAGTCTAGTCTAGATCCGATTATTGCTCTTGCAATGGTAAGACAGTTGGGCTTCGAGAGATATGATCTTACAGCGTTGATAAGTAGTTTGGAGTGATATGAAGAGGTCGAGGTAATGGCATTGACCTGCCTGTTCATTGAGAGGTCAGAGTCGAGGTAGACACCCAGGGTCTTTACAGTTTGCTGTACTGGGATTGACAAATGGTCAATAGTAAAGGAGCTGTATTGTTTATCCAACTTCTTGAGTGTGGCTGGAGATCCAATTATCAGAAGCTCAGTTTTATCCCCATTGAGGCATAACCAGTTTTCTGCCATCCACGTTTGAATTGTGGAGTAGATTGACTGGAGGGTAGCCTTATCAGCTTCATAGTCACCTGTAAGGGAGTAGATTGACCCTACAAGCACAGCTCTGAGGCACAGGGCCTCCCACCACTGCAGGAGCAGTGCCACCCTCCCTAAGGGAGGCTTGGGATGCAATGGCGTGTTTCACTGATCGCTGCACCATCGTGGACACTTTCCGTCCAGATCAGATTCAATTCCTGCACTACGCTCCATAAATCCACGTGAGCTGCAGGAAATCATCATTTTTTTAAAAATCCTGGCATTGCTTGCCAATAGCTGCCACTTACTTCCAGACGCCATTGGCCTCCATGAGGCAGCCGCCGTTCCATCATGGCCACCTGAAAATCTGCCATGGATTCCACAGCCCCCTGCATGCTGCAGTCGCAGTGATTGGCTCACGGATCCCACTTCAGCCAATCACACTTGCCGGCAGGCGAACGCCGGCACACCACTAAGGCTGCCCTGTCTTGAGCCTGTCTGGAGCCATAGGAGCCTGAGGCCCAGAACTCTGGCCACCGCTCTGCACCATGTAAACAGACCTACTACAGTGCTCCCGGTAACACTAAATTCCACAGGTATACCCCATAACAATGAACAGCGAGTAGACTCGCAAAACCCACGTTCTTCAAAAATGGATCTCTGCCTCTGTTTATCCACTCGTCGGCAATCCCTCTGTAAAGCCGCAAACACATATCTCACTATGGCTTTATCCCACAGTATGTACCACACTGCTTAATAGCCATAGCTGGCACCAAAGCAACAGAATGTATAGTCACTATACTCGTTGCCTCTTGCCTTGTAGTAATCAATTACAGTGTATGTAAGTGCAGACGGGTTACTGTGTTAGACACCCAATACTCTAAATATTTTTAATTGTTAGCCTAACTATTGCTCAGATAGCCTTGGCATTACCACTATTGCTCGCTAGCCTCTAGTTATTGCCTTGCCACTACTGTTTCTCAGCCCTACTGATTGCTCTGCCACTGCTGTTTTCTAGCCCGTATTGATTACATTGCCAATTCTGTTTCTCAGCCCTACTGATTGCTCTGCCACTACTGTTTTTCTAGCCCGTATTGATTGCATTGCCAATTCTGTTTCTCAGCCCTACTGATTGCTCTGCCACTACTGTTTTTCTAGCCCGTAATGACTCCATTGCCACTACTGTTTCTTAGCTTCTAGTGATTGCACATCGCCCACAGTGCTAACAGCCTCTCCAGGTTATTACTGTTCCAGGGATTAAAAACCAGTTAGATTGATCAGTCTTGATTTCCACTACCATTCAACATGTACATCCTGCCTCTACTCATATGCATGTTAGGCACCCTGCTTACACGCGATCGCAGGCCAGGTCCAGATAACCACGCGTACAACAGCTGCCTTAACGCCAACACTTCGGACTTCCTGCCTAGTCCTTTCCAACACACCACGCTCGCAGCCATGCACCCCACTACACTGAACTCCAGACCCCACAGACTCAGGAACCGCACTCACCCTATGAACTTTGCTACCATACCCTCCTCTGTTTCACTCAGAAATAATCACTTAGGATCTAGGACCCTCCTCAGAGCTAACACCAGTCACCTCTGCCCAACCAACATTAGCTTTAGCAGCACTAAGGTCTGCCACCAGACTTCCATCCATAATAATACCAAACAATCCTCCTTGTTTCTTAAATCAGAAATCACAGAGCCTACTAAAATTAACAACCAACCCCTTCGCTAGAAATGTGCCCTACTTAATGTTCGCTCACTCAATGCCCATGCGTTAGAAGTCAATGATCTTATCACCAACCAAGATTTAGACATAATTGCCATCACGGAAACCTGGCTCCACGAGGCCTCCAGCCTAGCTATCACAATTGCACTTCCCAAAGGTTACTCTATCCTCAGACAGGACAGGTTAGCCAAAACAGGAGGAGGAGTAGCCCTAATATTCAAAGATAGCATATCTATCAGACCTATACCCTACCAGGGAGAAGGAAAGGTAGACATCCTATCTGCCAAAATAGCCCTATCACCAAAAAGTACCATAAATATACACGTGGTCTACTGCCCACCAGGAACTCCGTCAGACTTCATAGGACAAGTTACCCACCTTCTAGGAAACAATATAAAAAAATCCACTAAAATGCTACTCCTAGGTGACATCAATCTAGGCCAATGACGCCAATGACAAAACCGCCACATCCTTCACGAAGGACCTTAGTGACATTGGCTTCTCTCAGAAAGTCACTTCTCACACACACGCAAAAGGTTGCATCCTAGATTGGATTATAGACCACAACTACGACACAAACATGGTTTCCAATACGGCCCTCCCATGGACAGACCACAACTGCCTACATTTCACCATCCCCATAACTCCATGCGCCAAGCTCACCACACCAGCACCGGCTACAGTAACCAGAAGCGCAAAAATACTCACGGCAGAGAACATCAGTGCCTACCTCAATCTCCCATGCCTAGCGCCACCATTCTCACCTGACCCCGTCATACTAGCAGAACTATTCAAAGACACATTGACTAGCGCCATCAGCACAGTCGCCCCGTTAGAAAACAAAAAAGAAAAGAAATCATTCCACTCCAATTCTTGGTTCACAGAAGAGCTCTTAAATCTGCGCAACTCCAAACGTCAGGCGCTAAAAACTTGGCAGTCTAACCCCTGTGACACCACTAAAGAGTCCTTCCAAACCATCTAAAAAAAATACAAAGAGTCCATATTCAAAGCCAAATCAGAATCCTACAACAATAGAATCTCCTCGGCCAATTCACAATCTAAAGAACTCTTTACCGTCTTTAAAGAATTAACAGTACCTTCCACCTGCACTGACGAAATCGTTAAAGATGAAGCCTGGTGCTCCAGCATACAAGCTGCCATGCTAAAGAAAATAGACCTCCTCCAGAACAAAATCTCTGACCATTACAAAGCATTACCTAAACAGAAGCACCAGAAGCAAACCCACAACAATCGCACAGCTAACAACCCTCCTAAATTCTCCTTCTCCGAAATATCTGAGGTAGATGTCTTAGACATCCTTAAACATCTCAAACCATCGCTATGCAAGGGCGATGTATGCCCCCCCAAAATCATCAAAGAATGTGAAAAGCAACTCGCTCCTCTAATTACCGTCTTCATAAACGCCTCATTCAAAACAGGTAGTCCCCAACTGCCTCAAAGAGGCTTGGGTACGTTCACTCCTAAAAAAAACCTTCATTAGAACCCTCTCAACCTAATAATTACAGACCAATTACAACCGTCCCATTTCTTCTTAAAATATTAGATAAGGCTACCCATAGGTAAATCCAACTGTACCTCGAAACCAACTCAATGCTTGGAAAGAGACAATCAGGGTTCCGCAAAGGACAAGGTACGGAAACCGCCTTACTAGATCTGAAAAACCAAATCACCTCCAACCTTGACAAGGGTAAGCCTGACTTACTCATGCTCCTAGATCTCTCAGAAGCTTTTGATCTCATCGATCATAACACCCTCACCAACCACCTCACGCATGCAGCGCACTTCTCCAATCACGCAGCAACGTGGATCACTTCCTTCCTAGAAGGCAGAGCCATGAAAGTGTGCTCCAATATAGCAAACGCTGAACCCACTATTGTACACTGTGGTGTTCCCCAGGGATCCTGTACTGCCCCAACGCTTTACAATCTATTTAAAAAGCCACTCTTTGATAAACTGGATGCACTTGGGATCACATACACAAACTATGCTGATGATACCCAAGTGCTCCTTCCCCTCACTGGGAGCTATCTCCAAGACGCTTCAACCCTTCAACAAACTTACTCCACAATCCAAGCCTAGATGGCCACTTATGGCTTATGCCTCAACGGGGGTAAAACTGAAATCCTCATCCTCTGTCAAAAATCCACGCTAGCCAAACTGGGTCTGACCTATCAAAACTTCTGCATTGACAACTGTGTCATCCCAGTCCTATCCTCAGTTAAAACGCTCAGAGTCCACATTGATGCTACACTATCTATGGATAAACTAGTTAGCGCCATTGTATCGGCCTCCGCTCGGAGTACCAAACTGATCAATGCCATAAAGCCGTTTATAACAAAAGATAACTGCCTATCCATTGCGAGAGCCACCATAGGATCTAAACTGGACTATTGCATTTCCCTCCTAGCTGGTACATAAAAAAAAACCTAGCCAGACTCCAAACCACTCAAAACAACTCCCTCAGGGCAGCTCTCAGTATTCCTAAAAGAGATCACATCTCTCAAGCTAGAAAAAATGCACACTGGCTACCAGTTAAAGACCGAATCACTTTTAAGATACTCTCCACCGCACACAAATGCATTACTTAACCGCACCCTCTTACTTATCGGACACTCTAGTCAGAACACAATCCACTAGACCCACTAGACTAGAGTACACCAACCAATTTACAGTGCCACGAATTATCAGGGCCAAGGCAGGAGGAATAGAATTCCCCTACCTGGCACCTAAGCTTTGGAACACGCTACCCACAGCCCTCAGAGCTGAAACCTCTCTCCATGCCTTCCACAAAAATCTAAAAACGACACTCTTCAATTAGCTGCTAGCTCACTGTATGTACTTGCTCACAGCTATGCCCTCTGCACCTATTGTACAAGCGCCACAATGCTACTTCATGTTGTATGAACTCAAAGGATGGGGGGTCATTGCTGTTCATAGTTTGTGCAAGGGTTATCTGGTGACTAAGGGCTTGTTGATGGGCTAGGATTTTGTTTTGGAGTAGGATAGGTTTGTCCATCATGGCTGGTTGGATTTTGTTGCACCGATCTTCATCCTTGTGGAGCGTTGGTGGAGGGGTAGTGGGTGTTTCCAACTCGAAAAGATGGCAAAAATGTCATTGGTATCAGATTTTGCATTTGCTACCCTTGAGTTGAACGAGGAGGCTTTTGCTGTAATTATTGCCATTTTATATTCTTTGGATATGGTCTTGAGGGTAGACTTGGTGGCGTCATTAATTTCACGCCCCCGTTATTGGCAATGCTGAACGAATCGCTAGACAAAGGCATTTTGCCTTTGTCGCTGAGAGAATCAATCATTGTCCCACTGTTGAAGCCCAACAAACCCGAAACCAAATGCGGCTCTTATAGACCCCTCTCGCTGCTTAATCAGGACAGAAAGATACTAACAGCTCTGATGGTTAACAGGCTGAAGCCAGATATTCACAAATTGATACACCCAGATCAGACCGGATATTTCCCAGATAGAAATATCACATGTAACTTGAGGCGGTTACATCACATTATAGACCATACACACGATAGCACTAGACCACTGGTGGTAGCTTTGCTTGTATCAGTCAAGGCGTTTGACTCGGTCAGGTGGCCATGGTTGCTGGCGGTGTTGAAAAGCTTTGGTGTGGGTACTGAACCGTTAGGCCCTTTTAAATGAGATGGTTAGATGGATGGGGAAGCAGAATAACTCTGAAATAGGAAGTTGGCAAAAGTAATCTGTTTTATTCTAAATTGCCTAAAACAGGGAGTACAATGGACATCAATGGACGTCTCACATCATAATCTCAACGCATCACATAAAAACACTTTTGTAGTGAAAAC
The DNA here is from genome assembly GCF_040938575.1 of Ambystoma mexicanum. Lineage (NCBI taxonomy): Eukaryota > Metazoa > Chordata > Amphibia > Caudata > Ambystomatidae > Ambystoma > Ambystoma mexicanum. The sequence goes on from NC_090923.1 coordinate 316,133,208, forward strand.
TCGTCATACTTGATGTCATACTACATGGCAAACTAAGAAAACATATTTAGGGTTGTAGTTGGTTTATGGGGAACATCTATACTGTCTGTAGGGGACTGGATTGTGACTGGGTCTCTATAGTCAGGTGGAGAATGTATGCCCACCACGTGTACAAGTCATGCTCCATATTTGTTAGATACATGGCACACCATTGGCTCTCAAACTATAGGGCTCTTCAACACATGGCTCTCTATAATTGGTTAGCACGCTTGGAATATTCGGCTCGCTACCAGCACGCAAGCTGGTACCCCAGGTGCTGGTGGGTGTACTTGACCATGCCTCCCCACCCAATTAGCCCATCATCCATCATCACTCCTGCCTTCTGCCATTTGAATTGTCTTTGAATTTGGCCTTGCAAAGTATCACTGCTCCTGAGAATAGAAGGGAGTGCAAGCACATTTTTATCTTCAAGTCTCGGTGCTGCTTGCCCATGTTCTATTTCCATCTATCGCATGTGACAGGAGACCGTGTTTTAGCTCCTTCTTTGCATTTAATGATATTAAATGAATACAACTTGGCACTCATGGTGTCTTTCCATCGCACCTTAAAGAGAGCTCACCTCGCTTCTTACATTCTTTGTATCTCCTTGAATAAATAACCAGTTCTTGGCTGCCCCAACCCTTGACACTGGGCCAGACAGCCTTCTAGATCCTTCTTAGATTTTGAGCTGTTTTCTCTGCTGTGCCATATTTCCAGCCCTTCTCTTTCACGGGTCCTGGCTTACTAAAGTTGTGACATCAAATATCCAGATTCTATACATATATATATATTGCGGCTACGCCTGCAGTCTATTCACTACGTATAGCCAGCCTTCATGATTACTTAGTCTACTTGCGTTGCAGCACCTGTACAGTTATAAAATGACTTATGTTTTCTTCAGTGCTCTTCGCATGTGCAATCTTCATTCCGCAAATGAAAGGTTACTCCATTCCTTATTTCATCATCAGATTCCATAAGGTCCATATATTCTCTTCTTTGACCATTCTTCTTAGTGCGTAGTCTTCACCTCATGTGACGCCACCCATCTGTTTCATGCATCTTTACACATCTTCAGGGATCTCTCTTAAGAGACTGTCATCTCTCTGTGGGTACATCTTATAGGGCTCTCTCAATGGATACCTTGTTTCGAAGATCTTTCGTGTTATAGGTATCATTACTGGCGTTGTGCATGTCACAAATTCCGGCTTCCAACATATAGGCAGAATCGTGGCGGGACTTCTGGTAGAGGCATTTGGCTCCTCTACAGTCCAACTTACATTAAATGGGTAAAGCTACTATACAGTAATCCAATAGTGAGGGTCAAGATAGGCACCAATATTTCAGAACAATTGTGGTTAGGTAAAGAGACACAGCAGGGCTGTCGATGACCCCCTATGCTATTTATAATGGCCTTAGAGCCGTTTGCGGCGTATTTATGGAAGGAATATCCGGAGGCGGGTATAACCGTGCAGGGCAGCAATCACCTGATCTCCGTATATGCGGATGATATGCTCTTTTACCTACAAAATCCAGAAACTAACTTGTAAAATATTCTAGTTGTGTCAGAGCGCTATGCGGACCTATCTGGTATTACAATTAATGCACAGAAGTCATGCTTGTTCTCCCTAGCAGGGTATAAAGGGAAGCCCCAGAGTTATCGATTAAATGATAAGTGAACACATTTAGATATCTAGGAGTAGATATTTTTCAAGATCCTAAAACAGAACACATACAAAATATGCTTTAGGCGGTTGTCAAAATTGAGAAATCTATGAATTTCTGGGCCAAGCTGCCGCTCTCATTGATGGGTAGGGCCGCATTATTGAAGATGCTGGTGTTTCCGAGGCTGCTCCTTTACTTCACTAATGTCCTGTATGAAATACCCAAAGCTTTTTTCGGTACCTTTAATACCATATGTCGGAGCTTCCTATGGCACAATTTGAGATGTAGGTTGCGTTAGCGAAATTACAGAGATCACACGAACGAGGAGGGATAAGGGTGCTGGATTTTGAAGCATATTTTTTGGCATGTAAACTTCAATTCGTCACAAACTGGTTGTCAGATGAACAGACCCTAGACACTCAGTTGCTACAACAGGCATGCACCCTGTTCTTTTTGAAAGAGGTGATATGGACCATAACACCACGAGAATCTAGGCCGCCATTGCTTTTGGGGTTGGGCAAGATAATTTGGCATATGACGTGTCACTTTTTAAATATAAATGCACCTTACTCCCCCCAGATCCCATTGGCAGCACTAAAGAGTGAAGATGCCCAATTTAGGTTGAATGTAAGGCAGTACTGGGAGCCCAAGGGAGTGGTGACAATAAGCAATATGTTACAGGAGTGGAGACTGATAGACTTTAGTAATGTCACTGCAGAAACAGGAGTCCACGAAGGGCAACACATAACGTACACCTCACTCCTCCATATAATAAAGCAGAAATGGCTGGGAGGGGACAGGTTAATGCAGGCAGATGAGACACGCAGTATCAAGAATATACGAGTTGTTAATAGCAAGGCCAGACGATAAATCAATAGAGACCAGACGTAGCTGGGAGGTGGACTTGAAGGAGCATTTGTCAGAAGCAGTATGGGATAGGGCGATGGCATATCACAAGAAAGTGTCCAGAAATGCTAAGCTCCAGCTGATCCAATTATATGTCACTCACAGGCCATGCCTAACACCAGAAAAAATTGATAAGTTCAGCAAAGCGACGGTACAATCTTGCCCTAAATGTGGCCTGATCAATGCTAGCCTGGTGCACATGTTTTGGGCCTTTTCCGAAGATTTGCCAGTATTGGGTGGAAATAGTTCAGACCCTGGCTAAGGCAGACATAACAATAGATACTGAATCTCCCACGGCTTGCTTGATAGGAATATTTCCAAGACCGAAACATGTGAGACACGTTATTTAATTGAAAGACCTGGCATATATCTTGGCAAAACGTAGGATAGCAATGGGCTGGAAAGCACACAAGTGTCCAGTGGTAAGCCTGTGGTTGAGAGACCTCCAGAAATGGTTACTAGCTGAAACCGCAGTGTGGCAAGAAGCATCCCGGCGGGGTCTAGTAGAGCAGAATGTAGAGTTAGAGGCTTAGAAACATATGCTGCATGATCTATTGGCCTCTGTACGTGAGGACACCCAGATTCAGACACAAGCACCAACACAAATGGGGAAATAGAGATGTGGGCACATACTTGGTACAATCAGATGCATAATACAAGTAGACAATCTAAGTGGAATAGGCTAGGAAGGGGGATGGGGAGGGTTGGGGGGATGGTGTGTACAGACATAAGTTGTAATATATTATCTTGTGAACATTTATAAAAGTCTGTAAGTTAATTTGTTCAAAACTAAGACAATTGTTTTAAAAAAAAAAGGATCTCAAAGTGAGATCGCCATTCCTCTGCCCCTATACAACAATTAAGTGTCTGTTCTCCTCTCAGGTTTTTACCTGTTACAAGCTGCCAAAAGAGCACATTATTTTTATTTTGGAGTGCCTCATACATTAGTCTCCACTTTTCCTGTACAGAGTCCTTCATTTGGTAGCTATCAAATGCTTATACTCCAAGCGGGCCTGTCGCAATTTATTTTTATCTACTGATCCCTTGCATTTATGCAACCCAGGATTATCTTTTTGGCCATTCGGCACTCTTCATCATACCACTCATTTTTACACACTACCTTCTTTCTAATAGACCTCTTGTGCTCAGAGATATGGGGTAGTAGGTTATTTTTCATATTTTTTTCGAAGGCCTCCAGTACCGAATGACCATCAAATTCTGGGGTACAGAGAATTTCTATATTGGGGATGATTGTATTATAAAGGTCTTGCTTCCCATTCAGAGTCATCAGCTTTGAACACTTCACTGATTTACGGGCATGGCCTTCCACCCGTAGTGAGTGTGCATGTCTTGGTTCCATGAAATCTACTACCTTTTGTACCCAACTGCTGATTTGAAGACACAAGGGAACATTTCCACTCTCTATTTTTTGTTGGATTTCAAAATCCATGACCTTAGCCCAGGCAGCCCCTGATACCAAAATATAGTCAATGACCGATGAGCCATTGTGGCTCTTATTTGTTGTTTTTGCAGGCTGGTGTTTAGGGAAACAACCATTACACACTCTTAAATATAAACTATGCAACAGACAGGTTGTTTCCACAGCAGCGTGATGTAATCTTACTGGTGCAGATGCCACTACATCGGGGATATCCCAAGCAAGGGCTTGGTCTTCCCAAAGATCGTTCAACAGCCCCACTGGTTAGATCTGGAGATTAAGGTCTCCTGCTGCTAGGGTTATCTCTCCTCTGGTATTCCTCCTCAATATTGAGTCGAGGCTTTTCCTTAAGCAGTACACAGCCTCCAAGCCAGTTATTAGGGAGGGCCTGTTATAGATATTAAATATGTCTAATGGTTCCTTATCCCCATCAAGTATAGAAAGCCATTGCAGGTCTACAGAATTTGTGTGTTTCACTTTAGTCTTCCAACCCAAACCCACATCTATCCATATTAACAGTCCCCCGCTCGCTCTTTCCTTTTTCCCTTTTATAGCTGGCTCACAGAATGTCTGGTACCCTTGAAGATATTTTGGAGCCAAGCACCATGTTTCCTGAAGAACAATTACTTTGAAGCCTCGCACATAGGCATCCCAGTCATCATTGTCCATTAATCTGTATAGTCCTGCAGTGTTCCATGACACCAACAAGAATCCCTCAACCCCCCGGCGTGGCTGTCCCGTCCCACTCCCAGTCAATCTATGTCCTCTGTATTGCCTTTTCCTCTTCATTCTGAAATGGTGTGGGAGCCATAACCCTCCTTGGGGGACCAGTTGGAACATGTATTATTTCCCAGTTGCTCCTCGCATCATTACTACTCCTGCTGTTAAATGGAACACTATTACTTAACATTTCTAGATAATCTGGGGCCCTCAATGCAACCGCTGACTTCCCTACTGATAATACCATGCAATTTATACTTAATAGACCTTCTACTTGGGACCATGAGCGAAGGAAGATCTGACTGTAGTCTAAATTAGAGTTTGGCAACCTAGCTCTTTGGCAATAAACCAGATCATCTCTGATGACTGACAGACAACTTTCTTCATGACATATCGAAAAGATGCATTTGTTTTTGAGGCCCTCCTGGTCCTCATACAAACCCCAGGCCTTTTGTGGAACATTCGTCATCACTATTAAGGGTCGGGGTTCACTCCTTGATGGTGTGCTCATACGTATCCTTTTTGGATCATTTGATGGAAACATTTTCATTGCTATTGTGTTCAGGCCTATCAGCGGAGGCACCCTAGCAGGGAGCGAGCCTTCCAATCCCCAGTTATTATTCATGGGGTGGCTCGTGGAGTTAACATTCCACCCCCTCCAGGGGTTCCTTCCAGGGGTTCCTAACAGCCTTTCCCCGATTGGACATACTGCTTAAAACAGTATTATATTGGGCAGGACTCTGCAGCCCTATAATCTCTTGTGGCTTTGCCATCTCGGAGTTGCATCATGGCTTGTGTCTTTCTGCTAGACCTAGCTTATCCACCTTGCATTTAATCCGTTTTTTCTCTGCTAGTGCGTCCTTTAACAAAGCCCCTATTTTGGGTAAGACTATCTCTTCCAATTCCTTTTTTAGCTCTTCAGCAATCAGTTCTTTTATACATTTAACTAGGTCATCTGTCTCCCCTTCTTGGCCATATATATTGTCAGTCTAGGTACTCACTGTATGTGACTTAATAGTCTTAGTGATTTTGGGAATTCCTAAAGCCCCCGTTTATACGTTCATATTCCTTAGTTGTAGCCTTCCTCTTGCCTCTTTCCCCTACTTTACATATCACTTGATCCTCTTTCCTTTTCTGTGTTATTTGGGAGTTGCCTTGAAGGTCTGTGTCCAACAGTACCGGTGTTGGAGGGAGGAGGACATCGTAGCGATCTGATATCTCTATTGTGGGGGTGTTTACAAAAACATCTAATGCTTCATCCATTTTTGTTCCTTCTCCTATCCTGTGGGTAGTAGGTGATTTATAATGTTGAACATTTACTGGTGCATTAGAGGGGGACTTAGATTGGTGAGCATTTACTTGAGGCATTTGTTCTTTATACCCGCTCGTGACCAAGAATGATTGCTAATTCATTTCTATGATTTTAGGCGTTTGTACTCCCTGGCCCATAACCTTATCGTTTGCTTGGAATTGATAGTTTTTCCCGCCCAAATGTCCTGGAGATTGTAAAAACTTCAAAGGGAGCCAGCCGATCTCCTTTGATGGAAAGTTTGCTAGCGTTTCCCGGGGGACTGACGCTTGCCACTGGCTCATGGTCATATAGATCTATCAAATCTAGATCTTTATTTATTATTACACTGTTTGAAGTTATATCCCTAGCAGGGACTTCTACATTTATTTCCGTCAGTGACCTGCCTTCACTCTTATTTTCTCCCTCCTTCCCTACTGCACACTCAATCCCATCTTAGTCATTTAGAAATACCTTGATCTCTGACATCAACAGGTTAACATGCTTTATCGGTTGCAGCATTTTACATATTTTGTTTCTGGTGCCACCTGGGTGATCTGGCACCTCTGCTTTCCTCTTTACCATTTTCCTGGTTGGCGGTTATTTAAGTTTTCAACCCTGCACATTTTGCCTCTCCTGAGGCTCCCCAAATACAATTTGGGGTCGGTACTAAGGAAACCTACAGACACAATACAGTAAGAGGCTAGATTCAGTATGCAGCGGTGCAAGTGTGATTCCACCAACAAGGGACCTCAGGCCATGAACCACAAGATAGATCCTACAACTATGCACTATAAAGTGCTAGTGCAGTATGCACATTGACAATTGCTAGACAGAACCTGTGGACTGAGAGCTGAATGCAATAAAGTGCTGGTGCCTATAGTTTATGAGTAGAGTTCAATAAATAACAAAATACAAGTGCTAGTATAATTCACCCACTGGTGTTTCCACCTCAAGCCATAGGTCACAAGGCTGACCTACAACTTCATACAATAAAGTGCTAATGCAGAATTATCAAATAAATAAGACAGTACTAACCAGCCTGTTGACTGAGTACTAATCTGATAAAGTGCAATAGGTGCTAAATATGATGTGCAAAAGGTGCAGATGAACTTGATGGGGAATCTCAGATCTCAGACCTCGGCCGCCAAATTGGTCCTACTACTCCTGCTTTGGGACAGTTCCTACACTTGTCCCAACCAGGATATAAACCACATAAAATCGTTGGCAATAATATTAAAATAGACTTGATATGTTACATCTATAAAAAAGAAAGCATACAGTATGGTGACACAAATAAGTTAGCACAATATTCCGTTATCAATAGAATTGAAAAGAAGCCCTCTGACAATTTTGTTTTCCCACTATCTCAGCAGCGAGGCATGCCCGAGTGGTACAAGGGTCAACCATATCCAACCTCCCCGCCCCTCGCTGCCTCCTGGCTGTCACCTGGGAAACCAGACTCTTTTACTGGCTGTGCGTTCTGCCCCGGTCAAAGCCCAAACAATTTACCAATGTGCATCTTGCCTAGTTTTCAAGATTCCCAGGAGTGAAGCACACCGGAGGGGCACGAGGGTCGACAAGAGTCTAACCCCCACCCCTCGCTCCCTGCTGTTTGTCAACTGTGGCCCACTGGAGTGCCGGGCAACCTTAGGCTAACTTTAGCACACAAGCGTGGATGGCCCTTCTGATCCTCTGTGCTCTAGCCCTATGTTGTTTTACTACAGGTGTGTTTTAACCTTGTCTATTTGACAGTGGTGTGCCCTGGTTACCAGTTAGTCACAGCCTTACTTGTAGATCAGTGAGACAGTCACTGGGCGTTTGTAGAATGTTTGATGTTAGATGTTGTCACAAGCATTTAACCCCCAATCACGGCTCACACTCTCAGCAGCTGCTTTGCTTACCCCCATGTGGCGCCAACACCAAGCAGCGCCAACACTGTGCCCTTCTCACTCGTGCTGGCTTCACCACTGTGGGACCAGCCAGGAAGTTTTAAGTTTTCTGGGACGTGGCCTCCTCGGTGCTTCAATGGAGGGTGAAAAAATCCTCACCACACACCGACACTGCGCCCCTCTGACTCCTGCGGGCTTCAACACTTTGTGGCCGGTCAGGAAATGTTAAGGTTTAGTGGGCATGGCCTCCCGGTGCTTCAATGGAGGGTGAAAAAATCCTTGCTCCACACGCTGACACCGCGCCATTCTCGCTCCCGCGGGCTTCTTGCGCTAACCAAATTTGTCCAAATAAAACTCAATCACTTTAAATTGGTTAATAATTCTTTATATTGTTCAACGGTTTATCAAAACCTCAATATTCGAATTGACCAAATTATAAACATTACATTATCTGCCCACACTTTGTCAAATCATAACAATAAATACCCTTTTCAATAAGATAACGTACATTTAGATTTCAAAACAACCTCAGTCTTCCGAATTATAATTTCTGATTACATGTGAACCTAATATTGGTTGTAACTCACCGTTATACGAACACAGCATACATAACAATGCAATAGATATATCATATGACAGCCAACATGTGTTTCGACCGGTCGTCTTTCTCAAGGCTGAGATATATCAATTGCTTAGTCATCCATTTAACAATATAAACATTTGACTTCACTCTCTTTTCGGATGATTAAGTAATAAGGGGAAAGGAGGGGAAAACATAGGAGAAATAAACAAAAGACAAAGGGAAAATCAAATTGTAATGCTCAACTCACAGATCAGATAATTTTGTCCATTTATATAACATCTTGCAGCTTCTTGTGCACATCTTAATTCTTATGTTAGTCCTACTAGCAGACTTGGTGAAATACCCACAATCCATTGCCATGGCCAATATGGTTGCTTATATTACTCCTTTTGAGGAGAGTTGCATGCACATATTATTTTTCCTTAAACCTGTATTAAGTGCCCATGCGCATGCACTTGGTGCTATATATCTCCAACTAAGGTGTTAGTTGCATTTTACCGGGTTTACCATTCCATTGAAATACCCCTTGGTATAAACCCATCCATCACTTTGAGCTAACTAGTAATGCTCAGAGCTGGGTGTAAACACGCCGGAAAAAGGCTGATTTTTGGCACAATGACCGCGCAGTAATACCGTCAGCAGTAATTGCGCTGAAAATTCCCAATTGGTTCAATGGACCCAATGGTGAATTATGCTTACCGCTCAACCTGTGATCTGGCGGTTACACCACTTGACGGGTGGACGGTAACGGAAATACAGTTGGGTAGTATCCCAGTCGGGATACCACCCAACTCATGATGAGGCTGCATGCATTCATATGATTATTTATAAGACATACTAAGTGTCAAACTAGTAATCCCAAGTAGACAAATTCAACTGAATTTCTGGAACAGGTGATAGTCTAAATTGAATAGAGATTGTCAAATTATCAGTAATAACCCAAAACATGTAACCTCAATATGCATGTATCCTAATTGTCCAAGTCAGTTATCACTACTTGTACCCCTTTGTATCTCGGCACCACCATTCATCCCAATGCATATTTGTGTTATTACTTGCCAATGCTCTTATCCAAAATCTCATAAGAAAACATTCATTTCATGTTCAGTATTCAAACCCTAGAAGGTACTACGTAATCTGCAAATGCATTTTGCTTCCATTTGCCTGAGCATTCATCTCTGGTACCCTCCTTGGTTACCACGTTTGGCTCTTTGGAAGCTTATGAATCTTAAATCACCTTTATTATCATTCTGGTGGTCCTTCTGCCAGTGGTTGGCCAGAGGTAGTCTTGGGTCAGGGTTAGTAAGACTCAATAAATGTTCTTTGATCCGTAATTGTTGTATCATGCTCCCAATATAAACTTTATGACATATGCACACTATTGCATAAATGAAATATTTGGTTTTGCAGTTGATACAATCCTTAATATAGGTTTTGATACCTGTATTTCTCACGAATTTGACAGACACACCGCTGCTACCTGATCCTGATCCTGGGGGCGGTTACATGAGGGAGAATCATATGGGAGAGGTAGGGATGATTCCATTGGATGATACGCAGTATTCTCCCCTTTCCCCTGAAGAAAACCTTAAAATACCCAAACTGCTGCTAATAATATACGGTCACTCGAGACAAAACTCCATGTATACTCCAAACATTCGCAACACACATAAACCCTCTTCTGTTTCTGACATTTCTTTATGTGGAGTTTTTGAACAACAACATTGTAGAAATCCAATTGCACTTATGGACTTCATCTCCCATAAAGCCTAAAGTACTGAGACGAAGAAGAGGAAGGAAGAGTTAACGCAGATTAAGCAAAGTCCAAGGACTAATGTGCAATCTAATTGTTTTGGTCAAACTAAAAAGCTGGGTATTTTAAAATAGCATCTGCAACATCAAACGCAGCAGTACGGGCGAGAACTGTACAGGAGAAGATGGGCACATCCATGCAGCGACTCGCGAAACCAAGAGACATATACCGACATGGCATAAGGTAAGGCGAAGGTGAACCAAGAAAAACAGCAGAGCTCCTGGAGGTATGGTTGCATCAGTAAACAGCGGTCTCCAGTCCAGGTCATAGAAGAAAGCCGGCGAGTGAACTCGAAGCTGCAGGAAAAGTCTGCATCATGGAGGAAGCCAATCCAGGGATGAAACTTCACTGCAAAGGCATGCCAGAAGTCGGAGAGTGGCAGGTTAGTGGACCAGGAAGAAGAAATTGGGGTACTGCAGTGTGGTTGAGAGTTGTGAAAGAAAGAAAGTGGCAAGACCACTAATGTGTTTGATTAATTGTGATAAAACCATCCTGACAAAACATTGTTGTTAATCAAAAAGAATTGTAGAAGTGTTTGTTTTCCAAGGAGGAGAAGTTATGTTGAAATATTGACTATAGGTGTGGAGATAAGGTGCCTCATTAAGAGTTTGGAGGCAGCCATGGAGCTATTAGCTCCATGGCTGCCTCCAAACCGGGCTCCATTACCGGGTTCCTGTAATGGGGACTTACCGGGTCATTCTGACATAGGAGGACCCGGTAAGTCCTCCTTGCAGGAACCATTCCCCATTCCCGTTTGAGCCCCCATAGGGCTCAATGGTAATGGGGAGGGAGGTAACAACGGGCACATTACAAGTGTCCCGTTGTTACCTCCCTCTTCCCCTCGCGGGACCTGGAAAAGACGTCTGGTTTTACCAGACGTCTGATCCAGGTCCCACAAAGGGAACCTCGTAATCAGCCCTGACGGAATGAAGTGGGCCGGTCCTGTACCGGCCCTCTTCATTCCATCAGCGCAAGGGTCGTAATGAGGCCCAAAGACTTTGTCGTTTTGTGGAAGTCTTTGCAATTGCCAAGTGAAAGACTTTGTTGTTTTGTGGAAGCCTTTGCCAAATGCCAAGTGAAAGACTTTTAGAGTGAGAAGAACTTTGTGTTATATTCAGAGCAGAGCATGGCTACAAAAAGGAACTTTATCATTTGGAGTCTATGTTTCCTAGTTGTTCCCTTCTAATTCTAATGTAAAGAGCCAGGTTTTAAGTAGTTTTATGAATTCCAGGTGATCCTTTGTATTGCTTATGTTTTTTGGTAGGCAATTCCAGGTTTTTGCAGCCAGGTGAGAGAAAGATGATCCCCTGATTTTCTTTTATTTTAGGGTTTTGATTATGGCAGATGTCTTTGCTTGAACTGAGTGGTCTTGCCGAGCAGTAGATTGTTATTTTCTTTGTTAGAAACTCTGCTCCTTGGCCGAGGATTGCTCTGTGCTTTATGCACATTGGTTTGAACCCTATTCACTGTTTTATCCGTAGCCAGTGTAGCATTTTCAGCGCTGTAGTAATGTGTTCTCTTTGTGGTAGTTTGAGCAGGAGTCTGGCTGCTGGGTTTTGGATACGCTGAAGTTTCTTTAGTAGGCATTCCGGCATTCCTATGTATAGGTTGTTGGCATAGTCTACTCTGCCATGATGATTGAGATGATGGTGAGTGTTTTATGAGTGAAGGGGAGGAACGGTAGTATCATTTTCACTGTGTGGAGAAGGAAGAGAAATGTCTTCATTATTGTGTTTACTTGGTGCTCTAGTGTTAGTTCATTGTCCATCAAGACTTCAACGTTTTTTACTGTTACTGACGGTGTGAGTGCTGTTCCTAGTTCGGTTGACCATTGGATGTAGTGGTTGTATTCCCCATTTTTGGATATAACTATTATTTCCGTTTTGTCCCGGATGAGTTTGAGGCTGTTGTGTTCATCCAACTGTAGAGTTCTTGTAAGCATTGTGTTTTCTTCATGTACGACTTGTACTTTGTAGATGATCTGTGTGTCATCAGCATAGTTATAGCATTAAAGGCTGTGTTTTTTTAATGAGTTTGATTAGTGGAGTCCAATATATGTTGAGGAGCAGTGGAGATACGGAAGTTCTTTATGGTATGCCACAGGTGGTTTCCCTTGGAGTGGAATTGAAAGGTTTAATCCAGATGGATTTTGGTCTATCTGTTAGGAATTATTTAATTCAGAGTAAGGCTAGGTCTGTGATTCCTCTTTCTTCCAATCTCCTGATGAGGATGTCTTGGTTGACTGTGTCTAATGCTGCGGAGAGAACCAGGAGTATTAGAGCGGTATTAGTCTTTAGAGTGTCTCAGATTGAGAGCAGTGCCGTTTCCATTCCTCTCATAGGTCTGAAGCCGACTTGTGCATGGTCCAGCAGTAGGTGTTTTTCTATGTATTCTTGTGTTATTCTATAGATGTAGGTTTCAGGTAGTTTTGTTTGGTAAGGGATGTTTGAGATGGTTCTGTAGCTGGAGAGGTCTTCCATGTTGCCTGCTGTGTCCTTGACGAGTGGCTTGATGTACGCCGATTTGACTGATCGCAGTACTTTCCCTGTTGAAAGTGATAGGTTGAGATGTGTTTTTATTCGGAAATTTCACATATTCTTCAAATAGTTGTTGGCTCCCATTCCAGACAATAATAATGTCATCTATGTTCCTTCTCCATATGATGACATTATTATTGTAGTCAATGCCCCATGTACCTATGATTTTTTGCAAATCCTGAATTATTTCTCTAGTTGAATTTGATGCTAGTTGCCTATAGCATCCCGGTGTCCTTAAGTGCTTTAAGCCCATAATAACGTAATCTTCGCCATTAAGTATTGTCACATGGCCGCCCTTGTCTGCTTCTTATATGACAATGGTAGTATCCTAGTATGACATTCTCTCATCAACAATCAGATTTGATCTTGAATTATGTCTAATCTTATGTTTCTTGTCCAAATGTTGATGGAAATCTAGAGTTACTGACCTATGAAAAGTTTCAATTACACTTTCACCAGTTGTCTGTGGCGTGAAGTTCGATTTAGCTTTGAGTTCTTGCACTTCCATATTCAGCTCTAATTGTTTCATAGTCAGGACTAATATCCTGTTCAAGAGACATGAATAAGTGATTATTCTCAATGTCTAAAATAGTCAATTGACCAAGTGGCCTCAAAACCACCTGTGTTTTGAAACATATGCTCTTTATTAACAAATTACTTTTTGAGCTTCAGTTTCCTTATTAATTTAAATAAGTAACATTTGAAATTCTATGAAGTTGGACCCTACCGTGGGGGCAAATGATAGTCCTTTGTTCAATACTTACTTTTCGGATACAGTTAATTGCCTAATAGATGATCACTAAGCATGTACTGGTCTCTTTGCCACATGCCTCTTCATGCTTATTCTCGTCAATCTTTTTGTTAGGTCTTGGTCTTCGTCTGTCTGTTGCTCTTCCCCCCTCTTGCCCCTCTTGGAATTCTCCTTGTTAAGATATCTTGTTCTGGCAAATCTTGGAATCTCACCCTTGATGATAATTCTTTGATTCCCTCTTCTGTATCTTCTAATTTACTATAAAAAAAAAGCCTTTCTTTGTCCTATTGAGCTGGATGTTGTGATAGAGGATTGGGCACCTGATGTTTGTATCACTTCCCCAACTGATTTGATATCAGAGCTACCAGGTAAGGTGTTAGGAGTACTCACTCCCTCTTGACATTGGCCTATGACTTTCGTGAAACTTAGACTGAAAAGTGTAGACTTGGTTCTCTCGAGAATCCCAATCATCTCTGAAGTATGTATACGATTTTCTCAATTTTACTTTATCTGGATACATTTTAAGAAGATCATACAATTTTGTGTAGTTTTTTTGTTTGTGGCTCTCAAGACTGTCCATATCCAAAACTTTGTGTTGCAATTTATCAATATGAGCCTGAAATCTACTGTGTTCCTTGGTGGCATGCTCCACTAGTGGTTGCATCATAATGTTCAGTAACCCCTAAATGTTCACACCAGAAAAAATATAACCCACTAGGGAAAGCGGTCTAGGACACCTCTTGCAAGGAGAACAAGGTTTAATCTCAAAAACTACAAGTACGCGTCAACAAAGATCTCTGCTGTCATGGAGCGCTTTGACATAAACTGTGTGAGTAATAGCTATTAAGGATACACAGCATCACAACTAACTTACATTGCATAGGTTACAAATCCAGGTAGCTGGTTGGTGTAAACCTATACATATATACACTGCTTCATACAGGATGCCAGGTCGATTGGTCCCAGCAGCTTCGACGTGGGGATCTTCTGTTGTTATTTAGTACAAAAACAGAAATTTGCAATTATTTGCACATGCCATAATTTCACAGGTCTACAGTGCTCCGGGTACCAAGGACATGGGCGAGGCGGCTACTTCTGGGGTTACGATAACTTCTCAGAACTACGTGTACCCCGCTCCATTCCCAGACACGTTGGCGCCTCCACATCTTTCCCACCCATTGCATAAATGTGTTACCTTCTCCCCTGGCACCTCTTAGCACAAATCACATGGACTAATAATGGGGCCTGGCCTCTCCTGTTCTCTGATCTATTGGACATTTTACAGTTTTATGACTATGGGTCTTGGGCTGGACAGCGTACACAAATGTTTGTATCTGGGGCAGGAGGGTCTTGGCCACTATAAATTATAGTTCTGGACAGTGAAGTCCTAGAGCCCTCAACCCCCTTCCTCGTGCGACAACTCTTCCATTCCATCCCTCTCTTGGCCTTTCAGGGCACATTTTTTTCTGGGGTTGCATAGAGAAAGAGAAAGAGAAAGAGAAAGAGAGAGAGAGAGAGAGAGAGAGAGAGAGAGAGAGAGAGAGAGAGAGAGAGAGAGAGAGAGAGAGAGAGAGAGAGAGAGAGAGAGAGAGAGAGAGAGAGAGAGAGAGAGAGAGAGAGAGAGAGAGAGAGAGAGAGAGAGAGAGAGAGAGAGAGAGAGAGAGAGAGAGAGAGAGAGAGAGAGAGAGAGAGAGAGAGAGAGAGTTTTTCTTTCTTCAAGTAATTAACCAGGGCTTCGAGCAAAGCACTCACACACCCCCTTCTAACCTTCGGAACCGGATACGAGTGTAGCCATGGCACTACGCCTCAATTTCAAAATGCTGTCTAACTTCGGAAATGGAGTCAAAACACGTGCCAGCTGTCATATGATATATCTATTGCATTTTTATGTATGATGTATTCATATAATGATGAGTTACAACCAATGTTACGTTGACATGCAATCAACAATTATAATTTGGCAGACTGAGGTTGTTTTGAATTCTAAAAATATGTTATCTTATTGGAAAGGGTATTTTTTGTTATGATTTGACAAACTGTGACCAGCTAATGTAATGTTTATAATTTGGTACATTTGAATATTGAGGTTTTGACAAACCGTTGGACTATATAAGGAATTACAAACCAATTTGAAGTAATTGAGTTTTATTTGGACAAATTTGGTTAGCGCAGGGCCACAGTGATCTTGTTGAGAAAAGCAATGATAAAGAAACAAGCCATACAACTGAGGGCACACAAAGAGCAGGACATCGTTACTGCATTGTCATAAGTCTAGTGCAGCTTCAAACGTACATTGTCATCATATGTATGCTATAGTCATCATATGCTAAGGTATAACCCCACGTGTGTAGGTGCTGTGATCATATAGTAAGTTCAGCCTCAAACACCCCAATAACATCTGCATGGTGGGTCATCATATGTAAATTACAGCCTTGCAGGTGTTGCCATCGTTGCCAAACACAGCCTCACATACCCCAGTATTGCAATTGTAAACCTGTTATGTCATCATTCATAAACTATATCTCCACATGTCCTGGTGTTTTCAACATATGTCCAGCACACCCTCAAATGGCTGAATAAATCAGCCTGATATGGTCCTCATATGTAAGATGGGCTTTGTAATTAAGATTTAGAGGCGTATTGCCAAAAGGGCGGGACATCTAAAGTCGCTCCATGCCAGCTTCTATTAAATACTGTTATGGCACATTGAGCTTTAGACATTCAACTATGTATTTATATCCACCTGATAAGCAATGAAAATAACAACTTCTACAATAACATTCCCAATGCAATCCAGTATAAGTACAAAACCCACAAACCAGTACCTGGAACCAGTAGAAACTATTAAAAATAATTTTCCAATGGATCCATGTGTGCTGCCATATAGGTTTCTATTTGATACTAGGGTAAACAGTGCAAACGCCAGAAAATAAATAGGCACCCTTTTTATGCACGATCCCAGGTGAGATTTGTGCAATAGGTATCTTATGTTATTTCGATATTAGCCAAATTGTTTGTGTATAAGTGATCGAGCCAGTACCATTCGATCGATTATAAAACATACTGAATATGTGGAGCAGGTTTTGCGGGGGTGTCTTCCACTCCCCATGTTCAGTATGTTTGGCTTTGTGGGGTTTCATGGATGTCCCCTGCTTCCTCAACATGGGAGTCAGGGAGCCAAAAAAGAAAAACAAAGGGGACCCAGCTGCATCGGATCCGACCCACATTAGAAGCATGGATCTGATGCTGAAGGGGTGCAGAGGACATGGAGGCGAGCAAACCGGTAAGTAGTGGGGGGTGGATGGAGGCGGACACATTTTAGTTTCATAGTTATTGTGGACGTTTGTTCATCTGATAATTGTTCTAATACGAGCAGATGTATTGCAGACAGTTCACCACAAACAATTATCAGACGAACAAACAACCCCAATCCGATTCTTCATGCCATATCCTTAACAGTGCCTCCACGAAAAGGCGTTTCTGCTGGTCACATGTATATTATAACGAAGTGCTATTTTCATTCAAAATCAAAATGCATTTTATTTATTTTATGAAATAACTAACATTTGACCTGCATGTGCATGATTTCTAGTAAATGCAGACAACAAAATGTAGAGCTATTGGTCATTGATTGACATGCGCTATCATACAAAAGCTTTTAATCATAAGTCAGGTTCCTTATTAGTCAATAGTAGCTTGCCTAATAAACACAAAAATACAGCATAAACACAACAGGTAATCCTTTAATTTGCATGCATACAGATGCTCGACACTACATAGAGTAAATGAATAGGCGTTCTTTTGATGCACTATAGTTATTTTCTGTATACATGTTTTATTTTAATTGAAGACTGACCCAGAGGCTAGATGTTGGAACCCCTAAAGATATAAAAAGGCACGTGTAGTACTTCTCAGAGCTGTTTGGTTACCCTGTGTTCCAAATCTGCTGCCAATTAGCGTGACACAAGGCAATTTAATGTGACCGGCATACTCATAATGAGCCCCAAAAACTGGGGCTGAAGCTAAACTTCAGCCCCAGATTTTGGTGCTCATTATGAGTATGCCGGTAAATCGGTGGTAATACCGGCATGCCATTATTACGATTACTGGCAGGGTGCTCCTGGCGTATCACAAGTCCGTGGGCACTTGCACATCCCCCTTCTGGAAATGGTAATACCGGCATAACCCAGTATTACCGACAACAAAAAAGTGCTGGCAATGCCGATACATCACAAAAACTGCCAGAATTACCGGTCCCAGAAATACCAGTGCCGGAATATCCAGCAACAGTATTACCTACACAGGAAATAGCGTCACTGACGGAACGGGAAGCTCACCAGCAGCCATCTTGAAAAACACAATCCACTCTCAATCTCCCACTTCCCATCCAGTGTGAGAGGAGGCAAAACCATGTGTCCCTAAGTGCATGCTGGACATTTACGTTCCACCAATAACGTGAGTTCTGCCACAGAGAATTGGTGGACGTAAATGTCCAGCATGCTGATGAGCTTTTTGGAGATGGAGACCGCAAGACAAGCCAGAAGCAGAAGAACGCCATATGGCATGAGGTTTTGGACAGCATGACAGCCTTGGGGACTGTCTCCCGCACAAGCAGGGACTGCCACAAGAGATGGGATGACCTGCGTATGAGAGTGCAAAAAATCATCGCCATCCACAGGAGGGAATCCTCAGCCACAGGAGGAGGGACGTTATCACCCCTCAACCTCATTCCCTGGGAGGATAGGTGCAGCTCCATCCTGCGCTTGATGAGCATCAAGGGTGTTGGGGTGGCAGAAGCTGGAGCAGGAACCCGAGATGGTGGTGGTAAGTACAAAACCCCTGTGTAAATGCCATTACTGCATCCAAATACATGCATCCCAAGGCAGAGAGTCCAACACTTGTCAGACACAACAAATGGCCTGATCTAAGACACATGCAAGGGGATGCGGGTAGAAGTAGCCATGCACAAACACTGTTTCCAAGATGTACAGTCCCACACATGTGTGCCAAGGGACGACAGAACACAAATCATAGGACCACGGCACACACAACAACAGGCCACCTTGGAAGACCAACATGCAATGTACACTCCCACCACCCACATGTAGATGCACACATCGGAGGAAAGAGGCCAGAGAAGCCACATGACAAGAGCCGTACACACACAATGTGACATGAATTAAATGTGAGGCCGCAAGTCGTGGCACCCAGAATACTAACTGCATGCTCATCTCTTCTCAACTGGCACACAGACCTCGGCAGTGACGGGAAAGCTGGGCATGCAGACAAACTCCCTGCACCTGGCTGGCTATTCTGCACGCTGCTAAGCTAGTGGAAAAGTAGCTTAGTGGGGTCATTGGCAACCCAATCATAGAGGACCAAGTAATCTAGGGTCCTATAGTGAGTAGAACCAATGAGACGTCGTACTTTTAGTGATGTTTACAGTAGCCATTTATGAAGGTAGGGCTTAGGTGCCCCACCTGACAGTGTTTGTCCAATCCCCTCACTCCGTTACCATATACAGATATAGTACCTATATTAAAGTTACCTTCCTAGAACCAGTAGAATTGCATGCAACATTTTAAGCGATATACGTCAGTGATGACGGGTTTTTAGTATAAATGATGTGATTTTTATGAAGTTTGTTGGAGTTGTTGAAGTGAGGATCCAGAGAGGAAAACATGCGAACGGTGAGTGAAAAAGACTAAATGCTTTGGCAAAAAGTTGCATGCCTTAGAACAAGTAAGGGAAGGTAACGGAGGGAGGTGGGACAAAAATAAAGTCAGAGGTAGAGTAGAATATATATATATATATATATATATATATATATATATATATATAAGGAAATAGTGACTCGAGGGTGACCGAGAAATTCATAAAGGTACCAGGAGGATACCCGAGCATAGAGGATACCAGGAGGTTACCCGAGCTAGAGAGAGAATACTAGGAGGATACCTGAGCAGAGAGAGGATACACCCAGATGCCTGCGCTTTAATATAGCGCTAGAAGAAGCCTGCATTCAAAGTCTTGAAAAAATAGTACGCTGTAGGAAAACCAGAATCGATGAAAGAGGAGATCTGAAAGGGATGGGCTTACATCCCATGTCAGAATAATAATAGGGGCAGGAGATTTGTGTAGCTGGCCGGAGTCTGTCTAGTCTGTCACGTCTGTCTTGTTTTTTCTTTTTCTGATGTCATAGACTAAAGGAATTTTTTTTTTGAGAAATTAGCACAAAAATTGTGCGATTGTTTAGCTAAGATATTGTATAATATGAATTGATGGTTGTTGTTTGGAAAAGTAAAAATCATTTTTGTGAAAAAAAATGGGATTGGAGCTAGCGAAGATTGGTGCTCGCTCATATTGTTGGGTTTGTTTAAGAAACGTAAAAGCATGACAAAGTGTTATATGAAGAGAAGGTGAACAGATTTAAGCGTGAAAGACGTTACACCGTTAATACACTTGTGCAAACAGTTGCCAAAACATGCACCTAAGCTGAAAAAGTACACTGCAGAATGGGTTAAAGGAACCGCCCTCAAAATGTTTATGCCATGACCCCAGGGTGGATCGCTATCTAAAACTATCCTGCAACACATGACGACATATTTGCACGCCACATACACGGGCAAAAAGTTGGACAAATGCCTAGCGAATTTAGAACTTTGGAAGGTGTGCCAAGAGGATAAGGAGGAGGAGCCACCTTTAGATTGGATACTTAACATATGCACAGAGGGGGGTGAGACGCCTTCTGCGCCACCCGCCCCGTCTGAAACAAAAATCGAAGCCAGTAAAGAGGAAGGATTAAAAAACCGCTGAGGGAACTTAAGCAGCCACGCGATATAGCAACCCGGCATATGAGTCACGTATGCAAAGTAGTGATGAAAACCCAGACAAAGATAGAGACAAAGATATCACCTCCAAAGTCCCGAGGGACAAGGAGAGACGTGAGAACGAGAGGAAAGACCAGGCACAAGCAAGTACATCTCTAGATACAGAGAGAGAGGGCAAGAGATGGAAAGGAGATGAGAATTGAACTGATGAGATAGCATTCACACAGAACGAATGGATGGGAGGTCAGATTCTATTGAAACTCGATGGTAAAGGCATTGAGGGCTTGAGAGAAAAGGGAGAACCAGAAGATTTAAAAAGGAAAGAGAAAGAAAAGGAAAAAGGATTGCGAGATGAAAGAATCAGGAAAAAAGATAGAGACGAGAGCACTTGTATCATGAGGAGCAAGAAAGGAAACACGATCATAAGCAGAGAACAGCTAATGATCAGAGCAGGCAGGAACAGTGGAGAATAGAAGAAGAAGAACAAAGGATAAGAGAGAAGAGAATAAAAAGACGAAGTGATGAGGAAAAACAAAGGGCAAATGAACGTAGAGATGCAAAGAAACAGGAAGAAGATAGGGACAGAGAGGAAGCGAGGAAGCGCAGAGAGTTTGATGATGACATAGAAGGTAAGCGAAGACAGAGAGCACTCAATCTTGAATATCTGGAGAGAGAAGTTAAAAAACCCGATCCAGTAGTAGATTGGGAAGACATAGAAGAATTCTTTCCTGAGTATGATTCAGTACCAGGCACATCCAGGGCAAATAATATCGAAGATGACTTCGACACCAGAAGCATCAGAAAAATGATCAACAGAATATATGATGAAACGGGGCTAGAATAAGTACCCCAAGGGAGAGAAGAGGACAAGAGGCTTGAGAGTACTTAGCTGTACGATACTGAGGACGCCTCTCGAGGTAACAGAAACAAAGAGCTGTCCCTGGATAGGCAGACACTAAACAGGAATGAGGAGGATGAGAGAAGTTGCACGAGTTGGGCGCAGACAATATCAGATGCAGAAAGAGAGGAATATGAGGAAAAGGAAGAAGAGAAAAGACATGAAGAATGCTTCTCTGGAGGAAAAGGGATGAGATGGTCAGATTCTAGCGAGTCTGCACCTAAGGCATCAGAGTCAGCCACACAGTCAGACCGACACGAAGGAGTATCTTACGGTCAGAGGGGGGTGTCTCCACCAGCCTATGTGAGCCGACTAAGGACATTGCCAGGTAGATGGTGATGTGTGACTATCACCCCTGCAGTGGATAGAAAAATGATGAGAGAGGAAAAGGAGTGCCATGTATTACAATTCCCGTTGCTCAAAAAAGAAGGAGCGAGGCCACAGTATATTCCATGGCCACACATGGATCGAGAAAATCTGAAAAATAAGCTTCCAATGTTGACATCGGGAGCCAGAAAATGGATACATGAGTTGGAAAAAATGATGGGAGGGAACATGTTAAATAAGGGGATATCAAGTGTATTTTAATCGCCATACTTGGTGATAGAGCCGACGATGTATGGACACGTGCAGGTAATCCTAGCGTGACTACAATTAACACTGCACACGATGCAGCTCCATTTAACAATTGCAGAGCCACAGTATGGAAAGCATTACGATTGCTATACCCGGATACATCTGACATGGAAGCTATAATGACACAGAAAATGAAGGCGTCAGAGGATCCTTTGCTTTACATTCAGAATTTCCAAGACGCATGGGTGCTAGAGACTTGTGAATCTTGGGGGAAATCTATACCCGTATTTTACCATATATTATGCCAAGGTCTGCCAGATCAGGTGAAGAAGCAGCTCAAGAAATTGGTAGGAATCGAGGCCAAACCATGGTCTGAAATACAGTTGACCATAACTCACTATTGCAGATTGTTGCAAGTGAAGAATTGCAAAAAAGAGGCTGCACAAAAAGATGAAGAGGCAAAATTAATGCAGAAAAAATGGTCAAAATATGCCACTGAAGGGGCAATGATAACTAGCACAGACGGATCGAACATACAGCAGGTCAATAACCAACAGCAGGTTAATCAGGGTAGTAAAGGGTTCTACCCAAGAGGGAGAGGCTTTCAAGGAAGAGGATGGCAGAGTCATCAGGGAAGTTTCCAAGGTAATCAGGGAGGTTTTCAAAACATGCAAAATGGCAATCAGAATATGTCCAATGGGCAAATAATCAGACCACCGCCAATATGTTGGACGTGTGGGATGACAGGCCATCTAGCACGCACATGCAGAAGTCAAGGCATGATGCAAAATGACCAAGGAACAAGAGTAGGAATGGTGAACCCACCTGTGTTTTTACAGCAGGGTCGAAATGGAGTTGCACAAAATCACACGGTGCAGCAGCAAGCGCCGGGAGCACAACAAAGCTTGCAACCTCAGACTATGACAAATCTTACGCAAGGACAGTCTCAACAGCCCCCTATGCAACTGTCACAGACAACAAGTGCAGGACAGGTCCTGAATTCTGGAATGAGAAATAACACTGGTGTGGGAGGAAGTCCATTCACTCAGCATGGGACAAAGTTATATATGGATTAGGACAGCTCACTGGGAAACTGATGTGTTCTATCCTATCAGTGACACCTAACCCTCACAAGGAACCAAGGGTAGATGTTGTTATAGGGGATAAAGAATATTCCTTCTTAGTTGACACAGGTGCAACACGCTCGTGTACACGTGAAGGCAAGTTTTCCTTGTCCGGCGATGCCAAAAAAACTCAGGGCTTCACAGGAGCAACACGTCATGTTCCTTTTACAAATGAACTTCCAGTCTCTATAGGAGAATGTGACATGAATGTGCCACTGCTATATTCAAGGCAAACCCCAGTAAATACATTGGGACAAGACCTAATGACGAAGTTAAACATGACAATCTCGTTCACGTTGAAGGGCATAGTATGTTCGACTCCAGGAATACATTATTTGAACGTATGCGAAATGATTAGAGCATACTCGGGACAAACAGCTATGAGGGCTGTCCCATTGAAACCAGAAATATTTGCATATGGAGTGCGTGTGTTAATGGCAGGGCTACCAGGCCTTGCAGACAAAACCATGAGAACCTCAGATGAGTTTCTATTCAGGCCAAGAATACCTATGCATGAAGAAAAGGGACAAGTATTTCCCTTGACAATACACACAGCCATAGTGCGAGGGAAAATGGCTTTGATCGATGGTTGTGATGATGAAGGCAGACAATGGTGCACAGTAATCAACATTGAGGAAGGGTACAGATTGACTGATGTCACTGATGACAATCTGTTTGATGAACAAACAGATCTTGAGGAAACAACAGTTGAGGTAAATCTAATTTTGTGGGTGAGAATGATCAAAAGAGAGGTGCCCCAGAGAATGATGCTGGCACAAAACCGTCCTGAATATTTTGAGGACGACATTGCCCAGGTGCCTGTCTCAGTGTGGACCACAGGCCCCTATGACGTAGGCTTACTGAAAGGAGTCGGAGAAGTGAGGATTAAATTGAAACCTGGAGTAATTTTGTCAAGGTCACAACAATATCCCATGCCTAGGGAAGCAGATGAAAGGATTTTCAAGACAATGGGCCTCATTACTCGGACGGCGGTGGACCAAGATGTTATTAGCACCTTGGTCCATGCCGGTAAAATACTGGCACCGCCTTGGAGGAAAGGGGAATTACCGCCCTATTCCAAGGTTGGTGGGGCGGTAATTCCCCCTTCGCCCATTGCCCTTCCCCATTCCCATTTTTGCCCCATAGGGCATAATGGGAATGGGGAAGGTGCTAATTACGGCACCGCAAATTACAGTACCGTAATTAGCTCCCTGGTCCCTTTGCGGGTTGGTTTTTAACGCCTGCAAAAAGCAGGAGTTAAAGTCTCCAGCCCGCAAAGGGACCTCGTAGTAAGGCAGTAAGGGTTAACGGTCACCGGTACCATTAACGGTGACCGTTAACCCTTACCGCCGTCCGTGTAATGAGGCCCAATTTCTGCTATGATGGAGCAGGGCATCTTAGTGACATCAGAGTCGTCATGCAACACCGCAGTTTATCCAATTAAAAAATCAAAGGGAGGGTCGTGGAGACTAATTTAAGATTTACGCCTGATAAATGATATTGTAGAGGCAGAGTTCCTTCTAGTCCCTAACTCTTCCACAATTCTATGTAATATACCCGTTGAGGCAAAATATTTCAATGTGACTGACTTGAAAAATGCATTTTTCTCAATCCCATTGCACAAAGACTCACAAGATTTGATGTCATTTACATTCAGACAGATGTGTCTGAAAATCACAAGGTTACCCCAGGGGTACTGCGAGTCTCCGATTTTCAACAGAGTCCTGCAGATGGACTTAAGCAATGTTGCATTAGAGAGTGTTGTCTTGCAATATGTAGATGATATCGTAATTTGCAGCACAACAGAGGAAATGTGCAGACACGATTCTATTCATTTATTGACTATATTGGCTGAGAAAGGATATAAAGTTGACAAAGAAAAGTTACAATATTGTCAGCAAGAAGTGGTGTAAATAGGCCAGCTGATCTCGCATGAGGGGAAAAGGGTTACCCCTGAAAGGGCTGAGGCCATATTTAACACAGCCAAGCCACACACAATAAAACAGAAGCAGAGTATTCTAGAACTTTGCAATTATGTCAGGGCATGGGTCTTTGACTACAGCTCATATAGCAAGCCCTTGTTACAGGCCCTAAAGAAGGTTGTGAAATGCGTCGCCCACATAAAAGGGACAGATTTTATATCATGAGAAAATCAAGCAGCAGACACGGAAGCCAAGCGTATGGAGACCAAGGGCGAAACAATAATGAATGTAGAAATAACTGATGTACATGAAAAAAATATTGTTGCATGAAGTGAATCCGAGGGTAATAGTAACATGGGGCAAACCCATTTAATGGAACTCCAAGGGGAAGTAACACAGGAGGAAAAGAATCTCTGGAAGCGGCGAGGGTGTTCTTTAAACCCCTCCGAAAGCTTGTGGCGACAAGACAGCACTGGTAAACTGGTGATGCCTATATCCCTGTTAAAAATAGCATTGGAACAATTGCATTATTCAGCGCACATGTCAAAAGAGAATCTAGCAGCAACAATCGCTGAAGACTAGTTTACACCAAACTTAGCGGAACACATTGCATTTTTCATTGTGAACTGTATAATCTTCCAACAGTTCACGGCTGGGCATACGCTAAGAGTAATTAGAGGAGTCCTCCCAAGGCCCAATGGACCTTTTCATCACTTGCATGTCGAGTATGTCGATATGATTCAAGTATGTAATGGGTACATGTATCTAATTGTTGTGGTGTGTCCATTATCTAGATGGATAGAAGCAGGTCCATGTACACACCCAGACTCTAACTGTGCGGCCACATTTCTGGTGAGAGAGGTATTTCCCAGGTGGGGAGTATGTGAGGTCATGAAGTCAGATAATGGTCCTCACTTTGTTAATGCAGTATTTGAACAGATCAGCTTGCTGCTTGGTATAAAGCACAAGTTCTCGTTGGCGTATCATCCGCAAGGTAATGGGATATGTGAGAAGCTCAATGGCTTGTTAAAGGAAAGGATAGCCAAGTTGAAGCTTATTCTAAAGTAGGGATGGTTGCACAGACTCAGAAACCAGCCTGGTTCTGACCATCATCTTATGCCACACGAAATAGCAACAGGCAGAAGGCTGCACACTACATTGACACCCCGAGAGAGAGCTAGATGTGATGCTCAGCCAGCAGGGGAAATTTTAGGATCAGAAATGCAAAATTACTTGAATTGCATGACACCCTGTCTTACTGTAATTTCAGGACAGCTGCAGTGACGACAAAAAGGGTGCAGGGCAACACAGAAGGAGATACTTCAACAAACCCGATTCAGAGATTATGCTTACCACCAATTTTCCCTGGAGACACAGTCCTGGTGAGGAACCACATGAGAAAAAAGTGGGACGAGCCAAGGTTCAACGGACCCTTTACAGTGGAAGACATCACTCCCTCTGCAGTCAAGCTACAAGGAAGAAGACCTTGGATCTTCCTGGGTGACATCAAGCCATACAACAGAGAAGGCCCCCTGCCCGCACCCCAGCACGTAGAAACTACAGACGACGAGGAAGAACCGCAGCACGTGCAGATGAGATCCATGACGAGGAAGGAGGACGCATGATCAGCAAAGCAAAGGCAAAGAACTTTTGTGCAAGGTTGTGGCTTCATTTTGGACATTTCCTCTATGCAAAAAAAGTGGATAAGGACATAAAAACGTACACTCAGTGCATCCTAATTGCAGGGTGAAGAACAGAATTGCATGCATAAGCCACAACATAGGTTATTAACTGGACTGAGGCAAAGAAACACAAATTGGAAGAAAATACAGCATCCAGACTCGTTCCAAACAGGAGCATTGTTTGGACTCACTTATGGTATCCCACAGCAGTGACATCACTAAAGGCGTTCTAAATTACTTTGACTTAGTCTTGCGATCAGACCCATCACTAGTGGGAAGGCTCACTAGCATCACTGAATTTCTTCAATACCCTGAAAATGAAAAGACAATAAGGAGGCTGCTCACCGTGATCACTGAGCAGTTCCTCCTGCTTCCGGAATACAGAGAGGAAAAAACAAATGTCCCAAGCAGAAGAAGAAGCGAATAGGCTTGTCAGTGTGTTATTCTTTTGTTTAATTAAAGACTGCCCAGATTTTGTCAGGAGACACACTGACGTCTTGATATTTCTTCGAGATCCAGCAAACACAGAACATTTTAGTGTAATCCTGAACTGAATCATAATTCAGGTTGTTCTTCATGCTCATCGAAATCACAGAAGCTGCTCACAGTAAGTGCCAAGCAGTTACATTCACAGCAAGGACAAGACAAATGTCCCTGCCACCAGAAGATAGCAGATTGGCAAGCAATTTCTTCTTTCGCCTGATTGAGGACTTTCAAGAACTTGTGGGGAGGCCCACCAGTGTTGACGTCCTCACTTTCATCAGAGACGATGAGCATGCCCCTGTATGGTATTGTGATGCAAGTTGAAATTTCTAATCATCATCAGCATTTCCAGAGACTGTAAGACTTTCCACCGAGGGACAGATCGAGAAAGTGTTGCCAGAGATTTCACTCTTGTTTAT
Source organism: Ambystoma mexicanum (assembly GCF_040938575.1). Lineage (NCBI taxonomy): Eukaryota > Metazoa > Chordata > Amphibia > Caudata > Ambystomatidae > Ambystoma > Ambystoma mexicanum. The sequence goes on from NC_090923.1 coordinate 316,160,747, forward strand.
ACTGACAATGACATGACATGTCTTCCGGAGTGAAACAGATAATAAGAGGAATCGATTTGGAGCGTGTGTATTTTGAACACGTACAGTAAAAAAGGACTTGCTGAACTTATTCTGTTAAGTGACATTTTTCGTATACAGAAAAGTAAACTGTATCCAGAGACAATTGACAATCCATTGTCCAGACAAAGGAGGACAATTGTTCCAGTACCTGCAGCCGACAAGCAGAGACAGCAGAATCCAGAGATATTGTTGCCTAGAATGTATTAAAAGTTAGTCGTCTTTCCCTAGATGATGGAAATGGGCAACCAAAACAGCAGCATTGTCATCCCTCAGGAGGAGAGACGCTCTTATTGTTCCAGAACTAAGTGTTGCCGACTAACCTATAGTGGAATAATGTATATATGCATTGTATTCATTGTTGTTTTACTGTCTCTGATGATTCGAACTGCATTTTTCATTGGTGCACAAAGTGTTCCGATTCCAGTGCACCCTCCTAATGATGTACACATGACAGCCACAAAAGCACCGAGACCCTTTAAAGTGATTTCAGTCCCTAGAAGGTGTGACAAAGGAGTGAGTGAACTTGAAATGGATGTGATTTGCAATGACACACATGTAGTGACAAGCAAGTTGAAAAGCCGGAGGCAGGATCGGCAGAGCAAGAATGAGGAAAGGTTACTGACAACCACACGCATGCAAATGATGAGTGCACATACACCAGATCTAGTGTCAATAACTTCAGAACCACAATCCAAAGAATGGGAGATGGTTGGACAACCAACAATGAGAAGCACTACTATAATTGAAGTTAAAAGACAAATGGAAAAAGCTGAACTTTTAAAGAAACAAAAGGATTTGGAGAAGAAACCACCAGAGACAGCATTGATAAGCAACCCTGACCCAGCACTGAGAAAGGCAAGTGCAAGCCCAGCAAAAATCTCACGTGCACAGATGATAGCAGAATCATTATGGCCTTTCATAGCCAGAGCTAGGAAAAGACAAGAGGTCAAGGAAAGAATTGTCAGACTGTCGTCTACCCAATTGGTGCAGATGAAGAGATCTGAACCATGGATTGAGGTACCTGAGAATCCTCCAGCAAGAAGAAGCCATACAGATGTGTTCAAGGATGTGGTTATACCAAACTACATGAAAACCTTGAGAATCAAAAGATGCATACAAGGAGATGATAATGACCTAAAGGACTACCTGGACAGCACAGCACACTTGGGAAATAACATCTGGTAACAACATATGAAAGAAGTTGGAAGACAACATTCAGAGGAGGAATGCATTGTTTGTGCACTCCTACCTTACAGCATGGGGAAATCAAAGATCTTTGTAGCTGTTGAAATATATGTGCAGACAGCACACTGTTTATCACACGTAGCAATGTGCAAGACCAGAGGCCAGTTCGTGGGAAGTGATACCTCACTGGAATGGGCAACTGAAGCAACTGATCCAAATGAAGACGATTATGTCCAAGACATAAAGAAAAGAAACAATGGAAAAACAAAGCACATTATGAGCAGATATGAGAAGCCTGGAGTTAAAGGAGCAGAGATGAGAAGAGAGGCAAATCAAAAACTAAACCTCAAAGGAAAAACTCCAGCAGAAGCTCGGAAGTGGAATAACAGAGGCCAAATGCAAATTTGGGGAACAGTGCTTTCACCAGATGGAAGGGAGAAAGGAATGGTGATCTGCAGAGCATGGATGGTCATTGGTCACTACGAGCCCACCATTAACATAGTGCGAAATGGATGAAAGCCATTATGGCCAAAACTTGCTGAACTACTGACATGGGTCGAAGACCGGGGAGGACCCTTGCAGATAGTGCCGTTGGAGAACCCACAATTCTGATTCAGGAATAATGGCACAAGGAAAATGGGGGAAAATCAAAACTGTGGACGGGTTATTGATGCTCCAGGAATAGTACATGGTATTGCAGTGATCATGGATCATTATTGGGCATGTGGATCCAAAGCATATATCAGGCTGCTGAGAAACTGGGGAAGTATATGCACAATAGTGAAAGTCCATGTTCCAGCATTGGTGATTCAAAAAAGTGATCTGTATATTGACAGCAGATGCTCACCTGAAGAAGAAGAGATCTGTGGAACTGATGAATCGAATGAAGAGAGAGAATTACTTTTCAGCTAAATCAGAAGAAGCTTTTCATGCAATCCCGTATGAACACAGACTGTTCAGCCTAACCTCATCAGTGTTCACAATAATTTTTATGCCAAGAGTTCAAGTTGGAGCAAATACTTAATGGTTGCAGATAAACAGATAAACAGATGGGAGTTACTGCAAACCATCAATTTGACCATAAAAGGATTCAACTCAATCAAAGAAGAGTTAAGGGCAATCCGACTATTGCCTCTCCAGAACAGATATGTCCTTGACATGATCACAACTATGGATGGAGGTGAAGGTGCAAAAATCAGTGAATCATGTTGCACATTTAAACCGTCTCACAATGAAGAAAATTGAACCGTAACAGAGGCCATAGGTATGCTGACGAAATTACAGAATCAAATGATTGATGAAACTGATGAAGTGGATGACCACAGTTGGTTGGGATAACTATTCTCATGGGTTCCACAATGGATGGCAGATGCATTTAAATTCCTAAGAGCCCTGCTAGTGATGATACTGCTCGGATTCTGTGTTATCAAGATAATAATCTCTCAGTGCCAGAAAACTGCGAAAAACGCCAGTTGGATGAACTTCCTGATTGATGTTGAACCAGGATGGAAACCCAAGGACCTGACTGATGAAGAAATATGGGACCTTGTAAAAGCCAGCGTTTATGCACCAGAAGGAAAAAAGTTTCGATATCCAAGGAAACATAGAAATTATGTGGGAAAATTGATCTATTGTAGCCCAAGTGGACAATGTCAACTAATGACATGGAACACAGATGAACATGTGAGAACAGCAGCAGCTTGAAGGGAGTCAGAGATATGGACCCCAAAGATGTATTTCTTCAAACCTCTATGTGTGGATCCAGAGAAGGAAGTAAAAGTGGATCCAGAGGATGAAGTAAAAGTGGATACCAAAGAAGAAGTGAAAGTGGTCGATGAATCGCCCAGAGGGGGAGGGTACAGAAGGTCCCAAGCACGACCTGCACTTCAGCCGTCCATTTTGAAGTACCAGGAACATTCACGCCGAAATATCTGACGTATGATGAGCAAATAAACCAGCAGAGAGCTGCCGTGGGGCTCTGTCCAGTACCTATCAAAAGAACAGCACCTGTTGAAGTACCAACACCTAAGAAAACCTGGACAGTAAGGTACCCATTCAGAAAACCATATCGACAAATGAAACAGAATGAAGATTGTCAGAACGCAGTCCCTGAAGAAGCTAAAAAAGATACTGAAGCAAGATGAATGGTGACGTCACAAGAACCCAGAATAACTCACACATCATAAAAGATATGACGACCTGCGAATGATGAAAAGAGACGAAACACCATGGATACGGGACATCATGAACCTAAAGTGAAATAACAATGTCAAAATGTCCGAATCTTATGCTATGAGCATGATGAAGATATTCAGTTAGTTTACACGTGTACATATGCACGGAACCACAAGAAGCAAAGAATCATGAAGCTTGCTTATGCTTAGTAGTAAAATATATTGCGGTAAGCGCCACCTATACATATCTACCTCAAAAGGAGTGCTTTATATAAGTATTCTTCCACTTTGCACACAAGCAGAATCAACCACCAAAGGTTACTATAGGTCTTAGGAGAAGAGCCCCGCAGCAAGCAAATCGAAAACTTACGACAGAAAGAAACTCAGACGCATGCAAATCGTGCCAAGAAGCTAAGGCACGATTTCCCTCCCATCTTGTCCTGGGAGGATAGCTCAGTGGTAACGTGCTTGCCTTGGAAGTAAGACGACACGGAGCAACACAGGTTCAATTCCCGGTTCCGCATTTAGAAAACTGGGTATTAAGCGCGTTATAAATAACCTATCATATCAAGGTTGTATCGGCTGAAATAGACCAACAGTGGATAGAAATTATGAAAGAAGAACAGGGTATCCTGTTCAGAAAGGTCAAGATAAGTCACAGAAGGCAGATGGCTGGCATAATTAAATCAAATACACAAATTGCTTGAAGAATAAGACAGCTTCACGGTGTCTGAATCACGTGACCAGCCAAGCAAGAAGGGATGAAACTTTCACACCTACCTGTGGCCTTGTGCCATGCACAGATATCTTAACTTTTCCAGACCAAGAAGCAGTCTCAAGCCAACCACAAAGAAATAATTGACACATGACTACTGAGGTGAGGATTGATTGTAGCAATAATTGGAGGAAAGCTGTGGGTGCAGACAAACTCCCTGCACCTGGCCGGCTATTCTGCACGCTGCTAAGCTAGTGAAAAAGTATGAGTGAGGTCGTTGCCAACCCAATCATAGAGGACCAAGTAATCTAGGGTCCTATCATGAGTAGAACCAATGAGACATCATACTTTTAGTGATGTTTACAGTAGCCATTTTTGAAGGTAGGGCTAAGATGCCCCACCTGACAGTGTTCGTCTAATCCCCACACTCTGTTACTATATACAGATATAGTACCTATACTAAGAACCAGTAGAATTGCATGCAACATTTTAAGCATTACACGTCAGTGATGACAAGTTTTTAGTATAAATGATGTGTATTTTAGGAAGTTCGCTGGAGTTGTTGAAGTGAGAAGGAAGATCGAGTGATTGCTGATATTCATGAACTCCACATTTTTTGTACTTGTCATTAAACAGACTCCCTTTGCCAAACAGTTGAGTTGTCATTATTGATTTGATACTAGAGTATTAATCTGCATCCCCATCCATCTCATGGGTGCTGCTACTCATCTTAAAGTGCTATTGGGTAACCCCCAGCGTTATGGGCCGGTTGGGGTGCTAGTTCACACCACTTTCCCTTCTGTGACCACCACTCCACCATGGGCACAGCAACCACCAGTTCATCATGGCTGGGTTGTCACAGAGGTGGAGTATGATGACGACGACAATGGAACAACATACCCCTTCGCCAGTTACAGACCCTTCTCACACCAAACCCAGCCCACCACTACCACTTCCCAGTCTCCATACCATTGATGCATGCCTGCATGCAATAGAGGCCAAGAAGGGGTACTTACCACTATTGCACAAGAACAGCTCACTGAGATGAAACTGATGAGGGAGTGCATGCAGGCCTCCAGCCACAGGAGTGCAAAGTTCTGAAGCCTTGCAACTGCAGCCCTCATCACCCTTGCACAAAGAGTGAGCGAGGGTAATGAGATTTCCTCCTCCAGGGTGGAGGTAATGAGACATCCAGTGCAACTCTGCCTGGACAATATGCAGTTCAAAGGGTCAGACCCACCCACATCAGTGACCACCACTGTGGTCTCCCAACAAGGCAGCCCAAGGTGCCAATCACAGGGGCTACGGCCTACTCAGGAGTCTGGCAAGAGCCCCATGGCCAAGAGGGCTCGCAAGGGCTCGCAAGTGACAGTGACACTGACTGGGGTCTCTAATGGGTGTGTTTGTGTAGGGGATGTGTGGGTAGTGGGGTGTTTGGGTAGGGGGCATTTGGGTAGCTGTGTGTGTGGGTAGGGGATTGTTTTGGTAGGGTGTCTGGCCAGGGGGTGTTTTGGTAGGAGTGTGTGTGGGTTGTTTAGATAGGTGGGTGTTTGGGTAGGAGAGTGTTTGGGTAGGTGTGTGTGTTTAGGTAGGGGTGTGTGTGTGTGGGTAGGGGGGTGTTCATGTTTCTGTTAAATACATTATGTTCACTTGAAGCAATGACTGGACATTCCATTTATTCAATCAAGTGTTTACTGTGATTGCGCAGGATATGCAGTTAGGTGCAAGGGAAGTGCTGAGGGAAGGGACAACTTAGAAAAAGTTTGCAATCAGTTCTTGCCGGGTCATGCGTCCATCCATGGCTTCAATGCACTCAGTGGGTGAGTGCATATGACCGACTGGCACAGCATAATTTTCCTCTGGGGGAAGAATGTGCAGATCTAGGGGCAGTGTATGTTGCACCTGATGCAGATATTGTGCAATATTGCACAGGCCAATACAATCTGTCCCACCTTCTCAGGCCTGTACATGAGCACACCTCCAGACCTGTGCAGGTACCTGAATTAGGCATTCAGGAGGTCAAAGGTCTGCTCAATGACCACCCTGATCCTCACATGGAAGCAGATGTACATCACTTCCTGCAGCATCTGGGAATTCCTCAGAATGGTCATCAGCCAGGAAGCAGTGGGGATCCAGAGTTACCTACAAGCTGGAAAGACATAGGTGTGAGTACTGTTGATTGGTAATGGCATTGCCTGTGATGTTGGCATTTGGTCAGTCTGTGCATGCATGTGCTATTTCACATTGTGTTAGTGTTTCACTTTCCAGTCCTTGCATGCGTATTGCACTGCTAGGGTGTTGTCCCAGGACATGCATTTGGTGACCCTAGTTGGACATGTCTGATCATATACTGCCTTTGCAATATGCAGAGCTGGGGGTGAGGGGTGGTGTTGCATCCAGGTACCTAGAGTGCATCTATTGTGGATGTCCCATTGTGGTTGCAAAGGCCTGCTCCATGACTGCTACGTCTCAAGTCATGTGAGTCAAGTCGTTGCTGGGTTGTAGCACATTTTCTCATTCCTTTGAGCATTCATCCATAGTCTTTCCTCTCTAGAATCCTGTAATTGAGCCCTCTATTCTATCAAATATATTACGTAAGAATTTTTCTTCCAAATCACTCGTACATTTACAGATTTATTCAAAGTAAGATGAAAGTAAGATGGTAAGCTGGTCGAAACTATCACTTGTGCCATTCTGAATACCAGAGAGGAGACCAGCTGATTTGTAAACATTTATGAGGTTTAATGTCATATCAGATGTAAACCACGATGGGCACTGCCATCAGCAGGGTAAACAACTATGACATTCCATCACTGAAAAGATTGTGACAGTGGAATGTTCATGAAAATTAGCGACGCAATTAATACGACTTGGTATACGCACTTGAGGATTTCTGCAGATAGGTTTTTGACTGATTAAATACTAAGCCATAGCAGAAACACCTCAGTACAACTCTCAGGACTCAGTAAATCAGGTCAAGTTCACAATTCCAAAAAGAGTGCCATTGTATGTTTTTTCACAGCATGTCAACTAACATCCATGCATTGGGGCTGCACCCAATATCCTGAATGTACAACATTGGCGTGGAACTTACCACAGAAAGCACTTTGAAGTCCTCTGCTGCTCCCTGCTCCTGCTGTGAACGCTGCTTCACCACGCTTCCTGGAGGAGGCGTGGCATCATAGACACGTGACCCGATCACGTGACTCGGGCCGGCCTTCAAAGGACAGAGGCTGCCGCCCGCTCAGTGCGTGGAACTTACCACAGAAAGCACTTTGAAGTCCTCTGCTGCTCCCTGCTCCTGCTGTGAACGCTGCTTCACCACGCTTCCTGGAGGAGGCGTGGCATCATAGACACGTGACCCGATCACGTGACTCGTGCCGGCCTTCAAAGGACAGAGGCTGCCGCCCGCTCAGTGCGTGGAACTTACCACAGAAAGCACTTTGAAGTCCTCTGCTGCTCCCTGCTCCTGCTGTGAACGCTGCTTCACCACGCTTCCTGGAGGAGGCGTGGCATCATAGACACGTGACCCGATCACGTGACTCGGGCCGGCCTTCAAAGGACAGAGGCTACCACCCTTGCGGCGTTAAGCCCGTCAGGAGTAAAGCCCAGCGACTGTTAAGCGACTGTTAGGCACTGGTGGCCTCATTCTACGTACAGTTGCCGAGCCGTCACAAAAACAATGACTCTTTCGGCAGACGGCCCCCAGACCCGAAAAAAATGCTTACAGCAACGACGCTCTACAAATCCTTGGTCCATGATGAAAGCAGCAGTCGGCCCAAAGGTAAGCAAAGCTACTGGACGTGCACTCATGGCCACAAATGAGTTACTACCAACAGAAGCTAGCAGCTCTCCAAAGTCTTTAGTCTTGTTGACTCTCGAAGAGCAATGCGCGCAATCTGATGCTTTAACTCCACCAGCATTGCTCACAGTTCCATTCCATGCCTTTGCAACACAGGCAGATAATTCCGATCCATCGAGACTCTTCAACACCAATTTGGAATGTAATTCAGCCCCTAACGATGAAATCTCACCCATCAACGAAACAGACACATCAGCAAACAGAGTGAGCAAAGTGGTCTCACCGAACTTAGTGATCGCTTTAGGCGACATTCCGGCGCCTCAGTTCAATGTTAAGACATCTGATACATTACGAACGACGCGACCGGCTATAATTGCATCTACATCCCATCAAACCAATAACTTCATGAATGCTGCTAGTCTCTCTTCAGACAAAGGTCTCTTGTCGCATTTAGTGACCGATGAAGAACTGTTAACTATCCCGAATCTTGAGTCGGGAAACTGTGGGATGAATGATTTACTTCCCAAACAAATTTTGAATAACAAACGACCTTCTACGCCAACTGTGAGGCTGACTTGTCGCCCCATAGCCAATGACACTCTATTACAGAAGAGAAGCATTTGTCACCTTCCGGTGCAGTTGTGTAGCTCCAAGAGCACACTGGCCAGCACCGAAAATTCTATGATGGCCCCTGCTAATATCTCACGTCTCTTGGCCACAACTAAGCTAACTGATTCCCAAATGGATCCTCACACTTTAAAAATAACTAGTCATATTGCTCCAGGAGCAACCTTTGAACCCACCGAACTCGACAACGAAAGCGCTTTGGCATGCCAAGCTCCAGACGTTGGCCGCTCTTCCATTTCGAGTGCAAATGACCAGCTTAGCGACGTTCAGCCATTTAGCACCCCTCAGCTACCGGCACCGGCACTCAATCCACCCCCTATTCCATGCGATCGGAGTGCGATTGCTCGTGCTAGTCGTCTACAAAGAGTTGCCGAGCTTAAAGCAAAACGCACTTCCATCATACCCCCTGTTTGTGAAAACACAACGCTAAATGCAAGTACTCCACACCCAAGGCCATCTCAGCTTGGCGAAGAAGTCCATCCGATGATTTCTGCAAAATTATCTACCACTTTTAATCCACACTACAACTTGGACAATTCTGTTGGCTCCTTGTCCCTTCATGACTCTGTACCTCAATCATTTGGCATTTCACCGAAGCGCTTTCTCAGATACACAACAACGTCTTAGCAGCCTCGGCCGTTGCCTTAGCTCCATTTACAAAAATTTTTGAATCATTGATTGGATCAATAAGTGACCAAGGCGCAGCCATTTCCAACCTAACGGCAAAACTCGATAAACTTGAACACTTTTCGTGCTTCCTTCAAGCCCAAATGACGTCAAATGCTGAAAATGCGGTGCGATGGCAAGACAGGTTGAGCGATCTCGCTGCTCGTCACCACTGTCAAAACGATTCCTTAATGGAAGGCCTGTTGGACGCCGTGAAATGGATGCGAAAAAACACAATCTCTGCCTCCTCAGATCCACGCAAGAAACATGAAAATTCATCAAGATCCCCCCATTCTCAAGTATCGACCGCATTTGCGACATTTGGGAAAGAACCACCGCAGTCTGATCCAACAATGAGAAATCCGGCTCTCTCCCATAACATTCCGGTCTCAAACTTGACAAACCAGGGATCAGTCCTGCAAACAAGCAGTCACACAACAAAAGAAATCTCGTCACAAGGACTTGTACCGGCACAAATCTCCACATTAGTGAACTCATTTAATATATTCAAAGGGCCAGCAAAAACAATCACTACAAGTGTTGAAACTAATTCGAAAAAGCCTGCCGGACAGCAGACAGAGTTCCCTAACAAAAAAAGCACACAACCTAAACAAAAACAACAACAAATCAAAAGAAAATTTATAAGGAACCTAACAACCCCCAAGAAGACAAGCCTGTTCACTCGGCATGTTCATACAACGACTTTAACAAAACCTACAAACAATGCACCAGCAAGATCCATAGGCGCTAGACTGAGTCCCTCAAAGACCTCAACAAAACGGCGGCGCATAGCCTCCAATGACGTTTCCACTGGAAATGGTTCTCAAGATTCTTCTGTTGACCTATGTGATCTATCGACTTATTCAGCTGATCTTGAGAATTCCATCAATGCTTCTCTTGTAACTCCAGCTGTAATATCAACTGGGCCATCAATGAGAGAGAAGCTAGAGGAAAATAAAATTTCGAAGATCGTACAACCAAGGCCCAATGCTCTACAAATCTCACCCTCAACAAAGAGGAAAGCACAGCAACCATTAAGCTGTAGGCTAAATCCCAAACACACGTCAAATCAGCTAAAATTGTGCTTGCCTTCAGTTCAGCGTGCCCCCGGTCCCGCCAACTTTGAGTCTCAAACTAGCAAGTGGAAACTCCGTCTCCAAAACATCCACTCAGATGGCAACGAAGTTAACCTAAATAGAGGAAACATTCTAAAACTGTTCGCATGTATACCACCACTGCGAGCCATCTCATCAGATGACATCAGAATTGTGGAATATATAACAGATGCGTCTTCCGACCAAGTGATTCTCCACATTTCATCAACGGCGGTAAAAAACATGCTGCTCCAAGCATACGAAGATCTCCTGTTTTTCGGATTCGACCTCACCCTCGAACCTCTTACTATGAGAAGCGCTTCATTTTCCAAGGCAAATCGTGACCATGAAGCTAGTCACTACACCGCCAGGCGTCAGGCCCTGCGCCAATCTTTAGTCTCATCACCCGACATTTTAGACGCTGCCACGCATCAATCATTTGAACGGAGAGCCAACAACGCAAAACGATTCCCAAATGGACCACGCAAATAACAATGCGCCAACGTCAAAAAACAAGAACTAATCCTACTGTCATGGAACACGAGAGGATTCACGCATCTGTTTAACACTTTTCAAGAATCTCTGGTGAATGTCTTTGCGATATGTCTACAGGAAACGTGGCTACGAGATCCCCCGACTCGTGATGGATTCATTACGCTGATAAATCCAGCTAGAAAGAACCCAAACGGTCGACCATTTGCGGGCCTGTTAACACTTCTGAAAATCCAGAACTGGTGGTCGCTCGTTGTCTCCACGAACCCTAACCCATTCGTGCAAAGCGCCTTCATCAAACTCTCATTAAAAGCAACCGTTTCCAATCTTCTAATAATAAATGGATACTGGAATCCCGCCATGATATCATCAACATCTTTCATTCAGTCAGTATTGAATGAAATAGATCACACCTTTGTAGAACACAACAACGTTTCAGTACTCATCTGCGGCGACCTCAACTGCGGTTGGTTTAAATATGATCCACTCACTAAAAAAAATGTTCGACTTCCGGATCTTGAAGTAGCTCAGCGAGGTCAAACTTGGTCAAAGGAGCTTTTGGAACGCAATTGCCAGATGCTAAACGGAACTACAAAGGGTGACTCTCCTGCAAATCCGACGTGGCATAGCATGGCCCGAACAAATACCCTCGACTATATCTGGGCCTCGGCTGATCTATTCCACAAGGCCTCTTCCCTTAAAGTGCAGCCGATGTCATCTAGCGATCATAACCTGCTGCAGCTTGTTTGGCATGAAGAACTCTGTAAAACACCAGACAAATACTCTTTTCAATTACAAACAAATGCAGCAGGAAATCGACTAGTAATCAATGGCTCTGCCATCGTCAATTTATGCCATAGCGTAAACAAATTCGAGACAGTAGAATACACACATCTGCTAATGGACCACACACAAATAATTTCCAATTCAAGATCGTTCGGATCACTGCCGAAACATTTATATAGTTCTGAAATTGCACTGGCAAAAAAACTACTAAGGAAAGATCTCAGGCAAATTAAAAGAGAGCCGTGCAAGCCATGTTATAAGGCAATGAAGATCAAGAACCGACGACAAGATTATCGAAATTGGCTAAGATCACACTCAACCATCATCGATCAAGGTCGAGCAGAAACGATGTTAAAATTCCTTGTTCAGAAAAATACCCGTGAAATCTGGGCCATCCTGAATAAGCGCTGCGCCAAATCATCCCCAGCAATATCTAACGAAATCACCAGCGACAAATGGCGCGAATACTTCACCAAAATGTACGAAAAATCAGAGCCTGAAGATCCCCCGCAGCCTGATGTGACACTCTCTACTTGGGTCATTATACCTTCTTGCAAAGAGATTGAACATGCAATCTCCAAGCTGAAAAATTCAAGAGCTGCTGGTCCAGACCAAATATCAAACCTCATGCTCAAAAAACATAGCACACATTGGGCGAAATTTATCTATGAGCTATTTTGTAAGATTACAAGCTGCAAGAAACTGCCTTCCTCCTGGTGCAGGGCAATTGTAGTCCCGATATATAAGAAGGGATGTCGAGCCGATCCTACTAACTATCGCCCAATTGCCCTCCTAGATACTATTGGGAAAATATTCGGCTTCTTTTTGCGACAACAGCTGGTGAATTGGGCAATCGCAACAGGAAAACTTGACTGTCGCCAAACAGGGTTCACGAAAAATGTGGGGACTGATGTGAATCTGACAATATTATCATTCTTAAAGTTGTCAGCGATGGAGGCGAAAAAAAGAATCTTCCTGGCGTTTGTCGATCTTCGACAAGCATTTGACGCCATAAACAGGTCCAAACTATGGGCCAAACTACGTCTGTGGCACTGTCCAGAGCATTTGTTAGAGCCCATCATCGCCTTGCACTCCAACACGTCCATCCAAGTCAGAGTCAATTCACAAGGCGATCTTACAGATCCAATAAGAACATTTAAAGGCGTCAAACAAGGCTGCCCCCTCGCAGCAGACCTTTTCAAACTCTTTATAGCTGACTTACCCGACTGGCTAAAATCTGTCCATTGTTTTCCACCTAAGTTAAACGGAATCTTCATCAATCATCTGGTTTATGCTGACGACATAGTGTTGGTTGATCAAACCCAAATTGGCCTTCAACATCTTCTACTTCGCCTGCATGAGTTCTTATCCGTTAACGAGCTCTATCTAAATGCAGAGAAAACAAAAATCATGTGCATCGGCCAAGGCAGGTCAAAAAAAGACAGGTCTTTCCAATGGCACATAGAAAAAAAAGTGCTAAATGTTGTCAAGTCCATCCGCTACCTTGGAGTAATAGTAAACGACTCGGTGTGCGAAGATGCATGGACCACTGATTTGATGGTCAAAATAAAGATCCTGAGTCTTCAAGCTGCCAAAATAAACACTGAATACGGGAAATTTTCTATCACTCCTGTAGTAACGTTTTATCTTCAAAAAGTAATTCCTACTATCACTTTCGGCGGCGAAGCAGCCTTGAATATCAACTACAACTTATGGTGCCAACTGGAGGGAAAGTTTTGGAGACGCGTCCTAAGGCTTCCGAATCATATTTCCATGTCAGCGTTGAGATATGAGTTAGCTTTGAATATGTATATGACAATTGTTTGGAAATCTTTATCTACTCTGCGTAAAATACTACTCAGCTCCACCATCCAGGCATATAACATCTTTAAGCCTGGGCTGGATTCCACCGACAATGTCCTCATTCACACATGGAAGCGCAAACTAAATTCTATCATGGCTGACGCAGGAATTTCAGAGGAAGAGCTTGTCAAACGCCCACAACATGCCAAAAAGAAGCTGGCGGAATGGGATTGGATCACAACCTACAACACCCGCTTAGCCCTTAAATCAGCCCTGCCCACTTCCAAAAGTCAAGTTAAACTGAATCGTCAACCAAAATATCTCACGAACTGTCCGTCTCGCCACCACAGGGCACAATTCTTAAAGCTGCGACTGAACGCTTTAAATACTAATGAGTTGCTCTGGAGGCAAAAGAACAAAGAAACAACGAATAACTACTGCCGATTTTGCAAAACCACAGAAGTTGAATCTCTAAAACACCTAGCTATATTCTGCCCAATGTTGACAGATCTCCGTGAGGTGCATCTAAATGAATTCAAAACACAATCTGAGGAACCCGACGATTGGTGGGATAATGCAATCGCAGGGCATAATGTCAAGCTCTCATGCAACCTCATCAACTTTTTTGATGAAGCCTTAAAGCCAGCACCCAACTGAAGGACGTCAATATCTGAAAGATCTGCCTTTTCGGTGGTTGTCCTTTTGATAACTATGTTACCCCAAAGTACAACATCTATTGTCAAATTTAACTAAGACTAGTAAAGGAGGAGACAGAAGAATCAGAATTTTCTTTCTTTTGGAAATGTAACAAAAACATGATATGAAATATCAAGTTGAAGTTTTACAATAAAATTAAAAAAAAAAAAAAAAAACAACATTTGCGACACTGTAGTTAGATCGCCAGGTGCATTTGAGTGCTTATCACTTTACATGCTGCTGGTAGTCCAAAGATGAGCTTCTTCAGGTACTGTCTGCGAAACAGAGGGATCCGAGTTTGACATTAATCATCTTTAATGCAACGCCACGCCAATTCTGCACACTTTATTTATTGTCTATTGTCAAGTGATGATCTATAATATGTCTGAACAATGAGATCAAATTAATCCATTGATCCTGTACTGATGTGTTATGGAAGGCAAGCCAGAAGAACTCTGCAAATATATATGATTTAGAGGTGTATTAGCTCACAATGTTAGCATGTGAATCCTGCTGATAACAAAATGTCACTGGTGGCATTCCCCCTCTTCTCCAAACAGATGGTAAGAAGCCATGATTTACTCAGTGAGTGGACCGTGATGGACCGTGAGCACAGCCTCACAGGAGATGTGAGAGACAATTGATAGAGGGAGCAGATCCTCTTACTGGCCTATGATTCATCACAGTTTCCCACATCTCCTGTAGGACTAGGATCACCTTCCATACACAGTCCAACATATCCCCCCCATAGAGGTCAGAGGAAAACATTGTTTCATAATCATTGGGGTACGTTTTCACAAACAGACTCAGATCTCAAGCTTGGTAAATCTTTAATAAAAGAACTGCAGGATGGAGCACACCATCTCCATGAAATCCATGACTGTGTTACTCCACCACCCCTTTATCTACAACCTTTAATGTTTTGTATTCAGTACAGTAATAATAATAATAATCATAATAATAATAATAATAATTTCTCATTTATATAGCAGTACAAAGCCTCGGGTATCTGAGCGCTGCTTATTATTACCCATGGTGTGTGGTGCTCATTTATCGACCTCAGAAGGATGAAAGGCTGAGTTTGGCCCTGCCAGGATTTGAACCTGCATTAGCAGACTCTGCACGGATGTCAAAGCAAGCGCACTCGCTGTGCCACTTGCCCGGCTAATGTAGACCATTGACTACATTAGAACAAATGCAAGATTCTATGACTTCACTAACGAGGATTTCAGTCTTCCCAATTAGCACAATGGTTTTCTACGTGGGGCCAGGCAAACCTAGACATCCAAGGTCATTTCTACAGTCTTCAAAAGATAGCCAGCATTGATGTCCAACCTTAATAAAATTAAGACTTCAAATTTTGATCATTCGTTTGAAATAACCTTTGTTTTTGATATATGGCTATACTTTTGTCAGTGTAGGCATATTTCTAAATAACTTTGTAAAGTCAGCAGAATACAATATTTATCAGTAAATAGAACATTAGTTGCCAATTTTCAATTCTACATTCTGAATGCAAGCATATAATTCAAAACAAAGTCTTCCTCATAACTTCATAAACCCTAGTACTGATTATAGAGGGCTAGTCTCTCCCAAATCAGTATACTTCTTTTACTGACATCATTCACCATACTATATATATCAATTACCTCATATATTTTGTTTAACCCTTCATCTCTTTCCTACTTCTATCCCCAATCTGCTTCTTTCCCCCTCATCTCCCCATTAATTTACATCTTCTGTCATGTAGCACATCTTTTTTTTTTCTACGTATCCTACTTGTTGATTTTACATGACCATATATGTTGCTTGAATTTTTTACTAACTACCATTCATAACACTAACAAGGTATTCACCCCCAGATTTCCCATCAGCTAGGTTCATACCCACACTTGACATACAACCATTTCCAATGTGCTATACCTATTTATTTTGCTTATATCTTTGTTCAATAGCCATAGGATGTTATAGTATAGAATGCCACAGGTTCAGCTATCAAATATATCTCCTAATACGACAGACAGTGGTACCACAACACCCAATGTTCTCAGCACCTAAAAACATGAATGCTCAAAGGACTTATATAAACAATGGAAACCTGAAAGACAACAAGTTTCAGCAATATAACAGTCAACTTTATTAACTCATTTGCTCTACAAAACATCTCATGTGACTTTTCAATTAAGTTAATTGACCCCATAGCAGTGCTCCTATTTAGAATGTCCAGTATATACATCACCTCAATAAAGGAGACAAACATATCTATATAAATAAAAATGTAAATGTTTGTTTGTTCAAAATCCGAAATCTCCGAAAGTTCTTCACTGATTGCATTGAAATTTTGACACAACATTGCATTCGAATATGCACATGTTTTTATATACCTACTATACATAGATGTCATACCTGTGACAGGTAAAAACATGCTTTTCTGTCGATGTAATAGCAACACACGCTATACTGAACATTTTACTGCAAAACAGTGCCATCTGTCGAACGTAAAAGCAACACATGCTATTTTACGATTCCATTTCAATGTTTCTGATTTAGAATGGCTCAAATACGTGCCGAGGAAGCAGCAGAGCGACGTGCAGCCAGACTTTTTTAAGGTGCACGGTTGCCAGCACGGCGATCGCGTTCTGCAGCTTCAGATCTGCTTTGTTCTTAACAGAATGAACGTGACAGGCTGAGAGTGGCTGCAAGAAGTCAACGAGAAACAGCACATCAGCGTCAAACACGACTCCGTGCTCAGCAATCACATCATTACAATCGCCTTGCATTCTGGTACAACCCAGCTGATGATTACAGTTTGAGCTTGCATATTCTCATCGGCACCGTGATTGAAGTGTGTCCTTATTGCAAGGCTCTGAAATTTAATGGAGAAACAGAAGGAATGTGTTGCGCCGCCGGGAAAATTAAACTGCCTCAACTTGGAGAACCGCCAGAGCCATTAAAAACAACCCACAAGCATTGGCAAAGTAAACATATTAGAAACGTGCGCTTTCTCTTTTCTTTCTTTTCCATTCAACCAGACTGAGCCACAGCAACGCGTGGCCGGGGACAGCTAGTTACTTATGTTTTTTATGACGGGTGTTCCACCAACAGGTTTCTCATATATGATATCAAAGTCTACTTTTTGGGAACTTTGTCCAGAATGTCTATTAATTCAAACTGAACTTGCAATATAACTCAATTGTAGTATGTGTAAATGCTAAGCACAAGCAGTGATTCCTTAGCATTTACGCATACTGCAATTGAGTTATCTTGCCTCTCCTAGGGCTCTACTCGACCACACTCTGCTGCAGCCCAGTCTTTCAGGAAGTTCACCGGAAGACTGGGTGAGTAGATTGGTCTAACTCATTACTCCTGTGGTATAAATTTTGATCCGCCTGTGTGAGTATCGACATTTACGCTCTGATGCTCTGACACTTATTGTCTCCTTGTATCATTATTAGGTTTGTCACGTGGCCCCCACTACAATATTGGAGAGGTTAGTTATTTTGACTTTTTACCAATCACTGTTGATATATTCGAGTTCACTCAAATCTCTAAATAGATGTTCACTCTCATTGCCCTATAGGCTCTACACAAAGGACGTGATTCTGATTAGGAACATTAAAGCTCTAACCCTGAAGATGGATCAATGATCCGAAACACGTTGGTTATTCTAACACTCAGAAGGGGCTTTTTTGTATAGATGAGTTACCTCAATAGACTGATTATGCGAAAGTATATGCATACCTAAGTCTGTTGCTACATTGCCTGATATTTGGGCATATCTTTTTATGCTTTATACCCAAACAATGGAGTTGGAGGTTTTGTTTCACCTGTATAACATGTACAAAAAACTCTTATTGTTGTCAAGAATAACATTGAAAATTGTGTTTGATTGACAATTATGTTTCACTTGAAATTGAGATTGAATTTCTTGAAGGTTACTTACCAACCAGTATATTGATTAAACTTGATACAAGATAAAGAAATATTAAGTTCATATGTCTGCCATCCTGGCGAAGGTACATACGTTAAATAGCAAACTGTAAGTGGGACATTAGTTCCCGAAGGAGTGCATAGGGCTCACTGTGTAGCAGTACATGGTTCTGGTTTTGTGTGATTTTCTTGTCCCAAGTGGCTTTGTGACGTCAGCCCGTCTGCACCTGAAACAACCAGTAGACACTCTTTGAATTTGCTAGAGATAAAGGTCCAATGAAATAATAAACTCTGAATGAGTCATTAGTCAGATCTGTGCGCCCCTATATCCCCTATTTTAAGCTAAATATTTTCCCAAAGAGCTTGCAGCTAAATGCCTGTTATGTAGATGTGTAGTGTGATTTTGCTAAAAAGCTATATATATTTTATGAATATGTATTTGCCTGTAGACACCTGATGATTTTTCATAAACCAAAACATGTTGTGTGTCAATCAGGTATAGCCAATCTACATTATTCAAGCAACTATTATTAGGTTATCGAATTTCTGAGAAAACAAGTGACATAATTGAAATGAAAAAAACTCATTAAAGGTGACAAAAGGGTTGGAAAACGCATGATGGTTATTTGTTTCTTCATATAAACTGGGTGCCACTACAAGATAATTATTCTCCCATATTTAACCAGCGTTACAATCCTGAGTACGGATAATAAGAGGCAGACAGCCATTCATTTATGCTAAAAAGAGCAACTTAAAACCATTTGAATGAACTTGGCAGTGACTGCTGCAGTGCTGCTTCTTCCAGGTCTACAGAAAAAAGTTCAGTCCGCCATCTTGGATTTCATTGCCAATTCTCTATGGGGCTATTTGGTCAGAGGTTAGTGTTCACTGTTCTCTTGGCTTACCAATGATGACTGGCTGTGTTTTTGCTTCCACTGATGGCTGCATGCTGCAGAAAAAGCCCCCTTTTCTGTTAATTTGTGATGTAGATGGGGGCACTTTGCCATTCGAAGTAACAGTGAGTAAAAGAGACGGAGAATAAGAAATAATGTGGTGGTAGAGAGTGAAGCAGAGCTAATACCAGTTGACATACAGGAAGATTGTATAAAATAAAAAGTATCGGAGGTACACAGATTGGATTATACACCAGTAGTGCTTCCTTGACTGCTTGTTAAGCAGAAAAATATTTGACAAGACTAAACTAATTTTAATTCTGACCCCCAAAGTCCTCTCCAGTAGAATAGCAGGCTAGTCACAGTAACACAGTCATAGAGATTACAGCGATACATCTGATATATCAGAAATGTCCCTGTAGGGACAGTCATTTGCATAGAGCTTCAGTTAACTCTTTGGGAGAGGAGGTCATCAAATGACACAACTAAAACGTTGGAAGGGAACCTATTTTTTTGGAAATCAAAATATTGCCATTCTTAACAAAAATTAGAGTAACTGATTTTCATGACAAAAAAATGAAAGTCGATAGTACGATGTAGAAAATGTAGCCAGTGTATTTTAAAAAAGCCCAGATCTGGCTACAGTGAGGTTGGACTTGAGATGACGGGAAAGGAAAATACAAATAGCATCACTCTGTTTATGCATATTTCTGTGGGTCCACAATTAGAGATTGTATTTTAAACACAGTCCAATCTATGCAAGTCTTTTAATATATGTGTAACATTCTGCACTATCATGTAACATCTGAGCCTGGAACACTAGAATGTAGAGCACTGCAGGTAGAATGGTAACAATATCCATATTCCATTAAAATGTGCATCTTTAGAAGCACAGAGTAACAGAAACAGAGCTGACTTGAAAGGAAGCCAGTGGGGCGTAGATAATCTCTTAAATAAAGAATAAAGAAGAAGAAAGAAACTCACCTGTCTGCTGTATCCTTTCAATATGGATACTTTTGTTTGGCGTTTATGGCTTCTTCTGGAATTTAAAACATCCAAAAGGGACCTAACTGAAGCACTGCAAAAGTGTATAATTTGTTTGCTCCATAGTAACGTCTGCTATCACTCATATGGTGCAACACTTCCAAGCCATGTATGATAAACAAAATGTGCATATTCTGCAGCTTTGTGTGGACTGACTGGTCCCCATTCTAAAATGATAGCCTTGCAAGCACTACATTGTTTAGAGTGAGCTTTCTGGAGTATAAACAAAGCCTGGGAAGTTCAGTCAGTAAGCTTACAGACAGAGCTCCTGCCAAAATGAAAGCAAATACAAACAATATGTATGCTTGGGTGTTCTCAGTAAGAGAGCGGGCAATGTGTGTGTCTGACCCCCGAAGAAAGGGACTTTTGTGAAAAGGATAAGATGTGCTGTGGATTGAGCTGTACATTTGCTTTTCTATGACAGGTTCTCGACCACCTACTGAAAGGGAAATATAAAATATGTTCATGTAACTGCTGAAAGTTGTGAATTCTTTCACATACTACTCAAAAGTAATGTGATGAACCTGAATTGGGTCAGAAAGGATATTGTAGTCCTAAAGGATTTTCTGGACATTTTTACAGACCTTGGGTTCAGTGCACGTGTCGGTCTCCACCTGTCACTCATAAAAGTGATAACTGAAAGCTGAATATCATACTATAAGACTTATAACACTTAAATAAATAACACACCATCGTGAAAAAGATATCAGGTTTAACGTGCACTATGATGAATAATTTAAAATGCCCCTGAATATTGAATGCATATTCCTTATTTTGATAAAAGTGAACATTGCAACATGCAGTCTGTTACCCTCGCAACAGTGAATGTGTGTGATGCTATTATGTTGAGTGGAAAATATATGATGCGCCCTTTCAATGTTGGGATGTGTAGTGTTCATATATGAAACAGGTTACTTACCTGTAACTCCTGTTCTCCAGCATTGGTATCTTTCATAGATTCACATGCTGTTTGAATATTCCCCCCCATCAGGCTGGGAATCCTCTGTAACGTTAAATTATTACATTAAATTATTATTAAATTAGCAGTTTACATTTAAATTATAAAAATGCAGTCACTTTAGTGCTGTATTACAGTAATTCTGGGTCATATTAGCCCAAAGCCAATTGACAGGTTTCCCTTAGCTCCACCCCCGGAGGCCATTTTCAGAATTTGGCAAGCGTGAGTGAACGTGGCACTATGATTCAAGAAGAGCCAAACGGAGTATGCGGGAGGATCGTATGGAATCTATGAAAGATACCAATGCTGGAGAACAAGAGTTAACTGTAAGTAACTTATTCCTTCTCCAGAATTGGATCTTTCAAAGATTCTCATGTCGTTTGAATAGATTATAATGCAGTACACCAGAAAAACAATTAGTGGAGTGAAGCTCACCTGAAGGAAAAACTCACCTCAAAATGACTCACCTCACCCTAACATGTTGGGTAGCACTGCCTGGTCGACCCTGAACCTCTCTGTGAAATCCAAGTTGACACAGCAGAACCATGTGAATGCATGCATCCCAGCACCAGCAGGGGAACACAGAAGAAGAAAGCCGTTGTAGCCGCAGAAACCCTTGTAGAAAGTGCTTGAGGCCTGCCAGGAAGAGGTCAGCTGATGAGAGTAGGAAAGGACAGCCACTGTGCAATCAATGACTTTCAAATAAGGTTGCCTATGCCAGATAGACCAAAAGTCGCAAATATCTGAGAGGACTTGCTTACTTGCTGAAAGTCCTAGTGCAAGAGACATGGAATTTCGGGGCTGGCACCACATCCAAGGAATGCAGACAGCGTTCCACAAGAGAGGAAGGGGAACCAAAGAAGACAGGCTCTTTAAGAATTGTGCAAAGAGCCCCCAGGGATATTTGGGAAGTCAAATAGAGAGACTTCCATGAGAGAGCCCAGAATTCACCCACATGCATTGCAGAGGTGATGGCAACCAACAGGGCAGTTTTCTAAGACAAAAACCATAGAGAGGCTTTGTGCATGGGCTCAAAAGGAGGCCTCATGAGTTTGGAGAGGACCACATTCAATTCACAAGCTGGAGCAGGGGCTCAAACAGTAGGGAACGAGCAGAACATCTCTTTGAAAAATCCCTTTTTGATTTTCTGAGAACACAGAGAAAGCATCCCAGGCGAATATGTAAATCTGGAAATGGCTGCAATTTATCCCTTGATGGCGAGGCCACGACCAGAAATCCAAATGGAGAAATACTTCCACTTGCTCTTGTAGCAGGAAACTGCAGAGGAAGCCAGGGTTTTAGATAGAACCTCATGACAGTCTGGAGGTAAAGGTATACTCCAAAACTCTAAGAAAGCAGGAGGCAGGCCGTCAGATTGAAATAGGACCGGTCATTCTGTAGCACTGCTTCGTGGTCTCTGGACAGCAGGTTGACGAGTGATGGCATCCTCATTGGTGGTGCTATTTAGAGGCTGAGGAGATCTGAGAACCAGAATTGCCTCTGACAAGATGGGGCCACCAAGATCAGCTTGCACTGATGGCATTTGAAAACGTCAATCGAGGGACGAGTGGGATTGGAAGAAATGCATACAGGAACATCCCCTCATAAGGGGATGTGAGGGCGTCCTCTAGGTTCCCTGCATGATGGAATCTGCTGGCAAAAGCACACATTTCTTGACTCCTTGGTAGCGCAGAAGTTGACATCCGGGGTTCCTCACCTGTTTAAGATGCTGTGGACATGGTCCTCCAGAAGTTCCCACTCATGGCAGAATTGCATCTCTCTGCTGAGGGAATCCACCTGTCTTGTGTTTCCCTGGCAGGTGGTATTAAATGAGGAAGAGATTGTGGGAAAGAACCAGACCTCAGGGCCTGAGCACCCTTCGACAGAACAGAGGACTGGGTACCACCTTGCTTAGGAATAGAAAACATTGTGGCTGTGTTGTCGATAAACACCCGACCATGGAGATGTGGTACAGAAGCAGGGTCTCGTATCCAAAGAGCGAGAGACTTGCTACCATTGTACGATGAGGAACTCTGGAGAGGTCTCATCCAAAGCTTGCAGTGCTGGATCAGGGTAATGCAAGATGACATCATCCCCAGCAGGGACTTCAGGATGCAGATTACGCAGATGGCTTTTGCGAAAGCCAGAGAGCCATTGCCAGAATGGTTTTCACTCTGTCCTCTGATGATGTAGCGATGCAAGACAGTGTGTCCAGATGAGCTCTCAAGAAAAGAGTGCATTGGGAAAGGGTCAAGCAGGATTTTGCACAGTTGACAGAGAACCCCAGTAATGTTAAGCACCGGATGGTGGTCTCTGTATGCTGAAGAGCCAGAGGAAGACACTTTGTCTGAACCAGCCAGTCATCGGGGTACAGGAAAACATGAATCCCCTAATGACAGAGATGAGCCACCACAGTGGCTAGGCATTTGGTGAACACCCTTGGAGTGGGAGCCAAAGGGCAAGGCCTTGAAGTGGAAGTGCTATCCCATGATGGTGAACCGTAGGAAACTCTGGTGCCCTAGTTGAAATGAAGTTCCTGTAGCTGGTTAGAACATGCTGGAAGGGAACCTTCTTGAAGTTTGAAGCCATAGGAATTTGTTGAGGAGACGCAAATTGAAAAACTTGGTCTCCAGCCCAAGGATGTATCATGAGTACACCCCTTGTCCTTGTTGATGAAATGAGATATGTGTGACTGCCCCCTTGGAGAGGAGCGACTGAACTTGTCGCAGCAGTAATGACAAGTACCTCTCGACCTTTGACAAGGGAGGCATAGAGGGCAGACACCCAATTAATTCTGGTGTGTGTCTCTGCTGGATTAACGCCAAAACCCCTTCGTTCGTGGTGATGGAATGCCACTGTTCAACGAACTTGGAGACACATCCTCCCACTAATGCATTGAAGTGGAGGGGCGGTATCAGAGCCTTATCAGGTCTGCTTGGTGAATTGGCCCCTGGTGTCTGAGGAGCCAAAGTGACACGGATTCCCCCTATAGGCTTTGGATTTCCCCTTGCTGCTGAGGCAGCACAGGTGTTGGACCGGTATGTCTGGGACCAATGTGAGGGTCTGTATTTGAGGGACATCCTTGAGAACCGCGTCTTTCTTGATCGAAGGCACTGATGCCGTTGCTGGAGTGTGCCCAGAAAATGGCCCATATCTGTGTCCTCTTTGATGGACTGAAGCGTGTCATCAGCCTACGTGCTGAACAGGTCCTCCCCGTCAAAGGGCATATCCACCACCTGCAACTGGACTTCTGGAGTGAAATTAGTGCCCTTGAGCCAGCCTTGTCGGTGGAGAACTGTGGCATTTCCCATCTGTCTGAATCTACTGTCTGCAATATCCACGGCTAATGAAATTGCGTAGTCTGAAGCAGCCTCCCCTTCATGAAGGAGATTGAAAGCTTCATCCTTCTTGTCATCCAGAAGAAAATCCAATACAGGGCCCATTTTATACCATAACTCCCCATTTTAGCGGAATAGGATAGCCATAGCATTAGCCGCTTTAATGGTGATTGCGGCAGTGGAGATGATATGTTTTCCAAAGGAATCAAGCTGCTTGCCCTGCTTGTCTGGGGTTGCTGTTGGTACTCTTGTTCAGAGGAGAATTGCCTAGCATTTTGGTGCTGGACTGCCCCAAGGCAGGACAAAGACTGATATGTTTAGGATATTTCTCCTATGTGAAAGATAGTGAGCTAAAGACTCTGGGTAAGGGTCTTGTAACCAGGACTCATGTCTGGCAGAGAGTCTCCCAGGAACCCCTTATTATTTGCATATTTCAAGTAACTTTGGGTCTCACCCTAAGTTACAAGGGGAATCCAGACGTGGACCCCTTGCTCATGTAACGCTCACCTGGTATCCACGGGGACGTCACTTAGCCTGTTCTGACCTCTTACGACCTCGAACCCTTCCCTGGAGGCTATTCGACTGGAGACTGGGCCTGAAACACAGGATTGGTAGAGTTTAACTCCCTATTGTCTCTGTGTGATTGAACCCCTTCTTCCCTGGGGTCCAACCCTTCCCTTTGATCCACACCTCACCTTGTTTTCTTGGAAAGTGTGCTCTCCGTCCTGCCTTCAGCGCAGGGGCACGTTGATTGATGCGGGCTCGTTGCTGCCTAGTTACTTCACTGGCAAGAGTCTGACAGGTAATTATAATGAGTCTTTTGAACAGTTCTCTAACTTTGTTCCTTTCCTTCCTTAGATGATGGCCGGCGTCCGGGGATGGCGGCGTGCTGCTGAGATGAGTAGCGCTGAAGGTGAGTGAGAGCGCGATGCACCCCTTTCGTATTTGCATTGAACTGAGTTCTTTTTCTGTGTCTTTTAGGTGCTGCAACGTTTTAGGTGTGGATGCGGTTATGAAGAACAAATGCGGTGGGTAAGCATGGTATGCGGCGCCTCTAGATGTTTCCACGCTAACCTGGAGTGTCTTTTCCCTCTTGCAGATGGATGAGAAGTTCCAGAGACAGAGTTCCCCCAGAGTGGCTGGGATTCAGGTAAGCGTTTGAAGCTCGTACAGTATTTAAAAATAAGCGAAGATTTGCAGAATGCTTACTAATGACTTTTTCTGTTCTTTTCCCTTTTCCTTAGGAAGCGGCGTGCCGGGATGGGAATGACACCGCCGAAGATGCCCGCAGAACAGAAGAAGCAATGACTGATTGGCAGAAGCGCCGCAAGGTAAGGCTGTTCCTAACGGTGTTCTTGTTCTTGCTGAGCTGAGCGCAGAAGAAAAATGCAGGCCTACTGGAGACCGATCCGAACACAGTGAGTGTCACGCTGCAGGTGCAGAAAACGCAAAGCATGTTTCTCAGCCTGGGTGTGGCTTAAATAGTCTTTGGGTATCCCAGGTGCCTCTGGGCTGAACCACACCCAAAAGACTAGACCGCACATGCAGTTCTGGGAACCGAAATATGTGGGGGCATCCATCTTGTCCCCATCAATGCACTACAAGTCCAATCCCCAATGTTATCCTATGGGAGTGAGTGAGTCTGGTGCCACAAGCGCCAAGTCTGACTCCAAGTGGGTCTTTGGAGGGATGGAGAGGCCCTTGAGGGCCATGTAGGTGATTGTGGCCTGGCTCCAGCCTGACATCTTGGAGGGCTGCGGACATGAGGGGCAGGAATCATGACAGCACTCCCCCCCCATGGCCCCTCTCAAGGTGACTCTTCTGCCTGGTCCTGGTTTGGTTGGATGGTTTTGATGAAATCGTCTAAGCAAGCGAGGTGCATGGATGTACTCACAAGGCTCCCATGTCCTGTCTTGTGGACCATACCCCTTCCAGTCTACTAAATAGTATAATTTGGATCTGATGTACTTTGAATCTAGAATGTCCTTGACTTCGAATTCTGGCTCCCCGGCGACTACTACTGGCTCCGGTGGCGTTGCTACCGGGTCCCAGGTTGAACAGGTTTAAGGAGAGACATGTGGAACACAGGATGAATTTACATGTTTGAGTCTAGTCTGACCGCCACAGGATTTATCACGGAGGTGACGGTGAATGGACCTAGGTATCTTGGACGGAAAGTTCGGGCTCCTTTAATGGACACGTGTTTAGACGCCAGCCAGACTTTGTCTCCCACTTGGTAGTTGGGGGCCTTTGCTCGGTGTTGATCAGCAAACTTCTTTTGGCAATTCTTAGCTTGAAGTAGGTGTTCAGCTGCCCTTTTAAAGGTTTGAGAAATGGTTGTGTGCAAGGTTTTGACTGCTGGCATTTCCAGGGTTGTAGGAACGTCCAACTCAGAAGTACATGGGTGCCTGCCATACATGGTATAAAAGGGTGTCTGCCCAGTGCTGGTGTGTAGGGAATTATTATAAGCATATTCAGCTATCCATAATAGGTCAAACCAGCTTCCTTCAGCTTGGTGTAACAAGCAACGCAGATACTGCTCGAGCGTCTGATTTGTCCTCTCAGTTTGACCATCTGTTTGGGGATGGTGACTGGTGGATAGCCGGATGTCGATCTGGGTCATAGAGCAGCATTTTCTCCAGAAGTTAGATCCGATTTGAGTACCTCGGTCAAAGACCAAAACTGAAGGAAACCCATGGAGCCGTACGATGCCTTCAAGAAATACCTTTGCCAGAGTGGAAGCTTTTGGGAGCCCCTTAAGAGGAATGAAATGTGCCATTTTTGAAAATAGGTCCACGACCACAAGAATAGTCTTAAACCCTTGACTGGATGGTAAGTCAGTAATAAAATCGAGGGACAACGTGTGCCAGGGTGCTGGTGGGATTTCCAATGGTTGTAATAGCCCAGCCGGTTTCTGCTTGGATGACTTGTTTTGAGCACACACTCCACAAGATAGGATGAATTGGATAATGTCTTTACGCCACGTGGGCCACCAATAATTTCGTTTTACTCTGGCTAGGGTTTTAGCAATTCCGGGGTGGCCCTCGATCAAGGAATCATGATAACCGGACATGACTTGTTCTCGTAGTTCTTGGTTTGGTAAGAATAAGCGATTCCTGAAGTAGGTCAACTGATCTTTTATCATCTAATGTTCTCCTTGTGCACTCCACCCTTGTGATTGCTTCGGCTCATCAGGTTTTGGATTTCTTCATGTAATTCTTTCTGAGTTATGGTTGCTGTGATTCCTAGGAGCTTGTCACTCGGTATGATTGCTATTGGGTCAGGGGTCTGATACCCTTGCTCTTCCACCCCCATACAGGAAAGGGCATCGGCCTTCCTGTTTTTCACCCCTGGTCGAAATGTAATCACATAGTCATATTCAGCAAAAAAAAGAGCCCAACATAGTTGTCGTGAGGATTGGGTATTTGCCGTTTTTAGGCACTGGAGGTTCCGGTGGTCAGTAATTACGGTGATTGTGTGTCTGGTGCCCAAGAGGTAGTGCCGCCATGCCTTAAAGGCTGACTTAATGGCCAGGAGTTCTTTGTCTCTGATAGCATAATTGAGTTCAGGGGTGTGAATTTATGGGACCAGAAGGCAACATGGTGTAACTGGCCCGTTTCGGGGTCCTTTTGTGAGAGGACGGCTCCCATAGCCACGCTTGAGGCGTCCGTTTCTATCAGGTATGGGAGATCAGGGAGAGGGTGGCATAAGATTGGGGCAGATGTGAATCTTGCTTTGAGTTCCTGGAAAGCCTCCTCGGCTTCTGTTGTCCACTGGATCTTTTTGTTGCTTTTCCTTAGTAATGACGTGATGGGATGCACGATTTGCGAAAATCCTGGGATGAACCGGCGGTAGAAGTTTGCAAAAACCAGCATACTTTGAACCCCCTTGAATGAATTTGGGGATGGCCAGTTCAGGATAGGATCTACCTTGTGTACATCCATTTGGATTCTATTCAGGCTGAGAATAAAGCCCAGGAATTCCACCTCGGAGACGTGGAATGAGCACTTTTCGAGCTTGGCGTAGAGCTGGTGTTGACAGAGTTTCTCCAATGCGGATCGGACGTGTTTAACGCGGTCCTGCTTTGATGCGGAATATACTAGGATATCGTCGATGTACACTAGTGCACAGACATCAATCAATTCCCGTAGGACATCGTTCATGAAGTATTTAAATGCAGCAGGCGTGTTGCAAAGGCCAAAGGGCATTAATTGATATTCGTACAAGCCGTATTTGGTGCGAAAAGCGGTTTTCCATTCGTCCCCCTGTTTTACGCGAACAAGGTGATATGCCTCCCTCAGGTCTAGTTTTGTGTAGATTTGAGCATCTTTGACTTGATCAAGCAATTCAGGGATCAGTGGCAGGGGTAGCAATTTTTTACAGTAATCTGGCTCAGTGCGCGATAGTCGATGCACATTCTCAAGTTCCCCTCCTTTTTCGGTACGAAGAATAGAGCACTGACTGCTGGAGACTTCGAGGGAAGGATGAACCCGTTGGCCAGGTATTGGTCAAGATAGGCCTTCAGGTGCTGGTTTTCTGGTTCCGTGAGTGCATAAATTCGCCCACAAGGGATTTGTGCGTCGGGTATCAGGTCGATTTGGCAATCGTATGGTCTGTGCGGTGGCAGGGTATTAGCCTGTTCTTTCTGAAAGACATCTTGAAAGTCCTGGTATTCACTTGGTAGGGTGCCGATTGCCACAGTCGCAAGCGTGGAGGTTCTGGTGTCTATTGGTTGTTTCACTTGGCGATAACATGTGCTCTTACTGCGTGCATCCGAGATGGTTGTTGGTGATTGATCAAGACCACAGATACTGCAAAATGGGAGGTCTGTAGTTAACTTTCTTTGCTCGACAAGTGGACCCCTACACTTGCCGGGCTGGGGAGTTTTCCGATTCCTTGATGGTATCTTCCTTGTCCGTGGCCCCTACCATCCTCCTCGGTGGCTTCACAGGGCACTCTTTAAGGAAATTACCTGACCTTCCACAGTACAGACATAACTGCTGCTGTCTCCTTTTATCCCTTTCTGCTTTAGTCAAGGGTTATCTGACCCCCCCAATTTGCATTGGTTCTCCTGAACCTTCCGTTGTTCGGGCAGTATTGTCCTTTGAATGCACATACATAGGGCGAGGGTCCGGTCTGGTTCGATCTGCTCTTCGGTCCTGCAACCTATGATCCAGTTGAACAACAAGGTCAATGAAGTCTGAGCAGTCTTTCGGGGGGTTCACTACTTGTGCGAGAACATCCTTGAGCTCCCCCTGCAAACCCTGATGAAATAACGTGGTTCTCTTCTCCACTGGCCATTCTGCTTCAACTACGAGTCTATTGAACGTGGCTATGTATGTTAATAGGTCTTCATTCCCTTGGCGTAGGGACAGAAGTTCGTTGTCTAATGCCTGCCCATGAGTACGACGGGCGAACAGCTTTTCCATCTCCTGCTGAAAGCCCCTGAAGTCATGCAGCAAAGCATCGTCTTGGGCCACAAAGGGTACAGACCAGTACGCGGCACTACCACTCAGGTAGGATAGCACAAAAGCGACCCGTGATTGGTCATTCGGAAAGGCCCCTGGCCTACAAAGGAAGTGCAGGTGGCACTGGTTCATGAATGTTGCAAACCTCTTGGTATCCCCCGTAAATCGTTCGGGCGGGGCCAATGGAACTGCCCCAGGAAGGGTTATCTGAACGGGATTGGCTGATGGCCCTGGCATCGAGGGCACGCTTCCCGGCAATGGTGCATATCCTGCTTGTGACTGGAGAAGTTGCCTGCTTAAATCATCAGTGCGTTCTTTGGCTACTATCAGCTCTCTCCTCAGGGTGTTGGTCTCTTGTCTGGCTGCATGTACTTCGGAACGTAGCTGCCCCAACATGTGGGCTAACTGGTCAGTTTCTGATGTTTCCATGACGCCCAGGTGGATTCTGATGTGAGGCTTTGCGTTCTGTAACGCTCACCTGGTATCCACAGGGACGTCACTCAGCCTGTTCTGACCTCTTACAACCTCAAACCCTTCCCTGGAGGCTATTCGACTGGAGACTGGCCTGAAACACAGGATTGGTAGAGTTTAACTCACTTTTGTCTCTGTGTGCTTGAACCCCTTCTTCCCCGGGGTCCAACCCTTCCCTTTGATCCACAGCTCACCTTGTTTTCTTGGATAGTGTGCTCTCCATCCTGCCTTCAGCGCAGGGGTGCGTTGATTGATGCGGGCTTGTTGCTGCCTAGTTACTTTACTGGCAAGAGTCCGACAGGTAAGTATAATGAGTCTTTTGAACAGTTCTCTAACTTCATTCCTTTCCTTCCTTAGATGATGGCCGGTGTCCGGGGATGGCGGCGTGCTGCTGAGATGAGTAGCGCTGAAGGTGAGTGAGAGCGCGATGCGCGATGCACCCCTTTTGTATTTGCATTGAACTGAGTTCTTTTTCTGTGTCTTTTAGGTGCCCCAACGTTTTCAGCGTGGATTCCGGTTATGAAGAACAAATGCGGTGGTTAAGCACAGTATTTGGCACCTCTAGATGTTTCCACCCTAACCTGGAGTGTTTTTCCCTCTTGCAAATGGATGAGAAGTTCCGGAGACAGAGTTCCCCCAGAGTGGCTGGGATTCAGGTAAGCAATTGAAGCTCGTACAGTATTTAAAAATAAGCGAAGATTTGCAGAATGCTTACTAATGACTTTTTTTCTGTTCTTTTCCCTTTTCCTTAGGAAGCGGCGTGCTGGGATGGGAATGACACCGCCGAAGATGCCCGCAGAACAGAACGAGCGATGACTGATGGGCAGAAGCGGCGCAAGGTAAGGCTCTTCCTAACGGTGTTCTTGTTCTTGCAGGAGCTGAACGCAGAAGAAAGATGCAGGCCTACTGGAGACTGATCCAAACACGGTGAGTGTCACGCTGCAGGTGCAGAAAACGCGAAGCATGTTTCTCAGCCTGGGTGTGGCTTAAATAATCTCTTGGTATCCCAGGTGCCTCTGTGCTGAACCACAACTAAAAGACTAGACCGCACATGCAGTTCTGGGAACCAAAATATGTTGGGGCATCCATCTTGTCCCATCAATGCACTACAAGTCCAATCCCCAATGTTATCCTATGGGAGTGAGTGAGTCTGGTGCCACAAGCGCCAAGTCTGACTCCAAGTGGGTCTTTGGAGGGATGGAGAGGCCCTTGAGGGCCATGTAGGTGATTGTGGCCTGGCTCCAGCCTGACATCTTGGAGGGCTGGGGACATGAGGGGCAGGAATCATGACAGCTCACTATTCTTAGAGAGGCACAGCTACACCCTACTGATGAGGTTCAACCAGACCTAAACACGTCTCTGGGGTTGCTGTTGGTTGTTCAGAGGGGAATTGCCTAGCATTTCGGTGCTGGACTGCCCCAGGGCAGGACAAAGACTGAAATGTTTAGGATATTTCTCTTTTCACAATGAAAACATTATGTTTTGAAGTACACACATTTTTCGCAGAGATGGAGTACAACTTACATCTTACTTATGCCGGCAATCAGATTTTTCTGCGAAATATACAAAATGCATTACAACCTTTCTTGGAATTATAGCAATCCATTTTGCAGTAGGTGTTGACCATTTTAAGTTTTCAAAACACAAAAAAACACCACAAAAAGGCTCTTTTCAGAGCCACCACTTCCTCCCAGTGAAAAGTGCAATGGTTGTGACAGGGCAGCACCGCAAAGAATTTAGAGGTCCGCGGACATCCACGCTGTCCCCGAACATTTTGAACACCAAGAAAGGGCTAAAAAAATTCCAAAAAGTATGTAGATCGCCAGGGACATAGTGTGGGACATGTGCAAGGTGGAACTTTCCCAGGAAAATACCTTGGACTGCTCAGAAAAACACTATTTAGGTGTCCGGTGGCCCGGACAGTGTTTCTTACGCTTAGCATGGGTACGGTCACATGATGATGTCGAAGACACGTTGGCGAATGGGACGGCTGTCCGTAGGATACCAAATGCAGGGGGTCGGGTCTACGCATGCGTGCGGGTGTTCTACGGACAGTGTTGCAGTCCACGCACTAATAAAAAGTGCGACACACGTACAGCGGACAGTTGCAGACAGGCACGATGTTCATAGGGCCAAGGGTGTGCTACGCATGCGCGCGGGTGTTCTATGGACAGTGTTCAGGTCCCCGAACAAAACAAATGTGCATCAGAACTTTGCGCACAGGCGTACGGGCTATGTGTTCTATGGACATATTAATTCTGGTTACGGACAATGCGAACAGGGGAAATGTTCTTAGGACACTTTATTTTGCATAGCTACGAACAAGCGGATGTATTTAGTGTTCTGCAGACACCCCCATTTTGACTACGGCCAATTTAAACAGGTATAGTGTTCTTAGGACACCCCCATTTTGGTTAATTACGGACAGGCAGACGTCTTGTGTGTCCTAAGGACACCTCCATTTTGATTGCCAACAATACGAACAGATATAGTGTCCTTAGGACACCCCCATTTTGGTTAATTGAGGACATCCCTGACAGCGGCGCTGACCGCGGTCACCCTACCTGCCTTTTGCCTTTTAAAAAAAAATAACACACAGAGGAATATAATATAAGTCTGTGTCGGGCACCCGTGCTGTGTGCGCTTCATTACAGCAAGCTCTTTATCGTTCAAACTGACACCGGCAACACCGGAATTGGAGCTGTCTTGTCCCAGTTAGATGACAAAGGAAGAGAACATCCAATCATATTCATCAGTAGACAACTTAAGGGTAGGGAACTTAGGTGGGCTACTGTTGAAAAGGAATGTTTTAGTATTGTTTGGAGCCTTAGGCGTTTTAGACCCTACCTACCGGGTCTACCTTCAAGGTCCAAACCGATCATAAGCCCCTGAAGTGGCTTATGCAGATGAAGGGTGAAAACCCAAAACTGCTCAGGTGGTCCATTAGTCTGCAAGGACTAGACTTTACCATTGAGCACAGACCAGGTAAGAGTCACGATAATGCAGATGGCTGTTCCAGAAGGTATGTTGACCGTCTGGATGATGGTGTCTATCCCGTGGGAGATTGGGGACTACACTGTGCTTAAGAACCAGCTCGCATCACCTCCCGAGAAGCTAGGCCTTGATTGCTCGTCCATTGCTACCGTAATAGAGAATCTTGGCAGGGGTCTCTGTGCCTGCCCTCTACCATATAGAGAGCGGAAGTGCAGACCACCCCCCCTCCGGTCTTTACAATGATATGCAGAAATAAATTATGATGAACTTCACTGCACTATGCAATTGGTTTCAGGTAAGAAGGCATGAGCTGGTGAGATATAGATTACTCAAGAGGTTGCTATTACATATGTCAGATTTGTTGCATGCTCTGCTTGAGGACAAACTGGAGTTATGTAAGATTTTTGATTCACCGCCGTGTATGGTTTTGAAATTTCTTAACATGATGCGTGTAAGCCCGGCATACACTGAACGCTGGGATGCACTGCAGCGAGATTGGGAAACAGAGTTAAATTGTTATAGTTCAATGGAACATTGGGAATGTGCAATGAGAGCGGGCTTTAGAGCAAGATTGGATTTGAATTTGAGACTAATTCATCAGAAGATACTTGGGCGTCTATATTGGACACCTGTGCGCATGCACAAACTTGGATTGTTCGATAAACATCTGGGGTGGGTTTGTGGAATAGAAAAAGGCGCTCTTTTGAATGCCTTATGGGACTGTACAAGAGTTCAAAGTTATTGGAAGGATGTTTTAGACAGGTTAGACTTGATAATGTGTCCATTCCTAGATCACCTATGCCGACGATCCTACTATCCGAAGTGGACAGGTGTGATCACTCGCAGTCATTATCGCTGGATACATAGATCGCTACTAGTGTTGGTTAAGCAGATATTGAAGGTCTGTTAAATGAGGAAAAAACAGCTGGTGGATGACTGGGTGAATGAATTGTAGATATTATCTAGTTTTGATAAATTCATGTTTTCAAGGCAAGATAGGACTGAGGAGTATTTGGATCTGTGACATCCTTTAATGAGTTATATGGGTAGTTTTAGACTAGCTATTTATGCTGTAATATATATAATGGGGGGAGTTGGATGGTGTGCTATGTTTGGGGTGGAATATGTTTATGTTTGTATTTCCTGTGTTTAGGTTCAATTTAGCTCACAATAAACTGTTATGACTACATTATTCTTTTGAGACATAATATGAGATATTATTTAGTATATTTATTTATTATAATTATCAATTATTAGTAATGACTTTTAATTATAAGGCTGAACTATAAGGCATGGATTTTATTTACAGTGTATGTCTGGTTGTAAATGCTCAATTGTTTTGTTCCTTTGAAAATAAAAATTAACATAAACAAGAAGTACGGTTCACATGCTTTGTTTGCACAATAAGGCTGACAAAAGTAATTAAACCACAAACCAAGTCTCTCGCGCCAGCTGCGATGCCTCTCAAAGCAGGTTTTCAAGAGGTTTGTGGACCCTCAAAAGCCTCTCAATAGAATGCTGTAGAATTCCCTGGGGCTCTCTAACCCTGTTGGTAATTCTTGTTCCACAAAACTACCACAAGTGAGTCTTGTACCGTTAACAAAACCGATGATATAGGTACAATTTCTTTGGGGCCTTCCACTGTTGATTGCTCTAGACTATGTGAATCTTGTTCCTCCGCCCACCTTCTATTCCTCCCTAGGGCCAATGTGGCCCACTGGAACCTTCCTTTCACTCTAGCAAGGGATTTTCCCTCCTTGACCCCAATCATGGTCTTACCACCTGGCCTGAATCCTTCTTTATTGGCTCCTTCTGCTCTGCATGTTGCCTCCTCCTCACTTCTAATGTTACCACTTTCTCCTCCTCTCTACCACCTTCCCCTCTGAATGTTATCTTCTTCACATCCTGATGCGTGACTAGAAGATTCTCCCCATATGCCCCCTGGCTGCATCATCCACTAGCTCGAGGAGAGGGGACTGAGCCAAATGCCGGAACTGGAGGATGTGAATCCCATTGGCGCTTCTCATCAGAACTAATCTGAAGCTAATCCAATTTAGTAAGCAGTATCTGGTGAAGGAAACAACGTTGAATAAAAAATTATTAAAATTGATTCCAAATTAATTATTCTGAAGGAGTAAACAGAGAATTTAAAAATACCCCTTCTCTCCACTCACTCGTCACAATCCTAAAATGATGCCTGTTGGTGCGTCAGAACAAAATTAGGCACTGGTAGCATCAGAGGCTCTCTGACAGCAGGAGGCCTGATATTACGCACTCAGCATCCTTGGCAACCTGGCATGCGTGTGTGTTTATGGGGCCGGCCGCCCAATTTAATATGAGGATGCTGTGCACTGTGGTACTTCTTCTGTTCCTCCACTGGGAGATTTATTCGTTATTGTACTGCGGTGGTCAGAGTAGCTGGTTGTGGAAGAATGGACGTCCCTGCAGTGGCTCTCTCCCAGTGGGTGCTGGAGTTGTAGAGCGATGCTGGATGGTGCTGTGCATTTGGAAAGAGGGAGAGGTGGACACGGCATAGTGAGTGCAAGCCAGCCCCCACCATTTCTTGCATCTCTCAGAGGGGTTTCTAGGAATATATGCTTTGCAGCAGGAAAAACACAGGCTTCGGGATCATAAAGGATACAGGAGAATTTGGCAGCCCATGCACTACACTGAGTCAAATTATTCTTATACAGCAGTAAATAAAGAGAAGAACATGCATCAGGGGAGGCCCTCAAGAATAAGATTGGAATGTTGGCGCCAGAGGTCTCCTTCATGTGACAGGATTTTCAGAAAACAGAGGAATGGATAACAACATTGGTAAGTGAGTTTCAGGAAGTGCAATCCCAAGTGAAGACTTTGGTCCAACAGACACACGGTCTGGAAGAACAAGCAAAGGATGTAAAAGGAGTTTCCTGCAGAACATTGGTCAGGGTGGTTGGCAGGTGAGAGTTGTACACCTTAACATCTTATTGAGAATAGGGTGACTAAGGTGATGGCGAATTTCTGTCTCTCCAACTTATTTATGATGGAGAGGGCCCGTTGGTAACAGTGAAGAAGCCTTTGCTGGGGGCATCCCCCAGGGCCATAATCATTAAGCTGCTCAACTATAGAGATAGGGACTACGGGCATCATTATGAGTACAGTGTTGCCTAAAAAAAATGAAGTAACGTGGTGGTAATTCCATTGCCGCCACATGAATGCACCGCCATACCATACGTTTGGTTCCAAGGTGTTGGATGAACCCTCAGCAAATTTACAGGCAAAATCAGCAGAATTACTGCCAGTGGTAATTATGTCGAAAATCCCTATAGACTCCGAAAATGCACTACCACCACTTGGAAATCCGTGGTAAATCCGTTGGACCAAGTGGCAGTAACAGTAATTCAGTTTGTGGTATTTCAGCAGATCTACCACTGGTATACTGCCAAGCTCACAATGAGGCCCCATATCCTGAAGACCTAAAGGGAGAAAGTGCTATTTCATCTCCATAACCAAAGAATATATCTGTACCCAGATTATACACAGGTGGCAAAAAAAGCCAGGCATTTCTTTGAGGAAGTCAAGCACTGACTGCATGGCCTGTTGATTAAATAGATGTTTTATTCCCTGCCAAACTGGAGAAGATGGATGAAGAGCACTCCCTATTATTCTTGACCAGCAGGAGGCATGGGATAGGCAGAAAGACCTGAATTGATGCAAAGACCTGAAAGGCATAGGCCACCTGGACCAGATTTGTTCATTAGGGACTGGTGAATGGAGGAGACAGAAGAGGATGGAGCTCTGGATCGGTTGAAACCATAAGAACTGACTGTTGATTAGCATTGTATTTGTATTTATCGATTCATAAAGCACTTTCGTCAAAGCGCTGGACACTAAAAATCAGTACAATATAATGCATTGTTAACATAAAAACCAAATGAAAGAAAAATTCAAACATATTAGTGCGTTTTAAGTTGTTTGCGAAAAAGGGAATAGGTAAGGGTAGCCCTAATGTGGAGTGGCAGATGGTTCCAAAGTTTGTGGGCAAAGAGAGAGAAAGAGCGAAAGGGATATTGGCCACAGGGTGGCCTTTGAACAGATAGCCGAAAGAGTGATTGGGACCAAAGGGAGCAGGGAGGAACATATATAGATACACAAGAGCAAAGATAGGGAGGAGCGAGCCCATAAAGGCATTTGAAAGTGATGCAAAGAAAGCGAAGCAGAAGTTGACATTCAAACGATACCCAGTGGAGAGAGTATAAGGAGGAAATAATCGAAGCAGGAGGAGAGATTCTGCACAGAGAGCGAATAGCGGAATCAAAGACAGAACGAAGAGGGGCCAGATGAGAGGCAGAAAGGCCAACAAGAAGACCAGAACAATAGAGCTTGCCTAATGAAGTACAATACGAATCAAGCTCTGGTGTTTGCGCCTTTTGTGGAATCTACTTGGCTGCAGTATAGGAATTGTTAGTGTGATAGAGGGAAGGCAGATGTAAATTATGTGTCGTTGATCTTGCAGGCTGGAGGTTCCAAAGTCCTAAGTGTGTCTATGATTTTAGGTAGTGTCACATATGGCCTCGAAAACACACCAACTCCTAAAGACGTTTCAGGGGTTTAATTTATAATTTGAATAGGGTCCACCTAAGGGCCCTCTTTCTCTCTCGTTACCCACGGGTCTCTCCCCACCCTAACCCAGACTTCCCTAAATCCCAAGGTGGCCACTAGAGATCAGTAACTGCTACTGTGTAGAATCTGACTAGGACTATAACCACAGGCAGCAGCATTTTTGTTTAAATATAGAACCTGAGATTAGATCCTGCATCTGCCCTCTTTCAGCTCCCCTGTAATCTTTTATATTGTATGTAGGACAAATTAACTATATTCAGTTTATTTCTATGCACTCCCAGCTGGGGCAGATAAGGATATTGGAGAGCAGTTAGCAAAATTGATATGGCTAGCAGCAAACAGTTTAGGCCACGTTTTAAAGCTGTGGTTATAGTCCATAAAATCTCGTTACACGGTCTACCTACAGTCTAGCCATTAACACATTTCCCTTCAGTAATTTTGGTTTCATTAATCGCTTTATAATAGTGTCCATTTTATTTCTAAGAACATCACATTTGGCAGATAAGTAGGAGCACAGGCAGATAGTGATGTGCCATGAACCACAACATTTAGGCATAGTGGCAAAGCTGGGAGTCAATCTCAGATGTTCTGAATCTAGTGTTGGCAGTTTACGAACTAGACTGCCTCTTCAATTCCTCTCCTTCCTTTTCCATCCTCTTCTCATTTCCTCTCACCCACCATATCCTCTGATCCCCCAATTTCCTTTCCACCTAGGTGCCTGCGATTAGTGTAGAAACTTGTCTGTAAGGCATACACGCCACTGCGTAGGTATGACTGGAAGGTGATGCTGTTTCTGTGAATGTTTGATGGGGGATTGCGTATGGGCTGTACTGTTAAAATGGAGGTTTGCTTGTTACTATGTACTCCCATACTTTGCCTCAATGTGGGCAACTGAACAGTGAGCTAAGGTCTGTGGAACTTCTTTCTGTACTTCTCCACCTCCTCCCCCCCCTCCCTGTCCGCCTCTCCCTAACCCTCTCCCTCTCTACCACCTGCCTCCCCCCAAAGGGCTCATTCAACAACAATGAAAGAGCAATAGCCACCTTGCTGAAATGTTTGAATTCGTTCATGGCATTTCTGTAAACATTAATGCTCAGCTCATGTCACATTTCTGG
This sequence comes from Ambystoma mexicanum, assembly GCF_040938575.1. Lineage (NCBI taxonomy): Eukaryota > Metazoa > Chordata > Amphibia > Caudata > Ambystomatidae > Ambystoma > Ambystoma mexicanum. Next base: position 316,199,663 of record NC_090923.1, read on the forward strand.
AACTGAACCCCAAACAAACAACCTGATTCCTTTGAAAACCTTCTTAGATCAACGAGTGTCCCTTTTAATGCCTTGGCCTTTACTGAATATGGTAGAGTAAAAAAGGGCCCACATGGCCATCATAACGTGCAACGCGGTTGCCAAAAAGGCAGCACTGCTAAAAACAAGGCCTTCTTTATGCCATATTAAATCTTCAATCCTTACTAAAAATGATTGCATCCTCCAGAAAAAAATATCTAACATTATGGCAGTGGTCAGTAAATTTGATTATGACATCCTGAGGCTTTAAATCAACCGCCAACCCCACAATATCACAAGGAAGAGTGAAACCCATTAATTTCTCTTCAAAAGTCAAAAAGGATTTGTTTTATGCATATGACTCTATGTGGAGCTTTCTGCTGGCGGAAAACCGGTCTGAAGCCAGTCTAATGCAAACTTTAAATAGGGTTCTTTCTGCCGGTAGAAACCCAGCTGGTTTCCCCCCTTCCGCCACGCTCTAAATGAGGCCCAAGGTCTGCTTTGATGTTGCTGGTAGCTGAACCACCAAGAGCCAATCCTCATGGTAGCTGAAAATCAAACCCTCTGTGTCAGACAATGTATTTCAAATTTGCGGAGGACCAATTCATTGTCTCAAAGGTTTCAAAAGGTCAAAGAGTTGAAAAATGAATTAATTGTTACCCACCTGCAGCAGCCACCTGGCTGCACCAATCAAGAGCAAAATCCTTTGTCCTCTATTCCAGATATGTACAGTTCCCTTTGGAATACTTCCTTGTAAATAAAGATTCTTAGGCTTCAACAGCCACATCAATGCACGCTGCCATTATTGTATCGGAGCCATACACTACACAAATCGAACTTGTCAACTACAAATAGTTGAAAACCACCCAGGAAACATCGGAGTTACATTTGGCAACTTGCAAAATGTTTGCAACACAATAATTCTTTTTCTGACTTCCAGAATTTCACAGCTCCTTTCATGCATATTTAGAAGTAAAAGTACATTTCATGATGCGGCACTTTAAAACGTGCACTAGTCTTCTAAATTACTTTTGTTTGTAATGTCTGTGTTTCATTTTTGACTTAAGATGTTACAATTCAGTCACATCGATTGAAGGCACTTCTTTGGATTTTTAAAAAACGATATATTTTTTTTTCTCCTATATCCCCTTCCTTCACTCTATTAGATACGTCTTGGTAACTCACACTTGTATTATCGCTGTTTCATTGCCACATCGGTCTTCTGCAAATGTATTATAGATTAGATCTTAATATTTCTAATGTATTCATCATATAATTGTCACCTTATTAGCAGTTTGACTGGTGATATGTATTGTGATATAACATAGAACATTTAAACACAAAAAACGATTTCATTGCTCACGGTTAACAAAAATAAATATGAGTTGAACGTTCTTTGATTTGTCTTCTGCATTAGGTCAATTAATGACGCCAGTGTGGATGTACCCGAGTGGTCTACAGCGGGATGTGAAAGTGCTTGTGGTATACCCAGAGGAAAGTCTTATATTTCAGAAAACAGTGCTTTCTTTTGCCGATTTCCTGCACAATTACTGCAACGCGGATGTCATTTTAGATTTATGGCAGAAGAGGCGCGTCGCAGAAGTGGGACCTGTGCAGTGGCTTGTTACTCAGAAAGAAGCGGCAGATAAGATCATCTTTCTCAGCTCAAGCAGCAGAAAGAGCCACGAGATTAGCTCTTCTATTCCGAACAAGACAAGCCACAAAGATGTAGATAGCTCTGAAAACATCTTCCCACTCGCCCTTAATCTGTTCTGCTGCGACCTGCTGAACCCGTCCTGTCTGAGCAAGTACATGGTGGTCTCCTTCTCCGAAATGACACTCAAAAGCGGCTTTCCAAATGTCCTACAAACCTGCTCCAAGTATTGCCTGCTGGAAGATATTGATAATTTCTGTAAAGATCTGCACAACGTTTCAAGGAATCAAGAGTCTCTTGGCAAGAAACTAGCGCCCAACATAAAAAAGAACGTCAAATATCTGCAGAAACTTCAAAAGGCAGTGTTAGAGCAGAAACAGTGGCAGCCCAGGAGTCCTGACTCCATGGCAGCAGAGCACGGTGAAAAAGAACAATTGGTGGCCTTCATTTAGAGACCACCGGCTGTAGGCCTGGAAGATCTCGGACACCAACTATGTTCAAGTTCCTGAGGCTCATCCATCATTGCCAGTTGGTTTCAAGTCTTTTAATAGCTTTGTTATCTTGGGCTACAAGATACGTTGGGGCATGTGGGTGGGGGTTGAGGGATGCTTTCGAGGATCTTAGTGGTCCATATATACTGCATTAATGTGAGTGGTTGTATTTGCGCACTGTGCTTTATTTCCCGCATCTGAATATATGTTGGAATTATTTCATGGTCCAAGCAATCCGTGGCATTCGCTTCAACTGAAAGAAAAACTGCATGATATGACAAAAAAACCTAATAAAAACGTTCACTTACTTTCTTCCTTCTCTGAGGCGATCCATTTTCGTAATGTTGTACCGTTTATTTTGAACACCCCATTTGAAAGGGATACACCATTAACAATAACACTTCTCAGTGTCCCAATTGCTGATACTGGCTGGCAGTTTTGAAACTTTGCAAATGACAGGTGTTTGCGAAACCCAATTTAAGTTAGCTCTTTTTGACATTGTTCCACAAATTAGAGCCTAAGGTGCACCTGCTCGCACGCGAACCAGCTTTCTGCAGGTGGCACCCCAGATTCATTAGAGCATTAGGCCAGCTCAAAACATTCGCCTCTAATTTAGGATGCGATTAGACATTTTTCAGTCTAGCTGACGTCAGGGAAGGCGCACAGGAAGTAAAGGGGGCACTTCTCCCAACATAATGGAACAGATTCATTGAGAAGCCATCATCGGTACTTTCCTGTAGAAGTGCAAAATTACAGATGTGCTAATGTAGGTACTGCACGTTTTGCAAGATATACAATCGATAGAGATAAAACCACACACGTGCAGAAACACAAAAAACTGAAACGTGTACTCTATGAATAGGGTAGAAATCTGCAAAGAATTTACAGATAAGCAAACAAACTTTGAAAAGTGAGTGTCAATCGGGAAAAGTGAAAGGCTTGAAAATGGAGACCTTCTTTTCTAACCCGATTATCGTATATTAGATAGATTATTTATAATGCACCCAGAGGATTCAAAGCGCAGACCCGGGGATCAAACCTGAGTTGCTCCATGTCGTCTTGCTTCCAAGGCAAGCACGTTGCCCCTGAGCTATCCTCCCGAGTATGGTAAACCTTCTCTGGTGACTGCAGGGCAATATTTCTGTCTATCTGGAGCAACCCTACACATGCAAAGCGGACATCTTGGGATCATCAAAGTTCACGTGAATCTCATTACAAGGAGGTATATAGATTGGCAAATATTGGGCATGTTAGTGCATCATTTGGTCAGTACATCTTCAGAGGGTTATTTGCATATACCTCACACTTCTTTGATATGAAATTTCAACATGTGTACAAATTAGCACTGATCTTGTGCACATTTTAAAAAGTGCAGCAATTCCCACGGTTAGCAAATTACGCACTCAGGCTCTGGCCCATGGGGCAATGCCCGAACCAAAAACGCAAAATGCTATTGTGGGCTGGTTTTTGCGGTCAAAGTGGACCACTTTTTTGCCCACGTGGGCCAGTTTGATAATTTACTTCACCATGCGGCTAGTAGTTTTGGTCAGTGTTACTGAATACATATTCCTTAAAATGTACAATTTGCATCACATTTTATCGAATGCCTTCCACCTTGGGTACTACTCAAATAGTCTGTCACAAAAGGAATTAATTTGCCATTTGCATCTCTGAGCCACTTTTTCATTGGTGCCCGAGACAATTGTATGCCCCAATCCGACCCTATGCACACTACTTTTAACATGTGCATTAGAGTTTTGGAATCCCTAAATGCTCTGTGGGATTACGCCAGCACGCCTTCTTGAGGAAGCAGTCTAGACGTTGCTTACAGCAGTTTTGGTCGCACTGTTTCTACCTCAAGGAAATGTGAGAAATTGCGGTCTAAGCAAAACAGCAAGAAAGCAGTGACAATGCCAATGGAGGTGGCATTATTTTTTGCCCAGACGCAATTTGCCAATTACACTTATCCTACTAGAAGCTAGCCTCATCTGGCCAGGTTTAGCTTTCTAAACTGATTTCATGCCAAGTGCATTATACAATGCAACGTGCCCAGTAACAGTCTCACATTTTCAGGTGAACCTCAAATGGTGGCTTATTGCCATCGTATGCCATTTGTGGCCTTGCATGCACACATGCAGGCATCATATGCAAGCCACAGCCTCATATAACAAGATACGTGGGTCATATGCTAAGTGCCATCGTGTATGCCCAGGTACTGTTTGCTTACATAAATTGTGCCAACATGCATCTATGAAATGTCTAGTTACTCCCATCTTTTGTCAGGTGCAGCATCATATTATTAGGTACAGATATTTAAACTGAACATAGTCACATAATCCCCAGTACAAGCTAATATGTTATGCAGTGATAAAATCGTGGCAAAAATGTCGCCTATACAAAAACATGCCCTTGTTTGACCCGTAAAGGTGAACCCCGTTATACCATTTAAGGGGAGCAGGGGTTGCGGGGGTTTCCCGGTCCCCTTAAATGGTATAATGGGTGTGGGGGTTACGGGGGTGTCCCCTGCATCCTTTACATGAAATACAGCGGCAACACCACGTCATTTTTGCAGCGATAATTTGTAACCACAGCAATTGTGCAGCAATTTTAACACATGGAACCGCTAATATTCCAAGTTAAAGCCTTCATATACTCTTGTTCAGTCTCATACCCACAAATGCAGCCACTGTACACCAAAGCACTATTCCTCATACAGACTAACACAGGCTGTTGCAATAATGCATGCAATGCTTATTTAGGATGCCGCCCACTTTTTTGCAATGAACTATGACGAAATAACAAGACCGACATTTAAGATAACTGGGGCTAACAATGGGTCTGGGTGCAATGGAACCTCGAACCACCTGAAATTCAGGCGATTCAATCAGGTCGCACATTTGACAAACTGTTTAAAATGTTTGTCCAAAGTTTGAACAAATGGTTTAAAGGGCAACACACTGTTGGCCCTCCTTTTTGGTCTTAGGCAGCTGCCAGAGAGGTAGGATGTCATTGCTAGAGGCAGACTCAGGTCATTTGGAGAAGGGGACCAAACTGGAGTGGAGCTAGAGTAGTTGAGTAGGATGAAAGATGTGGACAGCTATTGAGAGACTGGGTACTGAGAGTTAAATGTTATTCAGGTTTTCCTTACAGAGCTCAGTGAGACGCATTCATTAATGTGCCATCCAGTGTAAGTTTCGGGTGAGGTAATCCCTGTGAAGTAAAGAAATTTGGGTGACTACAAGAGATACACGTGCATGAATCTTAATTTTGTAGGACATCTCCACAAGTATGGAGAAAATAGCAAATAATTGTTGGCAGCATTCTTTGTCTATGTGACTGCAAGCAGCATACGTGCATGAGGACAAAGAATCCTGGGTGAAGCGTGTCCTTAACGTGCAGGAGGAGCAGGAAGTCACTGAGGGCAGCTTGTCGGAGAGGCAAACTCACATTTGTTTGGTGGGAGGAAGCAGCAAGGATTCGGTGTGGCGGGTGATGCACCATTCAATGTCTGTCTCTTGAAGTGAGTGGGTGAGATATGTGCCATCAGGTGACACTTGGGGGAAGGAGGAGTAGGGAATCCCTGAGACCAGATGGTGGGAGAGTCCTGCCGCTTGGATATTGGTGGAAGCAGCAGAGATGTAGGGAGGTGAATGGTACACCAGTCAAGTCTGTCTTTTGAAGTGAGTGGATGAAACATGTCATCAGGTGGCACCTGCTTGGAACAGCAGGAGGAGCTGTGCATTTATGAGGGCTGCATGTGAGCATGTGGAAATGTCAATCTAATGTGACTTAGGTGAGAGGAAGCGGCAGAGATTTGTGGTGAAGGATTCCAGAGGATAGCTTGTGAGATACGAGATTTTTGTGGGAGCAAGCAGCAGAGATCTATGGATGTGGATGATAAACTAGGCAGTGAGTGAACAGAACACTGGGAAAACTTGCCAGCAGCACGCAAAGGAGCCAGATGCAGGGATAAAGCTGCTGCTCACATCTGCAGCTGCACTTGGGATGTTAGAATTGCATGCGGTCAATTGAAGTTATCATCCAACTCACATTCCACACCCAGTTATAACTTGCAGTGCAGAACATGCACCAGCACAAGGACATCCATGAGTATTCCACCACAACAATGAAGATCCACCAAGAGCAATAGAGGAGGTTGCACTTTTAAGGCATTCGACCATCTCAAAGATAAATGGGAGAGGGGTAAACATTTCATCTGCCAAGGGTCAAGGAAGAACAATACAGAGTGTAGTTGAACAGCAGGAAGGGATTTACAATACTAAATCTCTATGTCCACCACCTCATACTGACATACTAATAAGTCTGACAATAATGAGTATGACAAAAACGACTTGGATTACGATCAAGACAAAGACTATAATCTGTCAGAGTCCAGGTGGGGTTGCATGTTTCTGCAGGAGAATGGTCCTACAGTCACAGTGGCTATAGTCTACTGCAAGCTCTCCTATCATCTATGATAAAGGTGTATTGGGCTAATATTGTGATAAAATAGGCTGCACCCCTGGTGGATCCAAATCTAAATTATAGCTGCCACAGGCCTACTCTACAAAACCACTGTGGGAGATATAACCACTGAAGGGCCAAAATAGGGTGCTTATAAACCACCCCTTCCCTAGTAGCCACATGGGCCACCATAAGACAATATGGTAGTAAGAGTTCTAGTGGAAGTCCCTCTGACCACAAAAGCCAGAGATCCTCCAAAACAAAATGGGGGGTAAAGTGTAGGGGTCCCATAAAATGGCCCAGAAAAAGCCCCATATATTGAATTGCGCCCTAACAGGGGGCAGCCCAAAGTATTTCAAAATTCGCCAGAAATGTTAGACATCACTAATCACTAATGAGGATGAACACAGCCAAAATAGCTTGTTATCTGGGTAGGTGCCCACTCAGGAGGGTCTACACCCACATTTTAGCATGCTCCATCTTATTGGAGAAATATACACATGCAAATCAGTTTTGTCTTGCCCACAAGCTAGGCAATTTTCCTCTGAATATGAATACCAACAGAAACCCCAGACACTTGCTTCTGCCTTATTGGGCACCATCAGTAAGGGGAATGTGTGTCTATCTAGGCACAGAGCGCAATGTCGCCACCTCTGCATTACCATTCATAATTTAAGATGAACTTTGAAGGTCACAATCTAGGAAAGTCCAGAAAAGAGTTTCCCCCATAGGTTTGTCATGGAAAATCTGAATTTTCTGAGCATTTGGCCCTTTATGAACGTACATATGTAATGGATGGAATCACACCAGAATAATTCTGAGTCCAAATAATGGAACCAACTCCAATGGCAAAGTACTGTTTTATTAACAATTATCTAAAACAGGGAGGTTGCAACGAACATCAACAAAGGAATGCTCAGACTCTCAATGAATTCTACACAAAATATGTTTTTTAAATAAAATATGCATCAGAGTGAAGTCATACTATGTGGCAATAGTGAAAAAACCTATCAAGGATCGGGATTGGTTGGGGTAGACATCTAAGTATACTTTTCAGTAGGAGCTAGGATTGTTATTGGTTGCTCGTTATAAGTTGGAAAAGTTATGCCTACCTCTAAAAAACATGTAATTTCAGATACATTAGATACACAGTTTCTCATTGGTCTTCAAACTACAAGGTCCTTCATTATAGGGACTAATACAATTGGTTGGCACGCTTGTGCCATGTCTGGAACATTTGGTTCCGTTAGCAGCACGTAAGCCCAGACCCAGGTGCAAGTAGATAGGGCATGAAAGTACCCCACCACCCAATTAGCCCAGCATCTCTCAATGCCCATGCCTTCTGCCATGAAATTGTCTTTGTACTTGGCCTTGCAGTATATCCTTGTCTTTGAGAATGGACGGGAGTGAGGGCACTCGCTATCATGTCTGGGACTTCAAGTTCAAGCTCTATTTCCATCCTTGGTTCACCTGACGGGAAACTACAATTTGGTCAATTTTGCAGCTTTTAAATGCTCTAAATGAATAAAAATGTGGCATCCTTTGTGTTCTATCTTGCACCTTAATGTGAGAAGGTTCATCCTCTGCATACTTGTTCTTCTTCAGAATAGATAGCTGACCTTTCTTCTTGAATCTTGACTCCAGGCCAGGCAGCCTTCAAATACAGCTTCACAAGCCTGTTATTCTTGCTGCGACACAGTTTTCTATTCCAGCTTCATGGGTTCTGGCATACTACATTCATGATACCAATGTACAGTTTCTATACAAAAGTGGCTTTGACTGCATTCTATTCACTACTCATAGCCAGCTTCTATGATGACTTAATCTACCTTGCATTTCAACAACAGTACATTTATTGAACGGTTGTTTTTCTGCAGCACTTCATGCCGTGTAATCTTCATTTTTATATTGAGAAAAACACTCGATTCTTTACTTCATCATTAGTTTCTTCAGGATCTATACATCAGCTATAGCCAGTATCTTGAGATGTCGTGCACACTTCTTTATGATGTTTACAATTCATTGGTTAGCTTCTTTTCACACTCCTTCAGGTTTTTGCCTCCTGCAGGTTATCATCACGTTGAGGGTACATTTAGTAGGGTTGTCTCAATGGGTATCTTCTTTCAAACACTCACTGCGATATTGGTATTATGGCTGGTGTTAGGCACGGCACGATTTCATGTCTCCAATACACGGGAAGTAGGGGGGCGGGATCTCCGGCAGATGCACACAGCTGCTCCTCTACACTCCCCCCTTTGGTCAAGTCATCAACCAGCTCCTCAATTCTCTCAGTGTCCTTGTATTTCTTCTTGAAGAAAGGTCTCTTCAGTATCCATATCTAAGTCACCCCCTTCAGGGTGCCCGCTGTTTTGATGTGTTTGTCCACACTCCAGGTCATGTAGTTACATTGTCCATTTGGGGTACAATAGACCAATCATCCCATGTATTTCTCATGATCCTTTTGATACCAGAACTTTGTTCCCTCATCTGCTACAATGCTGCCCTTCATGTAATCTCTGATGGCGTCATCAGTCAGCTCCTTTACTTCTGGTTCCTCCTTGGCATCAATCATGATCTTTATTCCTACTGCTTCCCTGGCAGTTTTCTTACATTGTGCAATTATTATCCTTATCAAACAGAATCCAAATATGATTATCACCAGTATTGCTCCAAGGAACTTGAACAAGTTTGCCATCCAATAAGGAATCCATAAGAACAGGAAAGCGAACCTACTGTCATCATCAATGGCTGATGGCTCGTCCACCATTTTTATGTGCAAATCTGTCAGCATTGATATGGCCTCTGGCAACATCCCGTTCTCTCTGTCATGAGATGGTGTGAATGTGCAACATGATGGCCAGATCTTGGCGCAAACACCTTCTTCTATAGCTGTGAGGACATACTTTTAAAAAAGAATGTTTATTTGTGTTGGTTTTACAAAACGTTTACAAAATGACCAAAAGAAATTAAAACATAAAAATTCAAATCGTAACAATTAAATTATTTATAACAGTAAAACAATTCTGCTGACCTGTATACCAGCAACAAAGCAAAAGAAAGTCTGTAGTCATTTTTTCCATAGCCATTTTTGAAGACCTTGAACATACCTTATGATGTTTTTGGTTGCTAGATGTCCTATCTTTCCAATACTTACAGTCTTAAATTCAAGGTCCATTAACATGGAAAAACCCTATGTGAGAAACCAAAATATTTTAGAAATTCAACTACAGAAAATGTCAGGAGAGTTTCATGTCCGGAGATGATTCTGTTCCAGAAGAAGTCAGAGATCAACCCTTCATTGTTTCTTACATATTTCCTGAAAAGCGAGTATCTTAGATTCCAGGTGCCTTCACATTCCATTAACAAGTGCCTCAGAGACTGGTATGAGGGAATTTCACACACTTTACATAATTTCTGTGAGTCTTCCTCTTGTCTTCTTTGTGTCAGCACTTCCCCAACTGGTAAAAGGTTTAGTCTTACCCTAAGAAAATTATTTCTCGCCTGCCTATCTGGAAATGTTATCAGATATCTCGCTATAAACCCCAGCTTTGTGTCCACAGATTGGAAGACGTTTGGTCTATTCGCGTTTCTGACAGTTGCAATTGTTTTGATCCGATCACCTCTTTCACCAACTGCTTTCACTTTCTGGGGTATGTTAATTAAAGTCTTGAGTTTTAAGTCATATTCTGACAGAAGGTCTTTGACATTTTCTTCCAGGTGGATTAGGTGTTCAGACCCCGAGCATTCCAAATGAACTTTGACATCCCCATACAATGTGTGACAATCTACTGTGATTATCTAGCGATAAAGTGATGCTAACTTCGAGCTTGTCAAGAAGTCAAGGGAGTTCAGGCCTAGTTCAAACCTCAAATTCCAGGATGGTGCACTAGATGGCGCAGACAGAACTGACTTCCAGACAAGTGATTCCCATTTCCTCCAGTCTGTATTCCAAAGTGACGGCTTGGCCTCTAAGCTGTAAAGAATAATTGGAGTCACCTTTGCCCTAAAGTATCTGATTAGAGGAAGAATTGAAAACCTAGAGGTATTTAGTATAGATCATCTTTATTTGGGGAATGAGTTGAAGAATCTTCATATCCACATTTGTCTCCACCTTATGGATTGCCGGAGAGGCATACATTCTATAACCCAAATACATCAGATGTTCTACTTTTGGGATTATATCAGTTTCCAGGACCCAGTTGGAGAATAGGGACTTTTTTTGAGTGTGCTTGAAAGCTGTTTTTGTCATAGATTTTCTATCTAGAAGCAACTCTTCTAATGCCTGAGAAGTGTGATTGAATCCTTTCACTACTAAACATGCCAACTTAATTAAAGATTTATAGCCCCCAGCAGCTAAACCACAAACCCCCACCAATGTGAAGGCAAGAGCTAACACCTCGGCTTCTGATAAACGCAATGTGAATCGCAGTTTGGGGATAGCCTTACAGATTCAAAAGTTGATCTCTTGATTCGATATACTGCTGGGGGCAAAGGAAACATCATGAATCCCAGATGGGTTAAGGCACATGAGCCTCTGGAAATGTTCTCTGGAATGTACATGATTGTGGTGTTGAAAATAACCATTTGTTCTGAAGTTTCACATGATTCAGATGACTGGCCACTACAACCGTGTGATTACAGGTCATGGTAATGTTTACATTGGTACAGGTGCTCAGAACGCGTGCACACAACTGCCTATCAAGTACAGTTTGATTCTTCTCACTAGTTAGGTTCAGCTGCTGGCATTTGCCAATCTCTTTCGGTTCACAGATCATACAATAACAAACGTCACCTTGAGTGACATTGTAACTTCTTATCTGTGTAGAGGAGGTCCCAGATATGACCTGCACCCCTGCCCCCCATTGCGAGTTGCCAGTAAGGTACTCGCTGTGGTACGTGACGTCTGAGGAGAAAATGAACCAACAGAGAGCTGCACTGGGACTCTGCCCCTTGTACGTAAGGAGACCAGTACCGGTTGAAGCAGCCATAACGCGACAACCCTGGGCAGCATGGTACCCTATCAGACAGCCATACCAGCCACTGATACGAAATGAGGAATGCCTACATATACGATCCGCGAGGAGACCCCTAAAGCCTTAATGGAAGGCCAATGGAAATAAACCAAGGGCCCGAGCAGCTCAGAGAACAAACAGAATTGTCTACTGATAGCACATATGTCAGTACTAGTAACTACAAGGATAATTATAACGCATACAGGGGAGAGACACTGTTAAAATATAAGGGAATAGTGCCACGAGACGAGATGGAAGCAACCACCCTGTTGAACGTATGTAAATAAGCTTGAAATGCAAGATGCTAAGAAATCACTACTGCCTGCAATGCTTAGTAGAAGAATAGAGCGGCAAGCGCCAACCTTATATCTACCTCAACACAGCACAATGAACACGTGCAACTCCATTTTGTAAAAGCAGAAGTACACTCAGGCGGCCAAGGCCTGACTGGCCAAGCTTCATATCCAGGTCCAAGCTGAGGAAAGGAGCGGGATCGAAACTTAATAAAGAGAGGCTCACGCCGGGGAAATCGAGGTCAACCAGAGAAGGGGATGTGAGCATGAGCCCACGAGGCTCCAGCTTCAGAGCATACCAGCCCGCCCGTGAAGGTCAAGATAAGGGAGGCCCATGCCAATTTACTGAGTCCTGATTATTGAATCTTGCTGGAGCATGTGAATCCTGCACTCTGTCCTCACATGGTGCAGCTATCATGCATTACTTGTTTTCGAGGGGGAGTACTGACCAATGGGCCCGTCAGTAATTTCCTCTCCTCGTCAACACTTGGTAGCGTGAGGATGGTTTTGGCCATCGATTATAGATTATCGATTTATATAGTGTAACACACCTTTAGACCGACGGCACAAAGTAACTCTGGGCCTTCGGTTACATCACAAGTCCATTCTCTATTCTGGCTGAGTAGGCTGAGAAGCTCCCTGTGGACAATGATAGTGTAATTATTCCCAAAAAATCTGCAGTGGGTCTGAAGGAACCCGCCTTTCCAAGCATAACCCTTCTCATTCCCACAGGCAGCGGATTGGACGAAAACCATAAAAGCAGGAAGAGGAAGGGGCGGTGATCCTGAAGTTCCAGAGAGGAAAAGAGGCGATTGGTGAGTGAAAACAATGAAACTCGTTATCCTGGCAAAGGTCTTGTAGGCCTTAGAGTAAGAAGGGGAAAGGTAACGGAGGGTGGTGGAGAATATTAATACAGTTAAAAGTAGGAAAGGCTGTAGAGATATAGAGGGTAAAAACCTGGGCACCTGAAGTAATTGGGAAAAATACTGCGGGGGCACCTGAGAAAAAACTATAAGGAATACCGGGGGGCACCCAAGAAAAAAACTGTAAGGAATACCGGGGGAGGGGGGCACCCGAGAAAAAAACTGTAAGGAATACCGGAGGGGCACCCGAGAAAAAAACTGTAAGGAAAACCGGGAGGGCACCCGAGAGAAAACTGTAAAATTTGCCTTGTTCCTGTGCTTTAAAGAGTGGTCAGAAGGAACGTAAACCCAGTGCCCACAGAGGGGGGACTTTAGGCTACACTTACGTTTAAAGACGTAAGAATGGGGTTCGTTCAAATCCCATGACGGGGTAATAATTAGAAGGCAGGTATACGTATGACCAGCTGGTGTCCGTCTAGTCTGTCAAGCGTCTGTCCTATATGTCCTGTGTATGCTGAATGTGGAATTATTGTGTTATTAATTGATGGCAATGTATTTTTGCTTCATGCAATTCTGTAAATGAGAGGGAATCGCCACTGAATTGATGTGTTTTGAGTAAAACTGTTGGTATAAAATTTTTCAGGAAAATTGGATTGGAGTTCACGTAAGTGGTGCTTGCTCATAATAGCGTAAAGGTGAAAAACTGTATGAACATTGTTGGTGACAAAATTAAGAATGGAAGACGTTACCCCAGTTGCCAAAGCATGCAACAAAATGGAAGAAATATAGCCAGGAGTGGGTTAAGGACACCACAAATAAAATGTTTATGCCGTGGCCCCAAAATGGGTCATTGTCTAAGGCTGTTTTACAGCCCAAGACCACCTTCTTACATGCCACATATAGCAGGAAGATGTTTGAAAAACGCCTTGCTGTTCTCGAGCTTTGGAAAATGTTTGAACAAGTAAAAGAAGAAGAACCCCCCGCATACTGGATATTAAATGTATGTACGGAGGGGGGTGAGATGCCTACTGCGCCACCTGCCCCGCCGGAACCAGTTGTTGAGGGAAGTAAGTCGGAGGGCCTTTACCCACCAAGAGAACTTAAGGCATCCACAGGTTATAGCAACCCTGCATATGAGTCACATGCGTGTAGCAGTGATGAGAGGAAAGAGAACGAACAGGAAATTGACTCGGCCTCCACAGTCCCTTGGGAAAAAGAGAGGCGAGGTGAGGAAAGGAAGGACCAGGCACAAACGAGTGCACCTCTCGATAGAGAGAGAGAGAGGGAAAGAAGCAGAAAGGAACCGATGAGTTAACATTTACAAAGGACGAATGGATGGGAGGGCAGATACTGTTGAAGTTAGATGGAAAAGGAAGTGATGCTGCAAGGCCGAGTGAACGGTCTGATGAGGCGCAAAGAAAGGAAAAGGAGAAAGAAGTGGACATAAGAAACGAGAGGGCAAGAAAGAAGGATAGGTTGAGTTGAGAACAACTATATCGCGAAGAGCAAGGTATACCGCTCAGTCGCACGCAATATGGAGCCTATGAAAAGTACAGGCAGAACATGCTAGGGTTAGAGGAAGAGAAGAGAGTGCACGAATGAAAGGTAAAAAAGCGAGAAGATGAGGAAAGTAGAAGGACAAAGGAACGTAGAGATGAACGGATGAGGGAAGTTGATAAGGCTAGAAAGGAAGCGAAGAAGCGAAGAGAAATGGATGAGGAAGCAGAACGTAAACGCAGACAAAGGGTGTGAGATTTAGAATATTTGCAACAGGAAGTGAAGAAACCCAATCCTGTTGTAGACTGGGAAGACATAGAAGAGTTATTTCCTGCAAGCGATGCGGTACCAGGTACAAGTGGGACAAATATTGATGATGACTTCGACACCAGAAGCATCGGGGAAGTGATTGACAAAATATATGATGAGATGGGACTGGAACGAATCTCCCAAGAGGGAAGGGAAGATGAGCGCTTAGAGAGCACTCAGCTATATGACACTGAGGATGTCACCCAAAGTAGTGGGAGTAAGGGACGTTCCCTAGATAGACTAGAAGTTGGGCAGAACGAAGCTGATTTGAGAAGTTGTGTAAATTGGGAGTACTCGGAATCAGACTCCGATGGGGAAGCGGAGGAAGTGGCGTATGACGAAGGGAGGCGGTGCGAAAAGCGACTCCCAGGGAACCGAGAGATACGATGGTCAGATGCTAGCGGGTCCATAGATAGGACACCGAAGTCCACTGGACAGTCCAGCTGACATGAAGAGACACCCCATGGTCAGAGGGGGGCGTCGGCAGCTGCCTATACAGATAGGTTAAGGGCATTGCCAGGTAGAAGCTAAGGCGGGAACGCCGCCCCGGCAAGAGACCGAGGAGGTATAGAGAAGGAGGATTGCACATTCCAATTCCCACTGCTAGAAAAGGGGGAGCAAGACCACAATATATTCCATGGCCACACATGGACCGAGAGAATCTTAAAAATAAGCTTCCAATGCTGACCTCGGGAGCCGGAAAGTGGATACATGAGCTAGAGAAAATGACGGGGGGCGTCACTCTAGCCATAGGGGACATCAAGGGTCTTCTAATTGCTATACTTGGTGAAAGAGCAGACGACGTGTGGCAAAGGGCAGGATACCCCAGGGTAACCATAACTAACACCTCTCATGACGGGGCGCCATTTAACAACTGTAGAGCAGCAGTGTGGAAAGTGCTGCGTACGCTATATCCAGACACATCTGATATGGGACCTATAATGACTCAAAAAATGAAGGAGTCAGAGGATCCTTTGCTTTATATCCAGAATTTTCAAGATGCGTGGGTGCTCGAAACACATGAGTCTTGGACGAAATCTATCCCTGTATTCTATCATATATTGTGCCAAGGGTTACCAGAACTGGTGCAAAAACAGCTAAAAAAATTGGTAGGAATAGAAGCTAAACCGTGGGCCAAAATCCAGTTGACAATTGCCCATTATTGTAGACTGTTGCAAGAAAAGAATCAGAAGAAAGAGGCCACGCGTAATGGAGAGGAGGCGAAGCAGTGCAAAGGAAGCTCTCAAAGTATGCTCTCGAGTGAGCCATGCTAACAAGTCCAACTGAATCGAGTGCACAACGTGCCTCTCACCCGCCACAAAACAATCAGGGTAACGCGGGATATTACCACAGAGGAAGGGGATTTGGAGGAAGAGGATGGCAGAGCAATCAGGGAGGATTTCGAGGTAACCAAGGAGGTTTACCGAATGTTCAAAATGGTATCCAGAATGCACCATGGCCAGTCCGACTATGCCAGATGGACAGATGGCCCGACCGCCGCCAGTGTGTTGGTTGTGCGGAGTAACAGGACACATGGCGCGCATGTGCAGAAGCCAAAGCATGTGGCAGATCAACCAAGGGTTGGGCGCAGGCATGGTGAATCAACCTGCTACCCCACAACAGGGCAGTGCACAAAACTATACCGTGCAGCAGCAGGCGGTTGGCTTGCAGCAAGGTGCACAGCAAATGGTCCAGCCACTGAACATGGGGAATGTACCACAGGGACAACTCCAGCAGACTGCCGTAAGTGGCTCAGGGCACTAATTCCGGTGGGGGAAACCCACAGGTATACAGTGGACCAAACCTATATATGAAATAGGACGGCTCACAGGGAACTCTGATGTGCTCTATCCTATCAGTGACACCAGACCCTAACAGGGAGCCTAGGGTAAATGTCACCATAGGGGGGAAGGAATATTCCTTCTTAATTGACACAGGTGCAACGCGCTCGTGCATACGAGAAGGAAAGTTCTCCTGTCCGGCGCGGCCATAGATACCCAGAGTTTTACTGGAGCTCATAGCAGATTTCCCTTTACTGATGCACTCCCAGTCTCAGTGGGAGAGTGCGACATGAATGTACCCTTATTGTATTCTCGTCAGTCCCCAGTGAATATCATGGGTCGGGACTTGATGACAAAGTTGAATATGACCATCTCGCTCACCGAGGATGGCATAGTATGCTTCACTCCAGGAATGCATTATTGAAACGTGTGCAAAATGATCAGAGCATACTATGGACGTGCAGCCATGAGAGCTATACCACTGGAACCAGAAGTGTTCGCATATGGCATGCGAGTGCTTATGGCGGGACTGCCAGGCCTCGCAGACAAAACTATGAGAACCCCGGATGAGTTTCTATTCAGGCCAAGAATACCCATGCACGAAGAGGAGGGACAAGTATTTCCCTTAATGATACAATCTGCCACGGTGCGAGGAAAGGTAGTATTAGTTGAAGGATGTGATGACGAGGGCAGACCTTGGTGTGCGATTTTCGCCATCGAAGAAGGGTATCGAGTGACTGACCTCACCGATGACGATCTGTTCGAAGAACACCCTGACCTAGAAGAGACACGGGTGGAAGTGAGTCTCATATTTTGGGTCAAAATGATCAAGCGGGAGGTGCCGCAGAGGATGATGTTAGCGCTGGTACGCCCAGAATATTTCAATGACGATATGGCCCTATGCCAGCCAAGGTATGGACTAAAGGGCCCTATGATGTAGGTCTCCTGAGGGGGGCCGGCGAAGTAAAAATTAAATTGAAACCAGGAGCAATTCTGCCATGGGCACGACAGTATCCCATGTCCAGGGAAGCAGATGAAGGGATCGCAAAGACAATCTCTGCCATGATGGAACAGGGCATCCTGGTGACGTCGGAATCACCATGCAACAGTGATTTACCCTGTCAAGAAATCCAAGGGAGGGTCTTGACATTTAATCCAGGATTTACAAGCATTGAATGACATAGTCGAAGCCGAGTTCCCTCTAGTCCCTAATCCATCCACAATTTTGTGCAATATACCCACTGAAGCGAGATACTTCACGGTGATCGATTTGAAGAATGCATTCTTCTCTATTCCATTACAACGTGACTCACAAGACCTGACATCATTTACTTTCAGACAAATGTGCCTGAAAAGTACGAGGCTGCCACAGGGGTATTGCGAGTTTCCATCTATTTTCAACAGAGTCCTGCAAATGGACCTAAGCAATATTGCAGTGGACAGTGTTGTTTTGCAGTATGTAGATGACATTCTAATCTGCAGCATCACTGAAGAGCAATGCTGACACGACTCTGTCCAGCTATTGACTATATTGGCTGAGAAGGGGTACAAAGTAGACAAGGACAAGTTGCAATACTGCCAACAGGAGGTGCTGTACATAGGGCAACTGATCTCACATGAGGGGAAAAAGGTAACCCCAGAAAGGGCTGAGGCTATCATGAACACGACCAAGCCGCGCACAGTAAAGCAAATGCAAAGCTTCCTAGGCCTGTGCAACTATGTTAGAGCATGGATCTTTGACTACAGCTCGTATACCAAGTCCTTGTTGCAGGCCCTTAAAAAGGCACAGGCGACGAGAGAAGAAATTGAATGGAATGAAGCGATGGTGAAAGGGTTTACAGAACTCAAGGGGGCAATTTGTAAGGCCCCAGTCCTCGGGATTCCTAATTATGCTGAGGAATTCTATCTGTTTTCTCATACTGATGGCGATTTCACGACGGCGGTACTCGCGTAGCGAACCTCACTGGGATATAAACCCCTAGCATATTACAGTGGAAGTTTGGACCTGGTCATGAAAGGCCACTTCCCGTGCGAACAAAATTTAGCTGTCGCCGCGTTCGCCATTGAGAAGGCGTCATCCATTGTGATGGGGTGCTCCATGACATTATATGTTGAGCACTCATTATTCGCCATACTAGAGAAGCCAAAGGGTACGCTGACTTCAAAATAGTGCGATGCAAAACGGTGAACCCTTCTATGTTTATTGCTGAGCCAGTCACAGAGGGAGATCCTGTGCATGACTGTGCAAACTATGAAGAATACTATGATGAGATCCTCAGGGTCAAGGAAAATGCCCTGCCAAGTGGAGAGATCATCTTTATTGACGGGTCTTTGAGGATTGACCAAGAGGACGGGCAAAGGTATACAGGCGTGGCCGTGATCAAACACATGGCGAATGGAGAGTTCCAAGTACTTGTCAGTGCACGAATACCATCTCATTATTCGGCACAGGCCGCAGAACTAGTGGCATTGATACTCGCCATTGAGAATCACACGGACCAGGAAGTAACAGTGTACAGTGACTCCACCAATGTGACGTCTACAGTGCACGCAGGTCTAGCGCGCTGGAAAAGGAGGGGCTACCTCCGAGCGGACAGCACGCCAGTGCAGCACGTGGCCTTAAAGGACAGGCTGATAAAAGCATTACAGCTCCCAGTGGGCATAGCGGTCGTAAAATGCACCGCTCATACCAAGGGGACAGATTTTGTGTCACGTGGAAACCATGAAGCGGACACGGAAGCTAAGCGCATGGCATCCAAAGCTGAAACAATCATGGACGTGGATGTGGCACGTACCCATGAACGAATGATGGTGGAGCGAGCTACACTAGAAGCCTATAGTGATATGGGGCAGTCTCAGTTAATGGAGCTCCAGGGGGAGGCACCTCAGGAGGAGAAAAATTTGTGGAAGCGTGGAGGTTGTTCTTTAAACCCCTCAGACGGATTGTGGAGGCAAGACTGCACTGGTAAACCAGTAATGCCTGTTGCCCTTCTAAAAGTAGCACGGGAACAGCTTCATTACCCCATTCACATGGCAAGAGAAAATCTTGCCGCAACGCTTGCCGAAGACTGGTTTACACCGAATGTAGCAGAGCATGTTGCATTCTTTATGGTAAATTGCATTGTCTGCCAACAATTCAACTCTGGGCACACATTAAAAGTAGTGAGAGGAGTCATCCCCAGACCAGGTGGACCTTTCCAGCACCTGCATATCGATTATGTCGATATGATTCAAGTGTTTAATGGGTACAGGTATTTAATTATGGTGATGTGTCCCTTTTCTAGATGGGTGGAAGCAGGTCCTTGTACACACCCCAATGCCGCCTGTGCTGCTAAATTCCTGGTGAGGGAGGTCTTCCCTAGATGTGGGGTGTGTGAGGTTATGAGATCAGACAATGGGCCTCATTTTGTGAATGCAGTGTTCGAACAGATTAGCTTGTTGCTTGGTATAAAACACAAGTTCTCGTCGGCGTATCATCCAGAGGGAAATGGGATATGTGAGCGAATCAACGGCTTGCTTAAGGAGAGGATAGCCAAGTTGAAGCTCACATTAAGAAAGGGATGGATGCACTGCCTACCACTGGCATTGTATGCGCTTCGGGACCAACCAGGCTCCGACCAGCATCTCACGCCGCACGAAATAGTTAGTGAGGATGAAGACTCCCTTTACCCCCTGAGACAGAGCTAGATATGATGCCCAGTCAACTAGGGAGGTTCTGGGAGAAGAGATGAAAGCTTACATGGACTGTCTCACATCCAGCGCCACTATCATTTCAGGCCAGCTGCAGCGACGGCGGAAAGGAGACAGCACAGCACAAACCAGTGCAGATAGTGCTGATGCAGGCGCAGCTTTCAGCCTTGGCGCACCCCTTGTCTTCCCTGGAGACAGAGTTCTGGTAAAAAACTTTACGAGAAAGAAATGGGAAGAGCCGAGGTTTAGCGGCCCCTTCATCGTAGAGGACTGCACCCCGTCCGCTGTCAAGCTTGTGGGCAGAAGAGCCTGGATCTTCTTGAACAACATAAAACCGTTTATAGGAGAGAGCACTCCTACTGCATCTACTGCCGGGGAATCCACAGACAACGGGGAAGGACCGCAGCACGTGCAGACAAGGTCTATGGTGAGGAAGAAGGATGCACGAGCAGAAAACACAAACTAAGGAACTTGCTGTGAAAATTGTGGCTGTGCACTGAACTTCTCCTCCAGGCACTGAATGAGGTACAAGACCTTCAAACAAACGCAAAGTGCAGCTGAACTCGAAGGGTAAAGGAAAAAGCCAGATACTCTGAACCTGCAGTGACACTGATAGCTTGATCACGTTGAGCCACAAAGCATTGAACACAAACTCTCAGGCTCTGATAAACTGTAAAAACAGGACACTCTTGTAAACTAAAACTGGTATCCTGAAGCATCCAGTATCAAGACTTTGCTCATGGACATATGGTTCACCCCAGCAGAAGTCTCAAGTGGGATGTGCTCACCTATTTTCAGCTAGTAGTACTGTCCTATCCGTCACTCATAGGGAGAGAAACAAGTGTCACAGAATATATTCAAGATCCAGAAAATAAGAAGGTAATCAGGCAGCTACTGACTGTCATTGCAGAGGTCTTCGCCGAGTTGCCCGAGCACAGTGAACAAAAGACTAATGCTCCCGCCTCAAGCAGTTATTGATGAAGTTACCTACACTTTATTCTTTCTAATCATTGAGGAGTGCCCAGAATTTGTCGGGAGGACCACAGATACCCTGACTTTCATCAGAGATCCCCGAAATAATCACATCCTGAATCAAATATGGAGTAAACTGAACCATGTGGTAGCAGACCAAGCAGCAGGAAAGTGCAAGACCTGTTCACGACAACGAAAAGACTTGTGATCGGGACCCAGCAAAACAAAGCAAATGTCCCTGTCCCACGCAGACACGCAGCTAGCCCACAACGTCCTGATTAGACTGATTGCAGACTATCCAGAAATGGTGGGAAGGCCTGCTGATGTCGATGTTGCAACTTTCCTTAGAGATCCAGTCAATTTCCCACACATGAAGACCCTTCTCCATGGCATTATGCTCCAAGTGGAACTGTCCAACTTCCAGCGAGAATTCCTAAGGAGATTCCTGTGAGACTATTTGGCGAAGGACAGATCGAGGAGACAAAGACTGATCACACTGCATGAAAGGCCTGTGACCTAAGAGCCAAAGAGTCAGAGCAAATGTCATTAACACCCGAAGACAGTCGGTATTCATTTCGTGTTTTCTTTCATCTCATTGAAAATTTTCCAGAACAAGTGGGCAGACCCCACAACATTGATGTGCCCGCTTTGCTTAATGATCCAGCAAAAAATGCCCAATTGAATCGGCTCCTGAGGGCTATTGCATCACAACTAAGAAGCAATTATGGACATCCACTGCTAAGAATAGCCTTAGAAGGGTGAGATCCAAGATAAAACTTTCCATCATCCCCCAGCCGGGGACAGAGCAAAGAAACAAAGACACAATTCTTCATGCTTCCAACGTAGAACGGACTGAAAAGGCGGAAACAAGGACAACGACATCTTGAACTTCTTTTCCTATTTTTCTTATTTTTTCTATTTTTGCATCATCGTTCCGCAGTGGAGTAAATGGGGGAGAGTGAGACTGTTCACCAACTCGGCCACGAAAGACCAAGTGAAAGGAACAGAGACATGAACTTCACTGCCGTGTTTACCTTTTTCAAACTTTTTCTTATTTTTTCCTACCTTCTCATATGTTCACTTTTATTTTTATTTTTATTTTTTCAATATTTTATTTTTGCGTGATGTGTAACGAATCCATCCTTTCATGCTGTCACTGCGAACAAATTCCTGTATGTCCCCAAGCCCAAGGCGAGTTAGAAGAGTGCCCTGGGAATACGTTAGCCATACAAATACAGGATAATTATGATGTACTGAAAACGATAGTCTAACCTTTTTCTATAGCCTAGCAAAGGAACTGTACTCCATACTCAGAGGCTAGCATCATCATCACTCGTAAGAGGGGGGGACATTGAACTGCACTTGTCACTTTAGTGTTTACTGAACTTTGAGCGACAAAAACAGAATAAGAAGAAAAATAACCTATTGACTGTGAACGTATTTGAAATAGGGGCCCAAAACAGTAACTTAGTCGTGCCACCAGTGGAAGGGCACTCACGGTTCCCTGGAAGGAGATGCTGCAAGCTGTCTTTCAAGGCCGTCATATGTATATGCATTGTGATTATTGTAGTATTTTTATCATTAACTATTAGAACTGCATTTTTTATTGGTGCACGAAGCGTCCCAATGTCTGTGCATCCACCAGGTAATGAATGTCTGGGGCCCACAAAAGCACCCAGACCTTATATTGTCATCCCTGTTCCAAGAAAAACTGATGATAAAGCAGGCGATTTACAGTTGAATGTAATTAGCAGTAATACGTATACACTTGAAGTAATGAATGGTGAGAAAGGCTGGAAACAGGGTCAGCACGGAATGAATGATAACATAGCACTGTCCACGGCACGCACCCATACACTGAGTGCCCACGAACAAGGGCAAGTGTCAATGGCTACGAAACCGCAGGCCAAACCAACTGAAAGAGAGAAATCACCTGTGGAACAAGCAGCTCCAGAAAGCAGGGAGCAACGTGAGAAACCAAACTGAAGTGAAAGAGCAAAATCACTCAATAGAATAGAGGAAGGAACGAAAGAACTCACTGAGAAAACACATGCGGTAGTTGAGTATGTGTTTCCACTCACACTTAGAGCAAAGAAGCTGCATGAGGAGCTGAGCAAGACATTCACCACAACTGTGATAACGAGCACGACAGCTCCAATGCCAGAAGTAACTACCGAGCCTACGACAGAGCCACATGTTGGAAGGATGGTAAGTCAAATGTGGTGGGAGGAGGTCTACAAAAGAATGCAGGAGGGAAGGAAAAGAAGCGCAAACCCTCCCCCTATTACTGCAGGGCAGGAAATTAAACCTGCCCCTCCAAGAATAACACCCGAGAACCTGCCTGAACCGAAGAGCAGTACAGACGCATTCAGAGACACAGTGATAGCCAACTACAGAAAAACGCTAAGGATCAAGAGAGGTCCATATGAAACCGATAATGAGTTAAACGATTACTTAGACAGCACGGCCCATCTTGGAAATAACATATGGTACCAGCACATGAAGGAAGTTGGACGAAGTCAATCAGGAGAATGTTTCATCTGTGCACTCCTGCCGTACACCATGGGCAAGTCCAAAATCTTTGTGGCTGTAGAAATAGATGTCCCCACAGCACACTGCATGTCACATGTGGCAATGTACAACACCAGAGGACAATTCATGGGGAGAGACGCCTCGTTGATATGGGTCAACGAAAAGGACTACCCTGATGAAGACTGATATGTCCAGGACATCAAAACAAGAAACAGGGCGCACACCAAGAATCATGTGATTAGATATGAGAACCCTGATGCCAAAGGATCAGGAATAAGGTGGGAAATAAACTCAAGACTGAACGTCCAAGAGAAAACGGCAGAAGAAGCTCAAATATGGAAGAACCGAGGCCAAATGCAGATCTGGGGATAAGTAGTTTCCCCCGACGGTTGGGAAGAAGGAGTTGTAATCTGCCAAGCTTGGATGGTCCTTGGAGCCTGCCAAGAAGCCATAGAAAACTCTCAAAGACTATGTAAACCACTCTGGCCAAAATTGGTAAAGCTGTTAATGTGGGTCAAAGACAGAGGAGGCCCCCTGCAAATAGTACCGCTGGAAAACCCAAAACTGTGCTTTAGAAGTAATGGCACAAGGAAAATGGGGGAGAATCAAAACTGCGGGCGAATATACGAAGCCCCAGGGATGTCGCAAGGGACCGCAGTCTTGATGGACCACTATTGGGCATGTGGATCCAAAGCCTACATAAGACTACCGAGGAACTGGGGAGGCATATGCACACTGGTGAACGTCCACGTTCCTGCACTAGTGATCCCGAAAAATGAACTGAATTTGGACAGTTTCCTGAAAGCAGACGCTCACCTGAGGAAAAGGAGGTCTGTGGAACTAATGTCAAGGATGAAGAGAGAGAATTACTTCTCCGCCAAATCAAAGGATGCATTTTATGCCATTCCCTACGAACACAGGCTGTTTAGCCTAACTTCATCCGTATTTACAACAATACTTTTGCCGCACATCCAGGTTGGTGCAAATACCAAGTGGTATGCAGATAACGAGATCGGAGTTACTGCAGACCATCAATACCACCATAAAAGGGTTCAACGCAATCAAGGAAGAACTGAGAGCAGTCAGACTGATGACCCTCCAGAACAGATATGTGCTTGACATGATCACCGCAATGGATGGAGGTGTATGCGCAAAAATTGGAGAATCATGTTGCATATTTATACCATAACACGACGAAGAAAATGGAACCCGCACAGAGGCCATAGACATGTTAACAACCCTGACAAACCAGATGACCGATGAGACAGATGAAGTGGACGACGACAGCTGGTTTGGGAACCTATTCTCATGGGTCCCGCAATGGATGGCAGAAATATTCAAGTTTCTGGGAGCTTTTCTAGCAATGGTGCTGCTAGGAGTCTGTGTTATCAAGATAATCATCACACAGTGCCAGAAAACAGCAAAGAAGGACATTGGGATGAAAATTATGGTCGATGTCGAGCCAGGCTGGAAGCCCAGTGACCTGACAGATGAGGAGATAAAGGACTTTGTGAAGGCCAGTGAATTTGCACCAGAGGGAACAAAATTCACTTATCCCAAGAAACGAAGAAGGTATGAAGCCAAATGGATTTACTGCAGTCCAAATGGACAATGCCAGTTGATGACCTGGAATACATATGCGCATGTGAGAACAGCAGGAAGCTTGAAAGGGGTGATAAAGATATGGACACCAAAATTGCATACTTTCACACCTTCTTTTGTAAACCCATGGAGACGATGAGCAAGAATCTGAGGAATCAAAGAAACTGAATATAAAGGAGGCAGTAGGAGTGGTTGATGAACCGACCAGAGGGGGGATTGTAGAGGAGGTCCCAGATATGACCTGCACCCCTGCCCCCCATTGCGAGTTCCCAGTAAGGTACTCGCCTTGGTACGTGACGTATGAGGAGCAAATGAACCAAGAGAGAGCCGCACTGGGACCCTGCCCCTTGTACGTAAGGAGATCAGTACCGGTTGAAGCAGCCATAACGCGACAAACCTGGCCAGCACGGTACCCTATCAGACAGCCATACCAGCCACTGATACGAAATGAGCAATGCCTACATATGGTCCATGAAGAGACCCCTAAAGCCTTAATGGAAGGCTAATGGAAATAAACCAAGGGCCCGAGCAGCTCCGAGAACAAACAGAATTGGCTACTGATAGCACGCATGTCAGTACTAATAACTACAAGGATAAGTATAACGGATACAGGGGAGAGACACTGTTAAAATATAAGGGAATGGTGCCACAAGACAAGATGGAAGCAACCACTCTGTTGAACGTATTTAAATAAGCTTCAAATGCAAGATGCTAAGAAATCGATACTGCCTGCAATGCTTAGTAGAAGAATAGAGCGGCAAGCGCCAAACATATATCTACCTCAACACAGCACAATGTACACGTGCAACTCCATTTTGTAAAAGCAGAAGTACACTCAGGCAGCCAAGGCCTGACTGGCCAAGCTTCATATCCAGGTCCAAGCTGAGGAAAGGAGCGGGATCGAAACTTAAGAAAGAGAGGCTCACGCCGGGTAAATCGAGGTCAACCAGAGAAGGGGAGGTGAGCATGAGCCCATGAGGCTCCAGTTTCAGAGCATACCAGCCCGCCCGTGAAGGTCAAGATAAGGGAGGCCCATGCAGGTGGCCAAGCGCACACAGAATTAAATGTACAACAAGTTGGAAACTGAAGCAGATTCATGGTGGACCAGCACGTGACCAGACAGGCGCAAAGATGTACCACCGCCTGATGTCATCCAGAACCTGAGGGTGCCATAAGTTTTCCTGATAAGAGACTACAGATCCAAGGTCAGACCCAGCTAACTAATTGACACATAGCCCTAAAACACTGATTGATGGAAGGGAGGAAGGGTGAATCTTGGGACACTAGGCACCTGGGTGTCTACCCTGCATGCTGCTAATTAAAATGGAAATTTATGTTTAGGGGTGTAACTTGCCCAATCAAAAGGGACCATGTAATCTAGGGTCCTATAGACACTGTAACCAATGAGACGTCGTACGTGTAGTGATGTCAATCACGTGTGTTGTAGAGGGAAGGGCGTAGACGCCCACCCGATAAGAGTTATCCAATTCACTTGCGTTATTTCGATGTACAGATATAGCACCTATACTTAAGTTACCTTTCCCAACCAATTATATTGCATGATGATTTTTTGTAGAATTAGACATCAATGATGACGGATTTTGCCCATAAAAGAGGCTGTTCAGGGAAGTCGGTGTGAGGCAGGTATTTGTGATGCTGCTGATTTCCATCTGCTGATGTATGTATCATTAAACGGACTTCCCTTTGCCAATTTACTGAGTCTTGATTATTGAATCTTGCTGGAGTATGTGAATCCTGCACTCTGTCCTCACATGTTGCAGCTATCATGCATTACTAGTTTTCGAGGGTGAGTACTGACCAATGGGCCAGTCAGTAATTTCCTCTCCTCATCAACTTCTGTGTCAGGTTTCTACATTTGCAACTTGTTTCCTGACAAAACCTACTGTACTCGTATATGGAGAATGACTGCCTTACATTGGAATCCTCCACCAAAGAATCATCATGCATGACCCCAGAAATGTGTCTCAGGGTCGGAGGAGGCGTTGGCACCACTACTAGACATCTGGTCAAAAAGTCCCCTGCATTGTGCACGTCAGTCAAACAAAAGTGTGAAATATTCAAAATCTGTAGTGCTAGATACGCCCACATGTTCTCTGTTTCGGCAATCATCTGCAAATACATTTGCCGTGCAAAATACATCTCTTGCATCAGTGTTTCCTGAGCTTGTACCTGGTGTGTTTTCAACGCTTTGCGAATCCTTTTCTTCG
Organism: Ambystoma mexicanum; assembly: GCF_040938575.1. NCBI lineage: Eukaryota > Metazoa > Chordata > Amphibia > Caudata > Ambystomatidae > Ambystoma > Ambystoma mexicanum. The sequence continues at coordinate 316,227,069 of NC_090923.1, forward strand.
TGCTGGCTGATATTTTGTCATTGGCCTCGGGCTGTTTTTGACATCATTTCTCATCATTGTCAGACTCCCATGGATCGCCTGCACAGTGGTGGCACCTCTCATTTGTTGCAGCGTGTTGCTTGACTCTCCCGAACAGAGTCCATTTAGTCCCACAATTACACTAGCTAGGCACATGATCTACGGGCAAGTGGATAATCACTCTAGTAAGTAACATTTGTCTAAAGGCACATATCTCCATCTTTCCTTGCCAGGCTCTATAACTAAAACTAATTGTTCCTTGCCTGATGATATGACCTCTGTGGGTACAGGCAGCCCACTAGGTTTTTCGACCCACACTTTTGCACCCGGTACCATGCTGTCTGAAGAGTCAAAACCACAATCTCCACAAGTAGCTAAGACAGTAGGGGGCTCCCCATTTCTGATTATGGACAACTTAACAGGTATGAAAACCAATTGGACTACCTGTCTCCCTCATGAATCGGTAGCACTGAGTCTCCACTATTAAAGAAATGACTAATTTCTCCTTGCTAGTCAGCATCTATTACTCCTCCTAGCACTTGAATGCCCTTCAATGCTAATCCAGATTGAGGGGCAATCCATCCCATATGTTCTGGTGGAATCTGTACTCAAATCCCTGTTTCAACCACAATTTTCACTCTTGGTTCTAACCTGATCTCTTGATGAGAACATAAGTCTACCCTTGCAGATTCTGGGGTCACTCAGTAGGGAGCTAGAGCAGCTGGCATTATCTCGCAATACATTAAAGTCTCTTTAGGTGAGTTGGGTTGCATCTGTAAGGCAGGCGTCATCAGTCACAATAAGGGGGTCTCATTATTTGTCACCGGCCTATTAATCAACACCTGTACTGCATCAGACATCCGATCACTCCAGCCTTTTAGACTGCAATTACCGGATGTGTGCAGCTGTTCTTTCCCCATTCATCCTCTCAATGAACCCTGATGCTTCTGGGTGGTAGAGCACATGATAGATCCACTCAATGCTTTTTTGTTGACAATATTATTGAAACGACTTGCCTTAAAGTGTGAGCTGATGTCACTCTGAATTTGCAAGGGTACACCATAATACCGCGTAATCTGATCTAACAATTTAATGGTGCTCAGTTGTGTAGCTGTTTTACACAGCAATACCATCAGATATCCAGAATATGTATCCACAATTGTACATGCATATTGACAGCCTTTGCAGATTGGCATAGAACCGATATAATCGATCTGCCAGATTTGACCTGGTAACTTGCCTCTTCGTAAAGTGCCCATGACAATATGAGTGACGGGTCTATGCTGTTGACACACAGGATATTGCAAAATAATTGTTTTCACTACCTCTAAAGGGATATTAATCACTCAAGCTTGTGTCCGCCTGAGAGTAGCTTTTTCTCCAGGGTGCCCACATTTCTGGTGAGTCCAATTGGCCAGGCCCTCCAAATCGTCCTCCTGATCCTCTGCATCCACAGAAAAGTTCTTGGAGTGTTCATCTGCAACAGAATGGAACCATCATTGAGTTGGTAGCAGGGTGCATCCAGATGATACACCGTTAATTCACTTTGTGATAGCATTTCTCATATATCTTGCCACAGTTCCTTGATACACAACTCTTTTGAATGAATGTTCCATTCATTGTTTTGCCATTTTGGCAGCCACACAGCTCACCCATTGGCCACTGACCATGAATCAGTGTACAAATGACAGTGACCAGGCATTTCTTGTTTCAAAGCTTGATAGACTGCATAGAGTTCTGCAAACTGACTGCTCTTCCTTTTGCCTGACGTCAAGATCTTTTTTGCTTTAGGATTATATGACACAGCTTTCCAATACCGCTCAGTTCTAACATAGTGAGCAGAGCCATCTATAAACCAGGCGTGCTCTGTCTGCTCTACTGTCAGATCACCATAGGGTACTCCCCATTTCACTGGAGACTCATGTACTTCAGTAACTTCCTGTGGTATGTAATCTACGGGTGGTATGTTAGCCACTTGCTCATGCAATTTCTCATCCCCACCCTTTCCTGATTTGGCTCCATCTTGAATGTACCATTTCCACTTGATTATACTGGCTTCTTCAGCATGCCCAATTCAGTGTGTCTTAGGAGAGCTCAACACCCATTGCATAATCAGGATTTCGGGCCTGATCAGTACATTATGACCCACTGTCATTTGCTCAGTATCAACAAGAGCCCAATACCATGCCAGCAATTGCTTCTCAAATGGAATGATCTGTTATCAGCCTCAGGCAACTTGCGTCTCCAAAATCCCAAGGGGACACGTTTTCTGTCCTGTTTCTGCCACACACTACAGTTAGCATAATTGTCTTGTACCGACACATTTAACTGCCTTCAGTGGCCACACATCAAGAACCCACTGCACTGGGTCTTTTGCCAAATCAAATGCTCTTTGCTGCCCCTGCCCCACTGAAATTCATATTTCTTTCATGTCACTTTATAGATGGGGGCCAATAACTGCTCTAAATGTGGTATATACTGTCTCCAAAACCCAAACAGCCCCATGAACTGCTGATCTTGTTTTTGTTCACTGGAGTCGTCAACTCAACTATTTTTTGTCCGGCTTTTGGCACCATCTCTCGATGCCTATTATGCCACTGAATTCCTAAGAATACCCCGGTCTCAGCTGGTCCTTGAATCTTGTTAGAGTTAATCTCCCACCCTTCCTTCTTGAGCACGTGAATGATTACTTCTAACTGAGTTTGCACACTTTGATCATCGTTCCCCTGAATCAAAATATCGTCAATATAGTGGGAGATTTGTATCTCAGGTTTGCAAGGTATTTTGTCTAAATGTTCTGCCAACAACCGGTGACAAATGGTTGGGCTGTGCAAGTAGCCCATACGCAACCGCGTGAAGGTGCACTGACGCCCGTTCCAAGAAAATGCAAACTGCTCTTGGCACTCATTAGCAATTGGCACAGAGAAAAATGCATTGGCTAAGTCTATCACTGCATACCAGGTTCCCTCAAATATGTGTACATACTCAATCAAAGTGATGGCATCTGGGACTGCAGGCACTAAAGGAGGAGTGTGTTTGTTCAACTCTCCATCCTACACAGTCATCCTCCACCTCCCATCCCCCCTTTTTAAGAGGCCAGATGGGATTGTTCCAAGCAGTCGTAACAGGGCTTAACACTCCTGCTTCTACATATCCCTTAAGGGTGTCTGACATTTCCTTAGGCCCCCCGAGAATGCGGTATTGCTTCATGGATACACGCTTTGTGGCCAAAGGTACCTGCAGCTGGGGCATTTTTTATTTACCTACAAAAACTGGTGTGCAAGTGAATGCGTTCACTACGAACTGATAGGTCTTACCTCCCAGTCCCAAGGTCAACTTTCCAGAATGTCAAATCCAATTATATACTCAGGTCTCTGGACACTCAACACTTAGTATTTCTGCCTTCGCAAAATGTCTATTTTCATCTCGACTCCTGTCTATACTGTCAGGGATTCCTTCTCCCCTAGCCCAGTAATGGTAAAGCAACTACCTTTAAATCTTGACGGATTTCCATGAATAAGGAGGCCTCCGCCCAGTATCTATCAAAGCTTGAATCTCTTGTGTGTTTCCAGGCTTCCAAAAAATCTTAACATTGACATGAGGGTGTCTATCAACTTTTAAACGAGCAGATACTGCAAGGGCTTGGCCATAACCCTAGTCAAATTTGGAATGAGTGTATCCGGACTCTGACTTTAGCATTGCACTCACCACTTTCCTCAAATCAGCTTATGTTGGCTAGTACTGGGAAGGGATCCCCATAGACCCTTCTTCCTGTTCCTCCTCAGGAGGAGCTGAAGGTGAGGTGTCCCTTTGCTGCTTAGTCGCCACCTGCCTCTTCACTTGTTGATAGTGCTCCTTCACAGCAAGCCCTCACTTTTTTGTATAACTCGTACATCTCCCTGGTTTCAATACCATCAATCTCATCTCGTAATACACAGTTTTTCAACAAATTCCAAAAACATGTCCTTTTTCTTGACACTCTGGTTTCTATATTTTTTTATTTATTTATTTAAATTTGTATAGCGCGCAAGCAGCCCAGGGGCATTGAGGCGCTGTTACTTGCATGAGCTTAGTTACAGGCATAGTATCAGTAAGAGGCGTAATACAGATAGGAACAATCAAGGTTATCATTACAGCTTATGCGGTTGGTCAATACAGATTAGGCAGTGGGTCATATGGTTGGTATTATGCAGCTGCGAGGGACCTTATGAGAAGAGGGTGGTTTTCAGTGCTTTGCGGAAGGCTAGGAGGGAGGGCTCACCGCGGATGGTGGGAGGTAGGGCATTCCAGTGAGTGGGTGCGAGATAGGGGAAGCTGGATCCCCCTGCTCTGGATCTTTTTACTAATGGCACAGAGAGCATGTTGGTGTAGGGTGATCTTGTAGGTCTTGTGGAGGCGACGGATTTGATTCTTTGTGAGAGGTAATCGGGGGCAGTGAGATGGATGCATTTGTGTGTCAGTGTGAGCGCTTTGAAGATTATTCTTTCCTTTATTGGGAGCCAGTGGGCTAGTTTTCTGGCTTCCGAGATGTGGTCCCTTTTGGCAATACCTTGGGCTGCTCGGAGAGCATTATTCTGGATTACTTGTAGCCTCTCCAGGTTTTTTTTTTGAGGTTCCTAGGAAGAGTATGTTGCAGTAGTCTAGCCTGGAGCCGGTGATGGCTCTGGCTATGTTTGTGCAGTTCTCTTTGGAGAGGAAAGGCCTGACTGCGTTGATCAGTTTAGCATGATATGCGGCTGAGGAGGCAATGGCGTTGACTTGTCTGTCCATGGAGAGGTTAGAGTCTAGATAGACTCCAAGAGTTTTGACTGAGTCTGAAACAGGTATTTTGATGGTGTCGATGGTGAAGTGACTGAATTGGGAGTCAAGTTTTTTTAGCGTTTCGGGGGAACCTACCAGTAGGAGTTCTGTCTTGTCAGAGTTGAGGCATAGTCCATTGTCTGCCATCCAGGCTTGGATGGTGTTGTAGAGGTTGTTAAGGGTCGTGGAGTCGGTGTCGTAGTTGCCTGTGAGGGTAAGGAGGATCTGGGTATCGTCCGCGTAGTTGGTGTAGGATATACCCATAGCGTCGAGGATGAGGAAGAGGGGTCGTGTGAAGATGTTGTAGAGTGTGGGGGAGAGGCATGAGCCTTGGGGCACGCCAAAGAGTATGGTAGTGGGTGAGGCAGAGGCTAGGTCGGAGAATACTTGCATGGTTCTGTCTTGTAGGAAGGATTTGATCCATGCTGTGGCGTCAGGGGAGAACTTGGCAGTGAAGGAGAGATGATGGCAAAGGACGTCATGATCTACGAGGTCGAACGCTGCAGATAAGTCAAGGAGTAGGAGAAGAGCTGATTTGCCCATGTCTCTGGCATCGTCCATTTGGTTTTTCAGGTCAAGTAGGGCGGTTTCAGTCCCATGTCTAGGGCGGAAGCCAGATTGGCGGAGTCCCAGGAGTTTGTTTTCTTCGATGTAGTGCTGAACCTGCAGATAGGCTGCTTTGTCGAGTATTTTGAGGAGGAAAGGGACGGTGGTGATGGGTCTATAATTGTTGGGGGAGGTGGGATCGAGAGTAGGTTTTTTTAGGAGGGGGCGGACCCATGCTTCCGTGAGGGAGGTGGGGACTTTCCCTGCTGTGAAGGAGGCAATAACAAATGCTGTCAGGAAGGGAGCAAGTGCTTCAGTGCAGTCCTTGATGAGAGTGGCTGGGCAAGCATCACCTTTACAGTTGGATGCTTTGATGTTCTTCATTATGTTAATGATGTCCTTTTCCTGTATAGGTTTGAAGGAGAAGGGTTGGGGAGGGTCTTTGGCTGGTGGTGGGACAGGGATATGAGTATTGGGCAGGGCTTGTTTGGTAGCTAGTATTTTGCTTTGGAGGCGGCTCAGTTTAGTTAGCATTGCCGTTTGAATTTCGTCGCACCAGGCTTTGTCTTTGGTGAAGTTCTGGGGGGTGGGAGTAGGAGTCTCTAGCTCCCTAAAAATAGCAAAGATTTCTTTTGTGCTAGATTGGGCTTCCGAAATTCTGGATTCAAAGGATTTGGATTTTGCCCGGGTGATAGCTTTTTTGTACTCGGTGGAGCAGGCTTTAAAGATCAGCTTGTCTTTGTCAGTGTGGGACGTTTGCCACTGAGTAAGTGCTGCCTTTTTCTCGTTTCGGAGTGCGAGCAAGTCTGGGGTGAACCAGGAGTTAGAGTGGGTGGTGGGTTTGTATTTACGGGGTTTTAGTGGGGCAATGGAGTTGATAGCTGCTTTAATGGCAGCATCGTAGGTTGATGCAAGAGTTTCTGGGTCTGCGGAGAAAGGTGGTCTGAAAGCTGGGCCTTGTAGAAAGGGCAGTAGTCTTTCCTTAGTGAGCTGGCGGGAGCTTCTCGTGAGGCAAGGTGGTAGGGGTTGGGGTGGCGGGGTAGAGGAGCTGGTGGTGAGGATGCTAAATGTGATGATATGATGGTCAGACCATGGGGTGGGAGTGTTTCCAGTGATGATGAGTGGGCAGTTGTGCTGAGCAATCCAGTCGAGTGTTCTGCCCTGAGTGTGCGTTGGGTTAAAGATGGTGTTCTTATAGCCTAGTGTTGTTAGGGCTAAGTCAAAGGATTTAGCTGCTGGGTCCTTTTTATCCTGGAGGCCTAAGTTGAGGTCCCCAAGGAGAATGGCTTTCGAATGTTTTTTGAGGTTGTCAGATATGAGATGGATGAGGGCGGCTTGGAAGTCTTCTAATGGGCCAGGAGGGCGATAGACAATATGAGCGATAATGGTGCAGTTGGGGGAGAGGATAAATTTGACTTGGAGGTAGTCATAGTTGCTGTGTAGGGGTTTTTCTACCTTTCTAATACTATAGCAGTCCTTAGCGATGATTGCGACCCCTCCACCTTTAGAGGGGCGATCTTGTCTGGTGATGGAGTAGCCAGAAGGGAGTGCCAGGGAGAGCGCAGGGCCAGAGGCATCGTGCAGCCAAGTTTCTGATATCATGAGCAGGTCAAGGTCATGGGAGGTTATGAGGTCGTGAATGTCTAGGGCATGGGCGCTGATGGATCTAGCATTGATCATGGCGCATTTGAGGTGGGGTTCTGTGACGACTAGGGAGGGGTATGTGGGAGGAGAGGGTGAGGTGATGGGCATGGTCGGTGTGGAGCTGGGGGCTCCAGTGGTGTTGTGGTGGACGGCAGTAGAGGAATTGGATATGAAATATTTAGCACTGGGGGGCGCAGTTTTGGGAGTGGTGGGCACAGGTGAGATCACATTTGGCATAATAGCATTCACAATGGGGGTAGAAGAATTGCAAATCACACATTTTGCACTGGGGGGGGCAGTTTTGGGAGTGGTGGGCACAGGTGAGATCACATTTGGCACAATAGCATTCACAATGGGGGTAGAAGAATTGCATATCACACATTTTGCACTGGGGGGCGCAGTTTTGGGAGTGGTGGGCACAGGTGAGATCACATTTGGCACAATAGCATTCACAATGGAGGTAGAAGAATTGCATATCACACATTTTGCACTGGTGGTAAATGAGAAGGCTTTAGGCTTTGGGGCTAACCACCTGGATATGGCCATGTAAGTGGGTGGGTTGGGTTGCGAGATACGGGAGCATAGCCGCGCATTGCGGATGTTAGTGGGAAGGGGGTTGGAGCTGATGGTGGGCTCTATAGTGCGAGCACGTAGTCTGGAGCTCCTGGTGGCCAAGTCTTGGTGTAGGAGGCGGCAGTGGGAAAGCTCCTTACCTCTGTGATGATGCAAAGTATCGTGGCAGATGGCAGCCGAGCAGCGAAGAGCTGCAAAGAGGAGTGCAGGCCTTGTCCTCTGGCCTTCTCCTCGCGGCTTCGCCTGGCGGTGAGCCCCGTCTCCCTTTATGGTGGGGGGGTGGAGCCGGCAGGGCGGGAAGCCGTATCAGGCTACGGGCTGCGGGCGGGAAGCGGCGTCGTTTCGGCGCAAATTTCAAAAGATGCTTTAACAAAAGCATTGTCGGCGGTGATCATGCCTTCCATGGCGGAGGCCTTCGCGATGTGCGCGAGATGCGTTGGATCAGCTGGAGCTCCGTAAAGCAGATGGAATTCTGCTGCCAGCTGATCGAGCACAGCTGATGGAGGCACTCGCAGCGGAGCTGCAAAGAGGAGTGCAGGCCTTGTCCTCTGGCCTTCTCCTCGCGGCTTTGCCTGGCGGTGAGCCCCTTCTCCCTTTATGGTGGACGGGTGGAGCCGGCAGGGCGGGAAGCCGTATCAGGCTGCGGGCTGCGGGCGGGAAGCGGCGTCGTTTCGGCGTGAATTTCAAAAGATGCTTTAACAAAAGCATTGTCGGCGGTGATCATGCCTTCCATGGCGGAGACTATCTTGCCTCCTGCCCTCTGTTCTTCTCTCACTGTGCCCCTCTCTCACTCTCTCTCTCTCGCGGATTGTACACATCTTTGTCCCATTCACCCAGGTCTGCCAGTTGCCGGATGGCATCCACTACCTCATCAGTGGGTTTGCCAGTCAAAACTACGAGCAAAGTCATGATGACACTTTTGTATGCAGGCGAAGCAGCTCTTATTACCGTATTTCTGATTGACACTGAAAGTGGCACTACTCCCAAGTGTCCTGGCCCATCGACAAGAAATTGCCCCCTTCATGGCATGCTCTCACATTTTCTGAATTGCCTCTTTCAAAGTATACCACTTATTTTCCACACTAGGCCAGTCAGTGGTAATAGGATACTTGCGGTTACACCTTTGGGCCTCTAAGTGCAACAAGGACACCTGCCAAGGTTGACCATTGTCCTCAGGGGGAGGCCCTGCCCTCAGTACCTCGTGTATATTGGTGTCACTAGACAAAGGCAGGAAGCATGGGGAATCTGTGGCTTCTACTAACAGACCAGCGATCCCACATCAAACATTCACACCATCTATGCTAGTAAGGGCTCCCCTGACTTCTGCCTCAAACGAGTAATGGTTTCCCCAATGTAAGGAACCTGAGGGTATTCTCCCAGTAAGACCTCAGGAATCCCTTATTCAGGTGGCCAGAACACGGCCATCGCTGTTGGTTCCAGTTCCTGGGGGTTGACCCGTGGGGGAGGATCACCTGGATAGGGAAACCCAGGGTTATGCTTGGGAAATATCCAAGGTGAGACACAGTATTATGCCGAAGAAAGGGACGAGGAAGACGATCCTCAGGAAGCATTTATAGGTTGCATCATCTCAACTGCCATTTCACCTAAAATATCTCTCTTACTTAGATCGAACAACCCCTCCATGCGTAATCAAACCTCTAAGGTCCCAAATCCTATTACACCCAAAAAGCATAACTCCCAGAATCCTTGTTTTACCAGTCTCCATTTGTATACTCCCCATCCTTCATCTTCTCATCCCTCTGATTATTTTCCACATTACCAACCTGATCAGACAAAACACTACTAATCCTGCAATCCCCTTCGTTCATGTCACAACCCCTGTTATTCCCGCTTACCCCGCAAACCCTACCAATCCCATCCCTCTGAGTATCATCTTCCAAAATCCCAATCTACTATGACAGAATACTACCATTCCCACAATCCCCTATGTTCTGTCCTTCATCCCGGTCATTCTCGTCCATTGCACAAACCTTGCCTGTCCTTTCCGAGAGCTCTGACACTCCAATTCCCCCCTTTTCCGATACAAATACTTTTTCACACCCAAGACAATGGACTGAGATAAAACCTGTTTACCTGACATGTCCCAACTCAAGAATCAAGCAAAGTCAGGCAATTGACTCAAATCACACACACCTGACCGCCCTTCCTTTTCCCTACAGGGATAAAAGGTAGAACAAGAAAGCGCAGTACGAGGTAGGCGAGTACAGCAGACAGCATGACGAGACAGCTACCACGCAGCAGTTCAAAAGAAGGATAAAGGTGGCAGGAAGCAAGAGGGTCGCGGGAAGAGAAGTGAACTTGCCCTTTTCGTCCCAGTCCCGCAGAGCCTTTGTGAAAGAGAGCCTAAGACTGAGAACAATGGCACAAGTGTCCTGCTGCAGATATTAACGGTACACAGGGCAAACCTATGCCGATAAGCAGGAGCGAGGGACGCTCCCATGCCCATGGTACCAGCCTTGACTCCAGAAAGACAACAGCCAAGTGGTTCGACACAACCAGTGAGTCGAGAAGAAAGCAGATAAGAACCGGGCTGTAATGATTGAGAATCAAAGTGGTACGTTTTGAACCAGAGCTGATGAACTTTGAATGAACTGTTAAACGTGTGAAGGGGGGCCCGGTTATAGAGGGAAAGCGCACCACGTGGGTGCTAACTTGAGAGACTCTGGTCGAGCCCCATATGAGAGAAGCTACAAGTACCAGAAGGCCATAGGAGGGCCAGCAAAATAAGTCCAAGTGGTCATACAGAGGGTCAAGCAAAATACCTGTACAATCAAAAGACTTTGATCTAAAAGCAGTGTAAGAAACAGAGAAGTGAATCCCACAGCAAAAGTGAACATTAAGGAACCAAGGGAATTGAATCCTGTTAAAGTCAAGAGGGGTCCGAGCCCGACCAAGGGAGATCCAGGGGTGAAGCCATCACCCAAGCCAAAGACTTTGAGAAAATAAGGGAGGAGAAATCCTGCAAGAGGCAAGCGGGGCCCAAGCCTGAATGAGGGAGATCCCGGGGTAAAGCCAACACCTGAGAAGATAAAAGGCAAGAAGGGCCCAAGCCCGACAGATGGAGATCCACGGGTGGAGCTATCACCCAAAGCTGTTTGATAAAGAAACTTTGGAATATTTTGGAATACGATATGAGAAGGGTTGACTCCCAGAAGAGGGGGATCAAGGGGTGAACCCATCACCCAGTGAACATTGAAACAAACTTTCATTTGTTAAAGGAACTTTTGTTTTGTTGTTTGAACATGTCAGGTCCTCAAAGGCAAGAGACTTTCAAGTGAAACGAGACTTGGCCATGGAATGCCCTGATAACTGAAAGCTTGAGGGTTAAAAGCTGAACTGACAGCCCAAGAGTGTGCCCTGAGAGCTGCCATTGGAACTGTCGTTTCGTGCTGGAGAAGCCCAAGGCTGTATTGTGCTTTAAGCTCCCATTTTACCATGTGTCCAAAATGTGGGGAAGGGAGACCTAGGCTACTTCATCCTGACATATTATTTTAGAACACTTCTTTATTTTCTTAAGAACAATCCCATGCCCCTTTTTGTATTAGTTGTGAGGTTTGGCAATAGGTTTCTTAGTATAGGCCCCTTTTGCAAATAGGGCTCAATGGGAATGGGAAGGCTCTATGGGAATGGGGAGGGAAGTAACAACGGGCACATTATGAGTGTCCCGTTGTTACCTCCCCCTTCCCCTCGCAGGACCCAGAAAACACACCTGGTTTTATCAGGTGTCTAATCCAGGTCCCACGAAGGGAATCTCATAATCGGCCCTTACGGAATGAAGGGGGCCGGTCCCGTACTGGCCCCCCTCATTCCGTCAGCGCCTGCCTTGTAATGAGGCCCTAAGAGTCGATGGAAAAAACTTACGACCTAGCCTGGTGACCGTGCTAATAGAGAATGAAACCCATTGGCAGCCTTTTTCTCATAAAGACTCAAAGGAGGTCTGGATTACGGATGGAGTTGCAGTACAGGCTAGGTTAGAGCCGGTCTTAGATTCCTCAGTTAGTCAAACTTTCGCCATTCCTGGGGTTCGGCTGAAGCATTTAAAAAAAGAAAAGGATAAAAAGACTTTAAATCCCAATGCCATCTTGTCAGCATTAAAGACCATTCCTGTTCTATTCCTCTTGTCAACTATTGAAATAGAGTATGTTCGCTTCTCACATGGAAACTGTACATTTATAGCTGAAATGGGTTTAAAAACAGGGCTAGACGCAAATGAACTTTTGGTGGCTAGCACAAAGCTAAAAAACAGAGGGTATGAGATTTCATCAGAAACTATCAGCTATAATTTCCAGGATAGCAATCATAGGAAAGAGTCAGGAGGTACAGGGCAGAGCAACACATCAGGCTGGCATTTCTCCTACAGCAAGAATATCAAATACAAGAACAGCAATGTACGACTCATGAGAGCCAATCACGCCGAACGAGACTAAGACAATGGTTTGGTCTCTGTTATCGGACATTCTGAGCCAAATCTTTCAGAGGTTAGGGGTGACCGAAGATAATCTCTAGTGAATAGAGATTTCCAAATGTTCGGTTGGGACACGCGGGGCTCCAGTCCCTTTAAAAACAACGAAACGAGAGAAGCAATATTTGGCAGCTACAGTCCAATACAATTCCAAAAAACCTGGTTAATCCATCGTTTTAAGATGGATGGCTTCTTTATAGTGGAGCAGTTAGCTATTCAGTGCAAGACTGGGCGACAGGCTGGAGGCCTCCTGAATGCAATGCAGAGTTCAATAGGTACTAAATTCGAACTAATTCCCGTTTTAATTCAAGGCCTGTTAGCTGCCAAAGTATGAGAGGTGGTTTGCCTCCAGAGGAAATCATGGTGATTAATATTTAGTGGAACTCTGCCTGCTAGAATGTAACAGCCTTTTTGGAGTCATTGTCAGACTTGTTGAGAGTAAAAACTGCACATGGATCCGCAGGTATAATACTGGCAGGAGATTTAAATTCACAATATATAACTTTGCGATTGGTGAGGTTGAAAACATCATACAGAAAGCCCACTGTAAATGGCAGGAAATGGTTGACTTTCTTCTCAGACTGCAATCTTGTCATCGCAAACGGGAATCTGCAGGGGGACACACCATCAGCGTTAACTTGGAAGAGGGACCTTCTGGGCTCAACCATAGACTATCTAGACCTCTCTGAAGAGTTATTTGGGAGGTGTAAAGACTTCTGGCTACCAAGAGTTGGGAGCAGCGATCACAATATGCTGACAGGTGTTTTCATTCATAGAACATTAAGGGCGGAAATAGGAAATCATTTTCACCCGAGGGTGAATATTGGTAAAAACAGAATAGTAAAATTCAGAGAGTATGGTGCCTCTTTGAATAACAACCTACAATGAGCAGTTATAATCTGAATGAGCTGGAGCTCCCTAGAGTCTGCAACCCAGCCAACGTTTTGTATTTCATGTGGGATGTTGATCCGCCTGGTCCGTATGGTTCCATAAAGTGTCAGACTCACAAACATTCCTTTGACGAGGAAACATGACTCAGAAAAAGAGCCTTGAGAAAATCAATTCAGGGTTTAAAACACACAACCGAAACACACCAAGAATATCAATCCAAATTGAAGATTCTGCTTAACTTCAAACATTGGACTCGCTCACGTAGATATTTATGTCATTAACAAGATGTGGAATTAATGTTGAGAGCCCTGGCGCATAACAACTCACAGAATTTGTGGTCCCTAGTTAATCGTCCCCTAGGATTTACAGTGTCATGCCCAAAGCAATGTTATTGCAGAGTCATTTTGCTGCAACTATTTTAGTGCCATCTATAAGAGACCTACAACTTCTGTAGTCAAAATGAGATCTCGCATAGCTTGGAGGCTGAACCTGAGCAAAGACATATCAGACTTAATTATAAGGTCTTCATCCCCTAGGGCTGCGGGCCCGAATGGTTTGACCAATTCCAAACTCAAATCCAATGATTCGTGGAAATCTGCTGTTATTATTCCTATCTACAAGACGAGAGATCGGGTGGATCCTGCCAACTACCGTCCGATCGCCCTGCTGGATGTGGATGGCAAGATTATTGCAGGGGTTGTATTGAGGGCCTTGGTAGCCTGGGCCAAAGACAAAAAATATCCTTTCAAAGCTGCAAATAGGCTTTAGAACTGGAATCTCTACTTCACTTAATGGCCTAGTAATGTCTATTGTGTCAAATAAGTCCTGGATGAAGGGTGGTCCCACACTATATATGGGGCTTGAATAGCTCTCTCCAAGGCCTTTGACACAATTAATAAGGAACGTGTTTGGTCAAAGTTGGAGGCATGGGGCCTGCCAGAATCCCCGTTAGCAATATTAGGGAGCTTGCATGAAGACTCTAACCTACCAGTAAGATTAAACGTGCAGGGTGACGTATCCGCTCTGGTTCCAACTGGGAGAGGTGTGAGGCAGGGGTGTATTATTGCCCATTGCCTCTTTAATCTCTACCGCGCTGACTTATCAGAAGCATTAGATCAATAATCGTTAGTCAGTCCTAAGATTGGCCTTCACCCCATAAATTGGATTGCCTATGCAGATGATATAGTCCTTCTTTGCTGTACGCTGATAGGCCTACAGCGTCTTTTGTGCGCCTTTGGTAACTATGCTATTAAAACCGATCTCCAAATAAATCCAGACAAATCTAATATTGTTACTTTTAAGAGGCCCTTGAAACTCCACAATTTAAGTGGACTTTGATAGATCAATTGGTCCCCCTGGCTAAAGAAGTCACCTACTTAGGTTTCAAACTGTGTTCCTTTCCAACACTTACTCAGTTTGAACTTGATGTAGAGGATAAATTGGTACAGTTAGTATGCCAAATGAAAAAACTGTGTAATAATGACTGTAAATTCTCAATATCGCTCTTGGTAAGATTTTACATAGCAGAGGTTGTTCTATCGTTACTCTATGGAACGGATAAAAATTCCAATCCAAGTGATGAACTGGGCTCGAATAGAGGGGAAGATATGGAGGAAGGTTCTGTGTCTACCTCAGAGCCTCCTAATGGCAAGTTTGAGGTATGAGTTAGGGTTTCAGTCTCTACAGATGTATATAGATCACAACATCATCTCGCCATACAGATGCATAGTGATGCCTCAGATGAACTCCTTGTATGAAGATATAGCTCCCCTGCTAAAAGAGGGGTCTAGTTCAGTGCTAGTTCAGTTGGAGAAATATGTAATTAAGACCCTGCTACAACGTGATTGAGTAGTGACTGTTTTAATAACCAATCCTGGCGGCGTTAAGATGGATTTGGCGCAAATAGACTGGATTCGAACTATAACAGATGCGCAGATTGGCAATTTCAAGATCTTTGTCGATTTATGAGAAGCCTAGAGGTTTTGCCACAACTGAACTTAAGGGAGGAGGATTTCAATCCCCTCTCCCGAACCACAGAAGCCGAATGGATCGACCCCTCCCACCGTGGTTGGCACGGGCACCTGGATGTTCGAATTACAGGTAGCCACGTGGCAGCCAACGGGGGGAAGAGGGAGTTAGGGAAAGGGGATGGACCAATAAAGGGAAGGAAGGGAAGACAACAAGACATAAAATTACAAAAAACCCCTGCAATTCCTGACTAGATAGCTTAATACTCCTGCAACCTGAGCTGACTCCATCTTCAGTAATTAATTAACACATAACACGCCACCCTACACACATCGTGAGCAAACATGGATTAGCACAACATAATGCACATAGAAAGGCGCTTTTCTCCATTTTGGGAAAAGCGAATAACATTGAGACGTTCACATGCCTCACAAAACATGGATTAACATAATACACTGCACATAGAAAAAACTTAATACTGGAAATGCGGATTAGAAGAGTTGAATTTTTCCTGGTGCTTAGAATGTGAGGTAAGCAATGTGCCGGCTACCAGACTGGCATTTATCTTGCCCAAAAACCAAGGATTTATGTGCCTGCACTTAACTTTTGGTCCGGACGTTTTCCTGAGACCGGCCAAGTAAACAAACATAGAAACACTTAACTGATGGTCCGGGAGCCTACTGCGGCTGACCCGGACCTGTAGCTCTGGAGCAGATTAAGGAGCGTGTGCCGCCGCACCCCGGGATATAAAGATGCCTTGCGACATAACCGGCGTGATTCCTTCCCGCCACTCGCTTACACCTTCAGCGTTCCTGCTTCGCTCCTGCCGCCGTCGTCGCCACCGCCCATGCTCTCCAAAATTAATCAACAGCACATGAGCACGGGCGGGCGGCCGTTAAGAGCCCAATCCCTAATTGCAAAGTGCCGTCATCTGAGTACCGACAGGCCCAAGGGACTACACATTTCCCCATGCCTGCTGGGAATTGTACTTTTTAGATATGCCGTACCTGCTTCCTCCTGCACCACAGGCCCTTATTCCTGACATTACCTCCCCTTCCAGGGCTCTTCCCAGGACCTGCCTTTTCCGGGTACTTTACATGAAACATTCTTACCAGACGAGGTGCATTCACTGCACTAGCAGGTTCCCAGGAGCAATCTTCCAGTCCATAACCAGTCCACCGGATCAAATACCATAACACTTGTCTCCTCCTTTTTGAGTCCAAGATCTGCTTTACTTCATATTCCGCATGACCCTCTTTGTGGATAGCTGGAGGTCTCTGCACGCGTGTTCCAGGTGCTGCGGGTTTAAGCAGACACACATGGAATACCGGGTGGATTCTCAGGGATTTAGGCAAACACAGTTTCACAGCAACCTCTGACACAATTTTTACTATTTCATAGGGTCCAATAAATTTGGGAGCAAATTTTCGAGATCCAATTAGAGGCAAATTGCGTGTGGATAGCCATACCTTATTCCCCACCTTGTACTGCGGAGCCTCCCTTCTCTTTCTGTCTGGGTACAACTTATATTGAGTTTTTGCATATTCCAAATTATCTTGCGCCTTCTGTCTGATGGTTAGAAGCAATTGTTTTCTGTTTTGGAGTGTTGGAAAATTCTCAACATTTGGTAGCTGTTCTGGTAACATTTCCTGTACCTGCCCATACAAGCACTCATTGGGAGCCATTCCCAGGGAAGCATGTTCTGCGTTATTATAAGTGAATTCCGCTAACCATAAGGCTTGAACCCACGACTCCATTCCTTCATGTAAATAACAGCGCAAATATTGCTCCAGCGTCTGGTTAACTCTTTCAGTTTGTCCATCCGTCTGGGGATGGTAACTAGTAGACAGGGCACAATTGATTCCTAACATCTGACAGAAAGCGCGCCAAAA
This sequence comes from Ambystoma mexicanum, assembly GCF_040938575.1. NCBI lineage: Eukaryota > Metazoa > Chordata > Amphibia > Caudata > Ambystomatidae > Ambystoma > Ambystoma mexicanum. The sequence continues at coordinate 316,243,884 of NC_090923.1, forward strand.
CCTTGATGTAAACTGCGGTCCCCTATCGGAAACAATAGTACGTGGTAGTCCGTGCAGGCGAACCACATGCTGTAAAAACAATTCTGCCAATTCCCCTGCTCCTAGAATGCCTCTACAAGGCACAAAGTGAGCCTGTTTAGACAAGTAATCTACTACCACCCAAATCGTATCATACTGATCATCCGGTGGTAAGTCTGTGATAAAGTCCATTGATATGTGTGTCCATATTTTGGTGGGAGTGGGCAAGGGTTTAAGTAACCCTGACTTCTTGGTGTGATCAGCTTTACTTCGTACGCATGTTTCACATTCCTGCACATACTTGATTATCTCTTTTTTCAAATTGGGCCACCAAAAGTATCTTTCCACTAAAGTCTGTGTCTTTTTACTCCCTGAATGTCCAGCCAGAGGGGAATTATGGCACCAATGCATAGCCTTCGTTTGAAGTTCCAAAGTGGGCAAATATAATCTGCCATCATAATAAGGGAGATTCTCTTTAAATGTTTCCAAAGGGTTATTCACTCCCCAACTCTGATTCTTTTGATTCCTCATTGCCTTTTTCACCTGCTTCATGAACTTAGAGACTACGGCTCCTACCACCTTCTCTTCCGGAATTATAGATTTAGTTTCCGATACCATGTTGTCCATGTTTTGTTGTCGTGATAAGGCATCTGCTTTTCCATTTCTTTTTCCCGGGCAGAAGGTCACCACAAAATCAAATTCGTTGAAATTGAGACCACTGTAGTTGTCTAGGACTCAATGTGTGAGCCGTCTTAAAGTACTGTAGGTTTTTATGGTCTGTCACTACCACCACCTGATGTTTAGCCCCCAGTAAAATAATGTCTCCATTCCAAGAAAGCTGCCCTGATAGCTAACAATTCTTTATCAGTGATGGAATAATTTTGTTCACATTGAGTGAGCTTTCGTGAATAATAGGCTACTGGATGCCAACTCCCTTCTGGATCCTTCTGAGATAATACTGCTCCTATGGCCACATTGGACGCATCAGTTTCTACTTGAAACATCCTATCCAAATCTGGATGTCGTAATATTGGAGCTGTGGTAAATGCCATTTTTAGTTCTTGAAAACCCTTCTCTGCCCCCACATCCCAACAAAAACTTGTTGCTTTTCTTAATAACCTTGTTATCGGTGCCACAATCTGAGAAAAATTAGTAATGAATCGTCTATAGAAATTGGCGAACCCCAAAAAAGATTGAATATCTTTGACACACTGAGGTTTTGGCCAGTCCAGGACTGCTTGCACCTTGCTTTTGTCCATAATTATCCCTTCCGGGGTCAAAATGAAACCCAAAAACTCCACTCTTTTCACATGAAAGGCACATTTTTCCAATTTCACATATAACTGATGTTCTTGCAATTTCTTTAACACTGCCCTTACATGTTTTACATGCTGTTCTTGTGAATTAGAATAAATTAGAATGTCATTAATATATACAATAACAAAAATGTCCAAATACTCACTGAAAACCTCCTGCATAAAAAATTGAAATGCCGCAGGAGCATTACACAAACCAAAAGGCATAACCAAATATTCAATCAGTCCAAACTTAGTTCTAAATGGAGTTTTCCACTCATCACCTTTTTTGACACAAATCAAATGATAAGCTCCACGTAAGTCAAGTTTTGTGTATACCACTGCTGTTTTCACTTGATCCATCAATCCAGAAATTAAAGGGAGTGGATATCTGTTTTTTACTGTCACTTTGTTCAAGGCACGATAATCAATACATGTCCTTAACGTACCTTCTTTTTTAGGCACAAAAAACAATGGAGATGAGACTGGTGATGTGGAGTGTCGAATGAATCCTTTCTTTAACATATCATCCAAAGACTCTCTCAGATGTTGGTTTTCGGTTTCTGTTAATGCATAGATTCTGCTACATGGCAGTTTAGCCCCGGGTTCTAACTCTATAACACAGTCATATGGTCTATGGGGAGGCAATTGTTCCGCTCCTCCTTTGTCAAACACATTTGCAAACTCTTGATATTGAGCTGGAACCTGGAACCCCACAGCCCCCACCACTTGACCTGCCCGTGGCTGATCTGCCAAAAACAATTCAGGACTCGCCTCCTCCTCAATGTGACCAATGCATTCTGGATTCTCAAAAAAAATCTCTAGCTACCCAATCAATTCTTGGATTATGCTGAGTCAACGAAGGAATTCCTAAAATAAGACCAAATTGGGGAGCTGCAATTAGATCCAGTACAATGTTCTCCACATGTCCAGTCTGACACCTCATTTCTATGGGTTGAGTTTGTTGACAAATGGGTCCTGAAATTAAAGGCGACCCATCCACCGATTGCACCCCTTCCACCTGAGTCTTTTCTCGCAATGGTAACCCCAGTCTTTTAGCCAAATCAATGTCAATAAAGTTTCCAGTTGCCCCTGAATCTATCATGTCTGACACCATCTGTTTTGTACAAGCAAAAAATAAAGTTACCAAGATATACAAATGAGAATTACCTTTTCGTGAAGTATTTGCTACCCAAGTGGGGAACTTTTCAACCACTGAGCCGGACACCTGTGTTCCCCCTAAGGCCGGCCCAATCCTTTTCCCGACTCGCTTTTGCTCTCATCTCCACCACCTATCTTCTTGGGGGTATTTGGACAAGTACGAATATAATGTCCAGGTTGACCACAGTACAAACACAAATTATTAACCTTCCTCTGCTCCTTTTCTATAGCCGACAAAGGTCCCCTCACCCCTCCAATCTGCATAGGTTCCCCTTCACTGTTTCTGTTCATCCTTCCTCTATCCAATCGTACAAAAGGTACCACCTCTGGTTTTTTCCTATCTCCTTTTCGTTCATTCATCCTATGGTCCAACCTTAATGCCAAATCAATCATAGCTGTACATGTGTTGGGCTGAGGCTCCACCTGTGCCATAGCGTCTTTTAATTCTTCTTTCAATCCCTGATAGAATAAAACTGTCTGTTTATTTTCTGGCCAATCTGTTTCAATTACCAGTCTATTGAAGTGTGTCACATAAGAAACCAAATCCCTGGTACCCTGTTTTAGTGCCAATAACTCCTTGTCTTGTGCCAATGACACTTCCCTTCGGTCAAATAATCGACCAAATTCTGCCAGAAAATTATCCCAATTATACAATAATGGGTCATTTTTCTGTACCAATGGCATTGCCCAAGCGGCCGCATCTCCTGTTAGATATGAAATCACAAAGGCAGTTCTTGCTTGAATAGTCTCAAAGGCCAATGGTTTACACAGGAAATGTAACCTACTCTGGGTCAAGAACGTCATGTATTTTTTTGGATCCCCAGAAAATCTTTCAGGCGCAGTAGTGGTACACTACTAGGAGCTTGAACCACCACAGTGGGCGTTCTTGTTCCTGCTCTACTGGTAGAAGACCCTGCTTCCTCCAAAGGAGTCCCTTGTGCTACCAATCCTTGTACTTGATTCTTCAGAGTACTAGATTCCTGTCTGACATGTATCAATTCCACCTGAATCTCCTGAAGTGCCTTTAGCACTTCCGCTAACGAGGGAGGGTTATCCATTTGGCGTGGGTGGTTCAGTAATCCCGAAATCGGGGTCTGTTGATTCTGTCACAACTGAACTTAAGGGAGGAGGATTCCAATCCCCTCTCCCGAACCACAGAAGCCGAATGGATCGACCCCTCCCACCGTGGTTGGCACGGGCGCCTGGATGTTCGAATTACAGGTAGCCACGTGGCAGCCAATGGGGGGAAGAAGGAGTTAGGGAAAGGGGATGGACCAATAAAGGGAAGGAAGGGAAGACAACAAGACATAAAATGACAAAAAAACCCTACAATTCCTGACTAGATAGCTTAATACTCCTGCAACCTGACCTAACTCTATCTTCAGTAATGAATTAACACATAACACGCCACCCTACACACATCGTGAGCAAACATGGATTAGCACAACATAATGCACATAGAAAGGCGCTTCTCTCCATTTTGGGGAAAGCGAATAACATTGAGACGTTCACATGCCTCACAAAACATGGATTAACATAATACACTGCACATAGAAAAAACTTAATACTGGAAATGCGGATTAGAAGAGTTGAATTTTTCCTGGTGCTTAGAACGTGAGGTAAGCAATGTGCCGGCTACCAGACTGGCATTTATCTTGCCCAAAAACCAAGGATTTATGTGCCTGCACTTAACTTTTGGTCTGGACGATTTCCTGAGACGTCCGGACATAAATACTTGAAGCTTTTGATTTACCGTAAAACCGGCCAAGTAAACAAACATAGAAACACTTAACTGATGGTCCGGGAGCCTACTGCGGCTGACCCGGACCTGTAGCTCTGGAGCAGATTAAGGAGCGCGTGCCGCCGCACCCCGGGATATAAAGATGCCTTGCGACATAACTGGCGTGATTCCTTCCCGCCACTCGCTTACACCTTCAGCGTTCCTGCTTCGCTCCTGCCGCCGTCGTCGCCGCCGCCTATGCTCTCCAACATTAATCAACAGCACATGAGCACGGGCGGGCGGCCGTTAAGAGCCCAATCCCTAATTGCAAAGTGCCGGCAGCTGAGTACCGACAGGCCCAAGGAACTACACATTTCCCCATGCCTGCTGGGAATTGTAGTTTTTAGATATGCCGTACCTGCTTCCTCCTGCACCACAGGCCCTTATTCCTGACAGGTTTCTTGCAAACTTATTTAAGACGTTTTCCAAATACAAAATTGAGTTTGGAATTTCTAAGGTTCCACTTAAATTTGATTTGTATGGTTGAAATCCAGTCGATTCGGGATAAGTCTTTGGGTGGTGTCAATCTTACCTCTCTTTGTGATGAGAATATAATGCAGTCCCTAAAACCTATCATGATCGATTTTAGGGGCACTGTGGTAATGAGAGCAAGTTTGCTTGGTCGGTTTGTAGATCGAGCAGACTGGTTGTCCTCAGAATCTTTCTGGAAAAGATAGACAGCCGGGCATGAAGTACGTGTTACTATTGAAGTGTTGAAAGTGCTCCAAGTTTTAGGTTTTATAAGAAAATAATGAATGTATTTAATGTGTAATTGTATGAATGAATGTCAATTTTAATGTTGTTTTGTGTAATGTAAATGTGAGAAGTCGCACGTTTGATTAAATCACAAAAAAGAAAAAAAAAGAAAATATACCCTTCCCCCCAGCACAGTACTTACAACGATAAGGAATTTCTAAGGAAATGGTGGGTAGCATGGTATTCTGCGAAGTGGTTTCGACTGTGTGGTCAGATCATGATTTGGTTGTTATGGAAGCTGCACTGGGGGGGACTGAACTTGCATGACATGCTGTGGATGTGTAATGATTCCCTTCGGAAGGACGTGGTCTATGAGGGAGAGATACTGAGGAATTTTAAGGAATATTTCAAGGTTATTGATACTGACGAAGTGGACATCTGCATGATCTGGGAGGCGGCAAAGGCAACTTGGAGAAGTCTGTTGATTAGGGAGCATGCAAGGAAGAAGGCAGAGAGATTGCTGAGAGAAGAAAACGTATGCTGAAAGATTGCAGTCCTGGAAGGTAGAATACAGGGCTCGACTGTTGTGGTGGACGATCTCTAAGGAGATGTCAGGGAGAAAAGGCTGGAGTTTAAACAGCTGGGGACAGGAGATTTAGTCCGGAAATTGCAGTTTCTGCAACAACGGTGTTATGAAAAGGGTGATAAGGTGGACTTGTTAGTGGGCAGGCTCCGGGCACAAAGGGCAGAGAGATGGATGGTCGAAGAAGTTTTGAGGCCTGATGGAGGGTTGAGCTCAATGCCAGATGAGATAACGCAGAACTTTTCAGCTTTTTATGAGGTTCTTTATGAGGTTCTTTATGGTGTTGAATCGGTAGATCAATATTTGAGAGACACTCACCTTCCCCGGTTGAGTCTGGAGATGGTTTAAACGGCCGATGCTCCTTTCGCCCCAGAAGAGATCCAGAGAGCTATATCTAGAATGCCCATGGGTTAGGAACCCAGGAATGATGGCTTCTTGACTGGGTTTTATAATAAATGTGCATTACTCTTATGCCCGTTTTTAGTAAAACTGTTGAATTCTATTTTGGATAATAGAAGGGCCCCTGCCACATTTTGTCATGCTTTAATTGTGGTTCTCCCAAAGGCTGATAAAGAACCTAAATTGTGCGCATCGTACAGGCCAATATCGCGCTTAATGTGGGTGCGAAACCTTTCACAAGGGTTCTTGCATCGAGATTTAAACAGGTCATGCCGCACTTGGGTCATCCAGACCAGGTTGGGTTTATTCCACAGAGAGGTTACAATGCAGAAGACCCTGAATCTAATGGATCTGGTGAGGTGAAAGTGGGGAAACCCAGTGCTCCTTGACCCGGATGAGAAGAAAGCGTTTCACAGGGTGGGGTTGGAGTGTCTGTATGCCATACTGGGGAAATCTGGATTTGGGAATAGGGTTCTCCATGGGATCAGGGCAATATATTCCGATTCTAGTGCACGGGTTGCAGTGAACAGGAAGGCCTTGAGACGGTTTGGTTTGGTTTGGTTTGCAGAGGGGGATAAGACAAGGTTGGCTGCTGTCTCCTATGTTGTGTTCTCTTTCTCTAGAACCGTTAGTGGAACGAATAAGGGTTTAGCCATGGGTCGGGGGTCTACGGTTAGGAGATAAAGAGTTCAAGTTGGGGATGTATGCAGATGATACTTTGCTACACCTGAACAATCCTTGCAGCTCGATATCAGTGGTGTTTGAGGTATAGGAGGAATATGGGTATTTTTCAGGCTTTTTATAAATAGAAGTCGATTTGTTTCCCATTTGGGAGTGACTTAGAAAGGTATCTTGCCACCTTGGAACCTTTGGATTCGGAGGTTTATCTCAAGAACATCAAATATCTAAAGGTTCTGGTAACCCAATCTCTTGATGGGCTCTTTGATGTGAACTACCCCACCCCCCCTTTTGGGTCACTGTATAAAGGTGTGGACTTGTGGGGCAGGTTAACTCTTTCCCGGATGAGGCATAGTAATGCCCTGAAAAATAATTTCCTTGCCTGGGGTCTTTATCTATTTCAAATGTTGGTGATCAAAGTACCAGATTTTACAATGGGGAAGTGTGCGGGAAAGGCTAAAGAAAAGGTTACATGTGATTTTAACGAATCACAAAACAACAAATGAACTTTTAATGAACCCAAACCCAAAATACCTATTGATATATTTTATCAATACTTTTCCCCCACCGCAAAACTACTATTCCCATTCCCAACCACATATATATAGTTTTAAGAAATTCGTAATTTTTTGGGGTGTGTTTTGGGTTTGTTAGATATTTAATTCATTATTTTTGATTCGTTAAAATCACTGCATAACTAGAGAAATATACTTGGAGAATAGTACAGCACTGCTACATGGTGCAAGTGCCTCACGGGAGGGGGAATGGTGCTTTTTCCTGCTCAAGTATGGGGGCAATAGAGACTAACCTTCCAGTTAAGGGTTGGTAAGCTCTTAAGGGCGAGGATAGGAAAGTGGTATGCCTGGTAATCCTCCTCCTCTCTCACTTTTTGATAACACGATTGTGAGTTCTCAGATACCGATGGTTTTTG